>NW_023494802.1:10605811-11205811 GCF_904425465.1 Colossoma macropomum | reverse complement strand
CAGATTTATTACTATTTCACCATATCTACATTATATAAAACTCAGAAGACACATGTAGGCCCACAGGTTACTTAGGGTAGTCAATAAAATTGCTATTTTTGCATTGTAAGCATTGCCTGGTTTCAGTTGCCACCACTGTAAAAAAATCAGAGTCTGTACATTTTTTGTGAATTGAAACATTGTACATTACACGTCAGCGCTGGAATTATGCAGACATTTTCAAAAATGTGCAAAAAATCTGAATGTGCAGATAAAAAGGTGCCCTAAGTTCATATTACACTATTTAAAGACAAATAATTTTTTCCCATAATCATAAGAGTGTAATAATGCTTGCTCACCTAGAAAATGCCTTCTGATTTTTGGTGTCATCACCATGTTTCACCTCCTTCCTCTGCCACCACTACACTAATTTTGAAATATGTGCATAGCAGTGAATGGGAAAAGTGTGTATTGTTGCTGTCGGGACGAAACCTCATACCTACAAAAAGGTTACTTTTGGAGAAGAAAAACCTTCTTAACTTTAATTGGGAGTTAATGGAACCAAATTTTTTGCAATTACTTTTGAAGCATTTCTATTGGTACATTCATCATGAAATGGTAAAATATATAAAATGCATTATGTATTTTTAAATTATGTCAAAAAATAATGCATTATTTATGGCCTGAAAGTGACAATATGCACCATGAATTATGTTCTCTTAAGCACAGTGCACAGCATTGCTCTAGTTAAAACAGGAGACACCCAGCATTTATCCAGTGCAAGCAAACATGCATAAATACCTACTTACCTGCACTGAATGGATTTTCTAAACATATGTTTGACTGGAATTGAGCTTCTTTGACTGCAACATCGCTATGAATAATAATAAAGAACAGATTGGCTTCACTACAAAAAAGGATCTCTTTGAAGAACCGGCGCTTATCTTCCCGTATCTTTGCTTTGAAGCGAGTAACACTGCGTGCGGGTGGGTGGATCGGCATGCATTTACGTGCAAAATTCGAAGTGACACATATTAGAAGTCAAGCAGCAGCTTGGCCCCATGACTCCTTGCCTTATGTCTTTTGCAGCCACAGGCCTTAAGCCAACCTTAAAGGACAAGAGCCGGCGCACACGTTAGGATTTGTGCAGTTTTGCTTTAAAACTTGAAAACAGCTAATGTGATTGGCCTCTGCATTTATCCGGGCAGGGCCTTAAAGGCCGCTGAGAGGAGGATGCCTCTGTGCTGTCACTACATCATGTCACCTCACTAACCCTGAGGGTCAGCGGCGGACTGACACCGTAACCCCCCGGGACCTGATCCGCCTCCGGCAGCTATAGTGGTGCACCCAGCTGTCAGTAATGCAGGCCAAACTTTATTCATTTCGAGATCAGTGGATGTGAAAGGATAATCTCTGAATAATTGGAGCCTATGGACCCTGGAGAATCTTATTCCTTTTCTTAACTTTTCCTCTATCTCCCCTCCATCACGTCCAAAAGGACGCCCTTGTTACCCTCAATGAACAACCAGATGGGCAATTATAATTTCGCAATGACTGTCTCAAGAGTTGGTGGGGGGGTTATGTCCCCCTCCCACTTGTTTCTCTTTGGCACAGCCTGTATCGGCCTGTCACTCAGGAGGAGAGGGAGTGGATACAGCACTAATGATTCCCCTCCCGCCACCAGCACTCGCTCTAAGGCTACAAGCCTGAGAAGAGTGAGGACACCAGACGAGCAGACAGCCGTTAGGCTTCTCAGCCAGCTCCGCTTTTCACATGAATAAAACGCAGACACAATTTAAAAAGCCTGAGACACTCGCATTCCTCTGCATTACCATTCAAGTTTCACACATTCTTGGGATGGTTCTCATTGTGACCTATGAACCACAGCACTTCACCAATGCATCAGGCGAGCACATTTTAATGAACCACTTTTGGCAAACAAATGAGCTAATAAATCTTCCTCCTTTATTTAATCAAAGTCTGTCACACAGTGGTTTGAAAACAATGATGAATTTTAAAAAGCAGAGCTCATTTTCAGCTTTGTTCAGCTCAGGATGACTCAGGATGAAAACCATAATAATAAGCTCAACACTGCAAATGCATATTGCCACTGTTATATCAAACGCATTACATTGTGTGCATGTTTCATGGTCAGAGGACCAACAGAAACCTAAATCTTCTTTCATTACCATATTTTAAAGTTGAGAGGGTTTGCTCCTTCCTCTGTAAAGTTTCTATCCTGCACATATGAGGTTTTGTTACAGAGTGACAATTTGCATTATTGTTTTGTGAGCAAGATAATAAATCCCAATTATACTCTAATAAACATGTTTTACTGCATGCCACCTCTCGTGTCTTACACAGGTACATAGTGTTTACATGACAAAATCCATCTTACTGTCAAATTTATAAAACAGAGGGAATAAATGGGCATCACAGCAGGGGGAGAGTTCACTAACAGTGGGATCTCTTGCACCAGGGCTATACGCAACGTTGTATGAGCAGCATAGGTGATGTAATTGGTCAGCCTTGTGTTTATAGCAATGAAATGTGTTGACTTTTGGTTCAATTGATAGTGAAACAACAAAGACAACAACAACAATGATAATAATGATAATATTTATTATATAGCTAAAATGTACTTTAATTATTTATATAAACAGGTAGAAAATATTTACTTTTTTGTACTTTGTTACTATTTTTAAATTTTGGTAAATTTTACTTTACTTGAACTTGAATGTCCTTTTACTCAATTACATTTCCAAGAAAAAAAAAGACTTTTAGGGTAGTCAAAACATCTACCCAAATTCATATAAAATAAATCATTTGTGCAAAATAAAACTGCCCACAACTATGGACTATCTATCTTTGTGAGAGGACTAGCACCTCTGATTAGTCACCACACCAAACATCACCACACCACACACTAAACAAACAAAACTTTTAATTTAACTTTAAAAACATTCACTTTTATACTTGAGTATGTTTAAATACAAATACTTTTTCAAGGTTCACGTAAGTGTGTTTTGGCTCTATATGTCCACTTTTAACTGAGAAGATGTAAGATTACAACACAGTACATATACTTTTTTAAGTACAGTTTCTCAGTGTCTCTGGGTTTTCACAACCCTGTTTATATAGCAGCATCTCCAAGAACTCAATGTGATTTAAACCAATTCATACCAAAAGCATATCTTATAATATTCATTATAAGTTTGCAGAAAATGTCATATATAAGCTTATTGAGGCTGTATCATTGTCCTCCTGGGGGTGTTAAATATTAGAACTTTTTAATACAACTGTATATAGCATATATCTAATATATTCAGCATAAGTATAAAAAATAGAGACATATAAATCAGTTGTGTAACAAGCATTTCTAAAAAGATTTTTAAAGGTTTTATTTATTTATTATTTTTTTTAATGAGGATGAGGATGCTGCTGCTGATGATGAGGGGTGTTGCAGTGGGTAGCGCTGTCCTTTCACAGCAAGAAGGACCTGAGTTTGATTCCCCAACCAAGGTCCCCTCTGTGAGGCGTTTGCATGTCCTCTGTGTGTGTATAATTAAATACATGATGATGATGATGAAAAACTAACAGCAGAGTAGAACAGATTAGTGCACAGTACCAAACAAACTTGCAGCACTGGCATCATTTTTAAAAGGAAACAGCAAACCATGTTTCTCAGGCACCTCAGCTTTGGCACACAGCAGAGTAATAACGATGTGAAGCAGCCCAGCACTGCTGACCTTCTGTCCGCACAGGATAAATCTTGCTTGTTTAAAACCTGACATTGGTGATTTTAATAACAGGAGACAGTGCATGTGACCCAAGAAAAATACACATGCGGCCTGCCACGCATGATCAAATCTGCAGCCAAAAAGTCCAGCAAAATATTTTCTCTGCCCAATCACAGGGGCACATTGCTTCCTGCTCTGGAGAAGGCATCAGCCAGCGAGTCAGAAGTGCCCGTTTTCCGCACCACAACTTCCGGCCTGACGCCTGACATGCAGCTTCATAAAAACACTCTAATTAAAAGAGGGAGAAAGCAGACGCACATGCAGCATCTCTACCAGGAGCGTGCTTTAGCTCTCCACGATGGTCAGGAACGGTCTGTTTAGTGACAGGCTACAGACATGCCTTCGCTGCAACATAATCCTGCTCTGAGGGACAGAGGAATGCTGCCCAGATCATTAGTGTCTACAGAAATGATATAAACAGATCAAAATTTATGGCCTCTACATCAGCATAAAGAGCACTGCACATCTGTGCCCTAATAAATAACAGAATAATCATGACTCATGACACACATGAGTTTTGTGGGTTGGGTCTTTTGCTCTTCAATTTGATGTTGGAAAGAAATGAATCCGATGATTCATATCTGATGATTCAGCCATTCAGTTTCTGCGTTAGCTAAGTTGGGTTACTGATGTGGATGATTTTTATGGTTCTAATTGTATAAAGGGGTCTTTCTACAACTGTGGTGGAAAACAGTGTGTTGAATTGAAGTGTCATATGTAGCCTGTTTTACTGAACAGCATCAGTAAGTAACACCACTGACTGTGACACCATTGACAAAAACACTGTTCAAAAAATCTGGCCTGTTCAAAAATATAATCTACTTGTAGTTTAGTTTCAAAATCACGTTGTGTGTAGAAAATGACAAATAGTGAAATTATTTTGTTATTTCATTTCAATTTTAAAATCACTTAATATTACAAGGGTAAAACCACTGACACAAACTTTTTGCAACACATAAAGCTAACAGTACTTTAGACAAATATACAAGAACTATAGCATGAGATTTCACTGACTGTGGACTTTGCAGAGTTAGTCTTTCTTCCTTTGATATTTCCACACCAGAAGTAATTCAAAAAGACATCATTTTGTCTGTTTGTTTTTTAATTGACATTCTATGTTTCTGTCACACCACTGACAAAAACTCTCAGAACACGTTTTATTATCAAAGTAAAATTATAGCTAACTCCTTAAGTCCCCATGTTTGTCCCAAGTTTGTTACATACTGAGGCCTATTATTCATGAACTACAGGGACCTCATTGCAAACTGGTTATTCTTAAGTTATAGAAGTGTGTTATAAAACATTGGGCCTGCTGGTGGGCCCTGGCCATTTAAGGGGTCAAACTTAGGACAGACAAAGTTGTTAATGCATTTTTACAATTTAAACTGGAAACACGCATTACAATTTTACATAAAAATAATACTTCAGCTTGCTATTTCTCATGCATAACGCGACTAAAAGTCACTAAAATAAAAATGAAGAAAAGGGAATTATAAAAGTTTTTGTTGGTTATTTTAGGAGCAGGACAAAGAATACAGAGACATCAGTTTCCTGTGGTTTACTCTGATTTTAAGCTCATTTCTACTGCTAGAAATGAAATAAGAACTACTTTAACTTTTCAGAAGAGAGAGGTAGAAAGAAAACTTACAAAACATATTTTAATGTACAAATGTTTTCTATTGGAAAACTGAACTGGAGGACATTTGAAATACTCTTAGCTGAATTCCATTAAAATATTAAGCTTTTTTATATTACTAATCCTTAAAATACTGGATGCTGTTCCTCATCTCCTTAAGCTATCTTATTATTGTGATTGCTATCATGAACAGATGGCTTAAGTGGCCAGATATTATAAATCAGTGACGATTTGTAATTGTGTTCATTTAAACAAAGAGGAAAGGCATAAAAAGTCATTAAAATGACATGTGAATTGGCAAACAAACTGTTTAATTTGTGTCAGTGGTGTGAGGTGGTGCGTGTGGGGGGCTGTGGCTCTCAGAGCTCAGAGCAGTAGAAATTTACATCTGATTGGAGTTTAATGGGGCGTAGCAGGCCGGCCGCCTGGTCTCCATAGCGACCAATCTTTCCTCAAGATTTTCAACAGGCCAAAATGTTCTTTTTTGTTCGTTTGAAATGTGTCATGTGAGTCAAATGGGGCTGGAGCTTGTATGTATCAATTTGTTTCTGTTGCGGGGCCCGCAATAGCCCCGCAATGAATATATGGGCTACTGAGTCCAGCCATACAATGGCCACAGCTGATGCGGTTGCCGCAGAGACGTGCCCACACAAAGGCCTGGAATGATGACATATGGTCCAAACCTGCCCGCTCTGCGGACCCCCAATAGACTAGACTGCATTGGCTGACAAAACCCTCGAGCTGGCCATTTATCTGTGCCCACTCATTTCATGCTAAAATAAACTTTTTATAAAGTTTCCACAGCCCATTCACAAGGAGTAAAACACCCCCCCTAAAAAGCCACCATGTAAAGTGGGGGAATTCATCATTAAGTGATTAACAAAGGCTTTTTAACCACCTGCTTCTGCATTAATACGCACATTTTAGATGGACTCGTCTTCCTGAGGAAAAAAAGAGAGGAAGAACAATGAGAAAGGAACTCGAGAAATTTATAAACCTTCAAAAAAGAACATGCAAATCACCAGCATGCAAAAAAATCTACTTTTGCTATATTTACACCTTTGTCTATTCAAATAAACTCAGTGAAAGCTGAGAACGTGAAGAAATTTGAACCAGTTGCACAGGATTGTGTGTGAGAACGTCTCCACTGCAGCTGTGAGAAACTTTTCAGATTCTTGAGACTTATCTCCAGTTTCCTCAGCGTGCAGCCCACATGGCTATGAACCGCTCTAGCTGATCAGCTGCGCTCTTATGCTGGGCTTTCCCATGAAATACTAAGACAATTGCTCAGAGACCATTTACTGCTCTGGGTGCCAATGCTGGGATACTTTGGATTCTTGGAGCGAAGCCGTTCACCCCACGGAGTCTGTGCAGAAACCCTATACTTTAATGGTCATCTAGAGACAGCGAATAACTTTCACAATGGCTTAGAGGAGGGCAGGGAGGCCAGCATTGAATCTGAAAATAGATAACGAGGTGTATCAATGGAATGCATCATGTTTGAAAGTTTTGATAACATTCACTGGCATAACCTGTTATGATTGCTATCTGAATCCTGTATATGGATCATTCTATCAGTTCAAATCAGAGTTCAAAACATGTTTTGGGCCTTTGTCCCCTTAAAATCCCAGGCGTATTACATTCTAAGGATTATGATGCAGTAACTGCATGGACTTCAGTGCAAACTGACTGAGCTATTCTTAGGTTATAGAAGTGTGTAATAAAACTTTGGGCCTGCCGGTGGGCCCTGGCCTTTTAAGGGGTTAACTGACTTAGGCTTTGGACTAAAATCCTTTTGCTTAATTATGCTTATTTTATTGAAATAAATGGTAAAACATCATTTTTTTTTACTACCTAAGCGATTATAATGCTACCACAACTTTACCAAATATTTTGATAGTGGCTGTTTCAATACTGGCAATTTTAGATAATTTTGTGCATAACTTTGGGACACATTTACTTCAAAACAATGGGATCCAACCACTCACCATGTGGCCATGAGGGACAGGGATGCAGCCTCACTTCCTGCTCTAAAATGCAGGGGTGTGGCTAAAATAAGGCTCTGCCTATGGACTGAAACTTTTTGTGTTTCGGTAGTGACATTAAAACTTTTTTTTTAATAATGTTTTAGTTTAAAAATTAAACTCATAATAAATCTAAATCTAAATCTTTCAACTTCACTTTAAAATACATCAAAAAGATCTTAAAAAATATTTTAACATTTAGGGCTTATTCACAGAATGAAGCAACCTATAAATGTTGATTTTGCATACATTTAGCTTATTACTCTCTCACTTAATGCCTTGGGTTTAAATACATCATAATATGGTCTATGTAAATATCTAAGGTCTGTATAATTAATTGCTTTTTAAAGGGTTTTTTTTTTCACTGGCTCTTAATTATAACAATAAGACCAATTGCTTCTCATAGCTATGTTGTAGTTCTACATCTAAAATAAGAAAACTGTAATAAAAGTCCACATTTACTGACCGCTGGGTATAAAGCAAGTAAACAAGTAATGGTGTTTAGAGACCTCCTAAGTGGATTTGCTGAAGATAAGCTGGGTCTGAAAGAGACATCTCATGAGCCATGCCTGTGGCTTATTCACTGAAGAAAAATGAGGTGATGTCATCGCTGACTTTTGTCTAATGGGGGGCTGGGCAGTCCACACTGAATAGGGATAAGTGGCTACTTCTAAAAGGACCAATTTTCACAGTAGACCAAACAAAACAAAGTAACATCATGGTCTTATTTTCAGTTACATTTGAATACACTTTACTGCAGTTAGGTCTCAATTTAGAGGCAGACTGATTCTTTATATCGATGAGGAGTTGCTATAAGCCATCAGAGACATGATTAGTTGATTAGCAGTGGGTTACACAGTACTGCACCAAAGCCAGAGACCACCTCATTTATTTTATCTCTAACCAAATGAAGTGTGTTTTTAGTTTTTCAGGCAATCTTTCTGATAAGATTAGATTTAAGACAATCAACTTGTATAAGGAAAGACAGTCAAAGGAAAATAAGTGTAAAAAACAGGAGTTTCCAAAACTTAAAAAAAGATATAGAGAAAATGGGACTCCTAACAATCACGTAAGACCAGGTAGACCCCCAAAACTGTCAGAAAATCAGGCTCCACTCTTGCCTCAGATCTGTACAAATCCACAGATCTTTCTGAGAAGACACCTCAATGCTATGAGTCTGAAAGAATGTGTAGCTGTTAAGGAGCTGAAAAAAGGAAATTACATTTGCGACGTAAAAATGGACTGGCCACCCCAGAGTCCAGACCTCAACATCACTAAGGGTGTTTGAGATTACTTGGTTGGCAGAAAATGCAACCAACTTCTAAGACTGAACTTTGGAGGTGTGGAAAAATATCCGTGCAGATTTCTTTGCAAAACTGGACTAAAAGAATGGAAGGCAGAGAATGGGCACAGAAAATAAAGTAATACTTTATATTTTATTTAGTTGTTGAAGGTTCTGGGTAATTTTCTGTTAAAATATATGTTTTCGTATGCTAAAAATTTAATAACTTTAATTTTTGACTGGAAATTGAATCAATGAAAATATCTGAAATGTATATTGTCTCTGTCCAAAGAAAACCATGCATCTCAATTATTTCTACACCATTGTAACACACCAGCCATCCTGTATGGTGTGTGAACATTTCATGATGATTCGACCAATAGAAATGCTACAAAATCACTTGGAATAAAATCTCTTTACATTAATTCACATTAAAAGATAAGGCCATTTTTGCCCTCTCCTAGTTACCATTTTAGAGACTTTTCTTTGGACAGCAAAGATATATAGCTTATACATACACAAACTATATTTTGACAGTTGAAAATTGGTGCAAAGAAGTTAAAAAACACAATTTCACAATAATACACAAACATCCAGGCATGTTTATATGAACACACACACATACACACACTCACACACTCACAGAGCAGCTTTATTCTTTGTTCCCAGATGTTTCCTTGGGTGGGAAGAATGTCTGGGTCTTCCCTCGAGGTTTCATGGTGTGAGGTGTTGAGTGGGGTCTTCCAAGAAAGTTTTCCTTCAGCATTCTCTTCATTCTGAAGAGGTGACAAAGCTTCCTAAATAAGGCTTGTTAACCTTGTGCCATCATTTCAGCAATCAGGGCTGCTGTCCACTGCATGGCCGCTTCCATTGACAGATCTTGAATGGCTGAGACCTGGCCGACTCCTGACCGGGCCAAATGAGGAGGGTCACAGACCCCCAGGTGACCCAACATCCCAGTCTGAAACACCCCACTGGGCTCAAACAGCTCAGTCAGGAAACACAGTCCAACAGCTCATGTATAGATTCATCATAAAATGTCAAAAGACACAATAGGCTGCACACAAACACAGGCAACAAAAAAGCCTCTTGTACCACACATATATGTGCAAACACCCTCTAATGGGTACAGGCTGCATGTTGCATAAACTGTTCTTGAACTGTTGCCTGGTCTAAAAATACTCCAAAGGAAGCTCCGCATTCCAGACTGATAGGCCAAACACTACAAAGAGGCGCGCAAACAATAAACTTTCCCCAAATCGGAATCATCCGAGACAATATAGGAAGAGCGGGGTAGCAAAGGGTTGTTTTTGCACTCCGGACTGTTGTGTCTAGTGCCGGGGATCTGACCGCGGAACCTCGTCCATGGCAACTGGCCACATCAAAAGAATGGGTTGTTAGATGTGATAAACAGATATTAGCCAACTAGATTTGTGAGCCACGACAACAGTGCTCATGTCAATGGACGGAAGCCATAGATCAGCCAAACAGGCCTGAGAGAGTGTGGTCAGATGAGCTGGCTGGATTGGTCAGCCTTAAAGAGTGTATTTAGTAGAACTTAATCAGATACTGGAACTTTGGAGGAACCTAATCAGATACTTGAACTCATGTACTTATAAATGGACTTCAAACTCATAACACAGATGTACACTATTAAAGGGATACGCTGGTCAAGCTTAAAAATATAATACATATACAAATCGTAATAATACAAATCATACAGTGGTGACAGAATAGTCTCACAAGTGAGGTTTTCTGGTCTAAGGACTAGAATGATGATGTATCTTGAAGGTGGAAGGAACTACAATCACTTTAGGATGCTTTCTTTCATCCTATCTGGCGAACACAGAATGAAGCCAGATAGCTGACGTTAATGCTATGAAGCCAAATATCAGTCTATACATCCGCAGTACATCAGTGGATATCTTTGTCTGCTGTATGATGTATTTGTTTAATGTATGCTGGGTTTTGTAGTCAGAGAACAGTAATGGACAAAAACACTAAAAGAATACAAAATTGTGATTTCTATTAATTATGAACTGATAAGGCTGAGTTCTACTAAAAATGACATAACATGACAAATAACATATCATAGTGTATCTCCATTTTGTTCACCTTGTATCTCCATTTTTGTTTTTCATTTTTTGACATAATTTGAAAATACCAGCTGCTCTTTACGTTGTAGTAAAACTTCATGACAAACGGACCAATAAAAACAGTCCAAAATTACTTGGAATAAAAGTTCTTTACATGATCTTACATTAAACATTATATGTTTTTTTCCTTCTCCTGCAAAGTAACCATTTTGGGTATTGTCACTTTTCTTCATGTAATTATTCTGTTAACACATTTGAAGAAAAATTTGTTTAAATGAAGCTCAAAAAATTCCCAACTTTTTTCTGTCTCACCACCTGCTTCAGTTCACTGCTGCTCCCACAATCCCCAATCAGTACAACACAATACTGAATTTATCACTTGCAGAGATATAAATTACTGTGGAGATTATTAGTCTCATCTGCACTGAGATTAACAATTGATCATCACTTTGATTTATCGGTCTACTCGGCTTTAGCTGAGCTCAGTAACACTGAAATTAATAACTGATCACATTGATTTATCAGTCTACTCAGGCTTTAGCAGAGCTCAGTGACACAGATTAATAACTGATCATCATACTGATTTATCAGTCTACTCAGGCTTTAGCAGAGCTCAGTAACACTGAGATTAATAACTGATCACATTGATTTATCAGTCTACTCAGGCTTTAGCAGAGCTCAGTAATGCTGAGATTAATAACTGATCACATTGATTTATCAGTCTACTCAGGCTTTAGCAGAGCTCAGTGACACTGAGATTAATAACTGATCATCATATTGATTTATCAGTCTACTCAGGCTTTAGCAGAGCTCAGTAATGCTGAGTTCAATAACTGATCATCACATTGGTTTATCAGCGTACTCAGGCTTTAGCAGGAACTTCAGTGTTCGTAAAGAAGCCATTAATTGAGGCCATTTTCAGAATTTAATCAACAAGCATATTTGCTATGGCCATGCACTGATTCTAACTAAAGTTAAGCATTGATATTGTTTCTTTAGATGATTGTATGTTTTATTTAGTGGGTAAGTATTCTGAAAGTATTCTCCTAAAAATGTAAAAAGTAACCGTTTTCTGAGTACTGCCTTTACAAACAAGTGACTTGGACTGAATGCAGACAATTTATGTATGTATTACCAACATTTGCATTCCATGACACCCCAAGCCTGCAGATATCCATGTTTAAAGCACGTCAAATGTGGTCGTGTATAAATGAAAACATTTGTACACCAGTCCGTCTATTCTTTCCGGTTCACGCGATGCGGGGTTCAAATGAGGAAAAGACGAGGTCATACCTACAGTTTGACTGACAGCTGCACAATAAAGCATTTGGCCTGAGTGATTTGTCAATGGACAGAGATGGACACAAAGAGGTATCGATTGGCCGAGGAGAAAAGGCAAGAGGACAATGATAGTGGCTGTGGGATCGGACGGGTGATCAATAAGGCAGTTCTGCTCCAGGGATTCCCTTCAGTGTTTATACAGTCAGACACAGGCTGCAGAGCAGCTATTGTACACAACCGACAATCAGAGTGAGAGAGAGCACACACACACACATCACATCACACACAAACCCCCCCACCAACACACACACACACATGCTATTTTCATATGATTCTATTACGTCATATATGAAGTATAGGAAGCACTTTATTTGAATAGCCCACTGTAGATGCTCACCTTGGGGAAATCCATTGATTGTTCAAAATGTATAGATTTCTGTGTAAATTTCAGTCACTGAGATGTAAACAGAGTCATTCAGAGTGTTTTGATGTGAAATAGTACACTGTAGAAAAATGTACCAACTTGGATTTTGTTACAGAGGTTTTGATAAGATAGCATCTAAAATGACCAGTGAATCTTCATCTATTTTGAGTTTTATCTATAATGTTGATGATGTTAATAGTCATAAAGTAAAGAAAAAAGTTTTCTTTGGATACTGTTTTGCTTTGAATCACCCTACATTTAACTGCCTACCAAGAACGAAGTTTCATATATACATTTTTGGCCAAAAGCTTATCTAAAAAAAAAACATCATAAAATGATGTCTCAAACATCAAGTAATGTATTCAGAATTTGTACTTCATGCACTCTTAAAAAGATGGTTCTTCAAGGGGTCTTTAGTAAAGACAATGGTTCCATATAGAACCATGAACTCTCAAAGAACCATTTGCATGCTTAAACGGTTCTTTGCATGGTGAAATGGTTCTTCAGGTTGATGGAGAATGTGTTGTGTATGGTTCTGTATAGAGCTTTAAAAAATGAACAAGCTTGACATCATAACAATAGAAGAATTCAAAAAGGTTCTATATAGAACCATGTACAACACATCCCCCATCAACCCGAAGAACCATTTTACAATTTCAAAAAGGAATGGTTCTTTGAGCATTCATGGTTCTATATTTAGCCATTGTCTTTACTGAAGAACCTTTGATGAACCATCCTAAGAGCATGGGTTTATTATTAATTTAATTATGCAGAGATTACAAAATATTAGGGGTGCGGGAAAAACTCGATTCTTAGATGCATCGCGATGCGGACATGAACGATTCTGAATCGATTCACAAATGTCAAAAATCGATTTTCTAAATATTTAATTTATAACGTAATGTTGACGGAACACAAAAGGCGGAACCTGGAAGTGGGTAAGTGCAGCGCCCGGACAGTCTGAGGCGGCACATAACAAAAACACAACTGGTTGAGTGAGAAATCCGACCAAGACCCTCTGCATAAAAGCCAGGTTAGGTCAGGAGTCACAACCCAAATGATAAGAAGAGCCATTTTGTCCTTTCAGTGAAGTCAAACCACCTTGGGAGCCACAACATTTAATGTCCAGTATGTGTTAATGTCGTAATATGGGCTAAAAATATAAACGAGAGCGCAGATTTACTTCGCTCTGCTTTAAGCTTCAGCTATAGCCGCTTTCCTCCCATCTCCGCCAGAAAACTTTTCCTCAAAACTAGAAGAGTTTCTTGTAAAATGTCTCAGCATTCGGCTGTTTTACGAGGCTGAAGTTCTAATTTTCCTGTTTCACCTTAAATTCTGCCTTAGGCGCCAAATGTAACTGCTGCACCATTTAAGGTGGAACGGGAAAATTCGAAAGAGAAGCGAGTTCATTTTCACAACTTTTTTAACTCTCGTTGCAGATTTAACCAACCGCGCTGCTTATAAATGCGAATAAGTCCTCCAAATGTTCGTCTTAATCTGTGTTTTCGTTCGCCCCCCCCCAGTACACACACACACACACACACACACACACACACACTCTACAACGAGACCAAAACCGAAGTTA
This sequence comes from Colossoma macropomum, assembly GCF_904425465.1. Classification (NCBI taxonomy): domain Eukaryota; kingdom Metazoa; phylum Chordata; class Actinopteri; order Characiformes; family Serrasalmidae; genus Colossoma; species Colossoma macropomum. The sequence continues at coordinate 11,191,704 of NW_023494802.1, read as the reverse complement.
TAAGATCACTAAAGAAAACGGGGAGGACGGCTGTAACGTGCTGCGTGGACACCCATTACCACTGGATCTTATTTCGGCAGCAGCGTCTCTGAATGAGAGCCTTCTAGTTCGCTTGCCACATCACCTCCATTTGATTTATTAATGAAAGATATTTTAGATATTCAAAAAGCAAAGTATTTGTAATGATCCATAATGCATTTACATTATGGATCATTACAAATACTTTGCTTTAAAACTACCAAGCCCTCAGACAGTAGGAAGATAGAAATCCTGTATAGAGAAAAAAGATGCATCGAGATGCATCGATAATCGTTTTATCATCGCATCGCAGCCCTCTGAATCGTAATCGAAATCGAATCGTGAGGTGCCTAAAGATTCCCACCCCTACAAAATATCAATGGAATTCTCCTCTAACTTATTTAAATAAATTTCTATTTAATTCACCTTAAACGCTGGCCTTTGTCCAAACCCTAATCTTAAACTCAACCTAAAACCTAAACCTAACCCTGCTCCTAATCCTAACTCTAACACTGTTGAAAATCAGCTGGGTTTCACTAGATAGCTTGTTAGTTGTTCAGGCATCTACAGACAATCTATTATCTATAAGGTAACGATGAAGTACATTAAAATGCATTTTTAATACTTTTCTAATCTATTTCACCTTTTAATTATGTTATAATTTACATTTGTAATTTGCATCTGAAAATATGTTTTATGTGTTACAGTTTGAATTGTATCTGACCTGATATTTAGATAAAATGTTCTCAAAATACATTTCAGCTGAGATCAGAGATCACAAATAGAGTTGGTTTTTGTTTGCACATTTCCAGGAAGACTTAGAGAGATGCTGAGGTTTGTGATGAGTCAAAGGTAGAGAGCTCAGTCTGCCTGTCTGTGTGTGTTAAGTGTGTTGAATCACACTCTGGGATCAATGTGGCTAAAATGCACTAGAAACCTGTAAAAGTGTTTAATGCATCGCTACTCAGAACAGCGTGGGGTTAGAGTTGATTTAGACCGGGTAGCTTTTAAATTCACTTTAATTTTCACAAACCCTAAAACCTTAACCTGAAACCAAAACCTAACCCTGGTACTAATCCTAATCCTTTATAAGTATAGTATAACACTGTCAAGAATCATTTGAGTTCACCAGGTTGTTAAAGGGCCCCTATCCTACATTTTACTTGTACATCGCTGCTGTCAGAACAAAATCTCCTTTTTTGACGTTTTTCAGATTCTGACATAATTTTAAAATACCCTTCATCTTTTCTATATAAATTTCATGATGAATGGACCAAAAGAAACCTAAAATGACTCAGAAAAACGTCAGGTTCTATTGACTTATATTAAGAGTGAAGTAGGTTTTTTGCTTCTGCTGTAAAGTTACCATTTTGGAGATACGAGATTTTGTTTCACTGCTAGGCCCACTTATGATTTTTGTGTGGGCTTGTGTACCAAAAACATTCATAATTCATTTTTAGATGGCCAACCTTGCCAACTTTTATACTTATAATAATTCAAAAAGCAATTCAGGCTGAAACACTCCTTATATCTTCAATGTGAATGGAAGGAGCTAAACTCCTGTGAACTAAATGAGCTGTTTTTTGTGACATCACAAAACAGTGAATTTTAAAACAAACCGCTTTTCCAGTACCAATTTCTGTACGTTATGGACTGAGGAGTGTTTTTGAAACTTTGATCATGTTTACATACTACATCAAACTCTTTTACCTAAAAAGGTCAAGAAAATGATCTGTTTTCTATTTCAATATGTGGTCTATTGATGATCTATTGGGAGCTATGTAAATAAAGTGAGACCCAAGGTGGAACAGGGACGTTGATACTCGACTAGTTTTACATCCTACACATCTTTCCGGTTTATAACTCTGAAAAATAAAAGGCAAATTGTTTTAATAAAAAACAAAAACAAAATCCAGTCTTAACTGTAATGTATATTAGTCTAACAGAACTTCACTTCAAGTCATTTGGACTACTTCTATTGGTCCGTTCATCATGAGATTATCACACAATGTAAAAGGGCAGCTGGCATTTTCAAACAGTGCAAATAAAAATGAAAAAAAAAATATGAGTTGAGTTTTGATATGAAAGTGATGATCTGCACTGTGTAGGTTTTAAAGCGGAAGCTAAGTGGTTGGTGAGTTGGTTGAGTGTGTTTGTGTGACTAATCTTATCTGCCACCCTGAATTGATCATGGCTGTATCTCACTGGCTCTCCAGGCTGTTTTTAAGAAGAGGCTCTCTGTCAGACAGGTGATCCGTCCTGTTGCTGCCAGGAGGCTGCAGGGCTAAAGGGAAGAAGTGTGATGCATTAAATGGTCTGCTGAGAGTGTTTGCTCTCAGATAGAGAACCTGCAGTATCAGCATCCGTTCTCACAAACACACAGAGCAGATTGCGGAGATAAATATTCATTAGTTCTTAACAAACATAGAAAGATGGAGTGGTTGATGAGACAAAGCAAGCAGATCATCGCTCTGGAACAGTACACAGTGAACAGATTATTTCATGTGGTCACAAGTAATTTCACAGCTTTTATTCAACTCAAATAAGGAATTTGAATGAGTCAATACAAGCAAAACACATGAATAGGTTTGAAAAATCAGTACTCTAATTTAATTCATATCTCAAACACAGTTCAAGTCAACAGCCCTGTTTTGCTTGTTGCAGTGCAACTTTAAAAGAGGATGTGTTAACATAGCCAGATTTTATAACAAGGTTTTATTAACTCTCAACTGTTTCTATCGTTCCTTTCATCATGAAATGTATATATAATGTAAAAGGAAGCTGATGTTTTAAAATGGTGTTAAAAAATTAAAAACGGCCGTTGAATTCAAGTTATAAACACATTTTTAACACAAAATAACACAGAAGCCTCAACAATTAAATGTGATTTCAAACATTTCAGTACTCATGTCCACCCTTTGCCATTATTACAGCTTCCATTCTTGCTGAGAGACTTGATTTCAGTTTTTCAATGACGGATTATTTTCGACACTTACAAAGTTCATTCGCAGAAGTTGGTTGCTATTTTTTTCAGACCTAAAGTAAGAGAGGAGCATTTTTTTTTTCAAATCTCTCAAAGATGGTGAAAGTTTTGGTGGTCTAGCACGTCTTGTATGGTTGTTAGAAGTCCCATTTTCTCTGGATCTTCCAACAAAAACCCAATTTTTAAAAACACATGGTGTTTTCACTGATTCTACATTGACTTTCCCCTTATTTATGCAAGTGGATTATCTAATATCTAATCCTCTGAGAGATATTACTGACAAATTAATAAATGAATGAATGTTTTAACTGGAAATGAAATAAAGGAAAGGTGGCCTTAAACGTATTTATTTATAAAATAAATACACAAATATATAAATGTATAAATACATACTAAAAAATTGAACATGTGAAGTTTTTTATGACAATTATGTTACACATATTACAAGTAATTTGGTTAATGCGATTGTGAAGTAAAAACCATAATCCTATACACTAAACTAATTTAAAGGAAAAAATTGTAGGACAAACAAAAGACCAGTCCCTAGATTAGTAGCTGGAAGAGTAAAAAGAGGGTTTAGGTCTCTTTTATAATTGTACTGTTTGTCTAGTTGTTTCCAGGAACATGCAATTTTGAAAAGTGTGTGTGTGTGTTTGTGTGTGTGTGTGTGCCCAGCTGTGCTCTCATCTCTCTCCTGCCATTCACCGGGTGTCTTTTGTTTGGAGGGAGGCCGTCCACTTATTGACACTTAGCTCTGCTGTTTCACGCATGAGAATCGAAGCAATAAAACCATCAAGTGGACGGCGCTCTGCTCCACATTTAGCGTAGGAAGTGAAAGACAAATAGGAAGAGTTTACCTTCCCACTGCATAAAAATGAGAAGCAAGAGAGCATAAAGGGAGACAGAGACAAGCACTCATAACCTGAGCTCTTCCCAGTATGGGCAGTCCACACCCTTTTCAGAGCAGTCTCGGTCAGAGAGCCATTTAGGGCCCAGAGCCACATGTCGGGACACTGCCTGATAAAGAGAGGAAGAAAAACAAGTTGATCTTTTGACATGGGGAGGGAAGGAACAGTGCGAGGCATGAAAGCGATGGCACCTTTTCAAAAGCTGGTAACATCTGGTGAGGGGATTTGTCTCTTTGGTGTCCCGTCTTTTGCTCTCTCTTGACATACACACACACACACACACACACACACACACACACACACACACACATAAACACACACACACACACATGCACGTGCACACAGCCTAGCAACCGTGTGTGGCGCAGACACCAGGACATCCTGTATGAGGACAATGAGGCACACGTCTGGATCAAATGAACCAGCGCACGAGTCTCTCCCACACGGGCCAAACCTCATACATTCAATTCACCACAGACATGCACACATGGTGTTTTAACACATTTCAGCTTAGCCGAGGACTGCCAGAGACATATGGATACGGACATGTGGCTTTCATTCAGTTTTTTGCTTTTATGCACTGAAGAAGGTGATCCGTTGAATATACAAACTGACTTGATGCAAACTGAGTTGACTGAAATTAGTGGTGTCATGATGAAGATTTTAATGCGTTAAAATTAACGCGGCTAATTTTCGTTCATGCCTTTAACACGTTTTCCTAGTTCGACACGTTGAACTTTTCATAGATACAGTCTGAAGCCTAGCTACCATGGTTCTGTGACTGTAGTCCTCTCATTCAAACACAGCTTTTCACTGGCTAGTTGCATTGGTGTCTTTCTTAATAGAGATTATTTCCAGCTACCCCAGTGCCACAAATTTTTTTTATCACTGAAGTGTGTCAAGTATCATTCACAAGCAAAACACATCACTGATGCCAGCAAGGTCAGAAATATCAGTAACGTTAGCACCAGAAGACATCTTCAGCAGGCTACGCTGGAGGGTGTTTGCAGGAGAACTATGGATAAATCAATGAGCAGCAAGCTAACAAAAGCAACAGCAAAGTGGAAAGATACAAGATGTATAGCAGGATGGGAGCGAGAGACAACCATCACAGAGGAGTTCAAACATACAGGTACTGTTGCTCTGTCTAGATGTCAGTGATTAGGGCTGACTCTAGCCTCTTGGGGGCTGTAAGCAGGATTCTTCTGGGGGGCCATCATCTGCCTAGGTCTTCCCCCCAAGACCTACATCTTTGTGTAGAGAGAATAATTTTTCCTTTGAGGCCTCATGCTATCAATTTGATTAAAACTTCTTTGAGATGTTCCTACTAGAACTGAACAATTAATTGTGCTCCAGTTGGTCTCATGATTTTTGGCTTTCTCACTCAATTAAACATAATTTTGAGATTATCTAAATCACATGTGTCAGGCACCAGTCCTCACTGGTCAAAATACTGCAGACTTCAGCACGCTGCCTAATTAAACACATCTGATTCAGCTCATCAGCTAATTAGCAAGGCCTTCATGAACTAAATTCAGAGTGTTAGATGTGGGTAAACTCTAATCCCCACAGCACTTTGGCCCAGATGGTCCCCACTTTAGCCTGATCTAAAGATAGTCAACAGGCTAGTGTTACACTGTTTTTTTTTTTAGTGAACTTTTGTTTATGCCTAATATCATTGCTGTCCAAAAAAAAAACATGTATCTCCATTTTTGTTCGTTTTTATTTTTCTACATCATTTGAACACAGCAATTTCGCCTTTACATTGTGTGAAAATTTTATGAAGATTGGCCCAATAAAAATGCCCCAGAATCACTTGGAATAAAACATCTTCAAATGAAATTACTGTATTTAGGAGCGTTTTGCCTTCTCCTGTAAAGTTTCTATTCATGTTTTTCTTTGGATAATAAAGATATGCAAAATATTTGCTTAATTTCTGTGTGAATAAGAGCCAGTCTTACTAACATTTAAGCATATCAGTCTTATTTAGTCTTAAACTGACTTAAACTGTTTGGTGCTCTGGTAAGTTTCAACATATTCTAAAAAAGACTTTTCAATTAAAAAGCAGTGTAAACATATATATATATATACATATATCTTATAAACATATATATATATATATATATATATGTTGCACTTCTGCTAACAAATGAAAAAGTTCAGTATATTTGCTATAAAACAGAGAATTTGGTCTGTGTAAAAGTTATAGCACCTTTTTTAACATTTTAAAATTAACAAATGAATAGAAATTATGCACTAAAATTAGCAGTAAAAATGTCATATTTGAGTGTGCAGAGGATGTTTATTGCTGTTTATTTGTTGGTGACAGCTTTGGTGGTCTTAGCTCTTGCAAGGTCCTTTATATAATTTTTTTATCTCTTTATATTATTTAACTCCAGTTTTGAAAACTCCCTGTTTTTTCCCTTTACTTCCCCGTTCCATATGCAAGTGAATTACCTTACATCTGATGTCCTTAGAAACATCTCCTGAAAAACAAATACCTTTGCATCTTAATTAGTTAAATAAATGAAGGATGGTCTCTGACTCTTGCAAAGCACCGTACATCCACATCTGTTCTCTTAAAATCTCTTAAAATCAATTTTTCTCCTATTTCGTCATCATCACTCTCAGTAATAAATACCTGGCACTTGAGCTCTGCTATTGGTAGTGTTTGTCTATATGTTTTGTTTTTATTTTTTGCTTTCATTAATAAATAAATATATAAATAAATAAATTCAATGCATTACTTTTTTCAGCTTGCCTTGCAAGTGATCTCCAAGCCAGCCAACAAAACGTTCCACATCAGTGGCTGTAAGTTATTGTTGGAGATCTTCCCTTTGTTGCTTTGTTTCCAGGGTGTTGACTAACAGTGGAGCGAAGATCCTGTATGGAGAAAACACAAAGGATGGACACACACACACACACACACACACACACACACACACACCCACACACCAGTACACACACGTACGCATAGAGTGGCATGAGTCAGAGCAGTGAGCAGTTGCTCTCAGGTGTCTATCTGGGGCATGTCAGGGCTTGTGGTGAGACGGTGGCTGATTCACCGCCCATGCAGGGGCTCACTTCCCACTCCCACAGAGCGTGCCCTTCCGCTGAACCCCACACGCACCGTGCCAGCATGAGAACGCTTCACACGAGGAGTGTGGCAACGTTTATAAGCCTGATGTTTTCAGTTCTCAAACAGACACGTCATTTAACCTCTTTCACTGTGCAATTAGATGTTTACCAGGGATCTTGTCATCAGAGCTTTGAGGTCTCACATGGCACAGTTTGGCAGGCCCGTGCTCAGCAGACGAGGGAAATGCCACTGAGAACACTAACTTCACTGAGCTTACAGAGATGGAAATCACTGTACACTCATAACGAGAGCACCCACGGACTGTGCCCTCCGCTTGACTTTTCGGTTACCAACTGGAAACGGTCTAATTTTTCTCATCTAATCTGATCGCTGCTTTGAGATGACTTTTGAATGCTTTGAAGGATTTCTTTTTTCCTCTTTTTATTAGTGCATTTTGAAAAAGCTGACTATATACAGCACTGTGATACTTTTCATGAGCATGTTTTAAAGGGCTCTTATCATGGAAAACATCATTTGCTCACTTTTGTGACACAAAAGTGTTACAGTTAGTATGTAAACACTGCTAATGTTTCAAAATGATCAAACCATTCATTTCTCTGTCAGTACAGTTTATACATGGCAACTAAGCTGCAGGCCATTTTGAGGTCATTGTTTGTATGACGTCACAAAAATAAACATATTTGCATATTTCCGCTTGTTCAGTGTAGCTCCGCCCATTTGTGTTGACTTCATAAGTGTTTCAGACCAGATTGCTTTGTACAAAATAGGGCAGCCACTCAAAACAGAGGATGTTTACATACATCAGACCCAAAGTAACACAGAAACTTAGTGACAAAAACAGCCTGTTTGATTCCTGAGGTTGGAAAACGAATTAAGACACACAAATGTCATAAGTGAATGTGGAGGAATATAAAACATGATAAAAATGTAGATAATAAGCCTTTGGATATATGTTTTAGTGCATAACTTGCTTCTCAAATCTAGTTGCAAACTTCACTAAGCAAACTTTCATTTTTTAAGCACAGGAGACAGTCATAGCCTGTTCTAGGCACTTACATGGCAGCCAATCAAAACATGGGACATTTATACATGTTAGTTTTGAAGGCACAGTCACAGAAGGCACATTAAACAGCCTGTTTAATGCTAAAGCACTTTGTTTTGGAACATAAACCCACACAAACATCATAAGTGGACCTCAGAGAAAGAAAAATAAAACTGAACCCTAAATGCCCTGCATTTTATTCTAAATCTGATTCTGACCTCTCTCTATCTAGTGAAATATAGCTCAGCAGCTGTCAAGTAAAGCCCACCTGGACAAGTGTCTTTGGAAAGAGTAAGCACGTCAATGATAAGTGCGTCTAAATTTAAGGCCAGTCTCCTTGAAGGCCACCAAGGTGATGGCAGCATAAATACATGGTGGGATCTCTCGTCTGTCAGAATATGTGTGCGTGTTGCTGTGTCTTGGGGTGGAGGGCGTGTAAGGGGGGTCCATACTTGCTCCCGTGGAATCTGCACCATTTGCTAAGGCTTAAAGTGATCGGCCCCATGCCTTGAAACTGAAGAGCAGAATCTGCCCTGAGAAATACGTCCTGCAGACAAGCGGGGATGATGTGCAGGCCGAGCGGCTCCTTGGCCTGTGATATCTGATCGGAGTGGGCAGCACGTCTCCTTCGAATCTTCCCCCTGCGAGGCCCAGCACACAGCACGTAGGTCAACTCCTGCTCCCAGGGAGAGACGGCCCAGGCTGCTATTAATACAAGGGGAAGTCCCGTAGAGCACAGTGTCAAAATAAGAGGTGAAAAGGATAATTTGATACTTGAATGAATGTGTAGTGTGCGAGAGCACTGTTTTGCGAACAAGGGAAACTTTTTCATGAGGTGTTTATCGAATGTGTTTACTGAAATCACACCAAAACACTCACTCAGGTTTGTGATTTATCTCCTCACTGATGTTCCTTTGATCCTTTGATAAACTTTTGATATGAGCACATTTGTTTCCTTAAGATGTGTTACCAGCTCAATGGTAGCAACGGGCTGCAGCAAACCCATATTTAACGTTGATAAAATTGTTAAATCAATTACTTGAACTTGTAAACAATTTGAACATAGTAAAGAGCTATTTCGGTAAAACACTTACAAGTTGAGGTGCAATTAGGGTAAGTTTATGCAGAATTGTGTTTTAAACTTTGGTGGTGTGTTAGTGTGTGTTGCACTGGTCTGAGTGGATCAGACACAGCAGTGCTGCTGGAGTTTTTAAACACTGTGTCCACTCACTGTCCACTCTATTAGACACTCCTACCTTGTCAGTCCACCTTGTAGATGTAAAGTCAGAGACGATAGCTCATCTGCTGCTGCACAGTTTGTGTTGGTCATCCTCTAGTCCTTCATCAGTGGTCACAGGACGCTGCCCACAGGACACTGTTGGCTGGATATTTTTTGTTGGTGGACTATTCTCAGTCCAGCAGTGACACTGAGGTGTTTAAAAACTCCAGCAGCACTGCTGTGTCTGATCCACTCAGACCAGCGCAACACACACTAACACACCACCACCACATCAGTGTTAGTTCAGCGCTGAGAATGATCCACCACCCAAATAGTACCTGCTCTGTGAGGGTCCATGGGGGTCCCGACCACTGATGAAGGGGGCAAACAAAGTGTGCAGAGAAACAGATGGACTACAGTCTGTAATTGTAGAACTACAAAGTGCACCTATATAGTAAGTGGAGCTGATAAAATGGACGAATGTAGGAACGAGGAGGTGGTCATAATGTCATGCCTGATCTGTGTATATATATATATATATACATACACTCCATTTTTGTTGTTTTTCAGTTTTTGACGTAATTTGAAAAGGCCTGTTGCCCTTTATATTGTGAGTAAATTTCATGATGAATGGACCAAAAGAAACAACCCAAAATGACTTAGAAAAAAGTCTGGTTCTATTGATTTACATTAAAGGAAAAGTAAAATATATTTTTTCCTTCTCCTGTAAAGTTACCGTTTTGGAGGTACAAGGTTTTGTTCCGAGAGCAGCGACATACATACATAATATATACATATACACACACACACACACACACACACACACACATGTATATTATACTATATATATATATATATATATATATATATATATATATATATATATATATATATATACTTCAGAACCTACTACATTAATTTTAGAACGTTCTACTTATAACTTCAACACAACCAATTAAGACATACATGCTGCAGTTTTTTAGTGGATCCTTCAACATTTCACTTAAAGCCATGTATATTCAGAGGCGTGTGTTAGCCTGGTAGTGTTTCATCTTTTAAATATGTTGTTAACACAAAGCCTTTTCATGTGGAATATACCAACACACTGTTTATTACTGCATACATTCTTTGGTGTTTTCTTTGCGAAGTTATATAATACATTTACATTCTGTTACATAATGTAAAACATAAACACACACCAGCTTGAGCTTTGAATTACAGAAAAGTTCAAAGTTCAGGAAAAAGGTGGCTACCTTAATACCATTTGGCAATGCTAAAACTTTCTGAGCTAAGTACTCAAGTTGTCTTGTGAGCTTCACAGTTCTCAGAGAGCCAAAAAAGGTTTTTAGAGTGATGTCATACAGGACCACACCTTTTGGTTTTGTAACTATGAAGAACCATTCCAAAGAACCATTTAAAGAACCTCCACATAATGAAAAGGTTCTATAGCACAGCTTCCCAGAACGTCCATACCAAGAACACTTTAGGAACTTTACTCTTGGTGATTGGGCCTCACATGGCTCTATTTAGAAGCAGGTGCTAAAAGAAAGAGTGTCAGTCACTTCTGCTGTTTTTCCGGAACACAGAGCCCCTTGGCCCTTGCCCCTCGCCCCCCACCTTTCTCCTCCGGCTTCTACACCTAAGCATGTGGAGCATTTCCTCCCATCCACGAGAATGAGACTCCAGACAAATTTAGACCAAGCTCCATGTGAAAGCTAATGCGGTTTGGACAACACGGCAGCCAACGCTTTTCCAGCAACTGCTTCGGCCTCTTTCCTGAGAGATGAGTGTGTATTTATGTAAACAGCATTGTGCTCTGTGCTCAGACTTTTTTGCTGTTAAATACATGTTCGAAGCTATGGTGGGCAGCAAATCCATGGCTCTGCACATTTTCACATGGAAATACCACTTATGTGGACGGGTCTAATCTTCTTAAATCTTGTTATCCTATATAAGCTGGAAGCCACTAAACTACACAAAAAGAGCATTACTGGTACCATTTTCCTCCGTTTATCTTCCACTCTTAATATGGACTCTCAGAGATGCTATAGAAGAACTACACTCTATCTATTCTATCTAGAACCATGACCACTCAAAAAACCATTTGCATAATTAAACCATTCTTTGCCTGGTGAAATGCTTCTTCAGATCAATGGAGAATGTGTTGTATACGGTTCTGCATAGCACCAAAAAGCGTTCCGTTATTGTGACAATATCAAGCTTGCAACAACAGAAGAACCCTTTTTGGTGCTATATGGAACCCTTTTTTAAAAAGGTTCTTTATAGAACCATATACAACACATTCTCCATCGACCTGAAGAACCATTTCGTCATGCAAGGTACCATTTAATCATGCAAACTGCCCTGTGAGTCTTCATGGTTCTTGTCTTTACTGAAGAACCTTTAAGAACCATTTTTAAGAGTGTATTTTTGGTTTCCTAAGGAAACATTCAATGGGTGGTTCTTAAAAAACCCTGTTTTTTGCTGAGCAGTAGAACCTTTATCTTATACTAATTAATACATTTCCATCTGTCTAAGCTAAGAACCATTTTGCAACATTTATATTAAAAATGCATACAATTTCCAAATTATATCATGGCCTTACACTCTAAAAAAGGGTTTTACACTTGGACATATAATTTACAAAAATCACTCCTTAAAGAACCATCCATTTAAGGGGTTCCAAAAGGGGTTCTGCTATGATACCACTCCAAAGAACCCTTTATATTTATGAAGGTAACCCACCTCCAGTTATATTGTCCAATCAAATTCTGCTGCTGTTCTCCAGAACTGTCTATATGTTAACATGATAAAAACAGCAAAAGACAGAGACAGTTTGGTAGCCTTAGTATTTTTATGTAGGCCTACAGTTGAAAATATTCAGTGCTCAAAATTAGTCTTGACTATGTTTGTTTATTTATTACTTTCTGAGTTATCATTAGTTGATCTGTATCCATCTGCAATAATCTAATAATGGTGAGCAACAATAACCAAGTTTACTAAGAGGAACTCAAAATGATTGATTGAAAACTTAAGTAAGGCAAGTAAAAGTACTCAAGACAGTGCCGAGACAAACACTAGTGTCTCTTTCCTTTATGTCAAGTGGTCTGTATTGACATTCCTTAACACAACTTGTATACAGTGTAGTGAAATGTTTCTCTTCAGGCCCCACTGTGCAGCACTCAACAGCGGCACATTAAACAGGACTACACAGAGAGCAGATACAAGATAGTGTGAGATGAGTGCAGAATATACAATAAATACAACAGACAATAAATATACAGACCAAATACACATAAATATTCATGACAATAAATACTAGACAGGACAACAAAACAATGTATATGAATGGGTCTCATATATATGTACATACACACATACATATGTATGCATGGACGTATGTAGGCTATTGTTAGTAGGTTAGTACTTAGTAGCATTTCTCTTTTGGATGGCAGCTCAAAGTCTTCTAGGCATGGAATGCATGAGTTTGGTCAGAGAGTGGCTGGTTTTAAACACTTGCTGCCATTCTCCATGGCTTCAGTACAGTATCCACTTTTCATTTAGAATTTTCAATCAACTGAACTCAAATCTTTCAGATATTTTGTTACTAAGAAACAACATTTCTTCTGAAATGAGTTTAATATTCATGTTTTCTAAATCAACGTCTATCCAAACATTTCGAGTAAAGTAAAACATGGGTTTAGATGAAAGCTTTACAGTTTGGTATTGTACAGCTGGACCCAAAATGTGAAGTTACACACTTAAAGAAGATGGCTCTTCAAGGGTTCTTTAGTAAAGGCAAAGAGTCTATTTAGAACCATGAGTTCTATAATGTGTAAATGATTCTGTGCATGGTTCTGAGGTTGATGGAGAATGTGTTGTATAGGACCTTCTTTGAAAATGGTTCTATGTAGCACCAAAGAGGGTTCTTCTGCTGTTACAATGTCAAACTTGTAACAATAGAATAGTATATATAGAATTATATACAACACATTCTCTACCAATCCGAAGAACAGTTTCACCAGGCAAAGAACCATTTAAGCATGAACTGAATAGAACTGAATAGACCCATTGCCTTTACTAAAGAACCCTTGAAGAACCATCTTTTTTAGGAATGTTAATATGGTGGATGATAATATTATGTACTTTTGAATATGATAATACATAATTTCCATAGTACTATAACAAACAAACAAATAAATTATTAAAGATAGATAGATAGATAGATAGATAGATAGATAGATAGATAGATAGATAGATAGATGGTAGGTGTCCTGTGACTACTTCTAAACACTAAGCATGTTGTTAAATGTGCTATCCTGGTGGGCAGTGGTGGTCTCGACCTCCAGAAGAGAATGTGGGAGGTGTACAGAAGTACAGAAAGGGCCCAGTTACACAAAAGCTTCATAAGTTTCGATCAGCAGGGACGTGTAGAAATATAGAAAGTCGTTTTAATCCATCATCTCTGAGCCCTTAAAAGTTATGTTGACCTCGGAATGGTCAGTGCAGCCTGTTATCTGCGCTGTTCCCGCGTAATTTCTGTTCCCGGGTGCAGGAATGAATTAGCCAGTTAGGGTTTGTGACCCCTCAGCACAAAGCCATATCCCTGGGGAATCGAACTGAGCTCATTAGCATGCAGAAGATTCCCGCCTTCACTCGGCTCCCCTTTTCCTCTCTTTCTCTCTCTCTCTCTCTCTCTCTCTCTGTCTCTCTGAGCTCGTCTGGGAGCAATGAGCGCGTACTTAGTTGTGTTTTGACTGCGTGAAAGCAGCAGCCCACTATAAGCAGACCATCAAGCAATCAGACGAGCCCCAGTGTGCGCGAGTGCGTGTCCGAGTGCGCGTGTGGGCGTGTGAATGTGTTTGTGTGCGATATGTGTGGGTGTGCGTGCGTGTGCGCGCTGTATGTGTATGAATGTGTTCTGCATTTGGCCGGTGGCTCTTGTAATTATTATCCTCTGGCTCCGGTCTCGCTCCTTGGCGGGCCGCGCGCGCGTGTGCTCCTCTCCACCCCCCTCCCGCCCCTCCTCGGAGCTCGGCGGTGCGGCCAAAGCGCGCCCCGGGCTGCCAGCGGGGATTTACTGACTGGCGCACTGCCTGGCCGCAAGCACTCCAGTTCACTCGGTTCTCACGACCTCAGCACCACAACGGCATCTCTGAACTCTTCACTGAGACACGCAGGCAGAGAGAGAAGCCGCGGAGCCCACACACTGCCAGCTACTGCTGCACTTACACGATTGTGCAAAAGCGAGCTGTTTCTGGGGTTTGTTTTGTTTTTTTTTTCTAGGCAACAGGCCCGTTTTCTGGCTTGCAGGACACTCGAGGACCTGAGAAGCGCGCACGCTTTTTAATAAGCTAATAAGTGTTATTAATAAGTGTGCACGGGGGTCTCGGAGCGCTATTATAGCTGAAAAGCGTCCCACTGAAACTTTGCTGAGATGAATCTGATGTGTGAAGTGAGTCGCTAAGTGGGTACCCGGGTGACAGGCGTGGTGGTGGTGGTGGTGGTGGTGGTGGGGGGGGTGTAAGATAATCTGAGCAGGAGGGGGCCGATCAGCGCCCACTCCTTCTGAGACACCCCCTACTATCGAAGTGCCATGTAGCAGCGATACGCCTCGCAGTTCCTCAGCTCACCGCTAGAGGGAGATGTGCTAAATATCGCACAGCAGGAGCAAACGATTTTAGGAATTTTGGTAGCTAATTTCCAGAATTTCTATAAACGGCTTAGCGAGCTAATCTTAGTCCTACAAGAAATCCTGATTGGCCTGAATGTGTTTTTTTCACTGGCTAGTTTATTCTAACAAGCTGGCAAGTGCTTTGAATAAAATGTTAATGTTCAGAAAATTAAAAAATAGCGTATGCTAATGGTGTGAGCAATCTCTCCATGTCTCTCTTCAGCCCAGCCACAATAACTATTATTGTATTTTTATAGTTAAATAGGACCTTTTCAAAGTTTTGATTACATTTTTGGAAAGAAAACATAAAACAACATCACATATCAAACTTGACTCTATCTATACAGTCATTCTAGCCTAGTCCAGGCTACGCTAGTCAGATAACATCATAGGCCTCACCAGAGCGGGGCGCGATATCTTTAGACCAATATATGAGCTGTTTAGACCAACTGCAAAAGTGAAAATGTAATGAGGAAAACTGAGTTTCATCTAAAAGCTGTTTGCTAGCAGGCTAATCCAGAAAGCTAGACTGTCGCCCATACAGGCAGATGAAAACACAAACAAACAGAGATTTTTTTTGTTATTTAGATTTATTTAGCATCAAACATAGAAATCAAAACATGACAACACTTTGGCTTGTAACAATCTTTTACAAACTTTGTACAAAACTAAATTATCTCATAAAAAAGTACTTTAGAGTGTTTTTTCTTTTTCTTCTAGGGAATTAACAGCATGTTTACAGATCAAAATCCAAATTTTGGAAACGAACTAAAGAACATTTCAACATGAATCATGTTCCAATAACAACAAGAGGAAAAAGAGGGGAGAAGGCACAGTCCCATAAAACGGAACCCAACGTTCAACTGTTCATGAGGGATGAACTGCAGGCCTGCGGCTCTACCAGGGCCGCCACACGGGCTCGCTGCTCTCGGGCCCCGCGCTGACTCCCACGGGGCTGGCGGCTCTGGCCGCGCCGTTGAAGCAGGTCATGCCCTGGACCGGAGAGGCGGCTGTGGGCGCGGCGCTGGCGTGCACGGGCCCCGCGCTGACGGCGAGCGGCAGCCCCGCGTTGGCGTAGAGCGGGATGACCGGTGCTGTGGCGGAGCCAAAAGCGGCGGGGCTGGGCACGAGGAAGGCGAACTGTCCGTCGGTGGCGGGCACGAGCTGGAAGCCGCCGAACACTTTGGGCGACGCTGCTTCGGACGGGCCTCCGAGCTTGGCGCTGGCGGGCAGCTGCGCGTGCAGGGGCTGCTGCGCGGCGACGTGCGCCTGCTGGGCCGCGTGCGCTGGGTGCGAGTAGCCGCTGGCCGCTATGACCTGCGCCAGGCATGCGGACAGGTGTCCGAGGAGTCTTGAGCGCACCTCCGCGCTCACGCCTTCGCAAGTGGACAAGAAGCGCGTCACCTCGTTCACGCATTCGTTGAAGCCCGCGCGGTACTTGCTCAGCACGGCCGCGTCTGTTGACATCGCTGCTGAGAGAGAGACAAGAAGGCAACTGTTAAGAAGACCGCGCGCGTTGAAGAAGGGGACCAAATGCAGAAGTGTGCGTGTGAAAAAGTGTGCAGTCTCGGGACTCCCTAGAACTCACCGGTCATCTGCGCGCGCTGCAGGTTCCTCAGGTGCTTCACTGTCATCTCCAGAATGTCAGCTTTCTCCAGTTTGGAGTGTCTGGAGCTCTGCAGGGAAAGAAGCGCAGCTACGTCAGGCTCGTGCATGGCCTTGTTTTTATAATAACGCACGCTCTGTAAATGCACAAAACTTATTTTAGGGCCGAACACTTACATCTTTTTTAAGAGCGTCCAGAATGAGGGTCTTCAGCTGCCCCAGGCTTTCGTTGATTCTGGCTCTGCGCCTTTTCTCCATGATGGGCTTTGAAGACTGCAAAGGAGAGACAGCATTGATTTGTATGGCTGTATGGAAGAGATGAGAATAAAGGGCGAGCAAAGCTGTTTACGCCAAGCAACTAATGCAACTACAGCAGCTGCCCATATTAGACCTCATGCATGCGAAACCAGGCCCAGCCCAGCGCTGCAGACTCAGAAACAGTCTTTACCTTTCTGTGCTCGCTGGCACTCTTTGGCTTGTCCGGCGTGTGGGATCCGCTCGCGGGGGCACCGGCGATGGGAGATGCGGTCTGTTTCTCCATGCTGTCAGCTGGCATGATTCACCCAAACCCTTTTTTCTCCGGTGAAAAACTTACAAAGACAAAATGATATAAAGTTTTGTATATTCCGTTGGAAGAGCGCGAGGTCTCAGTTTGCCAAAAAAAAACACAAGGGGAGAGCGCGAGTCCCCCACCCGAGCCGAGTGTCACGCGGAGTGCACGAGCGTGCTTGTAGGGAGGGAGTGAGTGAGAGAGAGTAAGTGAGTGCGTGAGGACTGCGCGCGCGCTGCTGCTGAGGGCGAGTGCAGTCTCTCGCGGTTGCCACACGCCGGCGGTATTTATAGCCGGAGCGCGCGCTCCCCCAGCTCGTGTGAGAAACCCTCTCTGCATTCTTTCCCACACTCGCCTCAGCCAATGGGCGCGCGGGCTCACCCACCGGGCGCGGGCCGACCGCTGATTGGACAACACCCCCGCGGGCTGTCAGTCACGCGCTGCTCAATCAGCCCTGGAGGGACGAACAACAAAAGCGGCGGGTGCAGTCGGTCTGAGCGTGCAGCGATAAGAGGAACTGAGGGAATGCGCCGGCTCTGCGCCGCGCGCCTCTGATGTTCTTGTTGTTGTTGTTGTTTTTCTTCCTTCTTCTTCTTCTTCGTTTAAAATACCTTTCCACCACGCGCTCTGCATGCATCACTCGCAGAGCAGGTCGACTCGCCATTCCTGTGCTTACAGTGCACAAACGTGGGAACTCTGGGTGGCAAATTGATCCTAGACTACAGATGCCTCTTCAATGGGTTCTTTAGGTTCTATTCGGAACCATGAGCTCTATCCAGAACCATTGCATGCTTGAATGTTTTGAGTGGTGAAATGATGGAGAATGCGTTGCATTTGGTTCTGTAAGGCACCAAAAAGGGTTCTGCCGTTGTCACGATGTCAACCCACAAGAACCCTTTTTGGTGCCATGTAGAACCTACAACATATTCTCCACCAAAGAATCAATCATGAATGCAGTAGTTCAATATAGAGCTCATGGTTCTAAAAAAAACCGTCGTCTTTACCAAAGAAGCTCTGAAAAACTGTCACTGTTTCGATTTGAGAGCGACAGGAAATTTCTTTTTTTTGTGGTTCAGGGTGCCATTAAGTGTCGTTTGAATGTGTAGTAAATCGTGCTTATCTTTGCACATCGCTGCCTTAGTTCAGTCCCCTGATCGAAGTTGTGAACTTGAGTCAAAACCCTGCTAAAAGTCTATTTAGCCAACTTTTTCAAAGTGGAAAAACTTTTATAGCGAGGATGATAACTGCCAGTTTGAATTCAAAGTGGGACACGGTGATTTAGAGTTTGCTTGCATGCCATAAAAATGTCTAATTCATATTTTACTTTCATAATTCAGAAGAGAAAAGCAGTGTTTGAGCTGTAACTGTAGTCTAAGTGGGTCACGGCGACGTGTACCGTCTTGATTCGTTGTGAACGCGCGCAGGTTGCGGTTTAAAACGTGAAGGAGAGGCCAGGCTGTTAACTTGAGGGATCCAGTTGCGCTTCAAAGGGATCAGCAGCTGTAGAGGCACGCGAGGCGGTTCGGAGCAGCACGCGGGAGTCCGATGGAACGCAGCCGCTTCATGCAAATTGGCCTCAGCACGGTCCTGATTGGCTGGATGAGCGACTCCGCATCCGTCACCAGAAGAGCGGGGGGGGCAAGGGGGGGGGTGGAGAGGGGAGGGGCGGCGCTCTGTCTGTCCGCGTGCCAGCGCGTCTGCGCGCCCGCTCGCTGCACTTCTGATCCCGCCGAGCACGTGCCGAGTTACGGGGCTGAGGGAGCGATTCCCCAAACTCCAGTCTGCTCGGGCGGCGCGCGTGCGCGCTCCCCTTCGTCGCCAAGTTTATTTTGGTCCGACAGAACTTTTCTAAACATGTTGGTTCCGAGCGGATCAGATTACAGTAGACTCGTTCATTATACAGAGATCGTGGGAATGAGATGTTTTTACTTTAGCAGAATAAACCAAAGTGTTTAAAATGTCATCTGTATTTACAAACATATAAAACAGGGCAGCTAAACTGATTTGAAAACTTAGCGCGAGACGTTTACCTTAAAACTCTCACACACCCACAGTCTGGAGCTGCAAATGTAGAAACGTTGTCCGAAGAAAGTGAACAGATTGAATCTTGTGTGATTCATTGGTGTCGAGCGCCATCTATCGACCAGGCTGAGGGATTTTCCTTTCACTGACTGTGCCTACTTCGACCACTAGGCGGAGCACTGTAAAGCCCCAATTCTGTGCGCCAAGAGCGGAATAAAAAACAAGCACAATTACACTATTGTGTATGCAAGAATGAAAAATAATACTTCTGATTGGAAAAAAGCTTAATAAATGATAATGTAAACACCATAAATGTAATTTTAATTACTCTCAAAAAGTGAACCAGCACGGCTGATTGACTCACAGACTGAAAATATTTTAAGTAAAATAAATTTCCGTTAATTCGATCTATTTATTAATGTGTCTATTTCTACAATGACGATTCCATTTCAATGAAAGACAAATAAATAAAACTGATATTTCAATTTTGTTCCATTAAACAACTGAATTTTATGTTGATAAACAGATGTTATGCAGAAAAATGGTGTCTTTGAAGATCTAAACTGACTGTGTAAATGTTCAAAAATACTTACAAAACACATCATCAATAAATGCGTATTTAAGTGGCATGTTAATAATTTATGCTATTTAAAATTAATGAAATATCAATTAACAACATTCTTATGCACTTATATAAGGTCTACATTACTAAAATAACTGTTATTTTTCGTATTAACTGATTTCGTGTTAACGTAATTTTTAAGAACAGTTAAAAACAGATTTTGTTCTTGTTTTTGATAAAGTTCAGTGAAAAATATTTTGTTTTGTTCCTTGTATCATTTTTACAGCTGAATACTGTGTCACTGGTTAAAGTGAACCATAGCACAATATGTAACAAAAAAAATATTGATGTAGAAATTAATTAACATGCCATTATCTGTGTTTCTCTAGTCCAGAAATCAAATATTAACTTCCTCTTTAAGCAAAATGAACATGGCTAACGTTAATGTTTTGACCAGTGTTCACTCCTCTGTTCAGCAAAAGTAGCCAATCAGCACAAAGACAAGCTTATTACAGTGGACATCATCACTCAACTCTTATGGGTCACTGTTCTGATGACACATTTTCACAGTGTATACATTCATAAGGAGTAAGTAGAAGAACATTTCTCTGCTGACTGCTTTATTGATGATCTCACTTTCCATAACTGGGGCGATGCATCATGTTGGGGTGGCGCTGGCTCTTGGCTAAGCCCCTAATCTTATCTATGTTAAGATATTAAATACAGTTGTATGCTTGAGCATCATTGGTGAAATGACATGATTTGTTGCTTTTCTAAATGAAAGTACACACATCCTCCACAGACAACACACTTAAATATGTAATTTGTCTGTGAATCTTAGTGCACAATTTCTATTTATTGGCTGAGTTTAGCATATTGAGAAAAAAATAAAACATAAATTGTTACTCATTCCTGTTTTCACTCCAGACTTTTATGAACAGACTGTATCCCTCATTCTCTTTTTAAATTCTCCCCTCATTTAGTCATCAGACAGAGTTAATGTACTGTATTACTTACAGGCACATTGTGTATTCAGTACATTAGCAGTACAAAGTGTTTGTGAAGCAAGTAACTTTGCCTTTGCATAAAACTCTGTATGAACAACAAATTATGCAGCCATTTACCAGATAAATAATGCAATTAGGTGAAACAGGATCTGAAAGGTTTTTAATATCCTGCTGTGTATGCTTCAGTCACCGATGGGCCAATAGCTGCTAAGTCTGTGATCACCAGTTTATTGTGTGTGTGAAGGGAGAAAACCCTGAGGCACTGAGACTTTATTAAGTCTATCTGCTGCATGGTCTCTTGCAGCTTATTGGCTATTGTTGGTGGCTCTTGTACTGGGTGGCTGAGCCTTGCTGGGGCATGCTGGAAACTTGTTTGCCCAGGATCCGTGAGGGCTCAGAGGCCAGCTGTGTGTACACCGGCTCACGACTGACCTGTTTGCATTGGGATTGAAGGAAAGGATGCGGCCCTAAATCCTGTGCGCAATATATGTTAAATCTGTGATACCTACAGCATGGAGAGCCGTTTACAATGTCTTAGGCGTTCTGAAATGAGACGAAAAAAAGGACCAGTTCATGAAATGATAACACTGGGCATGCAGTGTGAAAATAAAGACTCCTTAATCTTTTTCACTTGGATGTACAGATGTAGGAAAGACCTTTAAAGGGCTCATATCATTGAAAATAATTACTAGTGTTTTTAGTTTAAAGAGTTTAATATGCTAGATAAATATTGTTACAAAACACTCCCAGATCTGTACAACAAAAGCAAAACTGTTTCAAAATGATTGTTTTTGTGATGTCATGAAAACCATTTATTCAGCTGATAGCAGTTTAGCCCCTGCCCATTCACTCTGAGGAGGAGCATTTCAGCCTGCGCTAATTTTTGAATGAAACACAATATAGGCATCCTATCAGAATAGAGCTCATTTACATATCTCAGTCGTTATGGCACAGTACCATAACAGCCTGTTTAATTCTAAGGGTTAAAGAGTGGCTGGAAAACTGTCACATAAAAAATGTTGACTTTGGGGAAAAATAAAATATGAGAAAAATAAGTATGATATAAGCCTTATATTTGGAATAGAACCTTCATATTATGGATGTTCTTCAAACTTTTAAAAAGGTTCTTCACACTCACACATCTCATGTATAAAATGGTTCTTCAAAGAACCACAGGCTTATTAAGGAACCCAACGTGGTTGCGTAGTACTGTGAACTACTGATAAATCAAATTAATGTACTGATAAAACAATTTTTTTGTGGCGTTGAAAGGGGTCCAGGCACTGCTCTGTATGTGTCGTCTGAAGTTTGTCCCATGCCATGTGGGCGCATGTTCAGAAGCTCCCGTCCACCCTGAGCTGATCTGTTTGTCCATAGATAATGAGTCAGAGCCTCCACCCAAATCTGTGTGCAGAATGCAGAGGACAGTTAATTAGATCTGCATTAGCCACCATTGCTGAGCCAATCCCTTTACATGCTCTCCATTTACACTGTCCTTATCTGTGTTTACCTGAAGAATCCCTCACACAAAGCACCCACAAATGCTAACAGTATGTCCAGAACCTCTTGTTACTGTTACCACCATCCAACAGGTAGAGAATGAAAGAGAAGGTAGAGAAGGACAGAAATGAAATGCTACATGAAGTACATGTATGTAAAGGAAAAGGCGAAACAGTTGGTTAGTCTTAGTTTGTGAAGCAAGTATGCTAGCTAGGTAACATAAGAGCTGGTCCAGTTGAAGTTTTAGAAAGATACAGATCACATTCCTTTAAAACTTACTAAAACCTCAACTAGGTTAGCTACTAATCAGCTATCTAGCAAACGTACTATCCAAACGACATGCTAGAAGTTGTTTTGCCTTTTTCTTTAAACACCACATTTAATGCGTGTAGCACTTCGTTCAGTCTTTCGTTATTGAAAAGCTTCAGTTTGATGGACTGAACAAAGCGCTACATGCAGTTCATGCGATGTTTAAAGAAACTTGAAATGGCTTTACTAAAACTTCAGTTAGCTGACAACAGTAAGAAAGAGGCAAAACTGTAGTTTGGATAGCAAATATGCTAGCTAGCTTACATAACAGCTAATCTAGTCAAAGCTTTTAGTAAGTTTTATCTGTATCTTACTAAAACTAGATTAGCTGACAACTGCAGTTAAGTCAGCTATTGCGCTAGTTAGCATTCTTGCTATCTAAATGACATGCTAGCCATTTCAAGTTGTTTTGCCTCTGTCTTTAAATACTGTATATACTGTAGGTAGCGCTTCAATTAATCTTTTATTATTGTAAAACCTTCAGTCTGATGGACTGAATGAAGCACTACATGAAGTTAATGCAAAGAAACTTAAAATGGCTAGCATGTAGTTTGGATAGCAAGTATGCTAGCTAACATATTAGCTATTTCACTTAAGTTTTAGTAAGTTTTAAAGGAATGTGATCTGTATTTTACTAAAACTTCAGTTAGCTGACAACTTCAGTTAAGTTAGCTATTGTGCTAGCTAGCATAGGTGCTATCCAAACTACATGCTAGCCATTTCAAGTTGTTTTGCTGCTTTCTTAGTGCTTGTAGTGCTTTGTTCAGTCTATCAGACTGAAGTTTTTCTATAATGAAAGACAGATTACTGATTTAATTCCAGAACGAAGCAGGTATTTAATTCTGCTTTGCCTTTCCAGAGGTAAAGCCGTAATTTTACCTCATCTTAAACGGCCATTCAATTCATTTAATATGTGCTGCTAAAGGCTTATTCTTAAGTCGTTTGAAGGCTCATTTCCTGCTTTGGAATGAAATACTGGCAAAAGATCTAAAGAGTTTCCATTGGCATGGAAAGATACCTTAAAAATGTTGTTGCTAAGGATTTCTTTAACCCAAAGATTGTTGAATTAAAACGGCCTAATACATCTATGTGCCGGCTTTTGAATGCTTTATTTACCTTTCATCTTTGATTTATTACCAACACGGTGGGGTGTTGCATAACAGAGGTGAGAGCCCACATTAATGAATTAAAATATGGAGATATTTCTTCAGGAGTGCTGAGGGAAGGAGGGGTTATATTCAATCCTCAGGACTTCAAAGCTGGATGTTAGCACTGGCACTGTGCAAAAGTGTGGTATTTCATTTACTTTTCAGTTCATTCTTGCTTAATCTTATTACTTCTGTATTGTTCTTATACCTGCGAAAAACTTGGATCAATTGTATTTCCTTCGCCTTTCAAGCAGTTTGTTGTCATTTTGCCATCTGTGGACCAGCATGTCCATTACAATGTGGCGTATTCACTCGGCCCTCTCAGACCGGGACAGAGAGCGCTCCCCCCACCCACACACTTTGCTTTTCTGACCGATTCATGGCTTTCTTCTCTTTTTTAAGAGGGCTGTTGATGAGGTTAGCCTAATCAGATTAAGTCAACTCACATTGGTCGCCGCAGTTTGTTTTCCTTTGAAAGCCCCACTGACATGTCCAAATACTTTTTCTTTATCTTTTTTTGGGCACTTTTCATCACGGCTTCCCCCAGAAAAATCTTTTGAGAGCAGGTTCCAATGGACTCCTTTATAAACCCCAGTTCCACTCCGATATAGGCTATTTGGAATGGGTCACTTCACCGTAATGCCAGTGACGAATGCTTTAAAGCTGTGCACTGACGCATCTGAGCATTCTTACTGGTGACCATGTAAAAGGGTAAATTGTGGCAACGCAAAACACAAAACACCAAATTAAATTCGGAAAATTGCTGGAACCCTTAATTTGATTCCTAGATAAATGTTTGCAAGGGCTTGTATACGCTACAAGACTAATGCAATGATAAAACAATGATGCGGAATCAAACCTTTCATGGTCTCTTGTAAGTTGTAGCTTCAACAATCATGGGGCCACAGTGCTTAGTTAAAATAGGAGGCGTAAATTAGAGATTAAACTACCTGATTAGTGGAAATGTTCATTCACTTCGCTGCACTCAAATCACAAATGCAAAGTGATGCCTACAGAATTACCCTGCAAAAGTAATACAAGTTTTTTGTTTATTTACAATGAAGTTTTATTTTTATTTTTTACTACAACCTTAGAAATAAAGTTGTCAAAAAGGCTTTGAGGAGTGATGCTACAAAAGATCTATGTTTGATTCCCTAATGAACCCTTCAATGAATGTGGTAGTATTTCACATTCATATGAAAAGTATGAATATCCCTGGAAATATGACAAAATTTGTTGAAGCGTTAACACATTCTCTACTGGGAACTAGACTTGCATTATTCTGCAAAATTTACTGCATAATTTCTATTTATTTGCTAAATATAACATATAAAACATAACATATAAAATGTGCCATTACTTTTGCACAGGCCACAGTTAATGTTTGTTTTTCCACTATATTAACTTCATCAAGTAAACAGTAACTGTGCATTAAGATGTGTAAAAGCGTGTGCCCTGTAGAGGACGTGCAACATATTTTCACTTAGAAATTCAACAAAATATGTAATCTAATCAGGGTGCCCAAACTTTTGCATGCGACTGAAAATGAAATTGGTTTTAAAGTGCAAGAGGTATAAAACAGTTTTTTAATGAGAAAATATCACTCTAGCCCTTCTGGAGGTCCTCTGTGAGTATGATGATAGCCTGACCAATCAGATTTTAGAACTGGAAAACAGTGGAGGAAGCTCTATGCCAGAGCTCCTTACTGAAAACATCACTTTAAAATTGTTACATACAATGTGAAATATACATTAATGTGAGTTACAAGTTTAAAAAAACACAGAATGTCTTTTACAAGCTTCAGATGTTTAATTTAAACAGACTAAAATTGTTCATGTGAACTACCACATAGGCTACTACTAGAGTGCCATAGGTGTGCCAGCAGAAATAGTGTTTTTCCCTCATTTCTTAATAAGTTTTGACATTTATGATCCAAATTGAAAGCCTAATTCTGATAGTTACAGTCCCCCCACTGCTTCACATTATGTGGAGGTTCTCTAAATCTTAAACATCTTAATATCCGTTTAGCAAAAATGGTTCTGCCTTTTTTATTGTATTTTTTCCAAGGAGAGAATTCAGAGGCAGGCATGACAACACACAATTCCATACACGTTAATTTCCAATTATGTATACTAACATACATCTTATAACCTGCATATCTACCCTTTTTTACATTCTTCAAAAGTTCTCTTCCTCTTTTTAACATTCTTAAAACAATATATACACACTAAAACACTAGTTAGGGAAAAGGGGGAGTACTCACTCACGCTGTATCACAAGGACCTCTGGCCTTATAGACTTCATATATTTGACCATAATTTAAAACATTTTGCCATCTTCAATCTAACAGATGTTTTTTCCATTACATATATTTCATTCACCAGGTTTATCCAGTCATCCACTGTGGGTGGATCAGGAGTCAACCGCCTCCTTATTACTGCTTTTTTACTTGCAATTAATAGAATACCCCATAAATATTTGTCTGAACTTCTTATGTTAAAAATCTCCAAGAACAGTGTGTAAAACTCACAGAGAAAATCTAAATTAAATATATGCAACTCTGTCCAATAAAAACCTTTCTATTGAGAATTCCCAAAATATATGCTAATGAGCAGCCTCCTGCTGCCAACACAGCCTCCGACATCTTTGACTTTTCCTTTGGAGTAATAAAAAATCTCTCCAGAGTACATTTCCATAAAAATTCACAAACCTTAAGCCACCAAAAAATGGTTCAAAGAACCAAATCAAATGGTTCTTCCAATAACCAAATGAGATGCTACAGAAGAACAACTTTTAATTCCCTAAGAAACATTTTAATGAACGGTTCATTTAAAAAAACAAAGAAAGAAAAAAAACTTTCTTTCCTTGAACCATATATTTAAGAACCATTTAGGAACCTTTATTTTAAACTAAGTATTCTTTCTTAAATGTTTGTATTAAGTTACTGCAACTCACAATCTTCTCCATCGTTTATTTTTCTGGTTCTCCATTTAGGTATGTAGTATTAAACGTGTTAAGATTAGGACAGATCTAACACCTGTACGTTCTCAGTTTTTCTTACCATAAGCTCTTGGTCATTTAATTCCCTGGACTAATAACAGGCCTTCAGAGACAATGAGCACAATAAGTACAGAAGAGGTCTTTTCATGTGGTTTAAGAGGCTTCTCTCCAGACAGGGCAGTGGCACGCTAGCTGAATGGGGCGCTATGGGGATATTGCAAGTTAATAGATCTTGGGGCCTGTCGCTGTAATTACGGTACTGTGAACCAGCAGCGATTTGGGCTCCACACAGTGGCCCACTGGTACACTTTTTCCATATCAACAGCTTCGCAGCGAAATTCACACTGACAGATATGTCCCTGCCTACCGCTGGGGAACAAGTCAGGGCTATACAGACCCCCCAGCCCCACCACAAGCATGTGGAAGACTAAATAAAATGGAGGCCAAGGAAAGAAACAGCTAAAACAATAGATCAAAGAGCACAGACAAAGAGACATGTGAAATCGAATTATTTCCAAAGGCAGGTGCCGAGAACTGCCGGTGACTGTCTCGTGCTGACAATGAATGGAGGTTTGCTTAGTGAGGTTCATAACTAAAGATGTAAATAATGCACTAAAACGTAAAGTAAGTTTCACTTTAGACATTGTGTCAAAGCTCATTTTTATCTCTTAGAATTAAACAGGCTGTTTTTGTTACCATAACTTTAAGTCTGATGTATGTAAATGATCTCTGCTCTGATTGGCTGCCAGATGGGCTAAGCTGCTGTAGCCTGATTAGATGAATATGTAAAGATGCTATGTTTCTGGTGACAATAAATTCGAAACAATTAACAATATTTACATACGATATTGAGCTCTGGTGATGAGTCTTTGGTGAATCATACAAATCAATAAGCATGCTTTCTCATGTTGGCAAGCCCATTTACCAGTTTCATTGTTTTCAATGCAATCATCACTTCAAATGCTTTAAAATCTGAGTTCTTTTATTGTGAACTTAATAAACCAAATTATTCAAGTTCAGAAAATGTATGTTTTTCATATTGTGTCAAAACAGACAAGTGGTGCACTAAACTGCTGTAGACTGAACAGGCGGATGTGTTACGGAGCTGGTTTTGGTTACAAAAATTCAAAACAACTGAACAATATTAAGCTCTTATTTTGTAGAAAGTGAGGAAAATTCAGTTTTCCATTATAATGGCCCACTAATCTATAAAGACCTATGCAAAAAAGCATAGGTCTATATAGATTATCTTTGAATTTATTGAAAATATACAACTGACAACGAATAATGAATAGCACATTCCCTATGAAAATGAAAATATATATTTCAAATACTAAGTATAATGTAATATGCAAACACTGTTATAGTTTCAAAATATACTATTCACTTCTCAGTCCATACAGGCCAAATATAAAACTAAGCTGTGAAAAACAGGCTGTTTTGAAGTCACTGTTTTTGTGATGTCATGAAAACCCATATTTACATCTAACCACCTACTCAGCCTACAGCAGTTTAGCCCCGCCCATTCATGCTGAAGTAATAAGGAGAGTTTCAGCCAGGGATTGGTTTCGGGAATGAAGCACAATATAGGGCAGCCAATCAGAACAGAGATCATTTACATATATCAGTCTTAAAGGCACAGTAATAACACAGTTTGTTTATTTTTAAGGGATAAAGAGAGGATGGAAAATGGTCAATCAAAACTGAATTATGATTGTTTGGTACATAAAACCACAGAAATGTTATAAGTGTACCTCAGGAAAAAAAAGATAAATATTAAAAAAAAATAGTAAGAAAAAAAAGTACAGAACATACATATTACTATATTATTATAAGAACAATGTAGAATATAGACCTAAAGCTGACATGTGTGCAGTATAACAGCGCAGTATAAACATATTAATCATCTTTGATAGCAACGTGCTAAACACATTATGCATTCAACTATTTGTTGCCTTTGATTGACATGGGAAGAAAATCTGTG
The DNA here is from genome assembly GCF_904425465.1 of Colossoma macropomum. Lineage (NCBI taxonomy): Eukaryota > Metazoa > Chordata > Actinopteri > Characiformes > Serrasalmidae > Colossoma > Colossoma macropomum. The sequence goes on along the minus strand of NW_023494802.1, from coordinate 11,163,073 downwards.
GAAAAAGATTTCAATAATAATCTGCATCAGATGGCTGGATTCATTTCTCCGAATGCACATCTTTTTCATCATCAGCAATAATCCGTCAGAAAGAAGAATGATTATGTTAATCAGAGTTGATGCCTGCTTTTGAATTTGTGACCAAAACCTGTATCAAAAAAATCACAATAACAATGAAAACAACATAGTTTGTAAAGTGTGGCTTGTTAATGGAAGCAAAACATCATCTATGCACTGAAGTGCGTTTAGGAGTAGTGCTGAATTCTTTTTGTTGGACCACGCAAATGAACAAGCATGCTTTCTCACGTTGGTTAAGTGTGGACGGAAAAGCTAAAAGCCGAAATGCAAAGCCCATTTGTCACTGCAGTACCGTTTTCAATGCTATCATCAATCCAAATTATTTAAAATCTGAAACCTTTCATTGTGACCTTAACAAACCAAATTATTCAGATTTATAGGGTGTTTTTTTCATATTGTGTCGAAACACACACTCTTTTTAGAAGAAAAGCACACGACTATGGGCACGGACAATGTGGAAAATGCTCAAAACCAACATTGTGCTAAGGAACCATTGCAGGATTCTCCTCAGTGATAGCCATACTGAAGGTGCCATTGATCTTTTTGTTCCGTCTGGCTGGTCGGAGAAAAACGGTCCGCATCGGTCCTTGAGCCCACAAAACGGCTCTCTTTGTGAAGACACAAAATCAATGCAAATTAATCCTTTATGCATTTTCCTGTGAATAATTAAACGTCTTTCTACTTTTGTTTGGGCTTACTCGCCAAAACAAAATCAGAAAGGTAGAGAATGTGGCTATTTATTAGCTGGCTGGAGCACAGGGCTGACCCCTCTCTCCAGCCACAAAGAGGCCTTTATGTGGGCAGCACATTGTATGGGCCGAGCCCGTTCCTCTCTGACTGACCAGCGCTGCGGGACACCCACCGTGTTCAATCTGTGCCACCGCACTACCAAGACTGTGCACCCTCATGAAAGGCCAGCAAAATAAACCACGAAATCCATGGCCTTGACCCATTCTTAATGAGCACTCTCACAGACAAGGAGACGCACAAGGTAGCACTGGCTGCAGATTGGCTCCAAGTCACTCCATTGTGGGGGAGACAGACGAGTCATCGGACAAGAACAGTCGCTCTCTCAACAGGACAGGAAGAGCTGCAGTGCACAGGTGAGTGATAAAGTTAGGCCTTCCAGTAAACACAGAGCCACTGAGCTGAGTGTGCACTTAGCGTGGACAGACACTCACACAAAGTTTGGACACCACAAATTTGGGGGTTTTGTTGATTTTCTAAGTGAAAGTAAGTTAACACATCCTCTACAGAGAACACACTTCTACACATTTTAATACATATTTACTGTTTATTTGCTGAATTTAATATATTGGGGGAAATACATAAAATGTAGCCTGTGCAAAAGTTATGGCACATCTGTAATTGTAAATGTATGTGTAATTCTATATTGCGTATTTTTTTGTTCTTAATTTCTTTCATTGCAATGTATCTTAACACTGACCAAAAGAAATTTATTGTGCCAAATAAAAAAGATTCTGATCCACTATTAAGTTAAAGTGAAGGTTTCAGTTATCATTAGTCAAGTCAAGTCACGTCAAGTCAAGTCAAGTCAAGTCAAGTTTATTTATATAGCACCTTTTACAACAGATGTTGTCACAAAGCAGCTTTACAGAGAATCCGGGTCCACGCCCCCAGTGAGCAAGCCTTGGCGACAGTGGCAGGAACCAGACTCAAAAGGGGAACCCATCCTCCTCTGGTCGACACCGGATAACAGCACAGACACAAAACAGTATAAGTGGATACAGTTTTACACCACCGTGCAGTGCGCCGGCCGCATCTCACGTCAGACCCTCTTAGGACAGGCAGCAGCTCAGGGAAAGAGAGGGGGAGTGGGGAAGAGGGGTGGGGGGGGGTAAGAGGGACATAGTTAGGAAAACAAATTAGGCTCGACTAAACAGGTAAGTTTTTAGCCTAGACTTAAAGATGGAGGCTGTGTCTGAGTCCCGAACACAGACTGGTGAGCTATTCCAAAGCTGGGGGGCTTGTATGAAAAGGCTCTTCCCCCTGACATAACTATTTATTCTGGGTACTAGTAGTGAGCCCACACCTTGTGATCTAAGTGGGCGTGTCGGTTCATAATAGAATGACTGAGAAAAGTCTTTCTAATATAACTTAATGATAAACTCTTAACTCTGTAATGCCACTTGGAAAAGATAACTGGTCGTCTTTAATGAGAAATAAATGAATTTTGTTGCATTCCATTAGAGTTTTTCCAGCAATGTTTCAAAATTCCTGCATAATTCAATCATTAAGTCATTTCATGTTGGTTTAGTGCAAAATGCGCTGTTCTAGAGAAACGTACTGAGCCAAAACCTTTCGCAATGGTAGTGACAGGAACCAGATGCCTGAAGAGTTTGACAACAGTAAAAAAATCAGGAATCGTAGAAAAGAACTACCTGAAATGGTTCTGCATACAATGTCTGATGCCTGTGTCTGGTGGAGAGGTACAAGCAGAACATCGTTAGACAAAATAGATCACAAGAAAATCTTTTTTCAAATTTAGCCTCATTCTACTATAATCAACATTAACTATAAAAACTCAGGAGACACAGATGACCCCTGCTTCCTATCAGTACCATTGTAATGAAATCTAAGCCAGTTAGTTTCTTTAGAATGAACCATTTCACATCAAACCACCCTGAATGTGTTTGATTACATCAACAATTTAATTATTTTGAAAATGTTATTTGAAAACTGTTCCATTATTCACAGTCTTGCATAAGCAAGCATTCACACTTCTTTGTTTAAAGGCTGATTAAAAATAGAGAAATTCCACAGGATCGTCACAGCATAGCAGCTAATATTACATGGGTACACAAATCAAGCACCACCAAAACCTACATCTACAGAAACTGGACTCATGTGACTGTTAATCTGAACGAGAGAATTCCATTAAACTAAAAGGTATATATTTATTGATTGCATTACTGTTGAACACATTGTGTCAGTACAGGTCTCAAATATACAGCTTGAAATCTTGAAAAACTAATTTACATACATACATACATCATCTAAACTGCTTATCCTTCTGGGTTGCGGTGGGGTGCTGGAGCTGAAAAACTAATTTGAATAATTAAAAATAGATTTTTGTATTGTATTATGTATTCCATGTCTGAATTATTATGCTTTCTTAGTGACCATGTATGTCTAGGAGAGGATAGACTCTGGAAGATAGACTCTGTCAGCTAGCCAGGTATCATCTGTCTGTAGACTGTATTCATTTTCTTTTCTCGTCAGTGGAAGTGGGCCGTCTGCAGAGGGACGTCCTGCACCCTTCATCTTATTTTGGGCCAAACACTGTTGAGGAGACAGTTTGTGTTCCTCACAACACTATGCATCAATAGCCGTCTGAGTTCAGCAGAACAAAGGGCTGAGCTGGACGAGAGGGACAAACGCACCCATTAGTCACCTCTCTCTCTCTACCTCCCCCCATGCTTGTGAGCAGCTTCAGGGGAACGCTCACCTCTCCTCTGTTTACAATGTTTATACGGCAGGACTGTAAAGAGGAGTAGAGGGTAGAAGAACAAAGGTATGACAATTCAATGTTTTTCAATAAATAACAATAAACTAACTACTCCAACTACAGATGAGACGGTGATGTTGTTTATTGTGTTTCACGGTTTTGACAGTCCACAGAGATTGGCCTTGAGAGGGAAAAAAAGAGGAATAATAAAGGGCAACCAATCAGAACACAAATCCTTTACATGCAGCAGTCTTAAAGGTACAGTAACGAAACTGTTAAACTGTTTATTTCTAGGGGCTTTCTTCAGCAAAAGGCCAAATGTTTTCTGTCTGTAATTGTTCGTATATTGTTTATGTAATATAATCATCTCACTTGTTATCTGTTCAATTTTGGTTTAATTCTTGAAACAGCTGATAGAGCAAAGCGACTTCTCCCATTGGTTAGGATGCCAATAGCTGCACTGACAGCCTAAAATGTGAGATTAACCACTAACATATTTAGGATCTGACAGTGGAATCAACAAATCATGTTTTGATTTACAAAGTGTTTTTTTCCAGAACACAAAATCGAGACACGTCAATGTTTTTCAGGAATCGAATCCTGAGATTCCAAGCTTTCTAACAGCATTCTGCATCACTGTCATTGCTGGACAATTTGATACATAAAATTAAATATAAAAACATAAGTGAAGGCTTTGACAGGAAGTGTGCTGTTACCAGTACACTAATCTAGATAAAGTTAAATGTAAGTGTTTAATCTAAACAGACAAAATGGTTACATGAATTGCCATTAGCTTAGTGCTAACATACTGCTAAAACCCAAAACACACGCTTATAGAATTTAGCATTATTGTAGAGGTTTTTTCTTGTTTTTCACCCAGTTTGGCTCTTATGACCAAATCGGAAGTCCCATCTCTAACAGTCACAGTTCACCATTGAGAAAATGATCATATAAAAATTTACGATCACAGTTTTTTCTTGCATAAACCCACACAAGCATCATAAGTGGACCTTAGGGAAAAATAAAACAGAAGAAAAATGTAGGAAATGGACCCTCTACATTTTCTATATCTTCCTTGACAAGTTTGCTCATGTAATAGCCTATAACTGGGTATAGCTACCACTGACACGCTCACCTGCCAGCAGCTCAGAATGCTCTATGTTCTGCAAGCAGAGCACACTAGCTTAAGTAGCTAGCTAATTCAATGAGCCACAAAGGAGACCATGATGACGATATTTCTATATATTCAATGAAAAGTGCCAAATTAATGATTATGTACATAGTGGCAAGTGACTGCACTACTCCCACCCCCAGCCAGCCCCACCAAAAAAATCTGCTGTCATATGTACTTCATACACATCCTGATTGCTGACACATCATTGCACATTACATCAATCCCTCCTGCACTGCATTTGCCTCTGCATGTTTTCTGCTTTTCTTACAGAAAGCTCCACACTCTCGCTGTCTCTTTAAATCACTTCTCCCGACTGTGTCCAGCTCCAGCCCCCTACCAGCAGCTGACCCTCCGTCCCCCAGCCTCTGGCCTTCCTGCCCAGGGAAGCATCAGCCGAACTGAGGTTTGGGCTCATTAGCACGCCCACCTGGAGGCTAGCAGGCAGCCAGTGGGGGTAGCAGGGCCTTGATCTGTGGGCTATGAGTACTAGTGTGACACCGTTGCCCGACTGGAGCCGGCCCACTGGCCACAGCCGGACAGAACAGCGAGGCCCCCCTTCACCCCTCAGCCAAACCCAGCCCAATCACTTTAATTGTCCCCGTGGCTCACGAAGGACTCCTATTAATTACTTGCCCCTCCTTTGCACGAAAGGGTAGGAGTTGCTTTAAGGGATTAACTCATTAAGAAGCACAACAGTTTTAGGGTTTTTTGTGTTTGTGCCTACTTGTTATTACTACTGCTGTTGTTCAGACTGTTTGATCTTCTGTTTGAGTTCTTGAGATAGTTTGCCAAGATACAGTCATTTGTCTTATTTCTAAAAACTCTGGCTGAGACTTAGCCACAGCAAATGCCACCACCCCAGCCAAACTGGCAACCTGTGCTGCTATCAGATTCAAAATTTCAGAATCAGAATCTTTTATAAGTTAAACATGTGCAGTAGGTGTTATGCACAGCACGTTGTAAATGCTAAAAATATGTGCAGCTGTGAAGTTATGTAAATGTAAATGGATGTATTATGTATTTTTGCATGACAGCTACCATCTTCGGTAGTGATGTATATAGTTTAAAATGATGTATCTGGGTGGTAAATATGTTAAGATAAAAGTTATCTTGGTTAGAAGATTACAAGTTTGATTCCTAATTTACTGATTCACTCTAGTAATCAAAATAGTGGACACTGGCTATGCTGTGCACATAAAGAGTCCAGGGACAAATGACACAAGAACTTTATTCTAAGAATTTTGTTACTTTCCTTCTCTTAGTCTTTCTACAGTTCAGCCAGTTGAGCTAAATAATCATTAGCTCAAAAACTTCATTCTCACTCACAGTTAAGACACCACAACAGTAAATTAGCCTCTGTGGTTTGACCTGTTAAGAGTCTCACATGTTCTTGTCAGAGCAAACTTGATGGATAGCTACCAGAATCAGCTAACATGCAGCAGCTAAGTGTGTTTTCACTGGTCTATGACTATACGGCACTTGGTACGGCTTGGAGATTCTCCTGAAATCCAGTTGCAGGGCATGCACTCTTCAGCAGTGTTATTACTAGGCCGTGCTTTTAGAAGGGAGAGGAATTTTTGCTATTTTAATCTATTGTAAGTCTGGGGCTGCAGGTACAATGGATGCAACTTTTTTATTATGCTGGTCTCAGGACCCTCACCATAATGTTGGACAGCAATAATGAGCTGAACATCACTTATGTGGCTGATGCGAACATCTTGCCTCAAATTCCTGATGAGACTGTAGCCATATTTCTCTAACTCAAGGCTAAAGTCCAGGTACAGCACAGTGCTGTAACTGTCTTGCTCTATCCCACCTTCTAAACCTGGCAATTAATCAATGAAAGCACCAAACTGCGCTGGTTTAGTTAGGCTTCTCTGCTGTCCCTTATGGAAAACCTCCGAAACTGATGTTAGATATCCAGAAAAGTGTAGTCTTCAAAGACTGAATGCCAACAGTTGGAGCGGTTAATTCCACCCAGTGCTACATAGGTGCCATTTAACCATACAATAAACATGTTTATATCACAGACTTCAAAAAAGATCCAGATGTATGTGCGTGTATAACATTCGTAGAGAGATGCAGAGATAGGGATTGTGGTTTTCCACGACAACTAAGGCTCAACAGGTGTCTTCAGCCAAAAAGAGGGGGTTGAGACAAAGTTACTCTTTAATGAGCAGATGCTAACAGCAGCATTCTGCTTACTCCTCACTTACTGCATGATGACAGATTTAAGTTGAAAGTAACAGCGGGGAGGAAACAATGGTCCATTGAGAACAGGCCTCCAGGCTCACTGCTCTGCTGGACGGCTAAGCATGGCCTCAGGTGTGGCTGCCCCCACGGGGTACTGCTGGGCCATGTGGTCACTCAGTCTCTCCCCAACTGAGGATGCAGGCAAACAGCTGAGCTAAAGTCCAGACCTAAATTTATCAAAGAAGGAGAATTAACAAACTAGGAATGTGTAATCTGTGGGAAATATCTCAAAATTGGCTAGAGAATATGATGTTGTCCTTTTCTAAATGCAAGCCAGCGGTCAGTATATTATGATTGTCAACTAGGAATGAATATGCAGGGATATATAGAAGCCGTTTTCTGCCAGGCAGAGGAGAAAAGTCACCCATGTGTTTTTTCTCCTTCTTCTTATCTCAGTATCTCAACATAATGACATTTCATTGAAATATTGAATATTGTATTGAAAGAATGACTCATTTTCTCAAAATATTCAAAATAATGACATATAATGACATATTTCCGTGAAATATTAACTTAGATTCTGGACATGATTACATTTGCCTCTTTTTGCATTATTATGAATTTCAAGTATGATATGTCACTCTTATAAGACACTAAGTCATTATTTAACTGTACAATAAACATGTTTGTTATATATAACATACAAAGTCATCATATATAATATATATAAGTCATTATTACAGACATCGGAAGTTATGTCAACAAAGTAAGCCAATATTTTGAGAAAACTGGTCATTATTTATACACAGTAATTCAACATTCTGAGAAAATATGTCATAATTTCGAGATATTAAGTCAGAATTTTGAAATACTGCAGCCAGAAACAGAGAGCAGAATAGGTTTCCATAGGGATAAGTATCTTTAGCATTACAGCTCATTATAATGGAAACCCTAATGAGAGGAGAACCTGCTGATTGAGCCACTGACTGAGCTCATCTGAGCAAACCCTTCAAAGGACCTTTAGCTGAGTTTACCTCCAGGCAAACTACCTCTGCTCCACAGGTGACAAAGTGATCCATCAAACAACTCTAAGCCATTATTCACGCAAATAGAAACACACACACACACACACACACACACACAGCTGCACAACTCCATTCAGTGTTCTCTATCACAAACAACAAATACCACTTTCTAAAGCAAGCATGACTATGTACAGGACCATCTTGGCTGTTGTGATGTGTCACATTCTAAAAATGCAGTCCACGAGCACATGGCTGAGGAGGCTCTTCTCGCTCGATGGCTCATCACAGCTCCAGTGAATCCCCCCACTGTTTTAAAAAGTCTAAAGAAGCCTTCAGGCCGATGGTGACTTCGCGCTGCCTTTACTAGATTAAGGTTAATAATCTTTAAATAACGAGACTTTAGGTTTCCCCTTTAGCACACGAGTTCACAACAGCCAGATACCCTCAGAACATCATCTTCTAAACTCAGTCTGCCCATTAAAGGATGATTTCTCTGACTGCTGGATCGGGTGTCCCTTCATTAGTCGTCCACTCAAACACACATGAAAGGCTTTACTTATTATTGCAGCTTTCTCACTGATCTATGGTCTAAATGACTGGCTTCTCTTTAGACAGTTTTGCATAAACTAGCATTGAGATGAACTACTCTTTAGAAAGAATGTACAAATAGTTATCACTCTATCCTGCGGGACCAGAATTCTTTAGTGGTGGCTAGTTCAGTAAGGCCCTTATGGCCAGTTTGATGTAGTGAGATTGGAGTTGCACAGCAGGTCTATGGCTCCTAGTGGCTCCGCTCCTAATTACACCCAGTCAGAGGCCTGACAAAGCCTAAATCATCCTGGGTAATCATTTCCGTAGTCATACAACACTGCGAGAATGCGTCTCACACTCCATGTGTTCACTACCATACTTCGCACTGAAAGCCGTTTATGACTTTGTGGGATATCTGCCAGTCATCCCATCTCATCTACCATCACCAGTAAACAAGGGAAGCTATCAATAAGAGCAGAAAAAGCTCTGCAGTTAAATGATGCAAATTGAAGCCGCTATAACAAAACCTCTTCAAGAGAAGGGAACAATATTAACTTTAACGCACATTAATATAATGTCTATAGCTTTAGCCCAGTACTGTAGCTTGTCTTTTGAAGAGGACATTTTCTCTTTTGTCCATGGCCTAAGACCACACCAAACATTCAAAACTTTAAGAAATCAGACACTATCTTGGGCCTCTAAACAACTGGCAAATATACTGAAACAAGTACTTGTTTTGACAAATATATCATTGTAACTTCACATAAGAAGGAAAACAGTCTTAACCTACATGTACATTAATCTACCAAGATTTAATTCCATACTTTTATACCATTACGATGGTACAAATTTATTTCCATCCTTCCAATCTTCCGTTGCTCATGAAATGTTCACATAATAGAGCAGTTGGCATTTTCAAATGGAGTAAATAAATAAAAAATGGGAAAAATACTGTTTTGATATGACAACGACAAAATAACCGAACATGCTATAACAGCTTATTCAGGTCTAATTCGGATAATTGAAATGTTCTCTGGCTGAGCTCAAAGAAGTGCAAACGGAAAGGGGAAAAAAACTTAAAATAGAGGCGAAGCCATCGCTGTCAGCATGGGCACATTTAATTAAAAGGAAGAGACAGTATGACCACTGTGGCAGGCCAGGTTCCTGTTGTCAGCATATTAAAGTAAAGGGCAGAAGACATGGTTACTTTCCAGGGAACTAGAGCAAGCCAATAATGTGGCACTGATTTGGGAGATTCTTGTGCTAGAGCAGCACATCAGGACCCTGGTGCATCCGCAGGCCTGCAGTGTCACACAAACACACATACATTAAAACGCACTCTACTGCATGTGCAACACTTCATCACTTCCAGTAAAACAACATTAAACTTATAAATAAACCTTAGACTGTTAATTCTGTTCATTTCAGGTCAAAATGCCATTAAGTACACAATATTAATTTTTCAGTGTCTGGAATAAAGAAGCCTCCAACACTAACTGTAATATGAAATATGTCAGTATTTAATTTGTCCATTAGTTTCGGTCTTTACATCTTTTCAAGCAGCTGTGTCCTCCCAAAGGCGTCACTGACAGTGTTACCCTTCAAAAGACTCAAACATTCACACAAGCTACCTAAACTACCCAAACTCACTGCATCTGCCGTTCTTTCTCATTTCTTTCTCTTGCATGAGAAATGGCTAAAGGAGACATTTCTGAGATTATATATAAATATGAGTCTGAAAGTATGCGTAGCTGTCAAGAAGCCACTACTAAGAAAGGGAGATAAAACCCAGATATCTGAGACGTACAGTAAGGTTTTATGGACAGGTGAGTCTGAATTTGCAACTGGAATCACTTGCAGAAAACACAACCAACTTCTTAGACTGAACTTTGAAGGTGAAAATAATAACCCTGCAGATTTCTTTGAAAACATGAAAGCAAGTCACCCCAAAAGAATGGAAGTTGTAATAAAAGCAAAGAGTGGACACACTAAATGCTGAAAAACTAGCATTATATTTAGTTGTTAAATCTTCTGTGTAATTGTTTGTTAAATATATGTTTTCTGCTGTTTTCCGATGTTGAAAAATGAATAACTTGCACTTAATGGCCATTTTTACTGGAAATTTAAAAAATGAAAGACTGTCTCAGACTTTTGCAGAGTACTGTATGTATGAAAATCCACCCAGCTTATAAAGCATTATCTATTACGCAACAAATGCACTACTCTCTCACCCAGCCTTGTGTCACAGAGATGTGAGGTTTGTTGGTCTAAAAGGCTGCATGAATTAAAGAACTCACATCACAGATGATGTTATGGAAACTAGGCCAAATAGGTAAGTATGGCCAAACAATCCGATTCTATTGTTTTAACACTTGAGCTTCTCAAGGTTATGCACATGGAATTCTACTTCTTGGATAAATGCCTCCATTAGATGGTGTGTGAAGAAGAGAGAAAGCGAGTATTGGCAAGTGACTGAGAGTGTGAGAAAGGACTGACTTCACCATGACCCTACAGGGCATCAGGATGCTGAGAGCAGAATTCACACCAGCTAAACAACAAACACAGGCCGTGAGAACCAAGTCCTCACTGTGCAGGACAAATTCTTCACCTGCAAACCATAACCAAAGTGACGAGCAGCTGTCAGTTGGAAGGCAATCACCACATTCCATTTAGAGCACTTACGATGTTCTCATTTCTAGCAAAAAAGGACCATAAACAGGTTTTCCATCACAGAGAAGAACCAGTTAACCCTCTGGGGTCAATTGAGGGCAATTTCTCAATTTTTGCATATCTCATTAAATTCGCCTTTAAAGCCTCTTGCATATAACATGATACCCATATGTTTCATATCAAAGTGCTCCATTATCTTAATCGCTGCTTTCCAAAACTGCTGCAGCAACTTCAGCAGCTGTAAACTCTCTGCACACCATTTCACGTTTGTCTCTGATGTCGACTGAATGAAGAATAAAAGGCTTAAGGCGTGATGGTCAGTCCTTAGTGATTTCCTGTGTGTGGTCAAATTCACACAAATTGTAGACAGACACACAAATTCACCAGTTACACACAGTGAGAGGTGAGATGATGTGTGTCTTCAACTCCTCTTCATAGCCTCATAACTCTGCATGTGAGTCATGTACGATCTTACGATAAGATGAAAAGGGAAAAGCAGAAGTGTTTGAACCAAATTTCTGAGCTATATTATATATAAAGAAAGAGAAACATAAATAAAATATCTAACTTGAAGCATGGTCGAATTGATGGACCACAGTGGGTAAACAGGCAAAGATCCATTTGGGTATTTAGTTTTATGAGTTGTCATGGTTCTATACCTGCCCATTGTCTTTACTGAAGAACTGAAGGACCCCTTTATTTAAGGGTGTAAATGATTATAGGCTCAAAAAAATCACCTGCAGATAAACTTCATATTGTATGTTCTTTAATAAAAGGTTCTTCTGAATTGCACATCTTGTTAAAAATGTTGAAAAAGCCTGTGAAATGTTCTTTAGGGAACCTAACCTGGTTCTTTTGTGGCATCACTTCAAAGAACCCTTATGAACCTTCTATTTTAAAAGCATATTTACTGAATTGTGGGAAAGTGAAAAGGTTTGTGACATAACATCCTTTGTCAGGACAAAAAGATCGCAACTCAGCAAAATACAAAAGGAAATCACTGGTTGATAATTACAGCCAAAGAAAGTAACATCTGACCAGGCCAGGAAGCACAAAGGCATTCCATCCAGGAGTTTCCCAATGCCTTCACACCAGGAGGAACATCCAAAACAATCGGCGATGAGTCCAGGCCTCTGAAGCACAGACGACTGGAAATGCCAGGAATGCTAGACTCCAACCCCATAGGAGACCATGTTCCACTTATTGGCTACTACTGTGCACATCCACAGGAACAATGTCCAAGATGAGTTCCCACACAATGGGAAACGAGACATTTATGACAGCGATGTGATGGAAAAGGTAAAATTGGGCCCGATCCTGAGAAACATTACCCGTGTCCCCGTCTCGCACCCCAGGACCGAACTGCTCTCACAGATTCCTTCACGTTTGGAGAGAAACTCCAGCCAGTCTGTCCCATTCGGGCTGATTTAAGTGGTATGTTATTACCTTTCCCAGGCATTGTCTCATGTGTAAACGCCTGTAATCATTACCATCACTACTCAGTGGGGTCATTCTGAACCAGCAGAATTTCTGCATGCCATTATTCTCGCTGGCTTACGAGATATTTATGCTTTGGCATATCTTTAAACTGGCTACAGACTTCATTAACCATCACTGAAGGGGAACTCCACTAATTTTTCAAAGATGTCTTCACAATTCAATATAGTTCGGCATGGTTTGATGAAAACACTCCATTTAGAGAAACTTACAGAGCCTGGATTGTTGACATCTGAAATATTGAATGCCTCTAAAAGCTACCTCACAACAAGCCATTACATTAAATAGTCACACATTTGCTGCCTGATGTCTGGGACATTGTGTTACGAGAGTTTCAAGGTAAGATTTTAGCCTAAAATGTCTTTTTTTTTATCTATTCATGAGGTACATGCAGGGTGTTGTATTGTAAACTAGTATAGAAACTAGTTCTCATCACCATCACTAAGTCAGTAATTCTCTCTCTGCAATTAACTATTTCATATTAAAACATTCTGAATAACATTGTTTAAATCTCAAAACTTAAATTATTAATTTACAAAAGCACCCAAACTTGAGGTTTTGTCCAGATTACTGAAAAACCTATAACCATCCACATCACTCCCAACACTTTATGCTAATACAGCTGGCAACCGGCACATTTAATATTGAACTCAAAATGTAATCATAAAGCAGTACACAAACGTCACGAATCTGTATGGTAACTCTTCATCACTACTCATCATGTCTGTAGCTTAACATTAGAAGCAGAAATGGACTCATGTTGACTACAGAGTGACTTTAATAAACAACTTTTCACTGAAATATCTGTCTACATGTAGAAGTTGTGCAGCTACTTTCAAACAAGCTGGTGCACAAACTTTGGAGTTTTTTAATAATATAAAACAAACGTGTTAATGCAATGTTTCTATTATGGCACTACTGTGCAACTTCAATGATTATATCATTAATACGATTGGTGACTTCAGAGTTGTGTGCATTTTTCTAGAGAGGGTTATCTTCTCAAAGTGTTCATATCTCTGTAAACCTACAGAATCTAGCATAGCACTCATTAATGATTACCAGCTGTGTTAAGGCCAATTCCAGTAATTTTTCAAAATGTTTGCATAATTCCACCATTGCAATATATACAAAGTCATTTTAGGCCAAAACCTTATCACAAAACTAACATTGAACAATGTCTCAGACATCAGGCTGCATATTCATAACCATTTCATGTAATCACTTTCTGTGAGGGAATTTTTAAAGGTACTCAACTCTTCAGACGTCAACACCACTGTGAATAATTCTGACTCAGTAAGGTTCTCTAAAACAGAGCTTTTCACACCAAACCACTATGAATGACTTTGTTTACATCTTTACCATTTAATTATGTAGAAAATTAGTGGAGTTCCCCTTTTAAGTAGCTAATTTGTTGGTTGAAAGGTCCTTCATGACTAAAAGGGCATGAAAACAATCACAGCGGCGATTTCCTAAGAAATAGTCTTAAAAGGAAGCCTAGCCAGTCATTGTGGAAGAGGAACCTAAGTGTCCACACCAGCAGTCTGGACAGTCTGGATCTGCGGTTAGCTAAACGGGCTCGTCTGATTCTTATGAACCTCTGGGAAAATCTGTACACGCCTGATTCATCGTCTCTCCTCAGAACAATAACTTATTTTAAACACATAAAACAGTCACTGGTTTTTCCACCAGCATTTACAGGATTTGTATTCAAAGGAAAAGTCTGACCTGTTTGTGTAGGTCTATGTCTCAGTGTGACGTCAGCCACCAGTCAAAATGAACCTGATAAGGATTGGCGCATGTGTTCTCTGCAGCCAATCGCTGAAGACTATTTGTCTGCGTTGTTTTAGCAGCTTCATGCTCTGATTTGTGCTCCTCAACATTGTAACAGTAGTTTATTTTAAAATATTACACTTGTTACACAAATATGATCTTTGAAATGACTTATTAACTTTAAATTCACTTAGTAACTTTAAATTAGATCTTACCGCAGTGAGCTTCCTGTAATTTTGAACCAAATTATTAATTGATTCTAATTAGCAATGTAATACTGTTTCAAATTGTGATACTAATTCAGCTTGTTAGGTTGTTAACAGTGTTACGAAAACATGAGATTTTCTGTAAATTTGAATAAACTTCATTTACCTAAATGCAGAGATTTGTCATCCACTGCTAATTTCATCTTATTTTGTATCGATATGAAGGTTTTCCGAAGGTTATGCTTCTGTGGTATTGTTTTTTATCCTTTTTTCTTCTTGTCATTTAAGTTTTTTGCATTTTAATTACTTATTTGATACTTAATTCTTTTCTTTATATCTTATTTGTTCATTCTGTCTTCACGTCATGTTTTTTTTTTTTTTGGTTTACAGTTGTGTGCAAAAGTTTAGGCACCCTGTCAAGCAATATTTTGTTAATTTTCTGAGTGAAAAAAAAGTTATTTTTGATCTATTTATATTCATTTTTTTCAAGGAGGGGTTTTCACTTGGACAATCAACAAAACATAATTTTCCTGCAAGAATTTCTGTCTTTACACAGTCAATGCAAAATGGCATGTGAGGAGGCAGGAGGTGCGCTGGTGAGTGGTGAATGAACTACTATTGAATTCAGTATCAATGTTTTTGAAAAAGAAAAAACCACACACGTCATTTTATCAAGAACCCAACACAGTAAAAGAGGTCTATGAGATGTTAATGGGAGGGTCATTCATGAGTCCAGTGAGGCGGTGGATAGAGGACAGACACTAAATCTTTACTTTCTACAGATTTGAATATTCCAGTGGCTACTTTTTGTGTCTAGCTTAAGAAAAAGTCAAGTAAAGGAATCTGTAAAAATTCTCTACAGAAGTCGAGAGTTATATTTCACAGCTGCACATTTAATCTGTTGATTCTTTTAGTCTTCTACAGAGGTCACCACACTGACCACAGCTATGTTTGGTGATCTAATACTCATTCCAAAATGGGAGAGAACATTAGTCAATGGGTCCAGTGTCTCTAAGTGATGATTGTATTAAGTTACTGCTTCTAAAGAGAAAAAAATAAAATACTGAATCAAAATAGAGCTGTAATGGCTGATATATGATACATACACAATGAGAATGACCCGGAGACCATAGAGGATCAGTGTGACCTGGCCAGAGCCCAATAATGATTCAAAGCTGCAACGATGTTGCTTTCATCTGAAAAAACTGTGTTTCGGAAAAAACAAATTTTAGCATTTAAGTTAATTTCATTCAATGTGTGATATAATCGTAATTATTATGACACACATTAATTATATGATCACAGTCCAATTTTATGTCAAAATACAAACCAAATTAAATTTTACCAGATTTATTAGCCCAACTGCAAACAATAACACAGTTAGAAAGAGAACTTTTTTCCTTTATTTAAACTCAGTACATTGAGTGAGACCCTCATTTACAATGTAGCCAAGCATCACACAAAAAGGAAGGGACTGAAAAGAGTGAAGATATGTTAAAGAAAGAAAATAAATTAT
Organism: Colossoma macropomum; assembly: GCF_904425465.1. Taxonomy (NCBI): domain Eukaryota; kingdom Metazoa; phylum Chordata; class Actinopteri; order Characiformes; family Serrasalmidae; genus Colossoma; species Colossoma macropomum. The sequence continues at coordinate 11,146,944 of NW_023494802.1, read as the reverse complement.
GACCAAGAAATTATTATTAAAACAGTACATAAAAAGAAAAATTAGGAAACATAAAGGCAAATGAAACTAATGAGGACCACTAATTTGATTTATTTATTAACTAATTTTATTTATTAAGATTAGTAAGAAAAAAAAAAAATAAGTAAATAAAACCAAGGATAAGTTTAAAATGATACTAACGCAATAATATTAATGATAAAATGATAAAATAATAAAAAATAGGTCAAATAAATGACATTAAAAAAGAATAAACCGATCAATAAGAAAGATTTTCTAAAAGAAACTACTATTTGTGTATTTTCATATGTATATATATATATATATATATATGTGTGTGTGTGTGTGTGTGTGTGTGTGTGTGTATGTATATAAAATGAGTTTGGTAATTTCCATTATATAGAGAGAGCACTGATGTGATGTTTTGAATATTACCAACTGCAATTGTACAACATGAGCATATAAAAAAGACTCTGGTTTACTTATAAACATCTCCCAACCTCAAGGCCCAGACTGTGGCCTTATATATGAGACTTTACTCTAGTGTTTGCAGAAACTGATGGACTGTTCATGCTGAGCTCATCAACCTTCAGCATACAACTCTTTTCTCAATGCTTTGTACAAGATCGCCACCTTCTGGTTAACAGGGTTTGTTTCATCACAAGTGCTGGAGTAAAAATACCAGTTCATTTTCTTCTGTTCCATGGTTTTTTTATCTGTTTTCATCTGCAGTTTGCCACCGTACGCATTTAATAATCAATATTAATCTTATTGCTTAAAAAGGCATGTTGAAGAAAAAAGCAGCATGTATGTGTATATTAAATTGTTTTAAAAGGAAAAGAAATGTTTTGAGATTTCAGTTTTGATCATTGTTATATATTATAATGATAACACATTATGCTGTTAGCTGTATAACATACTGCAGCCCTTTTATTTGTAGTTATATGTGGGAATATGTGGGAATTTGTTTACAGCTGTTGGAAAATGCATCCCAATTAAGACATACACTGTGTTTTGTTGGACAGACATCCTTTAATACACATTACACATTCCCACTCCCAATTAGTGCCATACCAGCACCTTTTCATTAGCTGAATCCAGCCCTCTCCTCGTGATCGCTTTTGTGCTCCGCCGCCGATCTGCTGCTATTTGAACCTTGCGTTGCAACCTGCGTCCCAATTAGAACCATCTTCCACTTCTCTTTGGGGCTTCCTTGAAAAAGGTGAGGAGAAAACAGAGCCATTTAACAAGTGTGCTTCATTCTCCTGCCGTGGGGAAGTTTACCCACATCTGCCCTGCTCCCTAACCCCTGCAACAGTGAGGGTCACCCTTAGGGTTAAGGGGTCACCACTTGAGCCTTTGTGGAATAGAGCCAACATGAACCTCGGTTCCAACAGGGCCACCTCCGCAGGGGTTGCAGCGGTTCAGGTTCAGGAAGGAGAAATGAACAAACAAGGCCTGTTCTTTGACATGCTTTGCTGCGCAAGAAGCCTGAAAGGATTGTTCGGGTTTTCTAATTAGAAGGAAAAACGGATGGTCGCCGGGCTTTTGTGCGGCCTTCATGGGTTATCATTGATGGAGCACAAAACGGAAAACAAGCAGCGGCTGAGAATTCGCAGGTGTGCATGGATGTGTGTGAAAGTGGATGAAAGGCGCAGTAAGACTAGCTGATGTAGCCGGACGGTGCAGAATAGATCCGGGCGGCGACATCACAACAGGGATGACAAAACAAGGAGCAGGTCAGGCCGAGGTCCGCAAAAGGGGTCTAGCTCTGTGCCGGGCGATTATCCTGAAATGCCGATGCATCCCCTCCCCCCCGCCTCGTAAGGTCTCTCTGGCACTCTTGGCACTCTCTCTTCCCTTTCCCTCTCCTTCACTTCTGTCATCAGCTTGGGCCCTGTCTTCTCTAATTAACCTGATTCCCAGAATCCACTGCCCTGTGACCACCCTCGCTGCTGAAAAATGGGCAGCATAGGTGACAGAAGCCTGCCTGAGCCAAAAAGGAGCACCAAAAAAAAAGAGAAGAATGTATTCTTCTAATGGCTCTGAAAAGGAGAACAGGGAAATAAGCATAATGGTCATGCACCCCTCCCACACATTCACTCACTCTAGCCCCCACCCCCACCCCCCTCCCACCAGCTCCTCCTCCCGTTCCTCATCCCAATCTTGATTAACCTCCTCTCACACTCCCCCTTTCCCTCCCACACACATTCACACACGCACAATGTGGCTTGGAGGCCCTGACAGATGGGGCCAGGGGCTTTTTCGCGGGGGGTTTTCTATGCAAACGGGGAGCCTGGTTTAGTGCGCTGCTGTCAGGCCGCTGAATTGATCCCTGCCACTATAGAGGCTTCCCTCCGCCAGAGTGTCACAATGGCAACAAGTGCGGGGAGCTGGGAGCAAGCTTGTGCAGGCATTGCACCCTCACTCATGAATGATGGCCCAGCAAATGGCCTTCCCTTTCATTGGCTTTCATTGCGGCCCATACCTCGCTTCTCTCTCATGCTCTCCATCCAAAAAGGCAATGCTGTGTTTACTTAGTTTATTTTCATGAGCCTCATGTTTTTACATACAATGTTTGGTAGGTGGTTCATTGCAGGTAAGAGTGATGTTTTGGTCTGTGCTTGTTTGTAAAGCAATTTGAGCTGCTACTTGTTGTGCAAAGTGTAACATGCTAAAACTCTATACATCTGTAGGACACACTGACAGCCTGCATATGTTTTCCAATCAGCCTTTAATCTGTGTATCTACATACTACATATAGATTTTTTTTTTAAAATAAATACATACAAATCATCCTCTGTTATAGAGATTATAGACAATAATAATAATATTCATCATCATCATCATCATCATCATCGATATTTCAAAAGCATGGAAAAGGTTCATTGAGTTCTGTATATAACCACTACCTTTAGTAAAGGACCCTAGAAGCCCCCTTTTATTAAAGCGCAGAATATGCACTCTTATTCATGAATGATGACCCAGCAAATGGCCTTCCCTTTCACTGGATTTCATTACAGCCCATGACTCGCTTCTCTCTCATGCTCTCCACCCAAAAAGAAAACCTCACAATGTGAGGTTTACTCAGTTTATTTTCACAAGCTTCATATTTACATATAATGTTGGTAGGCGTTTTATTGCAGGTGCTCATGTAACAGTCAGAGAGGCGTAATTTGAGCATCTGCTTCTAAGAAAATTCCAATATTATTATTATTATTATTATTATTATTATTATTATTGTACGCAGTGGAACATGCTAAAGATCTGTGGAACATGCTGGAGGTATCAATGTATCATACATTTCCAATTAAAGTTAGCCTGTAGTCTGTGTTTCACTTTTAAGGAATACCTATATTTTTAGAAAAAAAGTTCTATACAGTCCTAAAAAAAAGGTTCTATGACTTGTATCAATATCAGAACGCTTTCTAGTGCTGCACAGAACCAATTCAATTTTAGCAGGTCAACAGGTCATCCATCACAGAGTATATAATAATAATAATAATAAGAAGAAGAAGAAGAAGAAGAAGGTTCCATGACATAACAATAGCAGAACACTTCATGGTCCTACATAGAACCATAGAACCACGGCATGTTTGTGTTTGTGGTCTCACATATAACCATTGTCTACACTAAAGAAGCCTTGTTTTGTAAGGGTGTACCTTCTGGCAGCAGCTGTAGCATAATCAGAGTGGCACCTGTAAACAGAACCATTTGAGCATTCCAAAGGTTCTTTGAGTTGTCATGGTTCTATATATAACCACTATCTTTCCTAAAGAACTCCCTTTTTTTAGGAGTGTAGAAAATGCACAGTGCATCATGGACAGGGCAGTGTCCTTCAGCTGCTAACTTTCTCTCTAAACCGTAATCTCAGAAACCTTTAAGCTCCAATCCTAACCATGTGACAGCCTGATAGCACAGGCTTTATAAATCAAAGGTTACTTAAGCAGTGACTTTTCCTCATCCCTGTCCTCAATGGATCTGGGTGGAACGCCCACACTGACCCTAGAGCTGACCTGTGACACCAGAGACAGGGCTGAAGACAATCCTTCCTCAGACACACAACAGTGCCATCACGCTCCTGCCTCTCTCCATCAACGTCAGCCAGGCCGGCCAGGTTAATCTTTCACCAGCCCCTGCAATCTCAGCCCTCAGCCTGGAGACAGGGAAAGGGAGGCTTGGCTGCTCACTGAGAAAATGGAAGGTAATCGATTGGCAAACAAACAAAATAGAGAAACAATGCCCTGAGACAGAGGAGGCTCCTCTCTTTCTGTACCTGCAACACATCAATTTAACACAGTCCATTAAACTGAATTGAGGCAGACTGAAGCAGGGGAAGCATTAATGTGCTGACTTGGCTGTTTCATAGTTTTTAGCAGGGAAAAGGAGTTTATAATGAATTATGTAAAGTGGTCTTTTTGACCATTTGGTTTTTCCTGCCATGGTTCTATTCAGAACTGATGAGACTGTTCCAATACAGTGTTGCAGAAACTATAATAACTGTAATAAAAGATAGGCACTCAGCATGAATTTTCATTCTGATTTCTTTAAAGACAAACAGGCTGATGGCTGATTTATTTGGTTGTTTTTTATTAGCATTTTTAGAACATTTTTGTACTTTCGGTTAGTCAAAGATGCAACATAAACATACAAATGACCAGGCAACTGACCATTTAGCACAATGAGTAATGCATAATTATGCTACAACATTTTATTACAGTTGTAGCAGCTGCACTCAAATTCATACGAATGCTCTCACCTAATAGTTCAGCCAAAATCAGTCGTACATTTGAAACGAAAACTTGCCAAATCCAATCTCAATCTTAATTTTAATCACGCAACCCTAGTTCCTAAAGTGTTCTTAACTCGTGCAAATGGTCCAAGTTACATTATGTGAAGGTTCTTTAAACTTTAAAAAGGTTCTTTCACACTCACACATCTCATTTACACAAATGGTTTCTTAAAGAACCACCCATTGAAAGGTCCTCTTGTTCTTCTACACCATCATGCCAAGAACTCTTTATGTCACCTTTATTTTTTTAGGAATGTACTTCATCTTTCAGTGTGTAAAACTTTCTGGAATTATGAAAGTCTATTAGCAGGTTTCATTGGGACACCGCTTCAGCAATCTACAGGTATTGCTCATCTGTTTTGATTTGACCGATCCAATATTATCTGTTCCAGATTCCATCTGGATGCTCTCGATGACGCATTGGCCACAACAATTCACATTCTGGTCAAAAGGCACAGCCTGTGCTGTGAGTGGTCACTTATCCTGGATATTTCTATTTATTTTTATTATTTTTCCTTTTAACAAACCTGTTTGCTTGGACTGTCCCTGTGATGGACTGGTGACCTGTCCAGGGTGTATCCTGCCTTCTGGCCAATGAACGCTGAGATAGGCTCCAGCTCTCCCCGCAACCCAGAAGGATAAGAGGCTTAGAAAAAGTGTGTGTGTGATACAGAACTCAGATTTTGTTGGAATTTGTTAACCACGCTGATAGCTAATGTGGTGGTGTGATGACTGTGGTGGTCCGCCCTGCTGAGCTGGTCCCTCTGGTGTCATAGTTGCTGTTCTATTGGCTGAGGTTTGCTAATATAGTCCTATGAAGTAATATCTTAAATAAAAACTCTTAAGTAAGCTTTGGTTACACCGAGAGGCTCACTGCAGTGGCAGAACAGTACCTAATGACATAACCTAAATCAGATGATGTCATGGCAGACCAGCTTAGCAAGGGAGACCACCATGGTCACCACAACAGCAGTGCTCTTATTAATGTACAGTTTTTTGTAAATATTTCTGTTGTAGTTCCTATAAAGTTTTTGTTATGTACAAAAATTACAATAAATATGTTTCTAATATTTTGGCCACAAATTCTTCACTTTGTCAACAATATTCATTGGCTTGTTAGCCCGAAAGGCCAGTGCAAGTTTTTTACATGTACCAATGATTGTGATGACAGGTCAAGCCACAGAAAATGACACATCCTTTCAGCATCTACTGTACTCACCGCCCAGTGTGCTAGCGTACACAAGAGGGGGTTGAGTCACGCTAATGAAAGCCATTGGTGGTCAAGGGTTACGTGCTAATGCACACATATACATAAATGGGTGGCAAGTCACCATATTCTCTTGGCCTCTTTTGTACCTTGCGAGCGTGCATAGCAATGGCAAGTACATTACCATGTGTTAGAATGCATGAGGTGGATGGATGGGAGGGCTGCGGCGTGTATTGTCAGAGATCCAGGTCCACAGAGAGGGAGCACACAGTGGAGAAAACAGGGAGCTGACAAGAGACTTGAATGAGAATCAATTAATTTTCATTTAGAGCAACAATCAGAGGGCAGGCATTAGCATGTGTGAGGTTCATTTGATAGTGGCAGGAGGCCGAGTGAGCAGGGGAGAGGCCCACACTAAGCTAATGACAGGGCCAGGCCTGCCCGGCCTCTTCTGCATTAACACCCTAGTGTTCTCATCTGCAGGCACAAAACCCCTCTCTGGCAGATGATTAACCATTAGAGGGGTTTGGATAAAGAGAGGTTTGATTCCCTTCACTGACGTAGAGAAGGAATCAACAGAAAAATGGTGCAGGTAGTGAATATCTTTTTGAATTGTGTGAACATTTCATGATGAAGCAAGGTACCGTAAGTTTTTTTTTTTTTTTCAGAACGTTTAGAACGTTCTCTGCTTCTTATATGAAGCTACCATTTCAGAGAAACAAAGTTTTCTGAGGACAGATGCAATGTATGATGTACTGTTTGTCTTAAAAGTAAATGTAAATTAGAGTCTGGGACGAGATCCAGATGCCTTGATCACATCTGAAGTTCTAATGGTCAGTTTAAACCTGGACAATTTTTCATGGAAAGTTGCAAGACTGCAAGACAGAAGTGGAGAACAAAGGGAGAAAATAAAAGCACTGACACTCTCAATCAAAGCCCAATTCACTCTATTGTCTGGCACAACCTGCTACATGCAGGAATTTGTACTGACACATTTAAATGTGCAGAACACAGCAAAAGATACATTCTTTGGTTCCCTAAAGAACCTTTGAATGGATTTTTCTTTGAAGAATGAAGGTTCTCGTTTGTAAAACATACTTGAATTTCATCATAAATTTGTTTTGAAGTGTGAAGGAATGAAATATAAATATGAACACGAATCACACACCGTAATGCCTGTAACACTCTGGCACTGCGTTTCGTACATCACTTGGAAACGTGCATTCATCTGTGCACACTTTCACCTCAATTTCACATCATTTAAATGACTAATTAAATGTAATTTTTTTATATAGGATCACTCTAAGATCAAATCAGTGTTATATAAATAAGCTACCATTTTTGTACAGGAGAATGTTGGAAAGATCTTTTTAAAGTTTAAAAAACTTCACATAATAAGATTCTATACTCATTAAAGGTTTTCATGAGCCACGCAGTTGTGTGGTCGAATTCCGTGTTTTGAGGCTTTATTGATTTTCTAAGTGAAAAAAATAAGTTAGCATTCTAGCATTCTCTACACAGAACACACTTAAATGTGGCATTTTTCTGCATTCTTTGTGCTCACTGAGTTTAACATATTGGACAAAAATCAAACACAAAATATAAAACGTGCCGTAACTTTGGCACAGGCCACATTTTATGTGTAATTTTATATCAATGTGTTGAATTCAGCAAATAAACAACGATAGTGCATTAAAATGTGCAGAAGTGTGTTTTCTGTCGAGGATGTGTCACTTAGATAATCAGCAAAACATGTAATTTGACCAGGGTACCCAAACTTTTGCTTATTTTGCTGTTTAAGAACCTTTATTTTGAATTATTCATGTTTAGTCTAATGATTTTCATTTTTTACATGGACTGTACACTCATCACACTCATCACACTAAATAGAAAAACCTCCTTTACGGAGGTCATATGACAGTGGATAAAGACGTAGAGTGACGTTAGCATTTTTAGGGTGTGCTGCTGTTGTAGGTGCGCCCCTCCACGTGCAGAGGGGGTTTCAGACAGCTGAAATGGGGCGGAAAGTATTGAGGAAGAAAAGGCAGTTAGAAAGAGTGTGGTTATGGCTGCAGACTGGGTCACGTCTGAGTCACCCCTGACACAAAACAGCAAAGGAGTAAAAGTGTGCAGACAATTCCATGTTGGGCAAAGCTGTCCGCCAGCTGTTTTAGGTACCTGTCAATTAAAGGGGAATGTATTTCATCCCACACAGGCACAGGGACAGCTTTATGGGGCTAACGAGGAGGGGAACCTTAAAAGGGATGCCCCCCCTCACTTTCAGTAGTAAATCACCCCTTTACAGATAGCTCAACTGTCTTTAATACAATGATGGTAATGCTGAGAAAGACACATAGAGCCAAGTAGCCTCTCATAAAGGTGACTCTAAAAGGTTCTTTGGAATGTTGGCATAGGAAAACTGTGCTTGACTCCCTATAGAAAGTTTAAACAGATAAGTCTTTAAGACATTCAAATGAAAGCACTCAAGGTTCCCTCAAGGTTCTCTCTGGATTCACTCCAAAAGAGCGCAGTGTAAAAGGTACACATCTATGTAGTCACTCATAATTTTCTCAGTTCTGAAGGCTCAACTCTCTAAATACTAGGATGATTTCCAAAGCTTCAGATTTAAAGATTTGAACTGAGGTCCAGACAAGTATCGAACTGACCTTAGGCCTACTCCACTGTATCAGACTGACCTTAGGCCTGCTCCACTGGCCCAATGACACGGTGCCAGGACAAAAGCAGACACGCTGGAAAAGAGAGATGACATCAGATGGCTTAATTGTTCACTGACAAACTGACCATCACTCAGAGAACAGTTGTGATGGACAAAAAAAGGAGAAAAAGTAGTAAAAAGGGACAGTTGACAAAAGAAGAATGGGTTAGGAGAGGGCCACTAAAACTCCTACTGTGCGAAAGGGAGTGAGAGGGAAGGCGGGAGAGGCTCTCTTTGACGGGGGTCCGCACAGGCTAAAAGACAGGCAGCACTTTACAATACTGTACAATGCTGTTCCGCGGCATTAAGCGGTGTGGAGGGCAGGGCCCGAGACAAAGCCCTCCTCTGTCTCGGGAGATGGCGGCAACAGTAGCCACGGTAGGCCTTCTCTTTCAGCCCATATGCTTTAGCCTCTGCACAGTCTGCCTCTGCTCCACCACCGCATGCTCGGCATCTGGACACACGAGGCCAGCGCTGAACACTTTCCTCTACAGCAAGACGTCCTGCTGGGCCGAGTGGTGTTCATGGCGACAACAAAGGGAGAGGGATCAGAGGAGGCTTGGAAGTTTCATTCATATCTAATGTGCTTGAGAACCAAATGTGCTTTTTATTCATGGCCTGTTTGATTTGACTCCTCAGTCGACAGTCAAATCAGCTCAGGAAAACACAATAATACTGCAATAGTATTTATACAGTGTTCATGCAGCTACACTGCAGCGCCAATATCACGGTGCAATCTGTGCTGATTAGTTTTGGTCCACACTATGAATTTAACTGTGGAAATTTCTAAAGGTGAATTTTCACAGCATGAGAAGTGACGATTTGGGACTGATTTTTCTCACTGTTGTAAAAAATCCCTGTAAACTTTATAAACAGAGAGAGAAAATATTTGAACCCTGCTACTTAACCATGCTATAAGCGAATCATGGCAGATGTCATATGCACTGTTATTATTATTGCCAGGATTTCATAATATTTAACACTACTTTGCGGAAACTTTCAGGAAAAATACTGTGCTCGTGATGTCAAATTACTGTGAAGTTGACATTAAGCTGTACAACACAGCAACATGGGCTGTCAAAAAAAAATGACAGCTAAAAAGACATACATTTTAATGAAAATAAGCTTTTCTTCTGATCATTCAGATTTTCGAGTTTTAAAAACATTTAAAGTTTTATATTTTTATACAGTTTTTGTATAATCAGTTTGTTTTGCTCATAGATTTTGGTCATGTTTGTGCAAATTCTAAGCAAAGTTAAACTGTCTGTAAAATGTTATTTGCATTTTAAAAAGTACACTTCAGACAGTCTGTGCATATATAGTGCAAAACACAGTCCAAGCATATTTTTATCAATTAAACTTTAGTTTATCTTTTAGTTTATTTAAAAAAGAAATAACATTTTTACTGGCCTAGTGAAATTAAAAGTTCACATTTTTCATATGTAAGTCTAAAAATGGTTGCAATCATTTTACAGTTGTTTTGTACAAATACAGTAGATTACTGTATTTTAACTACATCTTATTAAGTGTACAGCAAAATACAGCTACAACAGAGTAATTAGGTGGTCCACATGGCTGTGAAATTACAGTATAAAGTTGTCATTTAACTGTCACTTGCTCTTAATATTATACAGTAAATTGCTGTAAAAGTAATGCAACCAGTAGCCAATAATTTACTGTAATTTTACACTGAAAATGAGTTGTCATGACAGGTTATGTTAAGTAATAGAACAGTGTTTTTTTCACCATTACTGGTAAAAGTCATGATGGATGTCATAATGTTTAATGTCTTGATGGCTAACAGAGTACATAGCAAATATCAGCATGTGACATAAGCTGTTATGACATCACACATTATGGCATCTGTTATAAAAGTTACCAGTAACAGGACGCTATTATATTACTGAACAAAATCTATCATGGCGATGTATGCGACTCACAGCATATGACATCTACTACGACATGTTTATGGCATGGTTATGTTAATGCTGATAAGCAGGAGCCAAGTAAACTAAAAAATGGCTCTTATCTTTAACCATCATTTTAAACCATTTCTACTAGTCCATTCATCATGAAATATCCACACAATGTAAAGAGCAGCTGGCATTTTAAAACTAAGTGTTGCAGAGTTTTGATTTGACGGTAAACAATTTGCTTCAAGCTGCAGCCAGTAAGTAATTGTGCTTCATTTGATTACATATCAGCCTACTTTAGAAATGACCTTAACATGATCTCTTTAAAACCTATTCTTTTACCCCTTAAATGTCCAGGACCTGCCAGTGGGTCCAGAAGTCTATTATATATTCCTATAACTTAAGAATAACTAAGTTTGCATTGCAGTCCATGTAGTTACTGAATAATAAGCCTTAGAATGTAATAAGTCAGGCATTTTAAGAAGTTTAAAGCCCCCACTGTCTGCCCACACTACCAGTTTGTGATCTGTCAGTGGACGTTGCGAAGATGTGATGTGATGGAGTGTGAAGCTGATGCTGGCACACTGGACCTGCCTTAACTTCTGCCTATCCTTAATACACACACACAAAAGAAAAGAAGAGAGTGAGAGAAAAAAAGAGTTTGGGGGTGCAAGGAAGAAGGAGAAGAAGGATCACTTCTTAACAAGTGTTTACCCTCATTCTGTTGCGGAGCTGGGGAGCTGTAACCAACCGTGGCGAAAGGCAGCGCCTGATCCAGGAAGAAAGCTCAAAGCCCCTCAGGTCAGGGGTCACTAACTCCACCATTGTTCCTGACAGGGCAAGCACACTCCAGCTTTTCTCCAGCTTTCAAAGGCCTGGGCTGGGGGTGGAAAGATAGGCCTGGAACAACTGGGTCAGGACCAGAGGCTTTGTGGGCGCTAAGGAAGAAAGAATCAGTCAGAAAAGGTTAAATGAAGAGCGAAAGGGTCCTTCTGTCCAATTATGGAGGGACAAATGCTCTCTGTGCCCTGGCCGGGTCAGAGTTCACTGCAGCCTTTGGCGGTGGCACACTCACACTCTTTGTGGCTCAGATGAAATGAACCTCCACTGTGTTTATCTAAGTCACTCAGCACCCCATAGTAAAGGAATAAATATTTAGAGCCTGAAACCTGCCACTCAGCAGAATTATTTTATTGCTCCTTGTTAGGAAGAGGTCAAATCAGGTCACTGTTTCAATCATAGACTTGCATCTGTCTGTAGTCGGCATCCAGCCCCCTTTAGCAGATTCTCTCTATGAGAAAAATGACTGGTGTTTACAAAAATCGCCTCTGGCATGCCCTGTGGTAAACAAAAATGATCCGCACTGGATGCATGTTATGTCCTGTGTTCGTTTCCCCCACATATCATCTGAGTTACGAGGTTCTTTAGCAGTCAAAATACTAATATATCTACCCACATACCTGCTTTGGAGCATGGAACATGGCTACTATTGCCAAAGCAGCTACATTTAACAAAGCATACTGGCTTGTTCAGGGTATTTTAATGATTTTGGAAACGGTATCTTTTTCAACTCTTTGAAACCACCAGTGGTTCCAAAACGTACTTCGTAATATTCTTCATAACTTTCATATTTCATAAGCTACATTCAAAAGGTTGGTCATATGAGAGCTATAACTGTCTTCTTTCCAGTCAAATAGATGGGTAATGTAATTTTACAACTTTATAATAAAAGAAGCTGAACTCACAATTCTTTTTTTTCTACTGAAAGTCGACCCATTTTCCACAAATCCGAGCTATAAACTGGATCCTAGATGGCGTCTCTTCAGTGATCTACTCTGTAAAAATTATTTTTATAAAAAAATACAAAGAGCGTGTAAGATTTTTGGCTTTCAGCAGTAAATTGTAAGCATATAGCGATATGTGTATGATCACAAAACACATTTTCTGTTCATTTGAGGGGAGCTTTTACCAAAAATAAATAAATAAATAAAATAAAAATTTACATTTATTTCATTCAGTTACTGCATAATTTGCCTTACGATTTGGGCATGTGAATTCAGATGGAAAAAAACTAAATATACCCTGGGGAATAAGAGGTTAAGATGTCAATTCAATCCACCGCACTGTTAGCTTGCACGTAGCACTATTCATATTTCAAATCCTTAACCACCTCATTATTCAAAGGATCAAGTGGCATGCATTTTCCTCATGACGAAAAAAGGCTTAAACCGAGAGTTCTTAATACGGGCATGACACCAACTATAGAATGGCGACATGACTTCAGAGGTCTGTTGTGTCCATGCACAAGCTATTGGGAAAATTCTCATCAGCAAGCACAATCTATTAGCGCAACTCTCTAAAGCAAATTCTTTTATTTGGCTACCAGTGAACAAGGAAGTCTTGACTTGAAGAAATCATTCTCAACTTGAGCAAATTTCACTCTGAGAGAACACAGGTGCTATTGAGAAACAGAGCAGCGGCTCAAATTCAAACAGCATCCAATAAAAGGGGCACTAAGTCTGCTCAAAGACTCAAACCCTTTCATCTTCCCTGCAAGGCGAATGGAAAATGCAAGTCTAGCAAATAAAAAAAAAAGCAGAAAGCCTTGATGAGTGTGGCCTCGTCCTGACCCCCCACCCTCCTATAGCGGCGGACAGACCTGCACTTGTAGGCTAATACCTGTCCAAAACAAAAGGCCTGGCTGAGTGGCACAGTGAGTGTCCCGGGTCTGGCCTTGGTGGATTAGGCCACCGGAGGTATTTCCTCCCTGCCCGGGTACCAAAGGATTAGCTCCCAGAATTAATCATCTACTTGTTAGGTTAACAAGCAAGGTGCAATCATATTACTCCGTCAGATCTGACTTTCCTCAGCTATTTCCTCGGCTCTTAAAGTGGCGGCAGTTCTGTTGTAAAGTGTAGAGGCTGTCTGAGTGGCGTGTGTGTGTGCTGATGGTTATTACTGGTGGATGGAGGTGAAGCAGGTGGTAGAAGTGCATTAAGGCCTGTGATGGATTTAATCAGTGTCTGGATCAGGGCTATGGATCTGAAGGCAAATTCCTGAGACTCTCTAAGTCTCTCAGTGCATTCCTGGACTTCATTAAGAAATTTAGGATTAGTCTAAGAGATGCGGACACAGATCTCCTTAGATCTCCTCTCCATCTCTCCCAGAACCGTGCATTAATATTCTACATGCAGAAATCTCACGCTCAAGAAGCTTCAGCGCTATTAGAAATTCACTCTGAGAAGCTGTAGACTTCGATCTTGTTTGCAAGTTCAGAAACAGTTCTTTAAATCTTTGATCTCGGCTGTTTCGTGCTAATCATTACCCAGATGAAGTAACTTATGTAGAATATCATCTTTGAGTCATGTCAGGCAAAGGAAACTTTGAAAAAAATTATTGCGTGGTTTCTTTTGAGGGAAATTCATAAATAAGATTGTAGACTTTCTCTCAAAGTCACACATCGGCGTCCTTCAGTGCGGAAGCCAAGAAGTTAAAGCATGACGACTTAAAGGCCCCTCAGCTCTTCTCAGGGAAATCCATTTTCCATGCGTCTGCTCTGGGGCTTCCCAGAGGGGCCCAAGAGCAAGCCTGGCATGGAGGGGAGGTAAGGACGGGTGATGGGGGACGATGGCGGCAGCGCTGGAGGATTTTCCTTTCCCTAGGACCTCTCTCCACAGGCGCTCTCCATCCCTCATGAGCTGTTCTAAGCCTGTTGGACACACATCAGGGCGCAGTGAGTGGGCCCAGCTGGAGCGGACCAGGCTCAGTCTCTCTTATAGGCCCTTAGAGCAGGCCGGATGACCTTTAATCAGGGATCAGGGGCCAGGCCTGCAGCTGGACGCCTGCAGGATACCTCAGTCTTTGCGATGCACCTCACGATGAAGTGGTCAGCACAGCTAGACGCCCAAATAGGCTGAAGCCAGGCAGCACGATGTCATGTAAAGTCATAGTTGGGCATGGTCATCAATGTCACACGCACTGCATGTTGAAGCTCTCTTCCTCCCTCGCTCTACACTTTGGAGTTCTGCAGTTTAGGTTCTTTGAAGTGATGTCACAATAGAACCACCTTTGATTCTGTAAAACATCTTTCAAGGAATGGTTCTCTAAAGAGCTTGTTTTATAAATAAGATATTTAAGTGTGAAGAAGCTTTTTAAATCTGCATAACATAAAGGTTCTTGGCCAATTAAAGGTTTATGCATTCTGGTCAAAATCCATTTGCGACCCTTTATTTTACAGAATGTTCCCACTCTCTCACTCCCGATCTATAATTCACCAAAGACCAGCCGCTATTAGAAAGCTCGGCTGGTCTGTGAGATTCCCTTTGAAGTCGCTAGCATTGTGCCAATTAAACAAGCCTCGCTTGAAAACAGATGCGACAAGCGGTGAGGTTACTGTAGTTTACTTGCCATTCAATGCTTTTGGGGGGCATAGGGGAGGGCCTCGTCGGGGTGGTAAACTAAACAATTTACTCCACAACACTTAAAAAGATCAAAAAGGTTCTCAGAGCTCCTCAGCATCTCCACAGTCGCAGCGTGGAGGCACAAACGGCTGATTAGCACAGCGGCATCTATCATTGCGGCCTGTTCTAAGCGGCGATGCGGCCTGACAGCGGGCTGCGTGGAGCTCCCGGGGTGCGAGTGGGGGATCTCTCTCCACGCTGAAAGGCCTCTCTGTCATTCCAGGGCGGCGGGGTGCCAGGCCGCTCAACCATCACTCAGCCTTGCGGCCTCCCGCTCAACAGCAGTTTGTCTTGCGCTGGCATGGCCTGGCTCTTTCAGGGCACAGGAGGGCCTTCAACGGCCTCTTCAGTCATCCAGCCTCGCTTGCCCCCATGCTAGGGGCACACCGCATTACCCAAGGATTACCAAACACTGCCCGCCCTCTAACCAATTCACGGCAGCACACTCGGGCACTACGTCCCTCTCTCATTTTCCCTCTCTCTCCTTATTATCATTTTTCATCCATCCCCCTTGGCACTCCCTCCCACATGCACCACCAGCAAGGCGCGCCCTCCTTTCTGTTTCCCACTCTCAGGCAGGAGAGGAGGAGGTTGAAGAGGCAGGGGCTTTTCATGGGGGAACAATCTGCCAGGGAGCCGGAGAATGAGCGGGCACTCAATTAAGGGCTGCCCATTGAGGCGAGGGAGCGAGCCTGAATGCGGGCCCCTCCAAAGGAATGAAGTCCCATGAATAGATTGTGGGGCTTCATGAAATATTAAAGAGTGAACGGATTTCCCACAATATTTGTACACCACCCTTTGTAGGGATTTCTCCCTCCATTGAGCCTGAAACTGTTAACACATCCGCTCAGAAACACGGCCCAGCCACCGTGCTAAAGAGCCTCGGGGGCCCAGCATCAAACGGCATCTCTCTCGCTCCCACTCTCTCTCTCTCTCACACTCTCTCCCTTTTTCTCTCCCTCTCTCTCGATGTGGCATTGCTTCCACCGCAGCGAGCGAAGCCGTGATCTATTCATGGAAGGGATTACAGCACTTTTAATGACCACCTGCCCTTTCTACTGCTCCGCATTGAAAGTGTGTGGGACTGGCCACCAAGCTCTCTTCGCCTGTAAAGCTTCACTCACCGCACACATATGGGCCATGCTTTGGTCCAGGGCAACAAGTGTCCTCTACCATTACAGCCACAATGGCTTGTTGTTGTTATTGTAACACTCTTGAGTACTGTATTAATGGTCCCTAACTATAGTAATGCACGGTCCTTCACACACTCTGTCTCTCTCTCTTTGGCCTCCTCCCCTCTCTCCTTTCCTCTTTTTCTCCTCCTTTCCCAGCAGATCAAGCTGCGTCGAGGGCTCAGACACTGGGGATAAGGAGCTGGTTAAATCTGCCATTAGCATTAGAATGACTGCATATTCCTGCAGTGAACCAACATTAGTTAATGTCAGAATTGAAGGGTTGAGGGCAGGCCAAGAAGCTGCTTTTCTCTCAGAGTAAAGTGTTCTCGGGTGCAGAGGTTGCACTTCTTGATTTGGGACGGCGTGTGTGGCCTAGTCCTAATGAACAGCTCTGTATTGTTTTTACAGAGTGACTGTCTAAAGAATCGAAGATGAGAATATTAGGACTCTTACTGTGCCAAAAGAGAACGAGCAGGACTTGGTGAATTCAATGTTTTCTTTTTCTTAATCAATTCACCAACTGAAATATGTAGATTGATTATGTAGTAAGCCACAGCCTCTAATTTGAAACATGGGAGCCATACCATAGCCCTGGTATTGGATCTGCCAGGATTTTAAATTGAAATTTGTCACTGATTAGTCAAGAACTAAACCGAGACCAGAAAACTGATGGAAAAATGGAGGCTCAACAAGTTATTGAGCCTAAAAGGAAATACTTTTTGCAGAATGTAACACTCTTATGAGAAGCCTGTAATAACTCATTAAGTCATAGATGTTGAGAGTTATTGGGTGATTCTACCACTGTGGTGGCAAACAGGGTCTGAATGTCGATAAGTAGTTCAAGTGAAAAATAGTAGTAGTCTGTTATAGTCTTTATAGTAAAGTTCTCTGTAACACCACTGACTGTAACACCACTGATGATCACTCTTTGGTTTCAACATCACACCTTACGTAGAAAATTGCAACGCTCACGTTGATGTTGTATTTTATTTCTATTTTAAAAAATCACTTTGTGTTTCATGGGTAACAACACTGACACAAACTTTTTGGGGCACATGAAACTGCATAGGACTGTAGTTAAATTTATAACAAATACAAAAAGAAGTTTCATGAACTTCTCTTTTTTACTGTGATTATCAAAAAACGAACATTTTTGTATTTAAAAAATGACATACACTAAAAGTGACGTGTTAAACAACAACACACTTGTGTTAACTTTGTTAACACTTTTTGTGCCATATTGTTTTCTCATGTTAGCTCATTCTGTGTTAAAAGTAACACAAAATGTATTATTTGTAACTGGGCACAGAAATATTTCAACACATTTAGAGTTAAAAGTGTCCAGTTATTTTTAGCACATCTGTTTCAAGAGTGTAGGACAGTGATTTTAATGCCTATTAAGCAATTTAAAGTGGAAAACGTTAACACACATTAAAATAATAGCATCTCTGAAGTTACTGCAGTGACAGGCTATTTTTTCAATGCATGAATAAAATATAAAAAGAAGAATTAACATATATTTTGTTAATTAACTTGGGAGTAGAACAAAGAAACCTAAATAAAACACTGATAAAAATAAAATAATAAAATAAAACAATCAGCTTTCTGGGATTTATTCTTATATTAGGCTAAATTTCACAGATTCCAAGTTGGACACTATTTGCCCCAGCAACAGTAGAATGACCCTATTACTGTCATTCTGCTGTACTATTAAATATTACAAGGTCATTTATTACAAAGTTACTTTGCATTCCTTATTGACAGATCTGAGCTGGCTCTTCTGACTTTTTTAATTTGTTCATTTGTCCAAAAATGACAATACAGGGTGCTTTTTCTTTCTGCAAGAATGATTATAAATCATGTCTAATAGCAAATTCATTCAAATTATCTCTTTTTCCACTTACAAACGTGGGATCAACATAGTATAGAATCTGGACTTTTAAAGAATTTAAACCAGCTATGAGTTAAAAATGCAATTACACCATGCTTTTGTAATCACTGGTGGAACTTCTAAAGGTTAATTGTTTCATGAGGACATACATCTACTACACACAGTCTAGTCTGGTTATCTCCTAAGCACGACGCTGAGGCTATGTGTCTGAGACTACGCGTCTTGCTGTTATGGACATCAGCTGCAGTGCACTGATTGACCCTCTCAGCATAACTCATGTCGGGCTCACTAGGCTTCGCCTCCACATCGCAGCCAGAGAAGTGTATCTATACCTGGGGGGCCACAGCGGAGTGCAGTCCCCTCAGTCTGGCCTCCATATGCTGGGGTTCTGGAGCCAGGCTGGGAGTGCTCCCCCAGCGCAGGGAGGGCAGTCAGGGGGCAGGGGGCCGCTGGGGGCCACCGCAGGCCCTGCATTGTGACGGAGGGGACAGGAGCCGAGCTGGGCCCAGCAGGAGAGAGGAGGCCTTTTCTATAGAGGAGCCAACCCGGAGCGTTTTCTCACAACCTGCTTTCTCTCCCCTCTCTCCATCTCGCCCTCTTCCCTCATTCAGCCCTGCGCTCTCGCTCTCTTTCTTCTGCTTCCTCGTTGGCAGATTGATACACTCGCTGAAATGTGCTCTTTTTGTCATTCTCTCTGAATTGACTTTTTTTCTTATGAAACTTTCTCCCACCACCCCACCCCATCCTCCTATCCCCGTCTATTCTTCGGCAAATTAAATCGAACCATGCTTCCCGCTTCTCAATCATCTTGAGGCACATCAAAGTCCCTTCAGCGAGTATGGGAAGGTCTTCTGCTTTTCAAGGACCAGACAAATTTCTCCCGTTTTTCCTGCTCACAATAACTCCTCGTCTTCGCTGTCTCGCATACTGTTGATCGCTGGCATGAATGGCGGCTCTGATGAAGTGTCGACTTAATGGGGTACACGTGAATTCCAAAGGCTTGAAGACGCCTATCGTCTTATTGTTTTTGCGCCGTCCGAGCCGTTTGAAGCTTGGTGAGATGGAATGCGAGGACTGTAGGTCACCAGGTCCAGCATCTGTCAACCCACCATCCAAGCAACCAGTACTGTCCTCAAGGGGCCCCAAGTACTAAAAAGAATAAGGACAAGTGTTCCTTAAAGTTGTTTTGTCTGCGCAACCTAAATGCAGTGAATCATTGCTCCTTATAAGAGGACTTTCAGTAACTCATGCATTTATGAACAAAAACGACCATTGAGAGGCTATTTAGATGCAGTGTTTCAGGAACAGAACATCGGTCAATATTAAAACAGCAGTGGTAGAACAGAAGGTAATAGGGGGTGATAACAATAGCAGTGGTGGAAAATAATCAGCGAGGTTTTACAGCTGAATGTAGGGTTCCCATGAGAATCCCGCCCATCCCTCCCCCTGTCGTAAATCAGGGGGGAACTCATTTGTGTGTCCATCATGGTTTTAAGTACTCATAAATCTATTACGTTTATTCAGCTATGAAGCTCAGATGTTTTTGTAAAAACCGTAATCAGTCAGTTAGTCAGTCATTCATTTTCTCAGTACTGCTGTTAAGCATCTCTTCGAGGCATCAAATACATTATGCTGCTTGTTTATTAAAGGTGCATGCCTGTTTATATTTATATTTATATTTCACTGATATAAATACAAATGGACAGATTAGTAAATTACAGTAAATGAGTGTGCAAAAGCAGAACAAGCAAGCAAGAAAAGATCTGAATCTGCTGGGAATCTTTGAGTTATCTTTAAAACGGTGGTCAGTATTAGAGCCACATGGGTAAAAAAGTATGTTTCTCTGCTGCCCTCTGTAGGTTACCCCACAAATATCTAATGACGTAAGGCCTACTTTGTTCTCAGAGCTCATTTTACAGCAATGTTTGACAAATCCTGGAACTACATTCTTGGATTTCCAGTGAATTTTTAGTGGACAGTAAATTAACTTTCCTCTGATGTTTTGTTTAGCCATTTTATCTTTCATTAAATAAATAAATAAATAATTAAATAAATAGCTTTTTGGGGCATCATTCCACATTATGAAAACACTAGCTGACATTTTCAGTGTTGACTTTTGTTTTTTGGGAATCTCGAAAGATGTGAATGAAAAATGCAAAGTTTTAAAAATGTAAGAAAACGTAAAGAAAAAATAAGCAGAGCTGTAAAATACATAGTTGTTACTATATTTAGGTATTGTTTTGTTTCAGATTTGCACTTTACTTGAGTATTATTAATTTCAAATGCCTAAGAGATTTCTAAGAGAAAAAAACATACTTATTACTCCTAACATTTTCATTTAGACCTTATTTATTATCATTTTCGTAACCCAGAAGAGTTTCTTTTTTTCCCTGAAATGTTTCTTACCCTGAAATTACCAATCCGAATTCCAGCACATTTGAATATATTTTGTATTCAAACATCCATCCAAATTTATATTAGTGTAGAATAAAACTGCCCACAACTATAATCTGCTAATTCAGAGAAGGACCAGTCCTGCCCATCACACTCCTCCAACAACAATCTCTTAAAGTTATCAGTTAGACAATTTACTTTTGACTGTTATTTACTTGAGTGTGTTTAAATGTCAGTACTTTGGCTCCATACTTCCACTTTTAATTGAGTGAGATTTTGACTCACACTTTCACATAAGTTTAAGTTTTTCCAGCCCTCATTTTATCTGTGTGAGGGTTCATAACCTCAAGAACAAAAGAAGTTCTAAACTCTGCCAGAAAGTGATAATAATAATCATCATCAAGCTGAAGAGCACACCATCTCCACAGAGACACAGGAGGAGCTGTTTAGTATGCAGGAAGCAGGCAGACGAGTCAAAACTTTGTGTGCAGAAGGATTTTTGAAGGGCTTGTCATTTTTCCTCTCTCTGTCTTTTCAGGTCACTGTCAGTGCTTGGCGTCTCGCCACCGGCTGCTGTCTAAGCCTGCCCCTGAGCCTGCCTCTCTCTCTCCATCTCTCTCTGTCTCTCTCTCTCTCTCTCTCCCTATGTCAAATGACATCAGGTTGATATAAAGCTTCCATTTAACTGCAGCCTGCTGCCAAGATTAGCAGACGTTCATTCAATCCATCAAGCACACAAAGTCACCGAGTTGAGCTGTTGCGAGAGTGAACTTATTCTAAACTCCTGGAGTGCTGGGAAGAGAGATGTTGGATGTAGTCCCAAAGTGTCACTCTGTTCCTCAGCTCAGCGGCTGGAAAGTGCTGGCTTTATTAAAGCTGAAAGTAGTCACAATAAATCATAGCAACGACAAGGAAAATAAACATACATGTCCCGTCCCTAGTGGAGCGCACAATACCACACACTTTATTGTTAGATTTCTCTGAAATTTGTCTTGCATCACAGCAGCTCCACTGTGACACACAATCACATAGCACAACTTACAGAAAACCACAGCAACTTCATCTGATTTCCACAGTGCTCCCCACTACCACTAATACAGCACTATAGGTGTATATCACTGCAAACCTTGTATCTCCATTTTTGTTGTTTTTCAGTTTTGGACATAATTTAAAAATGCCTGTGGTTCTTTACATTGTGTGTAAATTTCATGAAGATTGGGCCAAAAGAAACAGCCCAAAATGACTTGGAAAAAACTCTGGTTCCGCTGACTTACATTAAAAGTGAAGTAGTTTTTTCCTTCTCCTGTAAAGTTACCGTTTTGGAGATTCGAGGTTTTCTTCCGACAGCAGCGATACGTCGTTAGTGTCTGCTCTTTTGATTAAATATCATAACTGACTGAGGGATAAAAAAGTTCCTAAACCTATAAAGTCTTGACCTTGGTGCTCTAAAATGTCCATTTGCTATAGACAAAACATGAAAAGATTAGTGTGCAGTATGTTGCCTGATCCATCCCATGTGCTATATGATGAATACAACATTTTGCCTACAAATACCCACAGCTGACTTGCCTACAACTCTTTCTGAGCATGCTTTTGGGAGCATGACTTGGAAACTGCTCAAATCGACTGCCATCAATTAATAACATGACCTTGACCCGCCAGAATGTTATCAGCTCAGTAACTGAAACATTCTAGTGTTGTTGTGCGATTCAAGACGTTTTAGGTTCTGCCAAATATTTCAATAAAGAGCTTATGAACACAAGCCACAAACCAAGAGGCCAAGCATTTGGACCAAAGAATGGTTCAACTAAAAATAACTGGCATAATTTTCCACTTACCTCAGATGTAGGTAGCCAGGATCTGTTTGGTGTCCAATTTTTTGCTGCTTCAGTTTTGAACTGGAGCTATGAAGCTAGTATTGCTAACAGTCCATAGACACTCAAATCTTTTCCATAGTTACATTCCCATAACTTCTCTGAACCCACTCCAACCACATCCTGGCCTTCATCAATGTCACGCAGACTCGTTGAGGTTGTTCAGGACACAGAATTACTGTGAGCTATGAAAATGGACAAAACCTCAATGAGTAGCTAAATGCTGGGGGCAGTAAGTGTTGCCTAAAATGGCTGCCCGCTAGGTTTAGCTAGCCTGTGAAGTTTTGTTCATTTTAATAGTTCACAGTTAGTCATACTGTGCTCTAAACCACATTGACAAGTCTGTATGACCTTAATGAAGACCTGGATGTGGTTGGAGAGAAGTTTTGGGAATGTATTTACAAAAAAAAAGGTTGAGTGTGACCTGTAGTGTTTGTTAGCAACATTAGCATTACAGGTTCAGCGCTAAACTAACATGCCTCAGCTGTCTGGGGTGAATGGAAAATTGTGTGAAATTTATTTATTTATTTATTTATTTTATTTTATTTTTGCTAGTCCACTCATTTAACAACACTATTTCAAACCAGCGGTTAGTTTTATTAATAGTCTCAAGAGTCACAAGTATTGCAAAATGATTGCTGCCTATAATTATGAACTTTTGAGCCAGTTTCTCAGCACCAGAGAAACACAAAGTCTAGACTAAAAATAATTTCCATTGGTGAGTCACCACTGGCACTGCAGTTCAGTCCAAAACTAGGCGTGATATACATAAATCAGCCATAACATCAAAACCACCCCCTTGTTTCTACACTCTCTATCTATTTAATCAGCTCCACTTACTACATAGGTGCACTTTGTAGTTCTACAATTACACACTGTAGTCCACCTGTTCCTCTGCATACTTTGCTAGTCCGTTTTGCCCTGTTCTTAAATGATCAGGACCTCCACAAGGCCCACCACAGAGCAGGTATTATTCGAGTGGTGGACCAGTCTCAGCACTGCAGTGACACTGACTATCTATGTGAAGATATGCCTAGCATTCACAAGAGGGCAGCATTGTTACAGGCTTTCCCTGAACAGACCCACTTCAGTACAGAACTTGACCAGTGCAACACAATTGCCAACCTACAGGGGGCAGCAAAGCATTAGTTTTTGCTGCCCTTCAGACCCTGCACCAGGACTTGGTTTCTTCCTCTCAGTGCCAAATGACTGCACTCTTTTCAAAAGTGTATTAAGTGGAAGTGAGTTGTGCTTTTTTGCCAAGGGGTTTGTAGATCTGAGCTTGTGGATGGCCTCCCTGGAGATGATGATGCTGCAGGCCTCTGAGAACTCCCTCTGCTGCCGTGCTGTTACACAGAGACTCGGAATAAGCCTTGAAGCAAGTGCCACTCCAGCATCACTGTCAGACTTTTTGCATGACTAACAGTGTGGCACAGATGCCATTTGATGTTTTGCCGTAGCTGGGATAAAGAAAGGCAGTTCTCTTTAGTTTAGCAAAGACTCTGAACTTACTACTCCCTCACGTATTAAACTTGATTAGATCAACGATTGCTTGTCAGTTATGTAAAAGTATGCCCGGAGGTGTAAGTAAATAAATAAATAAATGTATTATTTATATTTATTAATATTATTTTCTGTCAACCAAAGTTTACTACTAACTACTTGCACTAGACGCCGAGTACGTTCAAACTTAAAGAAGTATATACAAGAAAGCCTGAGTAACTATTGCATTGTAACGTCAGTTTGTCAAAGTGTTTTATACTAATTTTACAGTTTCCATAATATCAGAGGCTCAGAGTAAGATATTGATATATAAGCATAGCGTCCCGCTACTTGCACGTGCTGCAATAGCGGATCTAGAGGGCTGTGCAAAGAGGCTAATGGATGGCGTGCACCTCCTGTAAAAGGGATATTTCTTATGTTGTTTGTTTAGTTTAAATACATATGTTGTGTTTATTTGTGTTTTATTGTGTCTGGGGGTGTTTTTGTGCTTAGGGGTTGATCACCATGGGGTGGAAACTTGTAGCTAATGGTGACCTCCTCCACTGTTTCAGTGCTGTACTATGTGTATTATTTGTTGGTGTTTCAATGAGAAAATGCTGTTAGCAACAGAATCGTAGCTTTTCTCATGTGCTTTTAATGCTGATGCAACAATACTGAGGCTTATTATTTTAAAAGCAGTTTAGGTGCACTTCCCAAAACTGCAATCTGCTTAACATTCAATTTTCTCTCAAATTAAGTTAAGATTAGCGTGTGTGCGCTTCAGTGTAAGTACGCTGGCACAGTATGGCTGCCACTTTACATCGGCTTTTCATTTGTTTTGTATTGTTTGTGTGTATGTTTGGATGCTTTCCCGCCAGCCAAGGAATTTGCCATCGCATCCACTGATATAGTGGCCGAGAGTGTTTTTTCACCCATAACTCAGAGGCCTCTTGGGCTGGTCATTCGAGAGACGCTACGATGTACCCTTGACTGACCACTTAAGTGATGTTGTATCACAGGTACATGGCTGCCTGGACCAGTCACCTGTTCTACACTACATCACAAGTATGTGGGTGCTTAGGCCGGCTGCTTGGATGTTGCTGCACTGCAGCTGTGGGGCTGTCTGGACCGGTGATGTTGGGCCACCTAAGTGATGCTACATCACAGCTACATGGCTGCCTGGGCTGGCCGCTTGAGTGACACTGCCTTGCAGCTATGAGGCTGCCTGGACTGGTGATGTTCGACTGCACGAAAACGCCAACCCTTTCGCGAATTTCTGACATTTTCGGCTTTAGAGGCTTCCTGCACCTGCTAGAAGCTTTGGAATAAAGAAAATGTGGCCAATCGTTCCAAAGCAACATGTTCATTTTGATGCTTGCCTTACTGTGAGAATCCATTTTTCGTAACCTCAAACAAGTGAAGTTTCATGAACACTTTTAGGTGGGAGGTAGAAGATTCCAAATTAGCAAATTCAGAGCTCTTGCTTATCATGAATGTAAAAACTGGATTTTTTGACCCTGCAGCCAGCATCACAGGCATGTATCAAGTACGAATTATGTATCTAGAAGATGCATAGTCATATTAATAAGGTCAAGTAATAAGGTAACATTTCTTCTCTTTACTCGTGGTAACAGATAGGGAGGCAACCGAGTGCCCAAATGGAAGAAACATACCTGAATGCACATCTAAAGGTATGCAGTAAAAGAAAAGATTAGCATTGGAAAGATTAGCATTTTTAAAAGTAAAAATAACATAAATAACCTTTTAAATAACATGTTTAGTACTTTCTTTGTAATCAGTGACTGAAGCCTAAAGTCTGGAACCCATTGACGGAGACTATATTCTTTCCCAGGTCTGTAATGTAGCCTTTTTCAGTTTCTGCTTGTAGCATGCTTCCGTAAATGAACTGCATGCTCAGTAGGTTCAGGTTAAGTGATTGACTTGGCCGGTGAAGAACATTACATTAATTTGGCCCTGAAAAGACTCCATGGTTGCTTTATCAGGTTGCTCAGGGTCATTGCCTCGCTGCAGTGAAGGCATTTGGTTGGATCAGGGCAGTTAAGAAGCTTCTGTACTCTTCAGAATTCACCCAGCTGCTACTATTGTCTGTCAAATAAGCAGTTAAGACAAATGAGCCAATTCCACTGGCAGTCATACATGTCCATGCCACAGCGTTTCACAGATTGAGGTGCTGTGCTTTGGGTCATGAGCAGTTCTTCACACCTTCCATCACTCTGGTACAGGTTAACTGTCATCTCAACTCCTGCATCTACTACTGCAAGAATGCCTTTATAGTGAATTGTATTATTGAACTGTTCAGCAGTTTTCTTTATGATTAAAAGTACTAAATTGGATTCAGTCATGGATTGTGGTAGTCCATGGTTGGGAAGATTTTGGCCCTCTAATGTCTTCTTGCCAAATTGTTGAAGATGACACACCCAGCGTTTTGGCAGTGTCTCTTGGCCTGTTTTACTGGTATTAACAACTCTATTGCCATTATGTTGAGAGACAACCTCCACTTATATGTTCATAAGCATAAACAAGGAACAAAAGGGAAAAAGTATTAATACATTATGTAAATATATATATATATATATATATATATATATGTGTGTGTGTGTGTGTGTGTGTGTGTGTGTGTGTGTGTGTATAAAAATAAAGGTTCTAGACATTCATGCTGCAGAAAATTGTTCTTGTACAAACACCAGGTGTCATTATAAAAGATGTTACCACTGAAAAATTTCCTTCGTGGTGAAGGTGAAGGAGCTACCCGAAGTTTAAAGGGACAACATTTACCATGATAAAGACGCAAAGCTCCTCTGCTAAAACAGAAGTAGAGAGATGCACATCTAAAATTAGCACACAATTATTTAGACAAATCAGAAGCATTTTGGAACAATGCACTCTGGTCAGACAAAACAAAAACAGAGCTCTTTGACCATGATCCAGCTCGTCATGCTTTGAGAAAGAAGGGTTGCGCATATGATCCCAAGAACACCATATCCACAGTGAAGTATGGTGGTGGGAGCATCATGAAAAGGGGCTGCTTCTCTGCCAGTGGTACTGAGGCATTACACGTCATCAAAGGAAATATCATTGGATTAATGCACCAGGACATATAAGGGGAGAATTTAATTAGTATCTAATTGAAGAATCTGAAATTGGGGAGAAGATGGATGTTTCAACAGCCTCAAACATACAGCCAAAATAAGTCAAGAATGGTTTCTAAAGGAGGTGAAGATGCTTGCATGGCCCAGCCAACCTCCTAACTTGAGTCCCATTGAAAATTTATGAAGGATTTTGAAATTGAGAGTCCAACAGAGAGACCCTCGTGACTTTGGGGAATTGCTAATGAGTTTGTTTGGAATGTCCCTCCTTATCAAGTGTCCTTTATTATTTCTCTCTACTTTTATTATTGAATTTGTGAATCTGTGGGTCATATCTGCCTTCCCTCAAATGCAGCTGTCTGTTATGACATGAAAGTTTATTTAAAAAATGATGAAAAAAACAGACAAACCATGAAGATAGTTTGCGAAGAGGAATGAACTAAAACTGAACCTCAATGCTGTAAAAACAAATTAAATTTTTACTGTAGGTGTTTGGAAGCTGTCACTGCCAACGACTTTGCAACAAAGTACTGATCTTATTAAATTGAGTCTGAATGCCTTCTTCCCCATGAATTTTATTTTTATACATATCTTTGTGTATGTTTATGAATACATACATACATTGTTCATATTGAAGTACAAAGTAAAAATACATGAAGTGTGGATATCTGCATGTCAGGTATAATAAACAAGAAAAACAAAAGTGTCTGAAAATGTTTCCCCCTATTAATCTGCTGAGCCAAAACCACAAAAACTGTATCAGTGCGATTACTTACAGTTTAAACTGTAGTTGGCCATCATCAACCCCCTAAAGGGATAAAGTAGAGTACAATAAGATAGTAAGAAATTTTCTAGGCACAGAAAAAATAAATGTTGTCACTACACACTAATTCAGTCTTTCCAGATTGGTCTACCGTAGATTGGCTCTGCCCTGGCATCTCCTGCTGAACACCTGAACCTGTTTCTTGTCCCTGAACTCTTTAAGAGACTCATACTCCCCTGTTCGCCTCAGTTCTTTGTGAAGTCCCGTTAGTAACTAGCTGATCTCCTTGTTCTGGTGTTTTCCAGCCTGTGGCTTTGTCTGTCTGCTCCTGTTGGATTTGCCTGTGTTAACCCTGTGTCTGGGTTCTGCCTGTTATGACAATGATTCCTGGAGAAGCCCTAAAATAAACTCACTCAACACTCATATTCTACCCC
Organism: Colossoma macropomum; assembly: GCF_904425465.1. Lineage (NCBI taxonomy): Eukaryota > Metazoa > Chordata > Actinopteri > Characiformes > Serrasalmidae > Colossoma > Colossoma macropomum. The sequence continues at coordinate 11,118,739 of NW_023494802.1, read as the reverse complement.
TCTGGCTTTTACGTTACAGAAGACTTAGGAACAGGCTTCAGTGAATAGAGAGGACGAGTGAGCTCTGTGGGTTGATAACGAAGTGGATAGAAAGATCTCCCTAACAAACTTAATCACAAGAGTAATCATGTTAAACTGAGCTATTTCCCTGCAGATTTTTTTGTTTTTTTTGTATTTCGATGTATTTAACATAAATTGGCGGTAGATATACTGCAGAGATCTACCATATGTGGAGGTTATATTAAAAGACACAAAAAGGAAATGAGAAAATAAGTTATTAAACAGATTGTATCCACTCTCGAGTGCTTAAAATTATTTCAGAAGCACAGGTGGGTTTAAGAGCACGGTTTAAATTTGAAAGATGGGCAAATTTGAATGGAGTATATGAGTTAATCACTATCACACAACTAAATATCTATCTATCTATCTATCTATATATATATATATATATATATATATATATATATATATATATATATATATATATGTATTTATTTATATATTTATTTATTTAGAAGGACAAATGTTGCATGGTTAGCAAAATGCCTCTGATAAAACCAGACGTTCCCTCTTTAAAATAAAGGTCCTCAAATGGTTCTTGGCTTTATTTGGTATGGAGTGTTTACACTTACATACAGGTTCTTCACATTTACATTTACAATAATGGTTCTTTAAAGAAACCATTGAAAAGTTCTTTAGGGAACCAAAAGTGGTTTTTCTATGCAGTTGCGGGGGAAAGGAAATTTATACGTGTATACGTTTACGTTATATGGTTATATTCATGTTATACAAAGTACAACCCTAATTCCAAAAAAGTTGGGACGCTGTGTAAAATGTAAATAAATGTAAATAAAAACAGAATGACATGATTTGTAAATCTCATAGACCCATATTTTCTTCACAATAGAACATAGAACACATATCAGATGTTAAAAGTGAGACATTTTACCATTTCATGAAAAATATTAACTCATTTAGAACTTGATGGCAGCAACACTGTCAACATCTGATATGTGTTCTATGTTCTACTGTAAATAAAATATGGGTCTATGAGATTTGCAAATCATTGCATTCTGTTTTTATTTACATTTGTTTACATTTTACACAGCGTCCCAACTTTTTTGGTATTTGGGTTGTAAATACATGAGCGATAAATAATAATAAAAGTATTTGTACGTAATATGTATTTTGTATAAATCTCTTGATTATTTCTGTGATCATAGTAAAATGTATTCCTCCTTTTTTCCTCTTTTCTCTTACAATTAACTAGGCTTCAGTCGAGAAGCTCTATGTGGCAATTTATGTGGCAGTTACACAGTCCCTCTTGAGTTCTGTTGCTGGTTTCCAGTCATACATATGTATTATTGAGTACCAATTTCTTCATTTTTCCCTCTGTTTTTTTTAAAAAAATGACTTCTAGATGCTGTTAACACGTTTGGTCTACTCTCTATATTCTTTAAATTCTGCCATTATTAGGGTTAGGCTGAACAGCCTGGCAGATAGCTAACTGGCTAACAAACCCCTCAAATAACATTCAGAGACAGGCTTTAGTTATTAATCTTTACTGAAGCAGTCACTACAAAGCTTTGTAAACCTTTAAGATAATATACCAGAATGACAGTTACAAGTTTCAAATGTCAGCGTTTTAAATACAGTTTGAAATATATGCCATAAAGCCTTAAGACAGAACTTGTGCTAATATAAAATTACTTAGAGACGGTGGGAAATTTGTGTTGTGTTTCAATAAATTCTAATGAATAATATAATAAAATTATTATTTGTTAACAGATAGGGTTTTTTGTCTGTGGGGTGTTAGCATCCTGGGCTAACATGCAAAACAAGATGGATATCAAAGCTCGGATGTTCATGTGTCACTTTTGTGTTTGCTTCCTTTTTTGTTGGCAGACTGAAATTGCCAGACTGAATCTGACACATCCTGCATGTTGTAACATCAGTCATTCAGTGTCTTTGCCTTGGTTGGACCTTCCTACAATAATGGACTTGAAACGCTCCTCTACTAAAGGGAGCAATGGAAAGTACCTGGAAATCTCTGGTGATTGACATGCTGTGGGTTTATGTACTGTAGGCTGGGGCTGATCTGAGCTCTAAGAGTGGGATAAAGGTGGAATGAAGAGTGATCATTAGAGGGTGGGCCTGTTGCCCTCTCCTCCGCCACAGCTCAGCCTGTACCAGAGTGCTGAGAGGAATAGCCGCTGGCTGTCCGCCGCTGGATGAGGAAATTAAAAGGCAGCGGTGAGAAGCGTAACAACTGCTTTTGTGTGGCGGCCGTGCCGGAGCCCGGGCCCCGGAACCAGGCTCTGGCATTCCTCAGCAGTGAGACACACAGGGCCGCAGGCATTGTGGAGTGAGCGGCGTGTGATGTGCTTTCACTCAGACAGTGGAGGGTTGGAGGTGGAGGAGTGCATTGGGGCTCCTGACAAGCCCTGACTGGCTGCTGTATCGCTGCCTGACAGATACGAGGCCTTGGCTCTTGTGTATGTACTGCTGCTAGCATTACATTAGGATTCTGAAGTTTAGAATCACTTATTACTTACTTATGATTACATATGATGTCAACACACTTATTACCAAAAGTAATCAAACCAAATGCCACAATTATGTTGAGGTAATATGTCATTCATGTGGAAATGAAGCGTATACTGGAATCAATCTATCTATCTATCTATCTATCTATCTATCTATCTATCTATCTATCTATCTACATCAATTATGTAATTGTTATGGATCATTTTGTAAAGTAATTATCAATAGAAACAAGCAGGATGTGGTTAAACTTGTGCCATATTGGTTCGCAGATGTGACACGACACGATTTACATTTTCTTTTGCAACTGTAGCTCATAACATCTGTTTCTGTTTGACATGGAGGTGGTGCTCAATGAATTGTATGTCTGGGAAGATTCTTCAAACGCCCTCCGTCTCAGGTCTTTTCCCTCTTTTACCTCTTTTCGTCTTACCCTAGGACCCTAGGGTTCTTTACTGACCACTCCACGCAGCAGCAGCTTTCTGGAACAATCTCCACTGCAGCAGAAAGCCACTCTGTATCAGCGCAGATCAATCAGGGAGATCACTGCCAGCAGACAGCAACTCATCTGTCTGCGCTATTACCTAATGGAGCTGCGCAGGCCATTAGCAGAGTGGGCTGTGGGGATGGCCCCCACTTTCATTCCACCAGGTCCATTGCTCATGTGACTCAGGTCTTAGTCATCACTCCAATCGACAGTGTTTAACTCCATGAACCCACTCTCACCCTCGGCAGACTTTATTAATCTGATTTATAGGAAGTGGATCGATAGATTTGGAATTTGATGCTGTTCTGGAATTGAGTCCACAGAAATGGCACTTCTTTACATACCATTTATCAAATGCTTCAGGACCCCTTACCTTCCTTTGACTTTTTAATGCTTCATTTTCATTGTTACTGAAAGTTTGACTGAAAGTTGCTGAAAAAATTTCTTTACTTTTGATGTAACATAATGCAACATGATTGTATTCCAAGCAATTTTGATGCAGTACTGTTGTCCGGTTGTCAGGACATTGGTACACAATGTGAAGGACAGCTGCTGTGAAAAGGATAGAAAAAAACCTAGAAAAGGATTCTTCTTTTGGTTCCCTGAAGTACTTGGCTGTTGCATTAATTCAAGGCTATTTTCATTATGCAGCCGTTTTCTGGTAAAGCAGATTAAGACCAGACCTCAGACGTCCCAAAACAAGCTGAACACAGATGTACTGTAAAAAATACTTCCTTGAATGCATCTGAAAGCAGATTATTTTTTGTAAAACTCAGCCTTTTCACAGTAGAGCAAAGAGTAAATCAAATCAAGCTAAAACCTTTTGAGAAAATTCTTAACAAAGCACCTCAAATCTATCTACTTATTAACTAGTTACATTCTATATAGAAGCTTTTTGAAAAGTGTTCTTTACAGCACCAAAAAAGGCTCTTCTGTTGTTACTATGTCAAGCTTGTTATGATAAAAGAACCCTTTTTGGTGCTATATAAAACTCTTTTCAAAAAGCGTTTATATAGAACCATGTACAGCATGTTCTCCATCAGTCTAAAGAGCCAATTCACAATGCAAAGAACGATTAAATCATGCAAAGGGTTTTCTGAGTGTTCATGGTTCTATATAGACATTTTCTTTACTAGAGAATCCTTGAGGAGCAATCTATTTTTTTAAAGTATAGCGAGGGTCACTTTTTGAATTTTGGGTGGAGTTTCCCTTTAAAAGTTCAACTGGTAACAATCATTTTTATATACAGCTACAAATCAGTTAGAACTCAGTTTCCAGTTACTTCAGACAGAGACATCGTGCTCAGCTGGTCTTGACAACAATTTCCACCTTACCCCAATACCGAGACAAGACCAAGTCCAAAAGAGGTTGAGACCGAGACAAGACAGGGACCACTAGTTTATGGTCTCGAGACTCGTTATATGTTATCATCTTTCAGAGGACCATAATGGAAATGAGCCTATAGGGCTTTTTTGTGTTTTTATCCCCAACAATTTTTAATACTCATGAGGACTGTATGCATGCAGTGTTATACATGTCTGTATTTAATTTAATTGTCAAATATAACTGTCAAATCAATGGACAGTTCTTTGAAGAACCATTTTTGGGGAGTGGGAATGTGGAAAACAAGAACCTCCACATTATATGTAGGCTGAGGTGTAAGTAACGAATTACATTTACTCTCGTTACTGTAATTAAGTACAGTTTTCCCTGTAACTGTAATTTTTGGAGTAGAATTAAATTATAGTACTTTTACTTGAGTTCATTTTTAATGAAAAGACTTTTACTTCGCTACTTTCATTTTCATAACGTTACAGAGTAAAAATAAATTATGAGCGTATCAGCTCTTAAACCAACAATAACAAAGCGCTGTTAAATTTAAAAGATTCAACAATAAAAAAACAGCAGCTCCGGCATGAAAAATCTGTATTTTTTCTCTTAAATAAAGTTAATTAAACAGTAACAACCTCTGCACAGTCTTTCAGGGACTCTAAAATACTTTATTGGTAACAGATAAACTAGGACGTCTTATATAATCATCTAAACATGAAATGCATGCAGTTTAATGTAAATCTTGTTCCTTACACTGTGATCAGTCTCAGCTCTCAGAACTTTAGCTTTAGTGTTTCTCTGTACAGATTATTTCCAATGATGCAGCCAAGTCAGCTCAGAAATATGTTCAGGTTGTGAAGTGGAAATACGAAAAGGTAACTAAGTAACTCAATGTTTAAGTAGTTTTTCAACTAACTACTTATTTACTCTTACTTGAGTAATTTTATTTACTAATACTTTTACTTGTACTTGGGTAAATTATCAATACAGTAACAGTGCTTGTACTTGAGTAGGGATTTTCAGTACTCTTTACACCCCTGTATGTAGGGTTCTAGAGCTGTATGCCAGTTAAGAGCTTTCCCTAGACCACACACCACAACTAAAATACAACTATTTAGTGTACTTTTACATTGAAAGGTATGTTTTCTAACAGTTAACTTCATGTTCATTTAAGTATTTTCATTGGTCAGAGCAGCAGGTTTTGCCTAAAAATTATTTGACAGTTTTCTTTTCCAAACTGTTTGTAAATGGCCAGAACCCTCCAGCAGGCCCAAAGTTTCATTAACACACTTCTGTAATCTAAGAATAGCTCTGACAGGTTGCACTGAAGTCACTATAGTTACTGAATAATAAGCCTTAGTATGTAATAAGCCTTGGATTTAAGGAGTTAAAAGCCCATGTTGAACATCCTTTGGCCCAAAGGTGGTTTAAACGCCTGAAAGGTTTGAGTGCTGATGAACGCTGACATCACAACAAGAGAATAAAATGTATGGAGTTTGCCTTTATTCCAAAGATAGTGCTTTTGTCTGTCTGTTCTTCAGCTTGTCCTTCTGTTTATTATGCTGCAAATCAACAAAGAAATCATGCTCATTTATTAAAAACATTTGGAATAGTTGAATGGTCCCAAATTTTTTGCACAGGCAGCCCAAAAAAGAACAAACACTTCATTAGAACCACTGCAGTTTGGAGCAGTGAATGCATCCCTGGACTGGACTGAAATGATTGCTCATCACAGTCACTGCTCCCTCGAGAGCCTTATGAAAATTCTCTCTGCTTACGCTTCTATTTTCCTGAAAGGGCACCTTTTTTATTATTATTATTATTAATATTTTTTTTTCTAGCCCATAATAAGCAGATCGGCCTGCAGAGACGTTTTGATTGGAGCTAATTTACTGTGGCGTGGGAGACTGGAGCAGCCCCAGCGGACTCATTTCCTAATTGAGTGTGTGTGCAAGCTGTCTGCCCGAGCGCTCGGAGAATGAATCGCTTCCATAAAGCCGAACTGATCTCTAAATCATGGGCGCCTGGCTCACGCTGGCTTTCTTCTGACAAGTGGAGAGAAGACTGCACGTTCCTCGCAGGCTTTGACTCAGGGAGAAAAAGAACTTTACATACATTACTCAGCGAAAGCCTCGCATCGTTAAATGGTCAAGTGATTTATGTTGTGCCACGTGACCCATCAAAAGAGTGCAGCAAGTGTGCAGCACGCAGCCACAGGAAGTGCAGCCTGGGGGAGGAGACATTATCAGTGATTTCTCTTTTCTAGAGCTGGACTGGTGTGATAAGGAGGCAGGAGGCTGATACCACTGCCTGGGGTTTGGGCTCGTTCTCCTTAATGGGTTTGGCTCTGTGTTGTTGGTGGTACAGCAGTTGAGTAGGCCTGAAGGCTCCTGTTGCAGGTTATCAGTGCAGATCACATAGGTGTCTGTTCCTATCAAGCCTGGCATTCCTTTTTTTGTCAGAGGTCAATACACCGGTTATTAACCCCTAACATACCCAGGCTTTTTACATCTTCAAGGTTTGTAATTCAGTAAATACTCAGAAAACTATCTAAACTCACTGAGTTGTTCTAGGAGTGAGGAATGGAAGCCTGGATCTGCCCGTTTAATACTAAACAGGTCGAGTGCACTGAGGCCCGTGGCACTGTATTGGGCACCTCATATAGATTCTGATGTAACTGTTCACCCTTGACTCCAAGAAAGATGCAATTTCTTAACAATGCACCTCACCAGTTAGCTCCCATCAACACTACACACAAAACCCTGATGTGTATTCATCTCTTCTTCATAATGCATCTCATATACACCGATCAGGCATAACATTATGACCACCTCCTGTTTCTACGCTCATTGTCCATTTTATCAGCTTCACTTACTATATAGGTGCACTTTGTAGTTCTACAGTTACAGACTGTAGTCCATCTGTTTCTCTGCATACTTTGTTAGCCCCCTTTTACCCTGTTCTTCAGTGGTCAGGCCCCCCATGGACCCTCACAGAGCAGGTACTATTTGGGTGGTGGATCATTCTCAGCACTGCAGTAACACTGATGTGGTGGTGGTGTGTTAGTGTGCGTTGTGCTGGTCTGAGTGGATCAGACACAGCAGTTGGAGTTTTTGAACACCTCAGTGCCACTGCTGAACTGAGAATAGTCCACCAAAAATATCCAGCCAACAGCGTCCTGTGGGCAGCGTCCTGCGTCCTGTGACCACTGATGAAGGACTAGAGGATGACCAACACAAACTGTACAGCAGCAGATGAGCTATCGTCTCTGACTTCACATCTACAAGGTGGACTGACAAGGTAGGAGTGCCTAATAGAGTGGACAGTGAGTGGACACAGTGTTTATAAAAATCCAGCAGCACTGCTGTGTCTGATCCACTCGTACCAGCACAACACACACTAACACACCACCACCTTGTCAGTGTTTCTGCAGTGCTGAGAATGATCCACCCAAATAGTACCTGCTCTGTGAGGGTCCATGAGGGTCCTGACCACTGAAGAACAGGGTAAAAGGGGGCTAACAAAGTATGCAGAGAAACAGATGGACTACAGTCTGTAACTGTAGAACTACAAAGTGCACCTATATAGTAAGTGGAGCTGATAAAATGGACAATGAGTGTAGAAACAAGGAGGTGGTCATAATGTTATGCCTGATAACTAATGAACGGCCACGCCCTATTAACACATGGGAACCAGAATAAGGTAATTAGCTGGAGCAGGTGTGCCAGACTGTGTTTGGAACTAGACTCTGCAGGAAGGTAAATCTCCAGGACCAGGGCGGGTGACCACTGTTCTACAGCATCACTCCAAAGGATCCTTTTCGGCAGGTTTAGCTTTAGGAGTGTAAAGTTTGAGGGATTAGACATTAGACATTGATTTAAAAAGAAAAATCACAGAAAAGCAATCTCAAGTTCCCAACAGTGACAATATAAAGTTATCAAACTACATTTTGGACACTTTATTTTTTGCACAGTGTTCCAATTACTGTGCTTTATGTCTGTATTGATTTTCTTTATTGTTATTTATTGTCCTTTCCACAACACACTGTAAAACTATTTCTTTGCACATGAATCAGCAGAAGGAGAACATTTCTTCCTCCGCTGCGAAACCTGCTGACTTACGCCTTCCAGCCATTTATCAAATATCTATTCATCTCCATTTTATAAACATGGTCCACTGCCTGAGATGTAGCTAGATGTGAGTGTAAGAAACACTGTGTTGAAATAAGTATGGATGATGAGGGCAGATCAGACTGCAGGTGAGACCAGAGCATCATTAGCAATGAGAGTTCTCAAATTTATACAGGAGAGAGGAGACTAATGAGAGGAGAGGAGTGAGCCTGCATGATGAAATACTGCATAACATTAAATAAAGGCTAAGAACGTCTGCAGGACATAAGATGTATTTAAATGAGTGTTGATTCAGGCAGGTCAATATTTATTCATTGAGATTGTAGCACATGATAATTGGGCTAGGCTTCAACCCACAGTCTGATACTGCTAGAGAAAATGTTATAGGGTTATCAGCAAAGGGGCAGCTTACCTACTTGGTTCTGTGTGTGGTCAGTTGTTTTTGACATTTTCAGGTGAAAATGTTCAGACTGTGTAGGAAAAACAGAATAAAACAGGCTCTGACTTTTTAAAGTTCTTTCTCAAAAGCTACATTTCATCTAGAAGAGCAAATCAATCTCTTTTTGCAAGGGGAATTCCACCGATTTTTCAAAAGTGATTGAGGGTGGTTTGATGTGAAATTCTCTGTTACGAATGCACTGGTCTACCAGCAGGGAAAAAAAATCTCAGTCTACAGGAAATTCTTGTCAGAATTGTGGCCAAAAGACAAAACTGACGGACAGGCACCACCGGCGTGTTTCATGGCTTGTAAGTAAAAATCACTTCGCTTCCAGGCAACAATTGCTTCTAGAAGTCAATGCAGGTTCTTCACAACCAATTTCTGAAAGAACACTCCGCTGGGAACCGCATACCATGAAACATATGGAGCAGAGTAGCACACAAGAGGCCTTGTCTCACATCTGCTTACAAAGTTGCCTGGGTACAGTGGGCGAAGAGACACAAAAATTGGACTGTGCATGACTGGAAACATGTTATCTGGTCAGATGAGTCTGGTTTCTGCCTATATGTGAATGATGCTCAGCGTAGACCTCAGGAAGCCTCAATGAGCCTTCTTTGAGGCAAGAGTGGCTTAACATTGATGTCGCCTATGTCCAGAAACTTATCCAGTCCATGCCAAATGGAATAACAGCTGTTATTTGCGCTCGTGGAGGTTTAACACGCTGATAGTAAAGTTTTAGTCATGTGTGACTAATTTTTTGTCCGGTGAGCTTATATAAGTACTATATATGTTATTTAGTATAATATATTATTATATATATATACTTTTGTATGTATACATATATATATATATATTATATATATATCATATATATTATAAAATAAACGTAGACAACATTATTATTACATGTAAGTACTTTGATATACAGGATGATTCAAAAAGATTAATCTGATTTCAAAATGATTTATTTCTCTTATAAATCATCACAGAACAATGCAGTAATTATAAATGGTTTAAGTGAGCATAAAGTTTATTATGTAATTTTGTAAGTGCTCAATATGAACCTCCTCCTGCTGTACAGACAGAATCCATGCCATTGACAAATTCATCACATACTCGATTGAGAATGTCGGGTGTCACTGTACTCACGCTCTTTCAGTGCGATTTCAGAGATCATCAGGTGTTCTGGGAACCAACAACGAATGCTCTGAGCTGTTGGAGGTTCACTGCTGACTAAAATCACATTGCGCTTCTTTGATTCACTCTTATTGAAGTGGACAACGCAAAACACTTTCTGCTCAGGGGTGGCCATCTCCTCACAGACTGAAGGGAGCCATCTTCTGGTGACAGTCACAAACTCTATGACCCCCTCCTTCAATTGGTATATGATTGGTTCATTGGCGTCTCACTTTGGAATCGGATAAATCTTTTTGAATCACCCTGTATATTGTTTGTCATGTCTTTTTTTTTGACAAGATTTAAAAATACCTGCCTTTTTACTCTTTGAAAATTTCATGATGAATGGGCCAAGAAATGATCTAAAATTACCTAGAAAAATACTTTTTGCTGTTGACTTCCATTCAAAGTTAAAAATGTTTTTTCTTCTCCTGAAAACTTGCCATTTTGGATATACAAGGTTTTTTTCCAACTTCAGTGATATGTGTGATACAATGTAAATGACTGCACATCCTGACACTGTATGAAAGCACACCTCTGTATATGTGTGTGGGTGGGTGAGTGAGTGGTAAAATGTAATTGAGTGTGCAGTTCTGGAGGTGTTAGCAGAATCTAAGCATACATTCACTCGTTTTATGGAACAAGTGAAAAGGGGGCAAAAGGGCAGTCTGGAGTCCATATGAATGACCGCATTGCCCTCTACAGTGTGTCCAGATGGGCTGTGTTTGCTTGATTGTTTACAGAGCTGATAGACTTCAGGAAATGTCGCACTTCTGGTTAAACATGAGATAATGCTATCTCTCTCTCTGTATGCACTGGAATGCAGTAATTTGCCATGCAATTACTCGCCTCAAAAGAGGAGGAAAAAAACTAATTGGCAAAAGAGTGCAGAGAGAAATGTGGCATTCCAGACCAGCGCTCAGTCCAGCACCAGGTGTGACAGCTGACCTGCAACAGAGGACAACATCTGATCAGAGCAACTGGAATCGTCTGTTCTCTGTCTCTCTCTCTCTCCGTTTCTCTCTCTTCCTCTTTTTCAGCCTGTTTTCTCTGTTCCTGTCTTCCTCTACCTCTCTCTCTCTTCCTCTCTCTCTCTGTCTCATACAGTCAGATCCAGCCATCTCTTCAGTGATCTACTTATTCACTTACCACACTAAAGGAACCTAGCTGAACCTCATTGTTGATTCATGTTCTGTAATGTGTGTGTGTGTGTGTGTGTGTGTGTGTGTGTGTGTGTAGCTGCCGTATCGCTGAAGGCCTTTCCTCCACATATGTGTGTAATTTGTCTCTGCTGGCTCTAAGAACACTAAATCTCCTCTCTTTCAGTTTCTCTCCTTCTCATTATGATCTCACTCAGGCCACCTGGGCTTAGCCTCATTGAACAATATGCTCCACGTACAAGAGTTCACTGCTCATCCAGCACTGCAGTGCATTTCAGCGACAATGAGTGTGAGACTTCAGCTCACCTGCTTTTCCAATGTATTTTCCAACACTTTGAGTCTGAAAGGAAGTGGAGCAGTCAAGAAGCCCCCACTGAGAAAAGCAAACAGAGAAAATTTGCACATCAAACAAAGAAGCTGCTGGTGTTTTTAGAACAATGGACTATCCATCCCAGAGTCCAGACTTCAAAATCATTGTGTTTGTAATTATTTGGATTGTGAGAAGCAAAAATGCAACTAACTTCTGAGGCTGAACTTTGAAGGTGTGGAAAAACAACCCTGCAGATTTCTTTGAAAATTAAAGCAGGTCTTCCAAAAAGAATGGACGCTCTAATAAAAACAAAGGGTGGACACACTACTACTGAAAAATGATTTTTTCTTTATAGGTGGATATTAAAAGGTTATTGTAATACCCTTAACTAACCTTATCAAGCCAGTAGCTGCTAATTAAATGGCTGTTATTATTGCTGTATTGGACAATAGACTGAATTAAGCATTTTGCCAAAGAACTTTTAATCTGATGAGATACAATCTAAAAAGTTAGCTATTTGCTAGAAGCACAAGTCATGCAAACCCCCTGCTCAAGGCCTAAAGTTAATACCCTCTTGTCAACTTTTGAAAAGGGAGTCAAAAAAGGGACTTTATTTGAAGCTAACTGGTGATTTAATTTTGAAACACTGATAAAAATGATAAAAAAGGACATGAGCACATATAGACCCAAGCTTAGGTAGAGAAGAAAATTATGATGTATAACACACCAAGAAAAGTTTGGAAACTCATTAACCTATTACCTCAACCTGGTTATTACTTAATAAAGTACTAATAAGCAGCCAGTTTATTGCCAGCTTACTAAAAGCATTAAAATAAGGGCATTATAAAGTCCCCCTGGCTGAAATGCTACAAAATCTTTGTTTCTTGATATACATAGATAAGGACTCTTATATGCTGTCAGGTAGTGGATTGCTGGGGGAAAAACCTTGAAATGTTGCTGCAACCTTTTCTCTTTTTTATTATGTCATTTGTATTCACTTAACCATTTATCTACTTTGCCTTGTAACTACAAGTTTAAAAAAGGCAGTTCACATGTTGGCAATAGTAGTGCTTTGCTAGAGTACTGCACTATGGACATCCAAACTGCCCACTGTAAGAGTTTGCAGTTGCAGTTATCTCATCACTGACAGCACCAGAGTAACATCATTTGTCTTTCAGAGGCTTGTTAAAGATAGCCAAGGTCATTGGCACAAACAAAGCAGTCTGCCACGCTCAAAAAGTCCTCTTTCAGCTTCAGCCACATTGTAGCAGGTGTCACTGCGATATTGTGTCATGCTCAGTGGAGAATGAACAGGTGAGAGGAGGTTGATGGATAACGAGGTAACATGAGGACGTGATTTTTGCCTCAAAGGTTTGCACAATAAAAGAATAAAAGAGTTGCAGAAAACGTTGGATGGTGGAGAGAGAGCAAGAGAGAGAAAGAGAGAGAAAGAGAGAGAGAGAGAGAGAGAGAGAGAGAGAGACTGCACTTTGTGCTGTGTGTTGTGGGAAGGCCAGGCCTGCCAGGTGGAAGAACACTGTCTCTGTGCTCTGAAAGGATACAAATGCCATGCAGGGGAGGGTTAGGGGGGTGGCTGTCACTCTGTTCTGAGCCTAAAACCTGATAAAGGGATAAATGCTGTCTTCACGAAAAAGAGGTAGGAGACAAAAGAGCCAAAAAACAGAAGGCTTTGTTGATAAAGCTTGGATTTCTGTGGAATGCATGTGTGTTTTTCATGCATAAGAAAATGACTGAATTGTATTGCTTAATTCCGGAAATGCTTCGAGAACAACTCTCATGCACCCATCCATGCTCCGCCCACTAATGCTGTTTTTCAAAACAACTGCTGCAAAGCTACCCAAGCTTTAATTTGCAGAATGTTAGCAAAAATGCTATTTAAAAGCAACTTGTAGCACACAACACACTGTAATGCACTAACTTTGGGGTCTGAAATTCATTTAAAATCACTTTTACTTTGTATGTGTTTGAAAGGGTAAGCTGTTTGGATAGACTGAGATTTTTGTAGATTTTTGTGTAATTAAGCTAAAAGATGATGTCACATTTACTGTTGTATCAATCCTGACTATAATTTGCTACATTAACAAAGTCAGAAGAGTGGAATTTTAAAGCGATGCAAAGAAAATAGTTGATGCTGTCATGTGTAGAATGTAGAATAACTGCTCATATGTGGAATAAAAGGTTGACACAGTACAAAAGTTAATTGCATGTTACTATAGTTAGTCTCAGCGGATGGCCTGGCAACCTTGTCAGTCATTAGTAGGTGCACCCAGTGGTAGAGTTGTAAAAAAAGCCAAGTTCCATCCTCAAGAAAACTGTACAACATGAGCTACCCGGTATTGCTAACTGTAGAATAATAGACCATGTCCTGTTAATTCTTTAATCAGCATTCGATTCTTTCTAACAAAATGGCAGTGCCACCATTTATAGCATTTTTACCTTTTATTCAATTAACTGTTAAGATAATCCTTGAAGATTATAAAATCAAAATTTCTGTTTTATTAACTTCAATCGTCTCTCACTGGTTAATGTTGATAATTATTCCTGTTTTTCTTTTTAAAGAGTCACAAATCTTGTTGTATATTTTTGTGTTTTCTACAGTGGGCAGGGTTGCCATGTCATCTCCAGATCAAAGTTTGCTTAAAAGCTGTTCACCACAAACTGAAACTTTATCATTTCCCACAAAAGCATTTACAAAGTAGCCCAATTTGGCAGGAGAACTGTAGACCTGGCAAACCGGATGGAGGGGGGCACTTTGTATCAAACACCAATGAAAAGCAAATGCATGCGATTTTACATAAACCCCTCGTCTATAGATGCACATGATCTGCCCTTATCATACGTTTCTTACACGTTTCCAAATCTCACGTTTGGATGGCATGAAAACATTGATAATTGGTTATTTTACAAGGGAGATGTTTTTTTGTCATTTTTGAAAAGGCGGATAGCATCTCCTCGCACCCCAGAGGTTCCATGCACAGACAAAGATGACTAGAGGCCAGAGTACCTACAAATGCTCTTCTTTTATTAATAGTAGGCACACACTATTCACATCGCATGAGAGAAAGAAAAAAAAACAAAAGGATTAAAAGAGCTTGATGGGTTGGAACGACTTCATTACTAAATGCTATCAATTCTAAACAGCTATTCTAGTCACAAGGAACACCAGCTATCCAAGGACGTTAGGTCAGAGCTTAACAGGGCAACAGCTCTGCCTCCTTTCTCTCTGTGCATGACTCCCTTAGTACCAAGTATCTCATCCCTCTCTCAACCCGGTAGCCCCTCCCACACCTGGTCAGGAAGATACCACGTCTAAGCAAAAAGGGGTAACACAGATTCATAACACAGAGCAAATAAGTCATCGGTTCCAACATGTATACTAATTCATTTATTGCTAGCATTGCTCATGTAATGTATACATTACACACACACGCACACACACATATGTATATATATATATATATATATAGCTAGGTACCTTTATCAATAGCATGCTTATAACTTAATGTATCTTTTTTACAGGTTCGCTCCTGTAGGTGGATCCTCCCAGGAACTCAGGAAACTGGGTTCACATGGATTCAGTATACATAACAAACAATATAATAATCAACTGTGATATATACATATTCTATACATATTCTGACATTTTACATTGAGGTCAGGTGTTTTAAAAGCACTTGGTGATGTGCCAGGTCTAACTGACATCATAACAATTATTTTTTCTAATTTAATGGGGACAACTGGGTAAGCATAAAATTAACATGATATGTTTTCAATGTCCAGCACACGTTTTGTGTGCACCCTAACCTAACATACGCATGCCTGTGGTAGTTTTTGGAACTTTGATATTTCCCAGAGGTTAAAATTGACCCTAAGGATAAAAGATGTTAGTAAGTTTGATGATAACAGGAGGGCTAGCTAAATTCTTTCCAGACGGTAAAGTCTTTCTCTCCAGCCAAGCCAAATACAACATGTTTGGCCATGCCAATATGCAGGCAGTAGTATCAGCTTTTTATGCAAGGTTAGTCGTATGTTCACTGCACATGCACAACCTTAACAAGCTTAATGTATCAAGTTTTGACAGCGTTAACTTGCTTTGTTCCAAAACCTAGGCTGCTGCCAAGAAAGGTGGGTCCTTGGTAGGGCTCTCCTTTGAAGGCTCCTCATTTATATCACATGACGCAAAACAAAATAGTCTACAAAGGCTGATTTGTCATGTTATTGGAAAGGAGTCTGCAGGCAAAAACTGATGGATAAAGTACTGTTGATATAAATGATAGTGAGCTGGCAAACAGAACACTGATGCGAACGGATTTCTGCAGTTATACAATTATTAAAATGGTCATGTGAACATCATACTATGATCTAGAAATTCGATTAAGAAATCTGATAAAAGAGAGCTGGATTTTAGCTCATTAATCAGATTTCTCATTGCATGTAAACTCTTATTCTGATTTCTTTCGGATTTCTCAGTCTGTGCATGTGCGGCACTGACTGCTGTCCCGAAAATAAACAACAATTAAAACCAGCTATGTGCTTGACGAAAAAAAGGATTCATATATTCTTGTATGTTCATTTTTTCAGCTAAAGTGGCGCAATGTTAAAAAAAAAGCTGCAGCATGAAGTTTGAGTTTTACATTATGTTTGCTTCTCATCTTCTTCTGTGAGTTTATCGGCTGGTTGCAAAGCAGAAATCCAATTACTGCCTGACTCATGTAAATATGGAGTTTTTACATTATCTGATTACTCAAGCGCGTATAAACGCGTTGACCTGATTACTGACAAAATCTGATTTTCTGCAGTTATCGGATTATTAAGTGCATGTAAACGCACTCAGTGCTGTCCTGAAACTAAAAACTGTTCAACTCATGGAAAGGTGCATTTCATACTAAAGAAATAGCATACTGTACTCTGTTTGACTGTACTATACATCTTACTCACCTAAACTACGTATAGTTAGTTTTGTGCACCAGCGTTTCTTTTGAATTTTCTCCAGTTCAGACACGCAAAGAATTGTGAGAAAACAGAAGGCCATAAATGATACTTTGGTGACGTCTTTGAAAATTGTCAGACTGTAGGCTGCATTCCTTTTAATTGGAATAATCTTGGATGACTTTGCCGCTTAAAAATGCAGCCCACCTGTGAAGTCAGGCAGTAGGATACAGCACAGTACAATTCCAAATCAAAACCCACAACTCTACGTCCCGTATCGCAGAAGAGAACCACGAAAGTGGGTGGAGTTCTCTTTAGCTTGTTTGGTCACAGGATTTTGAATACAAATCTAAACTTAACATAAATAGAAATACCAGTAGCAACGAATAGAAGCGTCAAGTTCTGATTTATTCTGTGTGGGAGCCACAGACAGCCACTGGCTAGCTAATATGTTTTTGTTTCTTTGTTTGGTCATCTGGCTCCAGTGACATTGTGTGATAATCCTGTGATAATTTCGTTTGACCTATAAATGGTTTGCAGAATTTCCAGCTCCATCTATATTTTCCAGCTCAGCATGCTTGGTACCCCAGCAAACTCTAAAGGATTTCTCATTAGGTGTGATTTTCACCAACATTCTGTAAAACCTGTTTTTAGGTGCACTGCAACCTCTAAAGGCCTGAGTACAAAAAGCAGACAGCCATCAAGAAACACATGATTGGTCTGTGTGCCTTGGCTGTGTTTGATTGTTGGAAGAATCTAGAACAGGGGTCGGCAACATGCAGCTCTGGAGGCACATGCGGCTCATTTACATTGCTGTTGCGGCTCCACAGCAGAATTAGATTTTTAGGTAAAAATAAAATAATCTTCCTTTTCAGTAAAGCTTTGCTGATCATTCTAACACAGTTTTGACATTAAATGGTCTTGGAGTAAGTGTATGACTGCTACTTCACTGACTTTGAACCTAAAGGTTAGCGCACAGACTGCTGATCACATAGCAACACAGACAAGAATCTCACTTAGCTAGTAGCTAGCAAACAAAATAGCAAAGAAAATAAAGATTTAAGACCACATTAATGATTTAGAGATGAATGGACAGACTTATTTGCATTTATAAGCACTCAGCTGGTTTCCTGATATGTTTAATCTGCAACAAGAAACTGTCAAACACTAAAAAGTTGCGAAGCTGACTTCTCATTCCAGCTTCTTGTTCCAATTTTCCAATTCCATCTTAAGTGGTGCAGCAGTTAGCTACATTCTGGCACCTTAGGCACCATTTAAGGTGGAACAAGAAAATTCAAACAAGAAGCTGGTGACTGACAAGCTGACTTTAGCCTCATAAAAAGTCGAAGTTAAGAGATGTTTTACAAGAAACTATTCAACTTTTGCGGCTATACAAACATCTGCGTTTTCATTTATATCATATGTTTTAGCCTATACTAGAACATCAGCACATACTGAGACATATTTACAGCCAAGACGGTAAAACATTGCTTCAATAAACGGACATAAAATACTGTGGCTCGCAAGGTGGTTGGACTTTTGTTGAAAGAACAAAATGGCTCTTGTTAACATTTGGGTTCCTGAATGTTCTCCCCGCATTCACTTTAGTTCGTTTGGCCCATCACATCATATTCCAGACATTCTAATGATCACTGCAAAACATATATTGTTGGTGTCTGTTGCTGAATGCTTGATCGATGTGCTCTGGCCTTAAGCACTGCAGATAAAGTTATTAATGCTCATTTTTTCATACAATGACCCAGCACAGTTCATAGCCAGTCACTGAACACTGTAAATCCTTTGTGTCTAATATAAACATGATGTGCTAAAGTACCGCAGTGGAAACTAAGAAACAAGACAGCTGATAGCTGGCCAGAGGGAACACGTCTCCCTGAGATGAAATAAAAACAATAATTGCACATCTTCACAGATTACGCTTTGACTAACCAAAAGCCTTCATAAACGTCCTCTCCGACGCCTAACCGCCTGTTAAAACTCCTTTACTTCGGAGACTCTTTTGTGCTGGAATAGTTGTGGGCAGAGAAAAGCTGTCACAGAGTCTTGGTGGTGAAGGAACGTGATACTTCGTGTGATGTTTAAAGCTCTCGAGCCGTGACAGAGATGCTGACAGCTCGTACATGAATTTCGTCAGTGTGTCTGTGGCTGTTGTGATACTCCTGTTTTTACACCCTCAGCTGTATTCACGTTTAAATGCGTGCAGCTGCAGTTTTTCCCTCTGAAACACTAAACTCCCAAATAGATTTCAAAGTAGTATAAGCAGTTTTATGAGCGGCAGTATTTCTCAAATGAGGTCAATTACAATGGGCTTTATGTGGGCTGTATGCATAACGCTACCTTGGAGGCCCAGAGGCACTGAGAGAGAGAGGGAGAGGGAGAGAGAGAGAAAGGGTGGGCGTAAAGAGCTCCAGTCTAAAAGCAATGGGATGGGATTTGTGTAATTGGCTGTGTAAGAGCTCATGGCTGCTCGAGGCATCAAATTCTCTTCCTCCTTCAGGATTTCAGCTGATGAACTCTGGGGCTCCACGACTCCCAGCTATATTTTTTATATGAGCAGTAGCTTTCAGTATTATTTTGGTTTCTGATCATATTCTAGTACTAGGAGACTGCAGTGTTGGTTAAATGGTTAAACTGTACAGTAACGTACCATTCTCGGGTTATCATGTATTCAATTTAACAGGCACAAAGTCAATATTAAATTCCATTAGAAATAAGCATAGTGCATAAATTTGGTATTTGCATAATTTAGCATGACGGCTCCAGTCACCAGCTTTTTTAGCTTCATTGTTCTAAATGATTTGTCATAATAGCCACACATTTAAGTTTAAGCAGCAGTGTTTCCATCAGTATGTTCATGCCTTAGTAATGTAAATATCAATATTCCACTGTTTTAGCCTTTAAAAAATGCAGAGGAAAAATTATTGGCTTTCAAAAGTCACAGTTTCCTAGGCTACCTTCACTTATGAGCCTCATTACTCAAATCAGTTTTTCTGCTCAGATCTGATCTTCTAACTTGATGGTTCACATTTGTGTAGGTAAGTTACTCAAATCTGTAATTGATGTGAACAAGCCTGGATCATTAAGTTATCGGTACCTGGACAGTAATATTTATTGGGCCTCTATCTCGCTACCCTTTTTGAGGGGTCAGGGAATTTTTTATGATATCACATCATAAAGCAGCATTTTGCAGCACTAAGGGTGCCTACGCACTAGAGGCTGACGCAGCGTCAGAAACGCCTTCCCCCAGTGTATTTCAGTGAGGACGCTGCGTCAGCTCTGTCGGACTAGAAATGCACCTATATGCAGTGAAAAGATGCCTCGAGCTTCAACAAAGTTCAAACCATTTCAACTTTTGCTGCAACGGATTCTGACGTGGAGGTACATCAACCAATAGAAATGTACAGGCAGAAGACAGATGAAAATCCAAGATGGAGAAGAGTAGCAATGCTGCGTAGTCTCTTCCTGTTTTATATGACCTCTTTGTTTTTGTGGCAGTTGTCAGCTTGGTTCTGTACATAGCCATTGCAAAAATTTTCTTTCAATGGCCCAAATTTCTTTGTTTCTGGTCCAAATGTTCTGCTTCCCACTGGATTTTAAACTGTACAAACTCCGCCTCGCTCCAGCCGTGTACATGCCTTCTAGATGGACAAGATCTGTATGCGTATGTGTCTACTGCTCTGTCCTTGCGTCGTCTAGTGTGTAGGCACCCTTACAATAGCAGAACACTAACTACATATATTTATGGCATTTAGCAGACACTCTTATCCAGAGCGACTTACACAGGTAGGTGAAGGTAGTGTTAGGAGTATTGCACAAGGACTCTTATTGGTTTAGTGTAGGGTGCTTGCCCAGGTGGGGGATTCAACCCCAATCTGCATTATAGAAGGCAGAGGTGTTACCCACTACACTATACCAACCACTATATCACTGCTGTAAGTGCATATTTTTTGTTCCAATCGAGACAAAACAACAGCAAGATTGCATGCACGTTAACAAGAACACAGGTTATTAGAATTCCCACAACCAATGCAACACTAGATCGTGTGTCTGCAATTCACAAGCAACACCTTTACCCCTGTGAAGATGACTTCAATTAAAATCAGACAGCTGAAAAAACCTTAAAACCTACATAACTTAAAACCCAAACCGGCAAAGGTCCTAGCTAAAGCATACTTTTTTCATTTATATCTCACCTTTGATGACAGTTTGCAGATCACAGCTGACCAGAATGCAACTTCTTTCTTTAACTCAGGTGGCTGACATTTTATGTTTGGCTTTGGAAATGCACATCCTCTACCATGTCAGGGTATTGGTTCCCACTTTTACAGATCCTACAGGCACATCTTTAGAATATGTGGAGCTTCACATTCCAAGCACGTTCAAAGGAACACTAGCTCAATACTATAAAACCTGAAAGCTTGACTGAGGTAATGGCGGATAGCAAAACACCAGTAAAAAATTGCTAATCAGTGATTAAATTAGAAAATGAAGCAGATGTCTTAGGAAAGATGTGGAGAACATCACGATTATCAATGACCACAACCCGCATGTCCTGTGCTGCCAGTACGAGTGAGTCAAAACAACTGTTTAGATTTTTTCATAATTGCTCACTGGGGCTACCTAGTGGCTCTAGCCCCTGGGCACAAGCATATAAAAGCCACTAGAAGACCCGGTCCTTAATGTAAATAATCTACACATGCTCACATCCTGTTCAGTGACATCACATAAATTAAACTACATGCATCAAGAACATTTTAGCATGTCAGAATCAAATT
Source organism: Colossoma macropomum (assembly GCF_904425465.1). Lineage (NCBI taxonomy): Eukaryota > Metazoa > Chordata > Actinopteri > Characiformes > Serrasalmidae > Colossoma > Colossoma macropomum. Next base: position 11,097,418 of record NW_023494802.1, on the reverse strand, counting down.
ATTAAACAAATCCACATAGAATAAAGATGTATTCTCTCTTTAATAATAATAATAATAATTATTATTATTATTATTATGATTAGTAGTAGTAGTAGTAGTAGTAGTAGGTGTAGCTGTAGTACCAGTAGTAGCAGTATGACAAAAAAATTGTGTAGTTATTGAAAACAGTAGCTGGTGAAAGAAAATCAGTGTATCCACCAGACACTGCAAGCAAGTGGACTAAAAGTCCAAAGTCAAAAGTACTGTGTAGCATCATATTCTTATTATTATCCTAGGATATTTAATGTGGGTAATTAAGTTGTCTATCACTACCAACATTCAGTTCAGTTCAAACAGTGCTTTTATGATATTGTCTCAAAACACTTTTAATGGCAAGAAAACTCTCTAAGAGCATAAGAAAGAAAGACTGAGAGGAACAATGGATAGCACAATTATGAGACTGAGAGTTATGAGAATTATGATTGCAGACATGAGATAAAACAGATCAAACAGTCAGATCTGTGAGATTATTCAAAAACTAATGTTCAAAGTCAATCAAAAATTGTGTAAAAGGAATTAGATCTAACGCATTATCTCTTTTTTGAGTTCCTTGAAGATGTATAAACTGCTGAATAAACATGTGAATTAAACCCATGTCCTGCAGTAAGAACAGGTTAAGGGCACAGTTTGGGATAATAGGCACAGCTTCATTTCAGTGAAGTGAGCCACACAGCATCTGTTTCAGTACTAGTGGAAGTATCAACACATGACTCACATAATGGTCAAGGTTCCTAAATGTGAAACATTTTAAAAAAAAGTGATAATAGCAGAGGCCAGGGCGTTACGTTCACAGTTTATGCAAGAGTCCTAGCTCCGTAGTTTTAGAATAATGATTAAAAGCAGCATGAAATGGAAATCAAGGATGACTTATGTTGTCTACAAATATATCAGTCCGAGATGGGATCCCACACCCTGTCATTTTCCTAGAATAGACAGACTGCTAGTTAAATTACAGCTTTAAAAGGGTGAAACTGACGGGCTGTGTGCTGAGAGCAAGCACAGCAGTGAGCTCACACATGGCAGCATTTATGAATGAAGTACACAATAATCATTAAATCGGCAGCATCCTTTTCCCTGTCACTCCTTCCACATTTGCCATGACAGAAAAAATGTGATGAGTTAAAGGACTCACTTGAGTGAAATGATCACTGTGCGTCCTTTAAGCTGTCATTTAGGGCACTCATGCCACAAGGGCCCCTGCAATTTTTTATTTGTCTTGTCAATCATGATATTGTCAGAGAAATATTTTATGAATTTGTAACTGATGATGTTGTTTTCCAAAATATCAAGAAAGCAGAAAAATGCATATAAATATTATGGAAGGCTGTACACACCTATCAGTTCTACAATTACAGACTGTAGTCCATCTGTTGCTCTGCATACTTTGTTAGCCCCCTTTTACCCTGTTCTTCAATGGTCAGGACCCAAACAGGACCACCACAGCAGGTATTATTTGGGTGGTGGATCATTCTCAGCACTGCAGTGACACTGATATGGTGGTGGTGCTGTGTTAGTGTGCGTTGTGCTGGCATGAGTGGATCAGACACAGCAGTGCTTTTGAAGTTTTTGAACACCTCAGTGTCACTGCTGGACTGAGAATAGTCCACCAACCAAAAAGCCAGCCAACACCATCCTGTGGGCAGTGTCGTGCAACCACTGATGAAGGACTTGAGAATGTCCAACAAAACTGTGCAGCAGCAGATGAGCTATCGTCTCTGATTTTACATCTACAAGGTGAAGCAACAAGGTAGGTGTGTCTGATAGAGTGGACAGCGAGTGGACACAATTTTTAAAAACTCCAGCAGCACTGCTGTGTCTGATCCACTCGTATCAGCGCAACACACACTAACATGCCACCACCACGTCAGTGTCACTGCAGTGCTGAGAATGATCCACCACATTATTTGTACTACAGTCTGTAACTGTAGTACAAAGTGCACCTATGTAGTAAGTGGAGCTGATAAAATGAAGAAAGTGTAGAAATAAGGGCGGGGGGGGGGTTAATGTGGCTAATTGTTGTATATGGTTTAAATACACTGTAACTGACAATTATGTTGAGTTTGAAATCATTGGAATATGGTTTGGGTGTTGATAACTTTAGCAAAGTTAGCATTTTTGATTATTTACAATGCTAGGTTTGCTAGTGCAGCATTTGTTTTCTTTACCATTCACTACGTCAGACCCATCCACAGTGGTCAATTAGCATCATTGTAGCTAGTTAACCAGTTAACTCCATTTGTTAGTATAACACAAATACAAAAAGTGGATTTAAAGGTAACAGTGTTGTCTTTCAGGCACTAGCCTAGGCAACATTTAAAGTCCCAAAGAACACATAGCAAAATATATTAAAAATGTTCATATACTAATGTGTTATATTAAACATTCAGCAAAGCTTAAAATGAAAAATATAAGATACAAACATGATAAAACGACTTAAAAACGCCGATCAGACCTAGCTTTGAACCGTGTAGGGCGTGGCTAATGAGCAGCTTGATTGACAGCTCTCTGTCCAACTCTACTAACCGGCTCCGCCCCTCATACCTAACTAAAATTATTACCCGTCTTTTATGCGACGGTAACCGGACGAAAAAAGTCACTGACGAACAGATGTGCGGATGGACGAAGAAACGCGTGTATGAAGGAACGGACGAAAAACAATGTCGGTTTACGGGATAAACGAATGAACGGGCGACAAACAGCTACAGACCGGTGCTCTTGCTAGCGTTTGTTTATGCTGGGTTAGCTTTAGTTTGCTAGCTAGTTAAGTTGATCTGACCCTGAAACTGTTTTGTGGGGCGGGGCAAGAGACGCAGCCTTGTGATTGGTCAGGGGAATGTTTACGGAAGTCACCCAAGATTAAGGGACACTCAGTTTACATGGAGAGAAATATGGTGAGATATATCGGTCACTTATCGGTCATTGGAACATTATTCATAGGGTTTATTTAGTACATGTTTACTGCTTATCTACAGCAATAAGATTAACCTAACTGGAAAAGAAAAACACAGATTTTGGTTCCCGGGTCTTTAACGGTTTATAATTATAACTCAGTCCCCGTTTAACAAACAGTTGGAGTCCCAGTTTAATAATAAAATAATACTTCTAGCTACAAGACAAGTATGCTGGTTCCTTCTTGTAGCGGCCGGGTAACGGGCAGGTGTTGAGTCATGCGGGACGCAGACAGACCCCGCTCTGTGGCCGGCTGCAGTGTTTCCAGAGGGCGGCGCTCTGCACCGCCTTGTTCAGCCCGAAGCCCTGCAAGCCCTCCGTCCGGCTTATCAGCAATTCAGATTGCATGCAAATCACAAGCGTCACTCTCAGAGCAGAGGAGGAGGAGGAGGAGGAGGAGGCGGAGGGGGGTGAGAGGAGAGTAGCCCAGTGCAGAAGCACATTCCTTGAGAAGGAATCCTGCCCCCTTTCTTCTCTTCTCCTCTCCTCTCCTCTCTCTCTTCACTCTCTTCTTCCTGCACCCGGTTCGCGAGCGAAGTGGCCCGCAGAGCAGATGCGCGCGACCTGAGCTTCCACACAGGCAGCAGCAAACCGCGGGAAAAGTCGGGGGCAAAGTAGCGCAGGACTCGCGCAGCCGGAAGCTTTCTTTAGTGTAGAAGTCCGCGAGCTTCAAGCCCACCACACGCGTTTTTCCGGGACCATGGGCGCGCGGAGCTTGCTCGGCTGGGCGTGCGTGGCTCTGGCGCTCTTGTGCCAGCGCTGCCGGGCCGGCTGCTCCGAGAAGAAGCTGGAGGAGCGCGAGGAAGAGGCTAACATAGTTCTGACCGGGACCGTGGAGGAAATCATGAACATGGACCCGGTGCACAACACGTACTCCTGCAAGGTAAGAGGCGCCAGGGCTCAGTGGGAGAGCAGCTCGGTGCAGAAAGGGGAACTTTTTTGCGCTTGCTAACTGCAGCGGTTTGCGCTTCATATGTGAGACGGGGAGTTTTTAAGATGCTTAGAGTTTGTTGCAGAAATCCTCCAGCAGGCTGGTGCATTACAGTGACATGGGGATCACTTGCTCAAGAAACACCTGTCACACGTTTAAATTTCACCTAAAATGAGTCTTTATCACTACTTCATCATTCTTTATTTAGTCCCACCTAGAAAAGTGACTTTGTCATTGGTTTGTAGTCCCACCTGGAAATGTGTCGTTATCACTGCTTTTGTTTTACAAACAAGACATTCTTATGGGTCTAAAACGTGACCCAGTAACTGTATTTTATATCTGTTGAGGTGAATTTTTAACTTGGAGTTTGTGTCTAAAATCCTGCAGGACTGTGGTGAGCACTGGGGCAGTGAAAATGAACCAATATCTGGTCAGAATATGGTCACCTGTCAAACTTTTAGTCCCACCAGAAAATGTATTTTTTTTTTTAAATTCAGTCCCAAAAACTGTGTCCATCATTGCTTTTACACCGTAACCAGGACTACAAGACAATTACACATTATAATTAATAATTATAATTATTACTGTCTTAGTAAATAAACTCTCGTTAAGCTTATGATGATCTGTTAGCATGACTTGCGTACTAGATATGTCGTGATAGTCTGCTGTGTCAAGCTGATCACTGACAGTCAGGCTATCTGATTACTTCATTAAAAATATCAGCTTCGGGGGCCCTTAGAAATACCTGTAACGTGACACAGCTCACATTAAACCAGTGACCTCAGTCTTGGTGGTATCACTAAGCCTGTGGTTTTAATTGTTTCCATATAATTATCATATTGTTGTCCGCTGAATTCCTAATAACAAGACCTGGACACTTGCTTCTTAACGGGTTAATCATTGCCTGAGGGGAAAAAATTGCTAGAAGTGCACTTATTACTGTGTTGTGTTTTGGTTTTGTAATTGCTGAAAAGAAAGAGGAACTTACACGTAGGTCTCATAATGGTAGCTGAAAGCACTCCGAAGGTTCCCATGAGAAAGACCCCTAGAGTAAAGACAAGTAGCATTGCTTTGCTGCAGTGCAATATTAGGAAGAGCAGTTGATAAAGAGACTGGAATAAGGAATAAAAAGCTTTGTGAATATAATTACTACGTGATGGAGAGAATAATTGTTGCCCTGCATCGCAGAGAGCTCTGTTTTGACTAGAGCTTTTCTAATGAGCTGTGTCGTTCATGTCCGATCTCTTCCGTGTCTGCAGGTTAGAGTATGGCGCTACCTGAAAGGCAAGACCATGGTCAATGGAGAAGTACTGCTGGACGGTGGGAACAAGGTGATGATTGGTGGTTTCGGAGACCCAGTCATCTGCGACAACCAGGTGGCCACCGGAGACACGCGCATCTTCTTCGTCAACCTGGCCCCAGAGTACATGTGGCCTGCACACAAGAATGAGCTGATGCTCAATTCCAGCCTGATGAGGATTACCCTGCGCAACCTGGAGGAAGTGGAGCACTGTGTGGAAGGTGAGTGGAATCCAGTTCTGGCAGCGCTAATCTCTTTGATGTTGGAAATGAGCGAGAGTGTTCATACTGTACTCTGTGGTGAGGCTAGACTGCAGAATACAGGTCATACAAGCTTAAAAATAAAGTACAAACATAACTGTTATTTGGAGCACTGCCATAGGCAAATCACTTTTTAGGGTTTTTTTCTCCTTTAAGACAGCTGTTATAACTTAGTAAGGGGTTGTTAATGAGCTGATTAGCTGGAAAACACAAAAATGTGTAGGACAAGACCAAGACCAGGGTTGGGAAACACTGTCTTAAGGCCTTTACAATGTCCAGAAATTAACCGATAAGCCAAATGAACCAGAGAGAATGGAGAGAGAACAGTCTAGATTCCCTTGACTAACAAATACAGGTATAACACATTAAAACAAAGATTTTTGTCTGTCTTTGTTTGTTTAAAGAGCCACTGAACCTTCACATGATGTAAATGTTCTATAGCCTATTAGGGATGTTGCAAGTTTCCTTGTATTTGTGAGTAAATATGCATATTATGGTGCACTTTGCTACTCTAAACATAAGTGGCACAACGTGAGCATGTTGCCAAGGGCTCGTTGTTAAGGATGTGATTGAGAGGGCTGTGATAGCTTAGCTTTATTGCTAACTAGGCTAACTACTCTAGCTGATGCTTCGTGACCTATCTAACAGTGAAAATACATTTCTTTGAAAAATGTGTTCTCCTCTGAGAAGAAAAGACCACTAATAAGAGGACAAGAAGAGTCTTCATTAGCATGTAGTGTTGTACTGGTTAGCTGTAGTTTTATCACGTCTGAGGCAGCCTTTACAACTTCCATGAAAACCAGCAGATTTCTGCAGATTTGACTAATTCTGATTTCTAAAACATGTTTTCATGCGTTTACTTCTTTTGTTGTTTTTTTTTGTGCAACACCAGTGCTGTCACCTAAAATGGGAAGCCTTTAGCCCTGCATTACTATGGGCCAAAGTCAGTTTTTCTTTTTTTAAATTGTTTTTCCTTCATTAGCTCTCATGAATACTTGAATTTCAAAATCAGTGCACATCCCTATTCTGTAGCAATTAAAGTTTTTTTCTAGATCCTCATATCAGGAAGAGGAGCAATTTTTGAACCTTTATTTTTAAGAGTGTACTAACTTACTGGTAGTGCAACTTATGTGCATTAACATTTACCTGTTATAGTTATTGATATTCCTGATTTTGAACTACTAAGATTTGAGGTTCTTTGAGCAACTCGCTCGATTACTAGTTTAATTTATCGGGAAATGATACATTTATTGATTTATTTAGTGGAGCAGTAATATTAGTGATAGATGTGGCTGAAATGATGCCCAAATGTGTAGAACAGCATGTCGCGCCACAACACCACTTCGTCTGTTGAGCCTTGAGGGCATAGAAAGCGCTGCATATCGAGTGTGCTTTCTCCAACCATCGACCACTGGCAATGAAGTCTTCCACATAAGGGTGTGTCTGCCACTAACAGACCAGCTTCAGGGTTTCTCACTATCCTGAGTGAAAGGCCAATCTTCGGCCTCCTCCAGGGCAGTCTTTTATGAAGTCAGAGGGCAGCTACTAAAAATCTTAACACCTTACACCAAGCTTCGAGGCTTTCGCTGGGACTGCTCTCTCTCTTTCTCTCACTGTTAAATCCTTGTTCTCGGCTTTTAAAGGCTGGGAGCTAATCCAGTGAAAAAGCCTGGCCGCTAATTTGGTCTGAACGGTGCCTCGGCACCAGATTGGATCGAGAGCAGAAGGAAATGGACGTCAGTAGTGAATGAATAAATTAGACGTGTCCATCGGCCAGCCTTAAAATAGTTTTTCAAGCGGCTTTCCTAGTTAACCATGATGAATAAACGGACTATGCAGTGCAGCTGCAGCCTTAGTTAAATATTCTTGAAAGAGAACACACGCGCGAGGTGGCCCGTTCACACCCCAGTAGACCCTTTGCTGGTAAAGCACATTGCTGTAGGCAGGAAACCAGTGACCAGTCTGCTGTAACATCTGACGTGACCGTGGCTGTGTCCTTTATGGCAGGTATCCGTGCTCGCTTTTTAGCCTCTGTAAATGCTTGATTATACTGGTAGTCGTTTAACCCTTTAATACAGAGACCAGAAAGCAGCGATTTCTGCCTTTTGATCTACTCTTTTTCTTTGGTGTGTAACAAACATAATCTGCCAAAGCCAAAAATGTGTAGATTTTTATTTTGTTGTGTCACAGGCTAGCAGTTTGAGCAAGTAGATGAATGGGAATATTTAATCTTTCAGTAGCCTTTTATTATTACTATATAATAAATAATTAATGAACAATAATCATTCTGAATGTTTTTCTGAATGTCTGCACCCTCACTCAGAAATCACAGTACTTCCAAGAATAAAGGCAGTATGGTGCTTCGTTTACATATTAATAGAAAACATAGTAGAACTTTGAAAGCTGAACATACTGATGCATGAAGATATTGCAACCACTCTAGTGGCAGATTTTAAAGAGCTTTTAATCAAACCCAACATCTCACCAGCTTGTGATCCATTCAGACTTTGGAGATTTTCTTTAAATCTGTCGCCAGAGGCCTGTCCACGTTGCCCACCGTAAGATGAATCACTGTGAAGGCCTTTTCCTTTAACTAGGTAAAAGAGGCACGAGCCTTCCTTTATTAATGAATGTATTATGATGAATGCAGGTTTATTCAGAACACAGTGTGATCACTCAGCACTTATTACTGTTTTTTAATCAGAGTATCACTGAAATGTGTCAGATGTGTGATCTGTGTTCGTATTCCTGTGTTTGCTTGAATAAAAAGGTACTTATTGACGCTAACTAACAACAGCATTCAGAAATCTGACATTGCCAACAGTACATTAGGTAAGATAGGGTTAAAGAAAGAACAGTGAATGCACAGTTTGACCTAAATTACCAGGTACAGAACATTTAGAGCATGAACAACCGACCAAGACACTGTCCATGGCTAAGGTCCATTACCCCAGGGCTGCTTGGCAGGTGACTTCAGTTGCCCTCGCTTGTTTGCAATATTTCTCAGAATTTGGCACACATTTGCAAATTCCTTTCTTTGTCTGCCTGCTGTCTGGACAAGAAGTGGTCTTCTCCAAGCCTTTTTCTTTACTCTTTACACCTAACGCCAAGGTTGGGGGCCTGTTGCGGAGAGGCTTTGCGCTGTTAGTTGACTAAATAAACTTGTTGACTCAAACACCTCACCAAAACAGAGATTTAGGTCTTGCCTTACGGAAAGTAAGTGATGATTAGCTACCAAGGGAAATGTGGTTCTATCAAACCATATGTTTCTTTTTTATGCAGTGCTTAGATACTCAAATATTCATTGGGAATGGCAACCAGCTGTGTTTTTGCAAGGCCGATAGATTTGTTTCAGCACCTATAATCACTGTAGGCTGCTGAAGTGTTTGTTCCAAAGCACATGTGGCATGGTTTCTCTAATATATTCTAAATCCGGCGCTGTTCTAAAAGTGCTGATGGTCGCATTACGTGAAACGGAACTTTGTGTGGGCCAAGTGGAATAAAGAATGTTGTCATCCATCATTTATTTAATAAAGGGTGAGATCTTAAGCTAGGTGAGGTCTTTTTTTTCATCCCACTTGTCGCTAGGCTGTATCCAGGTCTCGTATGTACAGCATGAGTGAGAGCGAGGGAGTCGGTGTGGGGGATAGAGCGCGAGAACAAGACTGTACCTGCAGGCCTGTCTAGTGTATCCTCTCCTCACTCCTCACTTCTGACAGCTTAGATAGCGCCGAGTAATGAAGGGATTCCTGGCTGGGCTTGGGAACAGCATTACCAAAGTCAAACAACAAAGGGCTTTGTTAAGGTAGAAGAGCCCTCCGATGAGTTTGGGAAAGGGGAAGAGAGATAAAGGCCAAAGACAGAGCGAGGCCGTGGAGGAATGCTTGGCTACAGGTGTTGACTGGAATGCTAAGGATGTTTTGCTTGCCGCTTCTGGTCGTGGGAGTGTGACCGAAGGCCAGAGGAGTGTCCTGCAGTCTCACTCTCACTCCTGCAGTCTCTCCATTGCCTTGGGCTACTCAGGGCTCTTAGAGGAGCACTTGGACTAATGCTTTTATTAGCCCAAAGTGCACGGCCCTAAAAGCCTATTTACATGACCTTTAAAAACATGCCCATTGCCTCCTGATTAACCTGCAGTGTTCCTGGTTTTTGGCTCCTTTGTTGCACATGTTGCTTGCTGCGTTATTTGAGTGTTCTCTGAGTCTGAATTGGATAAAAAGAGCACTTTCCAAGGAAAGACCCTTATTTTAGCATTAGGGCAAATCTAAAGTTGACATACTGAGAGTTGCTGCTGCAGGTATTACTTTCTTGTCTACGTATACGAGTGTATATGTCTGCATAATTGAACTGTTAAGATGTTGACAAAGTCATTAAGAGAGAAAAAGCACTATTCTAGAGAAACAGAATGAGTCAGAATTGTTCACAGCAATGATGGGAACAAGGCGTCTTAAGTGTTTAATGCCTCTAACTGCTACTTCACAGGAAGCTATTATGGGAAATGGTATACAAACACGCTGCCTGATGCCTGAGACATTGTTTAATGATAGTTTTGAGAAAAGGTTTTGGCCTAAAATGCATTTTTGTAAATGCACACATGGTGGAGAGGTACAGTTAACATTGTTAGGCAAAGGAGATCTTATTTTTTCAGATTTACCACTATTTTACCACCATATATAAACAACCCAGAACACCTGTAGGTTCACTAGTCATTTTGGGTGACAAATAAAAAGGCTTCATTTGCATATGGCTGTTTTAGACATCACAAGCGCTGGTTCCTCTCTGCACCACTGTAAAGAAATCCAGGTCAATAAGGTTCTCTACAGTGCATCTCATATTAAACCACTGTTAATGACTTTGCTTACATCTCAACCATTTAATTATGCACACATTTTGAGAAAAATGGTGGAATTTGTCTTTAAGGCCAGAAGAACTGTTTTGGAGATTTTATGGAATAGAGAGCATGGATATCCTCTGATGAAGGCATAGGTTAGCAGGTCAAAACAACTTGGATTGGCAAAGGGTGCAGAAGACATTGATAACCACTGAAAAGGAAACAGAAGCAAAAGAAAAAAAAGCTAAGAAGAAAGAGAGAGCAAGCGAAAATGGAAAGGGAAACCGTTCTGAACGGGCTAGTCGCTATCATTTTGTTTCGAACAAATCGCTATCGCTTTGTTTCGCTATCACTTTGTTCGAACTTTGTTTCACGCTGCCAGTGTTTGTCATTAGACTTCATGTTTCATCATTAAGACCCATCGTATTTTGTTTTTTTCTCCCTTATACTCTCCTTCAGCTATGCTACCACCATGTTGGGAGGCCCCGAGAGGCCCGTTTCAGGCTTGATGGTTCATGTGAAGGCTGAAACACAGCTCACTGGGGGTCTAGCAATATCAGCAGGTGGTCTTCATGGTGGGTATGTGTAGAACCCTCCCTCCATGAGGCTGCTATGCTCCTGGCCCGTGGAAGCACTCCTCTTTGTTCCTGCTGTTTGTGTAAGGAGGAGGTTAGGAATGTCTCTTGATTCCTTACTGCACAAAGGTCTGCCCCTCGGCTAGATAGCCATTAGCCTCAAGCAGGTAATAATTAATAGATATGAAATGATCGAGGTGAAGGACTTTCTCTCTGTCTTGTTAATAGCCTCTGTATGAGACTCATTTAGGCAGGCTGTTCACAGCCAGCGGCTTTATTAAAAGTGCTCTTGTGTGTTATTCCAGCTTGATCTCCCCTTTAGCCCCGGGATTTCAAAAGTATTTTGTGAGATTTGGGAGGCAAGTCTTCGATAACTGTAGCTGCTAGACTGCCAGACTGTTGGCAGTGGAGCAGAACTATTACAGGGCACACTGTCTGACAGGAAAGTGCTTGGAGGTGTCACCTAATGGAGATGACAGCCAGCACTATGCATTGGTGGGCTGCCTGCAGCTTTACAAGTGAGGGTTACTTGTGTAACAGTGGAACTATAGTTAAAGAACTGGAAAAGCAGACGTGATTCCAATTTGTCTTTACTTTCACTGTTTTTAAAGGGTTTATTTTTTTTCTAAATTTCTGCATAAATTATTAAGATAACAAAGTCGTTCAGAGTGGTTTGATGTGAAATGCTCCATTCTAGAGAAACTTACTGATTCAAAATTGCATTAGTAATAATTAGAACAAGATGCTGGAAAAAATGTCTCTAAAAGTTACATCACAAGAGCATTGTACATGAAATGGTTATGATGCATGAGACATTGTTTTATGATAGTCCATTCATGACAGAGTGGTACATGCTTGACTTTGTAAGGCAAAATGGTACCTTAAAATCTTATTTTTTCAGATTTACCACTATTTTACTGCTATCAACACTACATATAAACACTCAGAGGACACCTGTAGGTTCACTGGTCATTTTGAAAAATAAATGTAATTATAAATGATACATATTTGCGTTGTAGACATTGAAACCTCTGGTTCCTATCATCACCATTATAAAGAAATTTGAGTTGGTACGTTTCTCTACAGTGAACCATTTCACATCAAACCACTCTGAATGGCCTCTCAAAACTTTAATTATACAGAAAATAATGGTGCCTACAAGGGTTCTTTAGATACTATAGAATAACCATTTTGATTTTGGTTTCACAAAGAACCTTTAGTTTTTGACAGCTATTTAAAAAACCTCAACTGAAACCACTCGTTTGAAAGGTTCTTCAGGAAACAGGAGGTGGTTCCTTTCCTGGCATCGCTCCAAATAACCCTTTTTGGCACCTTTATTTTCAAGAACGTGTTTATGGCCATAAGAGGAGATGACATCAGAGTAAACTCTTTAGCTCTGCCAGTGCTCTAAATAGGACACTGGGTCTCTCTAGCCCATTACATTAGCGTCCACACAAACACCTCTTTGTAAGAGAAGTCATGGGAAGTGATTTGTCTCCATGGGCTTATTCTCAGCATAGTGCATCACTGGAACTGTCTGTGTGGAAAGTGATTGGTGAGGGGCTAGGCTGAGGCGAAGCAGTGAGAGGGAGGACAGCAAGAAAGGAAGCGAAACTTGCAGCGAAAAGATAATTAGAGTGTGGTGGAGAAAACCAGCAGAGTGACAAAGGGCTGGAAATTACACCTGTTTGCCAGCTTCCGAGAATCTCTTGAGTTATTACATTTTTAAGATTTTAATTAAAATCCTGAAAGTGGCTCGCCTGCTTGGAATAACGATGAAGGAGATACACATAAGAAAGACATGAAAGATAAAGAGGAAGGAGTGTTTGCTGCTTTCTGCCTACATCTCTCTTCTTCCCAATTTGAGAGACTGCCAAATAGCTACAGACTGGACTGATGTCTAAAACACAGTTGTGTAAACCACATGCTTATTCTATAAGCCAGACAAGTTCTAAAAGAAAGGACATGTGGAATTTTGTACCTGTTGCGCTTTGGTTAATCATTGATATTTTTATGCACAGTTGGCTAATGATTTTTGTCTTGAATGGAGCAAATAAAGGCTGCAAATTTGCAGCTATGGACTTTATCACAATGCTGTCACCCTAGATCATTCTGCAGAATTCCTTAAGTATTATCATTGTCAGTGTTATATTGTCTTTGTTCATCGGACTGCAGAAAAGTCTATGAGATCATAAAAACAAACCTGTTTCCTTCTTTAAACAGTGGCATCCAAAAGCCTTTAAAATCCCTTGATACTACATATCTAAGATTGCATTCTCTCTAAGACCTTGCTGCGCTCACCTTGACCATTACCATTCCTGACTCTGCTCTACTCCACTGACCACCGTGAGAAGGGTATAGTACAAGACCTGGTCAAGCTCCATCCGTGAGAAGGAAATACTTATTTGGTCATTGCGTTCTGAGGGTTTGAATGAGAAGTGAACCGGAAAACCCCTCGGATTCCAGACACAAAGGGTTGAACGGAGACCAAAGCACAAAGCTTTGTGGGATACGGCTTCCTTGAGATCTGTGACAGCATTCCAACTCGGACTTGGTGTGAAAGAGTGCACAGCTGCTGTGGCCAGTGTGGCTAATCAGAGACCACTCAAGGCTTTGGGCCAAAAGTTTGCAGGTCCCCAGGGAGAGAATTTGTTCCCCCTGTTTAGTTTTGGTTATCGGTCAATGACTTAATCCATAGACTGTTCCTTTTGGAAAGAATAACTCTGCTGCACTGTGTACTGTTGATTATTTTTAAGACAGTTGGTGTGTTTTATTTCCTTCAGTGTCTGTTGAAGAGACAAATAACCCATATAAAACATGACAGAAAATCTTTAGGCTACAAGCTTGAAATTCACTTTTTCCAGTTTTTTCTCAATAACACTGCTGTGCACTTTACTTTGATTTTCGTTTGAGTCCTGTCTTTATTGTCAGGGCTCAGTGAAGTTAGGCTTTGCGTGAATGGCGTGAAGTAAAACACCAATTAATTTGCCCGTGGTGGGCATGTTTGAGAAAGACTTGAACTGTATAGAAGCAAAACTGTCCTGGATGAGGAAGATGAGGAAGGAATTATTTTGAAATTGCTTGTGATGAAACTTCTTGCTTTATATTTGGCCTTTGTTGAAAACTAATACTGTTCCACAATACAAGATATTGTATTGTAAGTCCTCAAATCTCCAATTTTTAAATTTTATATTCTTTCTTTTACATTATGTGAATGTTTCATGACGAATGCATGCAACGCATGCACGAATGGACCAGTAGAAATGGTTTGAAATGTACATTAATGCACATTAAAGTTAGGACCCTTATACAGTTACCATTTCTGAAATGTATGGCTTTCACAATGACAATATGTAATATAAACTACTAGTGCAAAACGTACAAAGGAACATATCAAATGATGATCAGTTTCAGTATGTTATCACATACACCTTGAAACTGAACTGTATCTAAGGGATTATAAGAGCTAGCAAGCTAACCAGTGACTAGTCCCTGTGGGACATTCAATCCACTTTCACAATTTATTTGCTCAATGATCTGGTCCCTGGAGGTGGATGGTTGGGAAGGGTGTCCTCAGTTGCCAAGGACATGAAAGATGGCCTGTGCATAAGAACAATACATGATAATGGAGTGAGGGTAATTTAATTTTCCCCCTCAGATTGTAAACAGGAAAAATGCCATTGTGTGGTCTTGGTTGGGCTGATTTGACCTGGTGTCGGTAAATGATTATACTGAACCCTCCGAGCTGGTTCCTCATACCTTTCGGAATCAATAGAAGGCACCTGCCTCCTCTTCATCACTATCCAGAAGTACACTTGAGGTCCACTTTACACACACTTGTCACAGTTCAAAAATGTTTTTTTTTTTAATTCGCTTTTCAGTTTTAATATCACAGTTTGGTTGGATTTAAATTTTTCTAGATGAGCTACTATATTTTACAAAAAAAAGTTGCAAACGTTTCAAAAGTTTGAACACTCTCGGTCAAATTACATGACTTATTAATTTTCTAATTGAAAATAACAAATCAACTCTTAAATATGGGATTTTTCTCAAAATTTTATTGTGTGATTTTGACCAATTTGCTAAAATTAACATTAACATTACATATCTGCCATAACTTTTGCACAGACCACAGTTTATGCCTTTTTTCCCCAATATGTTAAATTCGGCAACAGTAATTAAGCATTAAGTACTTACTCACTTAGAAAATCAACAACACATGTCATTTGGCAAGGAACACCCAAACTTTTGCACATGACTGTGGACGAACATTGTCATATCAAAGTCTGCCAAGCATTACAGACAATAACAGAAACTACATTTCCTACAAAACAGTCGTCCACTTTCCATCTGTTTTGAATTGAAGAGTAATTTGTTGCTGCTTTTGGACAATATTGTGCTCCATCTCCTCTTTTGAAGGTCTACACTGGATGCTTACGTTGATCAGTTTTGAAATTTTGACTTAAAATTTTACACCCCTTCTCAGAACCAATGCCTCCTGTCAGCCCCAAGACCATAAAGGGCTCAGCCTCATTGAAAACAGCTGTTTCAAACCCAGCTGTAACATGTTAGCATGTTCCAGCACAGCCAGAGCCAATTTGCCAATTTACTTTAGAAACTACATAAGGTTTAGGTCAACATGAGTGCTGAACCTGAATGGACTGTTTGAAATAAGGATATAAGGATGGGAGGCTTCAGGCAGCGAGGATTAGGGTTCAATAGACACAGAACTGTTCTCGATCTGTGAGGGCGGACTTGTTGAATGCTCTGCTCTAGGCTTTTGTACCCATGTTAACTGTGTGTCAGCGTGTCCTATCTGCTAGACGTGAGCTTTTCCAGGTTTTCATATCTGTAGGATGTTGATTTTGCTGGCTGGTAGTGGGGTCCTGTGCCAGGATGCAAGCTCCTTCCTGCGCTCCTTCTGCCTCTTTCTTGTCTGGATTGCTTCCTCTGGTCCCTGATGCATTGTGACCTGGTGTCTCCTTTGAGGAGTCCTGTCATTGAGCTGTCAAAGGGGCAAGTGGTAACTGTCAGCTTAGCAGGGTCTGTGAAGGCTGCTGTATGAACATTTCTTTTGACTTCAGAGATGTCTGCTAGTTTCAGTATGAAATGAGTTCACTTAACATCAGTCCTGTGCCATTGAAATTTTATGCAGATATTGATAAATCAGGTCAGTGTAACTGGGTAGCCCGAGTAGTATTGATAAAATTCAATATCATGATATTTTCTATATATAATCTGTAGCACACAGCAAATTACATACATTGGATTTGTTGTTGTGTCTATCAATACTACTAAAACTAAAATTTGGTATTGTTATCAATATACCAGTGTAAACAGTGTATCACCCAACACTATTATTGACCAACTTATGTATGTGTTGAACCCTCCAAACGACCTTGTTCCTTGTATCGACTGGCCTGTGCCACTACTTATGATTGCCAAACTAATTTTGTACTATATGTTTGCTCATATTATTGCTTTACATATGAGGAAAAACTCAATTTAGATTAATCACCCTTTTTATTATAACTGTCCTGCGCATCACCCTTATTATTAAAACTGTCCTGTGCATTACCCTTATTATTATAACTGTCCTGTGCATTACCCTTTTTATTATAACTGTCCTGTGCATTACCCTTATTATTATAACTGTCCTGTGCATTACCCTTATTATTATAACTGTCCTGTGCATTACCCATATTATTGTAACTGTATTATAACTGTCCTATCTATCTATCTCTAGATTGTTCCTAAATGCTGTGGTTAGGAAAAAACCCAGCCATGTGTCTATACACTGCAGTGCTAGGCCGACAAGGTCAGTCTACCCGTAGCATTCCCATAGTCCTCTATGTCACCGAGCTTGGCCAAGCACACCTGTAATTACACTGGAATCTAAGCTGTAAAGCCACTAGTGTAATAACCACCAGGTGCAGCACTGAGGCCTTAACAGCAGCAACCTGACCTACTTCAGCTAAACTCCACCCATAATCCGTCAGTTCTGCCCAGAGCTGGGAGAACTGTTGTGTCCATACCTGCTTAGATGAACCGATAAGTTTTATCAGGTCTTAGTCGCCCTTTATATCCTTTAGAAACATGAACTGTTTTTTGCTGGACTCACCTCCTTGAACTCTGTAGCCCTGCTGATGGGTCTGAACTGTCCTTCCTACAGGTCTTTTAAAATCTCTCTTTTGTTTTAAATAGATATTCAACATTTGGTAATGAAACCAACCACATGGTTTAGTTTCATAATTCAGTGAACTACAGAACCATAAGACTGCAATTTAACCCTTTCATACCATGTTTGTCACTTGGTGTCATGGTGGTAATGCAAGCGTGAAGCACAAAAAAAAATGCTGCGCATCTATTTTAGGTGCTTGTTGCATGTGGTTTGCTAGTGGTTTCTAGCAAGAAACAGCATAAAATGCAGTATTCTTGCTATGTTGTGCAACCTAGGTTCATAATCAAAAGTGGACATCGTTATTTTAAGTTTTTTTAAGTTGTAGCAGCCAATCTTAAACCACTTTTAAGCATTTAAGCAGTAGCTATGCTCAAATGTCACCTACATAAAGTTTATGTAATTCGTAAATGGGATGAAGTCATCTTTGCTTCATCACCATGACAAATGTGAGTCACCACTGGTGTGAAGTAGCGAGCATCTTGGAGCAGGCTTGTAAAATTGGCCTAGAGCAATGAAACACGTCTTATCACCGTCACTGTGAGCAGTTCTGACTGAGTAAGTTTCTCTAGAATGGCACAATTCACATGAAATTAATCTGGATAACTTGTTTACATTGTAATGATTTAGTTATGCAGAAATGTTGAACCATTGATGGAATTCCCCTTAAAAGAGTTAAGAGGTTAATTGAATCGGTTACTTTGTGGCTGCCCTTAAATTTACATCTTGAGTTGATATGTAGCAACGCTACCTATTAAAATGCAGTGAAAGTGTGTTAAGGATCAGGGTTGAAAGGAAGTGTTCTGAAGTCAGTGGAGATTCCTCAGCAGCAGGTCTGTGTGTCTCAGAGGAATGTGCCAGTCTGTTCAGCTGCTGTGCTCAGCTCCTGTCTGCTCTGCTCTGCAGCACGGCAGCTCTCCTGAGCCAAGAGATTTGTCTGGCTCGAACGAAGTCACCCAGCAATACTGTTGTTTTAGTTAACAATGGCAAGGAAGTGCTGGCTTTCAGAGGCAAACAGAGATATCTGGCTCAGGGCATCTCAGAGACTTTGTCACACACTCACACACACACACACGGAGGACTTTCTGTCTGTTTTTCCCCCTTTTATTTATTTTTACAAGTGACACTACACTGATAATCTTTCCCTGACCCTTACTCTACTCTCTCTATCTGTCTGTGGGTATGAAAACACACACACACACACAGATGAACACAGTGGGAATTGCTGCCTGCTGTGTTGAACTGTCAGTGTGTGTTGGGCAGCAGTGTGTGGAGAGGAAGGCCCTCATTACTACCCTGTTATTATGGAGAGGGAACATGTGGGAATGGCGTAGACTGGAAGTACAACAGGCTTTGTGCACAAGTTGCCCTTTGAACTGAGCTGTTTGCTCACTGCTTTTTGGCTGCTCTTCATAATTTGCAGCATGGTTAGCGTTCGTGTGGAGATTTCTTAACTACGTGAATCATTTGAAGGCAATTAGACCCTCAGCATGTAGCAAATTCAGTGAATGTAACACAAAGCGTTAGAAAAATTGAAGATGAATAAGAAGCAGAGGTGAACTTCTTAACCTTTCTTGGTCCCCCATGGCATGTAGGCCTTAAAATACTCCTATTTATATGTTGATTAATTATTTTGCACTTGTAGCTCAATGAAACAAGCAGAGAAATTCAAGCAAAATATCATTATTATGGTAATTTGATGATAAGTGAATGATTCAGAATCGCTGTGGCACTGTGGATGCATAATGATATCAAAATCGTATCAGCATCAGTAAGAGGGTTAACAGATGTTTAGATATGGCTGATATTTCAAACTAATATTTGATGACATTTATTGTGCTCCGCAAAGGTAGACGTTTAGGCGATGCTGGGCTTCAGTGCTAAATGTATTTGATTCATTTCGCTGCATTTGTAACCTTACAGAAATAAATGTTATATGTAAAATGTTAATAAAGCTGCTAATCCATGTAGATCTATTCCAGATTTGTCTTTCATATTTTCATATTGCTCTAGCAGTTTGTTCATTCATTTTAATACTCAGAGCTCCAAACTCAAGCAGAGCCTTGAGCTCCAACACACACATAATACATAACACACATGTGGTAGAGCTTCAGCTCTTGTGAGTTTGTGGATCTTCTGGATCTTCTTTGATAATTAAACTAAAATTACACATGAAAAACGCTCTTACAATAAATTCCACTTATGGACTTCATGGCTGTTATCAATAATTCAATAACTCTATAAGAGTTTGCGCTATAATGTAATGTGAATATGACAATCCCTTAAAGCTCTGTCGGGTCATAGGGAATATGCTGACCCCCTGAGGACAAAGGGGCAGGGAGGGAAAGGTGGGGGCAAAGAGGGAAGAGAGATGGAGCAGGAGTGAGGGAACAGGGCCAGTGCTTCTGCTTTGAGTTTGGGCTTGCATTATCCATGCTGGGGTGAAGTCATTGTGAGAGCAGCCGGAGTCCCCTTGCGTGGCCCTTCTCTCCAGTGTTCTCCGGTTTTCCTGACTTGGCTCTGGGACAGCTGGAAAGGAAGTGGGTTTTACAGGTGGGATATATTCCTTTATCTCTTCCCCTCTTCTCCCCACAGGGAAGGCAGGGAGCACTCGATCTTGCAGTGTTTTTATAGACACACAGGCCACACGCCGACAGACTCGGCTATTGAACACGCTCACGCACTCACTCTTCCTCTCTCTCTCACTGAGCTCTGGCAGATGTGTTTATTATTTCAGATGCAGAGGTTGACCGCACAGAGCAGTGCTGGCTATCATCTTTCCTGCTTTGTGTCTCCTCACGAGTATAATACAGAATTGTAGGAAGTGCGGAGTGTATCGAATAGTTGCCGTGAGCAGGCCCCCAGCGTTTCCACATGGAAGCGATTCATCCAGAAGACGCTAACCCTGGGGGGAGCATCCTCCATCAAAGGCTTGCTGCCAGAGGTTCTTTTCCACCTACTACGGTCCTGCATCTTTTAAACCTAAAGTTAGACCCTTTGTTCGCACACGTTTCTGTCAGCATGTGCAGCAGTATGGCTGTCTCAGCCGTTTTGGAGAAAGAGATCCCTGGCCGTGCTGAATTCTTCGAGGGCCTTCGGTGTCTGCACTGATGTATGCTTTTAAGAGGCAAAAGCATAAATCAGAGTCTGAGGAAAAAGAGAGATGCACTTATGAGAGCACTTCTGGGTAGAGAGATTGGAGCACGCTTCATGAATGAATGGAGGCTGAGAGAGAAAGTCTTACTTGTGAAGTTCTGCCTTCTTGTACCTACCACTCAGAGCTGTTCGATAGACGATATATCCATAGAGTAGTACTGCTCAATGTATATTATTAGTTAATTGTTTTCAAAGTATTGGGCTTTGCAATAGATTTGAGCCATTAGACAACAGTAACATAATTGCAGATAGTTTCCATCTATCAGTGTTAGTCCATGTCCTCAATCAGCCCTGATATATTGTCTGGCTTTAGAGTTCAGTAGGTAGATCTTTTTTTTCCCCATTGGTGGTCGTGCTTGTTAAACTAATGAAGCCGTTCAGCAGCCTTCCACTTTTAGAACGGCTTTCCTCGCGAAACATGAATGGGGGCTTATAAGATTTTTTAATTACAGTAACAGTAGCGTTTAGGGTACTTCACGTGGTTAAGTTTAAGCCGTTTTATGATTTTAGCAATAAAAATGTATTGCTTTTGTACTCATCATTTATTAAACCTACAGCTTCAACTACTAAACAATACCAAACACTACCAAACTATATCAAAAACTATCAAACCATACAGTGTAAAAAAAAAAATATTTAAACTTAGAAAAGTTGGTGTTTGGGCCGCATAAATTTTGAGTTGATTGAATTTTGAAACGTAAGTTAATAGAACAAGAATCTGTCTTTTTTATACCAGCAACTAAGTTTCTGACCAAAGAACATGCCTATTTTCACCAGGTTAAGCAAGCTTGTCTGTTGTGTTACCACATAATCTACAAAGCTGAATCATGTTAGTGGTCAGAGTGCTGCTGCTATCAATTAAGAGGATCTTCGGCCTGTCAGCCTAGCAGCAACCCATCTTGCAGTCTGTGTATACAGCTTCTTTTCTGCATGCTTAGACAGGCTGCTAAAGTGAAATGCCTACCCACCCCACAAACCCACGATAGTATCACCAGTCGGCGATGGCTAGGGGACATGATCAGACAATGATACATCACATATAATTTCACAAGCTCACTTTGCAGTGGTCATATTGCAGAAAGCTGCAATGCACAAATGAGTTCTCTGACTAATCATAGTGTTTTTACTATGTGCAGTACTGTTTACTCTGTGCTATGACCATTATGACCAATCACAGTTCCAGATGGATGTTTCCTTGGGTCAACTTATGATTTGAGGCAGTATATCCCCCATCATTGCACACTGGCTTGCGTGAGATGCAGACATTACGATGTAACTCTCTAATGTGTCCCCTTATTGTTTTTGATATATTGCAAGCTGTATCACAATTGCAAAATGTAGCAGTATATTTTCAGTACCATTATTGTGTTAATATTGTGCGGCTCTAAGGGAAGACATATTTAGTATTGTTCTGCTGCAGGAGATGAATGGGAACATCTACACGGATTGATCTGGATGATGCAAAGTTCATAATGTTATGTCTGCTTTGCTAGAGTTCACCAAATATTTACATTTACAGTGTATTTTGATAAAGATTGGTGAGATTTCCTTTGCTTTTCCAGACAAAACAAAGTTTTATGTTAGTTTAACTCAGTTGCATTTTTGCCCCTGACATGTTTTGTATGCGTCTCAGGTTTTCTGTTGCCTGTTGTGAGAAGTTTGTGTGTGTTGCCGAGGCAAAGCTCTACAATAAAACCGTTAAGTATGGGTTTACGAGGTGTGGGGCGAGTGGAAATCCAGTTGGAATTCCTGTGGAATTCCCCATTATACCTATGAGCTTAGGGTCAGGTAGATACAGGTTGCTCCAGGCTGATGTTACGTGAGCGTGTATGACTTTGCCTGTGTATGTATGTGTATGTCTGTGTGTGTGTGTGTGTGTGTGTGCATACCTGGGGCAGTGGACATGGCTGCATAGGTCACGTCCAGGGCAGGTGAGTGCATGCTTCCACTCTGTAAATTCCACTTCCTAAATTGGCAGATCCCCAGAGAGAGAATGGAAATTAGCTCATGCTCATGTCTTTGGCAGCTTTTCTTCAAATGAGAGAAGACATGCAGAGGATAGATCATTCAACCTGGAGTGAAATTTCAGTTTGCTTTGATCTGTAATCTCAATGTCATACATCATCAGCTTTTGATTTTGCCTACTGTTTCTTCTCATAAGTAGTGTTCATATTCAGTAGCACTCTTTTAGTGTGCTGTTTCACAGGCTCTCTTTATCCTAGTTCTTTTCTTCATCTTCCTTTGCACTTCTCTTCCTTTCCCTCTTTCTTGCTTTTTGTTCTCGAGGAGGCAGGGAGAATATGGTGGGTGCTTGGTCACAATGTGAGACAGCCTGCCAAGCTGAAGGACCACAGGTTGACCTCATGGGGGAGGGGTGTGAGGGCCTGGACAGAAGGGCAAAAGGAACATTTTTCAGAAATTCTATGGCCAGGCAGAGGCAGCTTCCTTCAGAGTGCAGCTGTACTCAGTGTTCATGTCAAAGAGCAGGTGTTCACACGAGCATTGGTTCATGAAATTAACCCTCCGAAGTCAAGAATTATTGCTTTCTTTTTGTTATACTATATACCAAAGCACTTACATAATCCCATATTTTATTACATAGTGAGTCACACAGTAGCATTTAAATATGATTTATGTTCTGTGTGAACAGCTTTGACAACTTTTTTCTGTTTGTTTCAATCTCAAAAAGACAAAAACATGGCAAAAATATAGGGAGATTTGCCTTTCCCTGAAACACTGTATGCACACCAATCACTTTTCATCAAATTCAAATCATAATAATATTAACATTGAATTACATATGGTTTTAAGGCTTTAGCACCTTAATAGCAAGCATTGTAGAGCTGATAATGCTAATATACATCATTCAACAGTTTTGATGAGTTATAATAAGCTAAACCTGAACTTAACCTATCACATCTTTTTAGCTTAACCTGTATAGATAATAATGCTGCACTGAGGTATGTTGTAGCCCCAGCAAGTGCGTGATTTTCACTTGCCTTCAGTGCTAAATGGGTTAATTAGATGCTCTTTTTTTGTCCGGGGGGCATCTTTTAGATCGGCTGGAGTATGCAGCTTCCCTCCAAAGCCTGTTTCTCCCCTGTCGAATCCCCCACTCCATCCTCCTCCCTCCTGTGTTCTCTCTTCGCTTGGCCATGTCTGCACAGATTGAACTAGTTGGCAGAATGCTGCTGGAATCTTGATCAGGATGTATTTACATGGAGACAATGGGGCAAGTTCAAGTGATCTCTCCTTTGGCTTCCCCAGCCCCCTCCGTCTCCCTCTCCCTCGCTCTATCTATTCCTCCCCATGTCTTCACTCTTTTTAGCTGTGATCTCTGCCAGAGCATTGGTGTCCCACTAGAGAAAAGAATAATTGACCCAGGTCTCAAGCGGCAGCCTCTTCTCTACAGTAGAGTGCACTGAATAGGGGCCCGGACTTCATATCTGTTCTAGAGGACCAGGCTGCTCTCAATGCCCACACATAATCAACTCCTCCTCACTCTCTCCCCTCATCTGTTCATCCCTCCATTCATTCAGGCCAGACCTGCCATGGCCCACTCCATCTGTTCCCATGCAGGGCGTTATTCAGATGAAAAATGATCTCTCTAAATGGGCTGTCCTACATGCCCCCTGCCTAAACGCCACCAACATGCAGCAACACCCCACACAGCTTCTCTACCGCGGGTGTAGTTAGTTTACACTCGCCGGATTACTAGCAGTCAGTCACAGGTGTTATGGTTTGGATTCGCTTGCTTTAACCCGCCTGTCGACCCATGACAAAAAACAACAAAATTGGATCTACCTTGCAAATCAGATATTTCTCGTCAGTCGCTAGGGGTGATCCATTTGAAAACATGGTTTCCCTTAAAAGGTAGAGCTTTTGATTAGACTATGAAGACTATCGGTATTCAGTGAGGGTTTAATTTCCCGTTTATTTAATAAGGCTGAGATGGGATATATGATGGGGCGATACTAGGAGCAATTATCTGGGGTTAAAGCAGGGTGAAGTGGAGGAACAGTTTCTCACAGTCTCCGGGGCTGAGTGAGTCAGCCCAGCTCTTTCTTTTAATCTGGAAATCTGTGCTGTGTGAAATAGTGGAATTGAAATGTTGAAGCAACAAATCCTTCCACTGGGCTCGCAGCAAAGGATGTTTTTGGACGCCTGGTGCCTCTTGGCATTTACAAGTTCAGTAAAGCTCGACTTCACAAAGGATTTTTTGCTTTATTTTGCTGTTTGTGGTGCGGTGCAATATCATTTTTATGAACATACAAGAGGCTTTCCCTCTTTTAGTAGCAGTTTTTTCACACTTCAGTTGAAAGTGTGGATTTTCAGCTTTCAATCGATATGACATTTGTGTTCATAAGTAGAAGAGTTTTTTATTAAGATTTGAATTGAATGAAAAGTTGTCTTGTTTTGCAGAAAGAATGACCATCCTTTAGATGCAAAAGGGTGAATGTGCAGACTCAGTCTTTGCAGTACAGAATATAAGTGGGGGTGTAAATGTAATTCATTATGTTACTAAGTGTAAAATTAATTGTGTGCCTACATAATTGCATTTCAATAGTTTAGCCAATAAAAGATAACAGCTCTCAACTTTTAAAGGTTAATGCCTACACTTCTCATTTTTTCACAAAGCTTCTTGAAGTTGACTGCAATCTTAATCTCACTTGACTCTATGAGTTGTCAGCAGGATGGCGGCTTTGCTGGGTTGGTCGGGGTCCCTCTGGAGGAGGGAGTGACAGAGCTGGGAGCTGATGGTGGCAGGCGGAGATTAGTGCTGGCCCCCCGGCACTGGAGCCCCAAGTTCACTGAAGGAGGAGGGGTGTGTGACAGGATTAAGGAGAGAGAACTGTGGTGGCTCGGAAGAATTGGCGTATTGTTGCGGCCCGTTCATCAAAGCGTAAAAGCGAGTTTGCGAGGCTGAGGGAGAGGGAGCAGCAGCAGCAGCACAATCCTGTCCTGTTCTCTGTCCCGCTGCCCCAACACCCTGTGCTGCCCAGCCAGGAGCAGAGAACGGGCAGGCCAAACAAGGCTCGCTTTCTGTTGGGCTTTTCAGAATAGCAGCTAAATGTACAGGACACTTAAAACTTAAAAGCAGCTGAAAAACACAAACTAGCACTAAACCCTGTTCTGTTCCACCACATTACGTGCATGTCACGCTGCCAGGCATGACGTTCCCGGAAACAGGTTGTGAGTGGGACTCGTCTAGCCGGCTCTGATCCATAATTGGGTCGACCGGACCCGGCTCCAAGGCTCTGGAGCTGGAACGCGGCTCTTCCGGGAGGGACTATAGATTAATTCGAGGAAGATAATGGGACCCAGAGAGCCCTCTTTCCTTCCAGAGTGCTTTGGGTCAGGGAGATGAGGCCACATGTCTGCTGATTATTCACGGAGATTTCCTCTTTAATGGGGTGAAGCTATTGCACTGCAAATCGCTGCCCATAAGTCACATCGCCCAGAATCTTGATCCCATCTTTGCCAAAGTATTGCCTTGTTACTCTGCATGCCTGGAATATTTAACCGAGACTGTGGTGCCTGTAGATTTGGAATGAGAAGTACTGCAAGCCAGTTTAAAGACAGCTAAGCAACTATACTGCAACTGTCCTGAAAGCCTGCTTAAAGAAAACTTGTAAAGTCTCAGAACAGTGCTGTGAAGCTTGATGAAATATTATTTGATCATATTTTTTTAATCTCTGTTTCAGTGAAAGCGTTCTTTCCCGTATATTAGTTTTGGGGATACTGTGTATCGGGCAGAAGCCCCAGAAACAATGAAGTTCCTTTTTATTTTGAAACATGACTGAATTGCACCAGGGCCAGATAAGGCGGTTCTTGCTCTAAGTCACGTCTACCTGCTTTCCTTTCCCCATTGAGAGAGAACTCTAGACTAATAAAGACTGGCTTAGCCCTGTGTACAGAGAGAGGCCGTAAACGCCTGCATGCACAAACAGCCAGGCCTTTGATGTGAGGCCGCATGGTTGCTCAACGTTTGGTGTGTGGACACGGACAGAGGAGCACACACAGCAGCGGAGCACTTAGCCTGGTGCCTCTCTCCTTTAGCCAGGCTCTCAGATGGCTTTGTCCTGCACAGAGTCTGGCTTCATGTGGGAATGCCATTAGCATGCCTCGCGTATGTCCTTCTGTTTGTGTTTGTTTAACCCTCATTTGAGAGATTCCTCGAGCTTGGGCCTGCCTGCCGGAGGAGATGACACGGTGCAGTGGTCTGAGACATTTTGCCAAGAAGCATGTGCAAATTTGACCTGAGTATAATTTCTGTTTGCTGAGCTGATGGAGAACTCGAGGGCTTTAGTCATTCATGGAGGAAATGTTTGACCGCCGTTCATTTTCTTATTGGCCTTCAGTGCCACTCTGAGGACTATAATCCTGATAAGCTGTCAGACATTAGGATTAGGTTTAGACATCATTTTTCTAATGACGTGAAAAATGATTTAACTTGTCAACCAAGAACATACAGTACACAATGCCAGACATGTGTTGCCTGCATTGATCAGTCTAATATGGAAGGATCCAACATAGAAACTGCTCAGTTGCTTTTGTATTTTGCATAGCTCCTTGCACCTGCTGTTTGCTCTTTTCAGCATTCTTCTTTCTTGCATCTAAACAAGATACACCATTAAAGTTACCACTCTGTAAATATCCTCAACTTTTTGTCTCCACTTGGTTCACCTCCAGCTGTGTTTTCTCACGACTCCCCCCAGGGAAGCTGGGGACAATGGCTTCCTAGTGACACTTACCCATCCCCCCCTTTAACTGCTGAGCAAGGTGGAAGGATGAGGAGCAAGTCTTCTTGCTTCTACACTTTCAGGAGAGAATCAATAGGAGAGACACATTTGCAGCAAATCACCAAGGCATACTCGTTTAGCAAATTTGTCCCTATAAAGTAGCCAATACAAGGTGATGCATGCGATATGCTCCTACTCTTTACCGAAGTAGCCTTTTATACCGATCAATAGATCTACAGCATTGATCACACATGCATGGAATGCAATTTTATGATTTATGCTTAGCTTAAAGGTTCATTCTGACAGGCTTTTGCTGACAATAGTTTGAAAATGACAGTGCATTCATTTCAGAGGAACTTGCCAGAACGAGCAGCTTTGCATCACAATAAATTTTGCAAGCAAAACTGCCTCAACTTTGGTCATTTTTTTTTAGTTGATGAATAGTTTTTGGTTTTTAATAACACACAGACACATTTAGAACACATGGAAATGCAAACAAATGAGGGGAATTGTTATGATAGTATCCACATCATGCCCATAGACCAGCAATCCAAGCAGAATTTAAAAGAAATATTAAATCACTCTGGCCCTAAAAGCCCTTAATAAAAGCAGTGACATTTGACCAGTTATGAATTGTTGCAGCCTTCGCCTTATGAAATCTAAAAAATAGCAGTGCCAGGATGAAGATATCTGACATGAACTATCCTTCAACATAGACTTTTTAGAAGCTCTTAAAGCTGCTATTAAAAGATTTTTTTTGCTGCAAATTAGGAGTTAAAAGTTATGAATCATCTCCTGAAAAAAAGCAAACCTGGACATAAAGGAATATCAACATTTAGGAGATTAGACAATGTTTATACAGCATGGCTTCAAAAAGAAATAATATGTAGCCATTGCCAGAACATATATGTAATTCCCAACAGATTAGACATTACATCTGCTACAGTTTTTTTCACTAGACAGTTTGATGACTTTGGCCAATTTGTATCCTTGACCAGTAGTGCTACTGGTTTGGCTGCATTGACCTCTAAAGTGGGTTGGGCTTTGTGAAAAAGCACTGAAGATCCAAAATAGATGAAACAGTGAAACAGCTTTTAACAGTGTCTAAGCACAAACTTTTTTCCCACTGTCTGTAAATAAACACAAGAAAGAGAGACTTAATGATATGCAGTCAGTTGGGAAATCATATTAAATGTTATAACTGTCTAAACTTTTGTGATTATGCTTTTTATGGTAGGTGAGTTAACCAGCTTGCTAACTGCAAGTTAAGCTCCTTGGCTAAGCACTGCTGGACACACTGTTTACCCAACTGCCACCAACCACACCAGTTATCTACTTTTAGCCATCGAATATAATTATCTTTTATGTTTTTACTGTTCATGGTTAGCGAGTTGGCATGCTTGCTAACTGCACTGAAATAAAAAATTTTTTCATTGTCAGTCTGGTCCAGCCTTGTTCATGTCCATTTTGCAAGGGAACAAGAACTGCAATTGTCTAGTGCGACTGTAGCTTAATGCAAAATGGTGATCAGACCACTTCGCATTAAGCCAGAATGGTTTACTTGTTAACTTCACTGTTCACTACTAAGTATTTACTGTATAGTGAACTGGCTGGAGAATAACCATGAATTGACTAAAAGAGTTACCATTAAGTATTTGAACAACATTATAACATGGCTGATGCACTATATAGTGCGCTATTCCTGTTATCAGGAATGATGTTGAGCATAGCTTTTGTTTAATATTGAGGCATTAAACAAATATTGAAATTTTGTTTATGCTAGTTTAGGTGCTCCTTCACTTCATGAGGAATAAAGATTTAACCATGTACACAATACCATTTTTAATATTTTGCTATGCAGTTTGTATTGGCTGCATTATGCTACACGCCACTTATTCAGTAATTATTAATCTCTGCCAGAGCCAGCTCACACAGTGAGACTGGTGGTTGTTAATTTCCTCTAATGGGTGCTCAAAGCTTGGTTAAAGTGTTCTGTTTTTTCATATTATTTGTCATCCCTGATGAAGCGTGTTTATTTCCTTTTGTTCACATAGCAACAGAAGTGGATTTTTTTCTGGCTGGATGATGCAGTCTTGCTAGGATTTATGAAAGCCAGAATTTAAGAGTGTGCTGGGTGTCTGTGACTTTTATTAGGGACTTTTAAATGACAGATTCATTTCTTCAAATGGACAGCAGTTGCGTTTTAGAAAGATGAAGCGGGAGACAAAAGAGTGAGGGGTAGACAAGGAAGAGAAAGAGTGTGAGATTGTCAAGAAGTGCCTTTGAAACCTCTTCATGCATTTATCTGCACGTCTTCAAAGCGCCTGATGTATTGGGCTTCACCTCTTCTAGGCTATAGATGCTTCCGATAGCTACACAAAAGAAAGACATCAGTACCGTCCCTCTGACATGTAAGCTTTGGGAAGAGACTATTTAGAGAACTCTCATCCATGTTGCGTCAAAGCATGACAGATGGGCCAGAAAAACTCCTCAACCTTTTACTGTCCGATCCTCTTCGGTTAAAAGCTTTCTTTCAGAGGGGCTCCTCAAAGGCTGCCATGACAGTGACTCTGAGATGAGTGCCCTTATCAGTTTGCAGTAATCTGATTACTCTGACATCTGCAGGACAAAAGGAATGCTGCTCCTGCAAAATGGCGCTTCCAAAAGCCTGGCAAAACCCCAGAGAAAGAGGACAATGCCATTCTTCTAAGTGGACGTATAAGTAAATTGATTGTTCCCTGGAATACACATCGTCCATAGTTGTCCGTGTGGTCTGCTATAAAGATGTAAGCAAGATCCCTTTATTTAATTTTCCCCAAAAATGTGCCCGTACTAAAAAAACAAGGATTTGCATTAATATGCATAGCAGACGTGCCGCTAAGCAGTACCTTTTCTTTCCGAGGAATTGGCACTTAAGTAATGACATGTCTGCAGTTGACAGGGGTAAATTGGGCTTAGTGAAACGTGAGGAGAAAGTGTGAGATTAAGCTGGGGTTTTATCCAAGTTAACATACCAGGCAGCCGGATGATTATTTAATGTAGCTGGACGACAAGAGACAAAAGCCGAGCACATTACCTTGAGATACGAATGGATAGAAGCGGAGGGAAGCCTATGCATGAACTGATAGGTATTTGATTTTAATGTTTTTCAAGTTGGTATGTCCTTTATTTCATTCATGCTCCTCTTGGCTGTAAGCTACAGCGACTATGTTCCTGAACCGTGGCCCCACCTTGAACAAATCACGGTCCTCTCTAGGTGTGGCAGTGTTTGAGGGACTTTTCTTTGCTCCTTTACCATTCAGTCTGACCTCTGAGTTCACCTTTTGACCCCCCTGCTCCACCCAGGTATTGTCTTCGTCCTGCCAGAGAGGGGTGAAGCTCCTTTGAAATAAACACCCTTTAATGTCTTGTCAGGTCCTGGTCATAATAGGACCTCTACCTCGACTCAGCATTTGTCTGTAGATCACAGTTTTTTTCTTCTTTTACTGCAGGACAGATGGTCGTCAAGGCTGTTGTTATTCTAAACAGCCCAGTTCTAATGTCCTAAAGCACCAGTTAGCAAGGGAATAGAAAGAATCTGTTTAGTAGACTATTCAGACGCTCTGTTGACTTTTGGACATTTCTGGCATTCCTTTCCATTCATGTTTTCAGTGTCTGTTCAGAGTCAAATGTTCAGAGCTTTAATCGGGCCTGAAATTTTGTTTCTAACCCCAAATATAGCCATAAATTTCTATCCAAACCTGACCTGATCCACAGCACCAAATTAGAATCTGAACATAACTGGAGAAAAATTCTGTCCGAAAAAGAACCGAAACAGACTCCCACAAATCAGAGACTAATACAACACATCTCTAAAGATTGATTCCATAAATGATTTGTAATGATAGCACTAGAGATAAGTTACCTTAGTGACAGCGTATATGTTAGCCTAGCCATCATCAGCTATCAAATAATAATATAAAAAGACTAATCATCAGCTATCCAGAATGAAGTTTAAATTGCAACTTTAATTTATTTTTCATTCATCAATCAAACATATTCATTCATCAGTTAATGCCTTCAAACCACGTCTCACACATTTGTAGTGTGGATAGGTTTTACATAATGTGTTGTTACTCCAATGTGGCAAATTAAAAATGAATGTAATAAAAGTAGGGACGAAGAATAAAGTAGAGAAAAACACTAAAGCGGGGTAAGTGCAGGCCAAAATGCACTGAAGGTTCCATGAGAAACCAAAGGGGAAATTTGAACCTGACAGAAATTTGAGAAATGACATCTGAACCTGACTGGACCTGAATGAACCTGACATGAAGAGTCAGATCTTGTCAGGCTTGGACAAATATTTAAAGCTTTAGTTCAGAGTATACTGCTGGATGGAGTTCCCTCTGTGGGGAGTCTGTAGGGGTTGGACTGTGCTGAGCTCCAGATGTTAAAGTGTCGTCTCAGGAAATCTCTGGATAGTGTCTTCCCCAGTCTAACCAAGAGGATAGGATTTGTGCCCTTTCACTGACGGTCTGTTCTGAAGTGTTCTGGCAGCTACACTCTTAAAAATAAAAGTTGCTAAATGCTTCCTGGGTTGGATGAACAGTTCTAGGAAAAAAAAAAAATTTAATTGGTGTAGAACATATTAGTTCTTTAAACTTTTAAAAAGGTTCACACTCACATGTCTTATTTACCAAAATGGTTCCCTAAAGGTTTAGGGAACTAAAAGTGATTATTTTATGGTGTCATTCCAAAGAGCCCTTTTTGGCACCTGTATATGATATAAACACAAAAGATTGGGTTATTTTTGGCTTTTACTGATATGAGTTTTTAAGTCTGCTTAACTAGCATGTCTGGACCGTTTTTGTTCCAGGTTCAAACAGAGAGACCTAAATGGAGTTGCGGTGGTGTTTGGGGTGGGGGCGTCTACATTAATTGGTACCTGCATCACAAAAGGCTTTGCAGAATGTTATGGTGTGGACACAGGTGTTTCAAGGCAATATTGAGAGAAAAATGGGAAGAAGACAAAAGAGGGATGATTTAAAGGAGAAATGTCTGAGCTCTGTAAGACGAGTGGTAGTGGAATGCCTCAATGTGGTTAAGGGTGTGTAGCGGGGATCCCCTCCCCCCACGTATACCCCCCAACACACACCCACACCCTCACACTTCTTTCTGTTTTTCTGTCCCCCTCATACCTGTTCCAACTGACAGGCCCTGTACAAAAGCAAGCTTCTGTTCTACAAAAGCAAACTCCTGAGATTAGTCAATGGGGTTACAGGATGTGTGTGAGAGAGACAAACAGAGAGAAAGAAAGGGCAGAAGGACAGTTGAATGACAAAGAAGCAAGCTCAGGTGGACTAACTATGAGAATGTGGTTTGCCCACTGTCAGGCTTGATTTGCTCTAGAAGTTAACAATGTCTTATTTGTTGTCTCCCAATAGAATTAATTGGGAAATTATCAGATCAGTAGTTATTGTGTCTTACTTGGCATAAACACAAAAAGGAGCTTCGGGAAAGATGATGGGATTAGCGCAGTGTCACCAGCATTCTGGATCTGAGGTGGCGTTCTAGTAGCTACACTCTTAAAGATCGAAGTTTTACTGAAAACATTTTTTGAAGCGTGATGCTGGCACCAAATTCAAAATGAGCATATATTTTTCAAAAAACAATACTATGTACTATGTTCAGTTAAATATAGGGTTTAAATGATTTGCACATTCTGTTTGTATTTACATTTTACACAGCGTCCCTTCTTGGAAATGGGGTTATAGAAAAAACTGTTGGTGCAGAATCTTTACATTACGTGGTGGTTTTCGAAGCTTTAAATAGCTTCTTCATACTTGTGCATCTCATTTACATAAACAGTTCCTTAAAGAAATATTCATTGAAAGGTTCTTGAGGGTATTAAATGTGGTTCTTCTAAGGCATGAGTGGAGAACTATGAGTCCAGCAAGGTTTGGCAATTTGCTTGCTGTAGTACATCACCGGATCCTGGTAGACAACTGGTGAGTTGAATCAGATGTGCACTCCAGGACCAAAATTCACCACCTCTGTTCTGAGGCATCACTCCAAAGAACACTTTCTGTACCTTGTCATGTGTACCAGTCAGAGTCTTCTGTTTAAAGTTTATTCACCATTAAAAAAAATGAAGTGGAAAATTCAAAAGTTTGGCAGGTAGGCCCTTGTTTGAAGAGGATAATGCATATTCGCACATTCGTATGCCTTACAGTATGAGTTTAATATCAGGACAATGATCTTTATTTGATTTCCCATTTCCCACTTAATATTCACATATGATATTTAGACAGAAACTCAAACATAGCTTAATCTGCCTCTACCTTGCATAGTACACAATTCTTAGAACCGCTTGGCTTAACAGCAGTTGTAGATCCGCTTATTGTTGCTACAGTTCTCTGAGCGGTGGGCCTCGTTGTCAGTGCTAGTGGGACGTTAACAATGGGATTATGGTATCACAGTATATCTCTCACTGCGCTGCACAGAACAAACTAAGGCTATGCTGATTCTGTCAGAGCTGCTGTAAAGATAAGAATGTGCGAAAAATGTTATATGACGTAAACAAACAAACAAATAAGTGGTGGAAAAATAAATAAATAAGTAAATAAAAATACATTATAAAATAATGGAATTAAAATGGAAACTTTTAGTTTAACAAAAAATGGAAAACATCGCACTCAGTTAATGTGGAAAATGTTTATTTGGTTGTAAAAAGAAATGCAATGAATTGTAATGGAACAAGATTTCCTGAAATGTGTATGGAAATTCATATAACGTATTGCATTTGCTTATGGTCTGTGAGAATCGTTGCCTTCAGCTGAAGCAAAAATCGAAAACTTTACCAATTGTCCCAATATTTCCCAATACAATTTATTGTTTATACACTCTGTACTTCCTGGAGTTTTTTTTAAGGACGTACTACTTTGCCAAAACAGAGCAGATTAAAATACAACCTATTTTGACACTTTAGTTTGGCCAGAAACGTGGCTACATAAGGACAGATCAGTGAGTTCGTCATTTTTAAAAGCTCACAGTCTGTATCCATCCCCGTCCAGTGAACTTAGTAATGCTAATTAAGAGGACGGGCTTTTCCTTCAGATTTTTTCAGGCCTGCTGTGTTTGTTCGGTGCAGTGTATGAAAGCAGACTGCTCTGATAAGAGGGCGTGATTGAAGGTCGGAAACGAATGGCTGGGTGAGTCAGTGTTTACGTGCTGGCTTAGTCACTCCTCTGGAGCGAGCTCAGATGAACTTTGATTAGGGAAATTGGCTGTGAGGGAGGCTCTCTCATTAAGACACTGCTATTTACTTTCAATGATCTGAGATGACAGAGAGAGAGAGAGAGAGAGAGAGAGAGAATGAAAGGACTGTTTATCAAAGATTCATACAAAGACTCAAGTTATGCCTCATGGGCAAATAAATTATGAACCATACAGGAACAATGCAGGGGTGGCTTAGAGATCATTTGTGCTTAGTGGTGAAATGTGAAATACTAATGATTCATTCACAATAGCCAGAAGTCAAGCCATTTTGTCTCGAGAACTAAAATTAGAGACATTTTAAATAATCATTGATGGGAAGTCAAGCAAGCAAATAGTCTAATTAACTATTATTTTGAGCTACTCTTATCTTGCTAAATAATCAGTAGAATCTCCTGTTAGACTCATATCTGG
Source organism: Colossoma macropomum (assembly GCF_904425465.1). Lineage (NCBI taxonomy): Eukaryota > Metazoa > Chordata > Actinopteri > Characiformes > Serrasalmidae > Colossoma > Colossoma macropomum. The sequence goes on along the minus strand of NW_023494802.1, from coordinate 11,062,788 downwards.
ACAATGTTACACACAAAACAAACAAAGTACACATTCATTGAATTTCAGTCTCAACAAGTGGTGTTGTGCTTATAAAGGCACAGCTCTTATTTCCTTTCTACATGAACTAACCAAGTATTGCTCCCACGTCTGAGATCTTGCCACCTGCCTCCTCCAGAATGGAACTTAAGGTCCTTGCAGCATGAATAACTTGAGCATATGATCATCTCTCTGGATGCTTTTTTAAAATCTGAGACATCTCATTTATCTGTTGTTTTTTCCTCACTCTCCTTCTTTATTGAAGTTGTCAGTAATTGGCCATATGAGTCATTAGGTGGAGAATTCCCTCCAGTAGCAGCTCCCCCCTCCACTAGGGCCTAATGAGCAGCAGCTGTACCCAGGGGCTTTCAGATCTGCTGCTACAGGTAGAGTGGGCTCACTTTGCCAACTGTAGAACCTAATGGGGGTGGAAAACCATAGGAATAGAAGTTTCATCTGAAACTCTAGAGAGAAAGTAAAGATTTACCTGGCTTTTCAAAATGTCTTTAACAGTTCAACATGGGTTTTGGATTGGTTTGCAATAGCTTAACATGTTTAGCAGAAATCTGTTTAGATCGTGCCATTTTTCCTTGGAAACCTTGGAAACCTGCACTATAAAAATGCTTCTGGTTCTGTTAACTTACTAACAGAATTACAGTTGGAATATGCCAAATCCCACACATTTGTATCCACTAGTTGTGCCACCTTTGGGGCAAATCAGCTTGGAAGTAGCTTGGAAAAGAAAGTATCTAGCTGTGGCAGGTACATTTATACATGTATATACTTGAAACTTGACTGATACCTTGTCAATCAAAGTGAGATATGCCATATGGCAAACCTGACAGCAGTTGCCCTGATGGCTGCAGGTCAGCTGAAGAGTTTAGTTCCATACCCCTGCTAGACATCACACTAAGTGGGCCGTAGAGAGCCTTATCTGCGAGGCCCTTATCAGAAGCGTGTTAAACCCAATGTACGACAAGACTGGCTAGCTAAATTACTGCAGTGTAGAGTGCTGACCCTTGGAGGTAAACCACTCTGATTGAGCCTAATAGCAAGTACTGTTCCTCCATTAGCCACTGCCCCCCCACCACCACATCCCAGGCCTGCCCACAACCTACAGCTGTGCTTTTAATGAAATACATACTCCAAACTCTGCTACTGGGATTTGTTCCACACAGAGCCCCTCTGACCCTTCAAGATGGTAGAGATGTTAATTGAATAACTCAACGGTGTAGCAGACCACTATTACCCAACTGGGTCAGTGGCGTAACCAGGATCTTATTGGCCCAGGTGCAGAGGAATTAATGGGCCCCTCCAAATGAAAATTACCTTGCTTAAAAAAGGACAGTGTTAGCTTGTTTGCCACACTTTTACCTCAATAGCTGCCCTAAGCCATTAGGATTCTGGCATGACGAATCCACTTTTTGACAGCTGGCACATGATCACTCCTTACTTCCCGCCGGTAATTCAGGATGCCACCAGCTCTTAGCGTAGTCCGTTCCTGCCTCAGGCCAGAGGAGACCCTGTCTCGCCCCTTGTGGTCAGCGCTAGAAACGGGGAGCAGGCCAGGGCTCCATCTGGTGTCAATCACAGCTTCCCCAGGACATCCCTCAGATCCAAGCCGAGCTGGAAAAGATCCAGAGTCTGTAGGCTGGTGGCTAGTTGAGGTAATGTGAAGCAGACTCCTTCCACATATGGTCTGAATTGATAAAGCATGCCTCCTCTACCGCGGGAGGTTTTGTATTTGCAGCAGACGAAGAGCCATCTGGAGCACCTGTCACATTGTTAGTTTTTGCGTCATGAGGATTCATTTAGCGCATTATGCTGCATGCTAGAATGACAGCTGTTTTTCATTTTTACCCAACCTTTGCTGTCTGCTGTACTTCCACAAATCAGGGGTGTTTTATGTCCTGGGGAATGCAACAGTTTTATTTTCAGGTTTATATCATGCAGTTTGTTAGCAATTCACCTTTGCTGCTGTAGGCCAAGCACCGTCCTCATGAGCAGCAGCTGAATGTTATCCACTGCGGAGTCCTCAAATGCCTGTTAAGGAGCCGGAAAGTCATGAAAAGCTTGCCGGGGCTCTGACACATACCTCACTCTGTAAATAAGCTGCATTTCATTTGCTTAATCTTGAAGGAGATGAAGCAGGCTAATGCGGTAGTGAGGAAGAGACTGTGAAAGCTCTGTTCAGATCGGCCTGGGATCAGTTCCAGAGGAGCCTCCATATCTCTTGGGTCTTTCCTGCTGTCTGCAGCTGGAATCTTCAAAAAGCTCGGCCCCCAGGCTAGATAAGAGATGATAAGATGCGCAATGTCACAGAGATTTTATCCACACTCTTCTTTGGTTTCCTTCTCTTTTTCACATTTGCTCACTTACGCTTGGTGTTCGAGAGAGGCCCATCAAGAGTATGCTCTTCTTTTTCCTGATGTAGTCACCCAGGAGAGGTACATGGACAACCTGGTTCTGGTATTCTCGGTTTAATTTACGCTTATCTGTTGTGCTAAAGAAATTTGCAATTCTGTTCAATACTCTTCTCTAATTCGACTGCCTTACGTTGCCCTTGTGTTTTAAAAATATTACACGGAACCCCAGGCTAATCCCTCCTTTCAAAGAAAAAGACACAAAAGTTAATTCTTCTTTTCCCTCAAACTTCTCCATGCTGGGGAAGCCAGAGCTTTCTATCCATGCGATCGGGGCATATTTTTCCCCCCTTATTGCTGTGTAATTATGGGCACAGAACATTTCCCTCAGACACCCATTTAGGCAGCCTCATTGTCATCGTAAAGCCTCATTACCATAAGACAAGGCAACATTATGCTAATGATATTTGATATTAGGAGTAATTGAAGTTTTAGGGGAGGGCTTATGGAGCCTAGGACTGCAGGGGAGATGAGCTCTGGCTGGCATTTCACAGTTGCTGGTATTTCCGAGTGTTTGGCCCCAGTCTGCAGGGCTTGGCTGCGTGTTCTGCGGTAATTAGCGAAGACTGCGGGGGCTGATGAGAGAGGCACTCAGTGACACGTAGTCTTACCCCGCAACACTCGACACACTTGCAGCTTCCACTCTGTAACCGTAGCCTGGTGACCTTCTTATTTCAGACACAGCAATCGTACCAGCCCTGGTGCTGAAAGAGAATATGTCCTTGATGATTCTCACTGCAGGTGTTGCATGATTCAGATCATTTCAGCCTTTTGATTCACTGACATCGGTATTCTGTGGATTTCAGCTGAACGTTTCAAGTCTGTGCAGATTAGTGTTTTATTCCTTTTGCATACCATAGTTCACAGCAACCCTTGATCTCTACTCTATCTTCTCCATTTTTTGCAGATAAGTGACAAACACAATGTCAGAATATAACCAGATGTGTGTTATTTCATTATTTCCTTATTATCATCAGAATATTTCAACAGTCTTACATTATTATGGCAGTTTCGTGATCAGTTTACGTTATAACGACCTGATAACGCTAACCACACAAAGTATATAGGAATGGAGTTTGGCAAAACACCCATGCTTAAAGGGCTAATGTTAGTTGTAAGTTGTTTTTATTCAAAACACTCCTCTGTGAGACTTCAAGTGAGAGAGGCCCTTCTTTCTGAGAAGCACCTTCACAATTAACATAAGTACTCCCAGGTAATTTTGGCAGAGTTTTTGATGAGGCAACTGTTAAATGATATTTCACTGCAAATGCAAGATGTAATAACCTCTCCCTTAAAAATACAATTAAACGAGACTTCACCCCTGTGGGTAAGAAAACAGCATTGCATGTTTGGTGGAGTGTGTTCTCGCACCCTCGTGAGCTGTTCATGGAGCGATGGCATTATAAACAATGGCTATTATCAGCACTGACAATCACAGCTCTCCTCAGCCGTCCACTCGGCCACAGACCCTCCTCAGCCATCAAGCTAGTCTGGAGACCCTCCAGCACCCCACCATACAGTGCAACTTAATGTGTGGTCCGGTCTTGTTTAAGCCCCTCATAAAAATACATGACAGCAGGCTGTAGATATCTTCTTTAAAGTAAACGTCCCTACTAAAAGGACTGTAATCCGTTTGTGTCACAAGGATCAACTGGAAGTTGTACACTTACAAATCTTTAAGGTTTATTTCCTATGTTTAACAAAAGTTAAGTAACTTTAGTAGTAAGGTAAAGTAGTAAGGTAAGTAACTGGGCCAGCCCATAAAAACGCACAGTTTCTTCATTAAGTCATTGGTCTTATGAAGCCGATAGGAGAAACATTGTCAGTTTTGTAGGCTGGCCCAGTTGCTCTGGTCACGATGAAAGATAAAACATTGCTACATCTATAGAGTGAGATTTTCCAGTTTAAAGACCATTAAAACCTCCTTCTGATGATGCATCTTGAAGGTAGGAGGGACCTTTGAAAATCTACTAGCACTTTGAGGCAGATATTTTAGGAGGGGGCTGTTTGAAATGTATTTTTTCGTGTTAGCTAACACAGAAGAAGTCCAGGTAGCTAACAGTGCTAGCTAACTAATACGAGAAAGCTGAATATCACCTCTGTATTTATTAGCCTCTACATAGAAATCCTTTAGAATTTCTTTATTATCACTGTGAGGAGGGTTCCCAATGGTTTGCACAATGCATTGTGGGTGTTGTAGTGAGAACATTGGTGGACAAAAACGATACAAAATCAGCAATTCTGTCAAACTGATTTGGCTAAAGAATATTACATTAGATGACAAAATACATATTAAATGATAGTTTTAGGCCAGAATGGCACTTTAAATATAGGAAATTACTCATACAGTATGAGATTGATGAGTGCAGATGTCCTCTGCTTTTTGATTTTTGGGAATTTTATCTGAAGTTGAAGCACCAGAGATACTTTTTTGAAACATTTGTAAGCTAGCACTTGATCTTCCTTTTGGAAACCAGTACCAGTGTAAAACAATCAGCTATTACCTTTAAGGTATTTCAGTGTTGTTTTAATATTCAGAATAATATTTAGGCAGAGAGAGAAACATCAACAGGGATATTTTCTGAAGATCCTTTATTAGCACACTGAAGAGGTCTTATTCTGTGTTACATCACTGCACCCTTTACTTTCTCTCATATCTGTATAACGTGGCTTTACTGTTTCCTTACTGAGGTTCAGATTTTCACTCTCCAAAGTAGATTCAGCTGTCAGGCTGCAAAAAATGGACGACTTCATCTTTACAGTCTTCATTAGATCACACTGGCCACTTGTTGGGGCATACACACCCTGCAGCCCTGGACAATGGATGAATGCAGCTGTATGTCCATTGATCTGTCCTGGTAGGAGAAGGTTGTAAAGGGCTTGAAATGGAAATGTTGGGCAAGCTCAGGAGGTGGGGGCACTGCAGATGGCTCCTCTGGGAACTTTTATTGCCAGCACCACTCTTTCATACGTACATAGTCTGGATTTGATGTAAAACAGAGGGAGGACGAGAGCTGTTACTTTCTTTATTGTAGAGTTGGTGGGCATGCAGGAAGTTGCTAATTCCCTGAGAGTGTGGGAAGAAAAGTCTGTGCCCCTGCCTTGCGCACACACATGCTCAATGTTTTATTTGGTACTGAGACTTAAGCTCAAAGATGGGAACCAGTCAGAATCCCTGCAAGAAAAAAAACATAATGACATACTACTCTTCTCTGGTTTCAGCCCTGGCAATAATAAACGATAGAATACCATCCCTAAACCAATTACCACGCCTGCTGAAGGCCTAATCGTAATTGCCAGAGTACAAATGAATCTTTCTCAACAAGCGTTTTGAAGGCGTCGCTCATTCTCAGACTGAAGGTCTTGGTCAGCAGTAACAGGTGTCTGGGTCTTGCCTGATTTTTTTTCTGCTCCTGCTAACACAATGCAGCCCTTATTTGCAGAATACCTGTGTCAGACTGACTCTGTAGTCACTCCACAGGGAACAATGGGCTTCTTTCTCGTTCTTCCACCTCCTTATGTTCCTCTGCCCCGCCGGCAATTCCTACCCTCCAATTTTTTGGCAAAAGTGAAAATGCCCTGTAGGGTTACTGTGCGGGGATTCACACTTATTATCTAAACGTTGCTGTGATGTTTAAATGTGTCAACAGTCAATCGTCGACCACCCTTCTATGCAAAGAATGAATAGGATGACATACCCAAAGAGAATGCGAGGAATTTTTCTCTCTCGCCATCCAAGATGGATCATATTGTGATTTTAAATCCAGGCATAACAATAGAGGTCTTGTTACTTGGGGCTGAGTTTTTGATTTTGGCCCACTACGTTACTGAGGGGGTGGAATGTGGGGCCGTTTGGTATTTTATGGAGCATCTGCTGCTTATGGTAACAGTAGCTGAGTCTCCAGGCCCTGAATGAGCAGCCCTGCAAGCTACTCCCACGTATTGACACAGTCTCACAGTATCTGGCAGTGTGGAGAGTCCCAGCCCTTCATAGTGTGAAAAGGCAACCTTTAATATAATCTTTTTATGTTAAAATAACATTTACACATATTACCCTGTACTTGAAATGTGGTCGGTTGGCACATTTGGTGTGCAAAGTTTGCTACTTCAGTTTTTCAAGTTGAGGCGAATATAGGTAAGCAATGAAAGCTTATGATCACCAATTTAACATACATTGAGCATGCCTAAATCATGGCACATACATGCCGTAAGCCATGTTGAGTTGTTAGATAATCTCAAATATACTTGCTTTTGTGGCATCTGACACTGTATGGCATAATGTTGTCTATGAAATCAGACAAATGTACTGATAGAATTCAGGCTTCAAGATGGCTTTTATCAACAGTGGTATGCAACATACTTTTGGCCATTTCAGTAGATAACAGTATGTCATTCTGTGTCAGTAACCACACAAGCAAGTCTATCTGAGATTACACAGCTTGGCATAGTTTAAGTTGTCAATTGTGTGATAATTTAGGCTCCACTGCAACTGTAAATAAGCGAAGCACATATTTTCAGCTTTGATACATTTTTGAAATCTGAGTTCGAAGTTTGATTTGATTTTTGATATTTTAAGTGTTACAATGTCTTGGTTTTACAAAACCTGCATTATACTGTATACCTTGTGGATTGATTTGGTTCAGAGAACGTTTTTTTCCAAACAAAGGAGCACAAAGTAACAAAAATAGTTCTTGTAAAACAGTGCAACTGAGCTACAATCAGTACAGTAATCTGAACTTTTTCTTATAAAAGTTTATTTTGCATGTGCAGATTGTCAACCCCCCAACACTGAAATATCAACATGCCACAAAAGCACCCTTAAAATATGTACTGCATCTTCACTGACAGTAAGCATTGACTGACGCAAATGAGAGATCCTCGGAAGAGAAAGAGGAATATGTCTTCAGTACAGTTTGGATGTTCATTGTTTTTTGATTCCTTTACCAAATGTGTCTTGGCAGTTTCACTACATTTGGAGCAAGGGTAAAACGGTGCACATCTGATCTTTCATATGTACTATCATATTAAGACATTTGCTTTTGTTCATATTCCAAAGCATGGCCTCTTTCTGATGTACGTTTTTGTTGGAGGGTAGCTGTGTTGGTGGAGTAAAACTTGCTAATTTGAAATCCAGACTGATCCTCCAGAAGACAGTTTGACATGATTGATAGTGGCTGGCTGCACGTATACCTTCTACAGGAAATCAATTAGGCCGAGGTCGTAACCTGCGTGAGAGTGTTTGGCAGCCCATGGCAGAGAGAACTGTCCCACTGAGATCTGGGCCCTCCATCTGCTCAAAGTTTCAACAGGTTTAGCTTGGTGCTTTGTGTTTGGTTTGCAGCTACGTGCCCCTTCATGCTTCCCTGCTTTGTCTCTGCCATTCCTGTGCAGACTCTGTGTATTTTTCCTCGTCCGCAGTTGCTTCCTAAGCTGAGGTTTTTTTAAAATGCCATAAACAGAAAAGGGAACTGCAGACAGCGACTTGTGCAAGGGTATCCGAAACGATAAACACATCTTTCCTCGAAGAATCCCAGCCTTAGAGATTCAGGCAGAGTTAGTGAAAGGTCTGATATTATCTGTCTAGAGAGACTATAAAGTGTCCGTTTGATTTATTTCTTCTGTCTCGTCTTGGATTCTGTCTTCATCTAATCCAAAGGTGCTAAACCTTTGATTATTTAGATGAGACCTGTCTGTGCTGTGATGATGGATTGGTTTTGGCTGCCTCTTAGGCTAGGTTCATAACTGTGCTTGAGGGGGGGACAAAGTAATATGAGATGACGAGCCAGTGCGGAGAATAATAGTGAATCTTGGGGATTTGGGGTACCGCTTTGTTTCGGTTCTGCTTTAAAATGCTCTTGACTGAAAGCTATGTCTGGTCTTGCTCATTAGAGTCATGCCCACCACTGTGCTGGTGGGGCTTAAACTCTGAATAATTGAAAGCTGAGACCTCTGGATGGAGTGCTGTCCCAAGCTGACCCATTTTTGATGGTCACATGACTCGTATCTCGCTACTTCAATGGCTGGGTAAAACAGAGACTGTACTGTGTGGGTGTAAGAACATGGGTGTGGTCTATGTGTGTGTGAGAGCGTGAGTGAGTGTGTGTGCCGTCTGCTGCGTTAGCGCATGCTTTGTGGGATGTCAACTGTTTTTCAGAGCAGTCTGCTTTAAATAAAGAAGAGATGTAGTATTTGCTGTTTAAGGTGTTTTTTCCATCCCAGTCTAGAAAAAAATAATTTTGCTCCCAAAATATGAGGCCATTTGATTGAGGGTATGGATTGGTAACGGAATAACCATTCCAGATGCTAGTACTTGAATACTGAAATCACTTTTTACACATTAAGTTGTATCACAAGAAAAAGTATACAAATATATGCAGGTGAACAATTCAGTTAAATGCTGTTTTTGCATTTTAATAATGTACTTTTTATTTGTTTAATAGCCTGGGTTACACTCCTGTTTGTATGTAGATATCCGCTCATCAAAAGTTTCTTCAAGGATATTAATACCCCGTTTGCCCCCTTTGCTGCACTAACAGCCTGTACACTTAAGGCTGTACACCAGATGGTGGAACATTGTGGGTAGGTGAGGTTGGATGATTGGTTATGGATCCCAAATGCCACTCAACTCATCCCAGAGATATTGGATGGAGCTCCATCACTGCAGAGAATGCAGTTCTACATGCTGGGAGGCTTTATACCCCTCTATTAGAGGCTTGACATTGGGCATGGTGGCTCATATGCAGCTGCTCCAGAGCATCTCATTCTATTGGCACTGCTTTTTTGTTGCGATTGTACAAGCTGTGTACATGCAGTTGAACTTTTATGTCAGTTATGGGTGGTACACTAATGTGTGGATGCTTAGATGTATAATGTGTATTATGAGAGTTTTGCCTGGTCTGTAACAAGGTGGTGTATTCAGTGACAACTAATTTTCTGTCAGTAATGTTTTTAGAATTGAATTGCAATGAATAATTTTTTTAAAATATTGATTTAAGTAATTTTTTACGCTTCCATGTGCTAACCCAAGTAGCTAAACCAACTTATCATAATAGATAACTCTTGTGAATACTTGAATAACAAAATAAGCCTGAAAGCATTTCCCTATTTTAAATGCAAGCTGAGAAATGAATGTGAATTCCCTTCTAATAAAGCCTAAATGTGCCTCTTCCTTCTCCTTCCATCTCCCTCCTCCCTCCTGCCCTTTCTATATTTCTTTGCACCTTGCACTGACTTGCTGGATCCAGCAGCTGAGAAGCAACAGGGCTGTTTGGCCTGGCAGTGTGTGTTAGAGTTCTGCTACCCGACCCGAGCCTGATAGGGCAAGGCAGAATATCGGGTTTTGGCCTGGATTCGATATGATTTTTTCTGTGCTTCCTCAGATCAGGCTCATTTTTGTTTTGCAATGAGTGATTTTTTTAGCTCACTCCCAAGTGTTTCCTCTCTTAGGGTGGACAAGGGGGACATGTCCATCCCACTTTTTGACATTGCGTGAGATAATTTTCATGGAGTAGCATGATGGTTCTTGAAAAAAGGTATATAGCTTATATTTTTGACAGTATTTGCCATTAAATCTCCCACACTAGTCATGTTGTAGCTATCTTCACTGCCTTTTATTTGTATCAACATTATGTGCTTATTATCTATCTATGCTACAGAGCATCCACACGTGTCAATCCTGTTAATAATATTGTTTGTTTTGGTTTGACATATACATTGACATATACAGCATTGCATATCATGTGGAGATGGTAACTAGTTCTATGGATGAAATTGGTAACATCTATGTGGTGCTAGTGTTGTAGGCTATAGCTTTTCAATGTTGGTTCCCTAGGGATGTAACAATCCATCGATCTGTATCAATGCATTGACAAAACAGCAAACGATCTAGTGTCATTGATGTAGCACATAAATGTCGATGCATGTTTATTTTCACCTGTTTCAACATTATCCTCATGATTCCTCTGTAGTGTAGGTGGCGGCATGGGGTGTAAGCTTGTTACGGTCTGTGTAAGCTTGTTTATACTCTCTCATTGGTAACAAATCATGGGTGTGGAAACATTTTGGTTTTAGAAAAATAACAGACAGACAGAAAAGATGTTTGCTGTTTGCAAAGCATGTAAGTATGAATTAAGATATTTAAGTAATACCACAAACATGTCAGCTCGCCTGAAAGGCGACACGGTGTTGAAGCCGTTTGCTCGGCTGTGTGAATTTTCATCATATTGTGGCTTGGAGTGTATTTCCAAAAAATTTAGACAAGTCCTAGATCTGGTCCATAACCCAGCTTTACTGAATAACTCAGAAACGGCGTATGCAGCCCTGAATTCTCACAAAAAAAGGCTGAATAAGTGCTACTGAACAGAATAACCAAACTCAGCTAACTCAAATGTGCTCTGACACCACAGTATCATTTCATATCGACTGCAGACCCCATGCAGTGAATTGAATCGCATTGCGACTTGTGATTTACACCCCTATGGTTACCCCCTACACGTCAGACCAAATTTGCACCCCTCTGTGAGAGCAAGAGTGAGAAAGAGATAGCAAGAAAGAGAAGAGGGCTGTGTTGTGGAAATGGAGCACAGCCTTGCCTTGGTCATTGTGTACGTTTTATAAGACCTCCTCCCGGTTTCTGCTCTCTTCCTCTCCTGTCCCCTCAGCTTGTCTGAGAGGATAAATGAAGTGAGTGTTTGTGACCTCTTCAAATGGAGCAGATGTGTTTCCAGACATGAGTGTAGTATGAACGCCTTTGTTTTGGCGGACGAGGGCACTCTCTGTTCGCCCCACACATGCATTCAGAGCTGACCACAACATAGAGCTAATGTACATTCACCAGCACTTACACTATGTGTGGATAACCTCTTTTCAGAATGTCGCTCCCTGTGACGTTACCATCTGGCACTTTTTCTTGTAAAATAACACTGCTGTGTTCTCAAGACAGAGATGCCCTTGGGTATATTAGCAATGCCTTGTTTTTGTCCAGAAGTGCCATATTTGTTTTGAACCATAATAATATGGTTCTTTTCTACCTCAGGGTAACAGAATTTTTAAGGGTGGTCAGACAGTATCAACTCAGCATCCTTACCATCACATTTCACTTATTCTACTCCAGCCAGTCTATGTGTCATTGTCTGATCTCACTATTAGGAGTGTAACGATTCCTAAAAACACATAATTTGGTTTGATGCAGTATGGTGGTGTCCTGATTCACTACATTTGACAAAACAGCTAAGAAGTGCCTGAAGATCTTCAGTGTTAATATGGAAATGTTTCCATTTTCTGTTTGAGATTTCAATATTATAAAGCTATAATATTTAGAGTGTCACACAGGAGTTTTGCTTGATCCATTCTCTCAAAGGTAACATATGAAAAAACAAAAAGTTTCTTAGTTTTTTTGATGAGGTATGTAAACATTGTTAAAGTTTCAAAATGTACCATTCAGTTCCCAGTCCATACAGTGCATATATATGGAAATTAATATACAACAACAGCCCTTTTTGAACTCACTGATTTTGTGATGTCATGAAAAACAACACATTTACATATATCTGCTTATTCAGCCTGTAGCAGTTTAACCCCGCCCATTCATGCTGAAGAAGTGTGAACCCAAACAGCTTTGTGAATGAGAACACAATAAAGGACAGCCAGTCAAAACAGATCTCTTTCACATCTATTAGTCTTAAACACACGGTAACAAAACAGCCTACCCAGTCTAACACACTAGTCACAAGCTAATACATTGTAATAGTACTCCAATAACTGTTACTCTAATACCCTAACGACTATGTGATGTTAATTTCTATGACCACGTCTGATAGTCTTTACACTCCTGAAAGTAAAAGTTCCTAAGTGGTTCTTGGCTTGGACAAACTCTTCTAGGAATTTTTTTAATTGGTATAGATCCTTTACATTATGTGGAGCTTCTTTAAACTTACAAAAGGCTACTCACACTCACACATCAAACATTTACCAAAATGATTCTTTAAAAAAACTTTTTGAAAGGTTCTTTAGGGTTCTTTGGGGAACCAAAAGTGATTCTTCAAGTGCAGTGGTTCCCAATCCTGGTCCCGGAGTACCCCTGCCCCGCACATTTCAGTGTTTTCTTAGCTCCCGACACACCTGATCAAACTAAACAGTTAATTAGAAAGCCCTTCATAAGTTGAACTGGGTGTTTAAGAGCAGGAAAACCAAATATGAGCAGGGCAGGGGGTGCAAGGATCTAAGGCATGCCTTGAAGAACCCCTTTTTGCCACTTTTAAGAATGCAAGCTAAGCTTGAAAGTCATTCAAACTAAAAAAGATGAAGCACTGAATTTATCTTATTCAAATGTGAATGCGTTTCCACATTAATAAAATACATCAACAGAATTTTGTCTTTCAGTTTACTTACGTTTGGCAGTAATTCTCTTGATGTATTGTATATTTATTCATATGGGAATGATGTACACATTTAAATCAAGTAAATGCAGTGCATCACTTTTTTCAGTGTTTTGTTTCTGAGCATTTTGTCGTATAGCTCTCTTAGCTGTATGGTAGGTAGATCTCTGCAAAGCTTAACACAGATGATTTCAAACTCAAGGCAAAGTTCAGAACAGCCTTATTGATGAGCACAGCAAATTCTTATACATGGCCCTAATTACGGCTAATGCATGAGGAGACTATCCCTAAAGTTCCAAAGTCATCAGGATGCCTCTGATTTAATGTATATTGATCACACTGGGCTGCTTACCAACTTTAAATTGTACTGAAGAGAAATGTAGTATTGGAAAAACCCTGATGCCATTGAACAAAGTAGCATAAATGAGTAAAATAATATACGCTGGGCAAAGTCTGGGCTGCGTCAGCAGAAATGTTATCTTTGCTGTATGCTGAAGGTTTACATAGATGTTACAGTAAGTGTGTAAGGTGTCACTGAATTGCTGTGATGAGGGTTAGTGTGGGATACCATGTGGTATCATCGCATTAGCACAGTAGTGCCTAAAATACTCCCACTGATCAGTCTGGCGCTGCCCCGTTTCAAACCATCTGCTCTTGATATTAGTATTGATGAGACATTTGGTGTAAGTTGCAGTGGGTTTGTAGGAAACTTTTATTCCAGTTAGCGCCCTGGCTCCACACTCCAACTATAGGCAAGAATAAAACTCAGATGTTTAGCAAATTTTTCTCACCATTGTGATTTGTGGTCTTCCTTGAAGATTGTTGTAAATTACATTCTTGCTATTTCAAAAAAAGAAGTGTCTCCATTTTTTGAGATTTTTAGGGTTTTTGGAATTTGAGCTCTGTCCTTTACATTGAGTGAAAATGTCATGATGATTGGATCAATAGAAATGCTCTGAATTACCTAATAATAATAATAATAATAAAATCTCTTTATATTAACTTACATTAAAAACAAAGAATGTTTTTCCCCTCTCCTGTAAAATTATCATTTGGAGATACTTGTTTTTCTTTGCACAGCAACGGTACGTTTCCATGTTTACTCTTACAGGACCACCGCTTGAAGTGCCCATATCATGTAAAAGAAAAACTTCCTCACATTTTAAAATGACTTTAATACAGTATGTAAACATTGTTCAAGTTTCAAATTGTTCAATTTACTCCCCATTGTATACATACATAGAAACTAAGCTTCAGTAACACCCAGTTTTTAATATATCAGCCAATCAGAACAGCGATCGTTTACATATGTCAAGGCACCTTTATCAGAAACAGCTCATTTCTAATGCGAGGCAAGCCGAAGTTGACCCCATAAGGACGTTTGATTTGGCCCTCCATCAGTCCCCTCACTCAGTGTCAGAACGAACATATTGATACACTGCATATCAATTATTAAATTCTTGTTTTCTTTTTAGAGATTGTTGTATTTTGTTTATTTAAAAAGAGGATTCTAAGTCTGCCAAACGTCTTAATTTGCATATTGCTTTTGGCCATAAACACTGCACGTGACAAAATCACCAAGACAAGTTTGGGCACCCCTGTCAAGGATAAAAAGAGATCATGTAAAAATGAACTATGACTGTTTTTGGTACCTAAATGCACACAAACATCATAAATGAGCTTAATGGTAGGATATGTCCCCTCTAACGTTTTGTAGGCATCCCTATCATGATTTTTGGGAGGTCATTCTGTATCATAAAGGATAACAAAAATAAATGTTTGAAGAGTGATATCTACTAAGTTGTACTTTGAAGAGGGTCCAGAAACATCAAGTGCTTTGTTTCACTAATGTGATAAGTGTGACTCATTTTCATTTAACACCTGATTGTACTCTGGCAGTGTAGAATGGGTCAGGCTCATGCTGACTTGTTATCAGAATCCAGCTCTCCCACCTGTTTTTGAATTGACCTTGTATGATAAAAGCACTTATACGTGCACGCCATCAATGTCACCAGCTTTCGCTAAGTATGCAAATGTACAGTGTACTGAGGACTTTCGTATGCTGAAGTTTTCACCTCTTGTATTGTTTTGCTTTTCACTGTGGAATTTCACAGTGACAGCTGAATGAGGTCTTATAGGCCAAGCTCACTGTCAGCGGAGAAAAATGCCCTATAGTGTGGATGCCCTGAGGGGCTTTAGCTATAGACAGAGTGACTAAGATAAAGCTATGGCTCACACAGAGGCATATGCAACTATGTGTTTGTTCAGTGATGGACTCTTATTACTCACTACTCTGATAGGAGCTGTCTCTGGAGGCGTGATTTATGAAAAAAAGCCACTTCTGTCAACTCTGGTACTCCTCTGAGCTGACTGTAGGCAAATGGCTAGACTACACCCTCGAGGGAAGAGGTGTTGGAAGGGCAATACTGGCTATTAACAGTATAACACTAATTAGGTAATGGCTACAATCTCTTTTTGATATTTTATGGAATTGTCTTCAGCTAAGATCAAAACCTGTCATTCCACAGATATGGAATGTGTCAATAATAGCACATAAAAGTCTCTTTTTTCAATCCAAGTACTATGGCTTTTATTGTTTCTACTAGTTAAAAGTCTCTGTGCTTAAGCAGTTGGAGTACTATGCTTTTTATTATTTCTACTAGTTTTAAATAATTTATTAATTTGTTTAGCATGTTTAACATGTTTACTTGTTGTATATATTTTATTTATGTTTGTTCAGTCTAATCCTATTCGTTAGAAGTGGAAAAGGAGTGAAAAGGATCATTTTCTTTTATTGTACTATATAATTGTTGCATAAATCTGACAAACAAGGGTCTTAGCTGTGTGCTTGGACCCCTTAAGACATCGTAAAACACTGAATATAAAACTGAAGATCTTTTTCAAATTGATCAAACGGCTAAAAAGTGAGTTGTGTGCAAATGGTATAATAAATACATTGAGATAGCTCATCTGCATACCCATGCAGACTTGCCTTAAACTGAGTAACTCTGCATTTGTACTGTAAAACTTTCAAACTCTTCCCAAAGCTTAAAAAGTCACTTCTGAGAATTTCTCTCAAACGCCGGAGCTGGCAGCTCGTTCAGCATGACTTTCCTTCCGACAGAGCAGGGGGCCTTCTGGGGGCTGTTGCCTCTCTTATAATTTCATTAGCTCAGCTGTTAAAAGCAAAACACTGTTTTGATTTAGGGCTTCCTGAGTTTAGAGACCGAAACACACGGCATTAATCATTTTGTTCTCTCTGGAGTTTCGAGCCTGTTCAATCAGCACTGCAAAAAGAAAAGAAATGGCTTCTGGCTGCACAGCCTCATAAACATGACGATTTCTCTCTAGCCTGTCATGCGTCAATACAAATGTGAAGTCATATATTTCACACAAGATCGGTATCAGAGTAGACCTTTAAGTTTGCTAAGGTTACTTTAAATGTTTACAGTCACTCTATTGCTTATGATGAAGGGAATTCCCACATAAGTTAAATATATAATGCTGTTTCAGTAATTCAGTTCACTTACTTTTGCCAATGTATTTTTTTTCCCATAGTGAAATGTTGTACACGTTGGAATGAAGTAAATTCAATACTGCAGTTTCCCAGTGGCCAGTTTTGTCCTTTTTGGCTCATTTTTGTTTGTTTTTCCAAAGTGAGCACACCAAATGTGTTACTTTTTTATTTTTATTGCACTAAACTTTTTACTATTATTACAGTTAACACTTCACACTTCCCTTTAAACACCCTTTAAACAGTTAAACCTTCAAAGAGGTGGCAGAAAGTGAGAGAGCAAAGCTGGAGATGACCCTCTGGCTGTGTGTGTGTGTGGTAAGGCTACAGAGGTGTGGGACTGGGGCACTGGGCCAGGTTGGAGCTGTGTGGAGGAACAGCTGGAAGCTGAAGGGAACACATGGCGGTGGCATGGCAGCAGCAGATCAGTCCTCATCTGCCTCATTTATTTATTTTCTTTTTTTATTTTCATTGCTCTGGAGCCCAGAGCGTGGCAGCAGCTGGCTCCGGCCTGCTGGCTGGGAAAACCCACAAGACTTGAATATAAAGCATCAACATCAGGAGCCCCGGAGTGTGTCCGATATGTGTGTGAGGGTTTGTGGCCTTGCGCTTCTTTTCTCAATTAATCCGTAACTTAAACAGCTTAACTTAATGAGCCATAATCAATTTGATTTGATGATGCCACATATAAACGTTTATGTTTAGTAGTATTTAACCGTGGGAAGTTAATAGTTACTTCATATTATCCATTATAGTAAAACTTAATTTTGTTGTACCATTCAAAGGTAATCATGTAATCGCATATTAAATTTCATAGCGAGGGGCTCCCGAGTGGTACAAGCACATAAGAATTAGCCCTTTTTGTCAGGAGATCATGAGCTCTTTTGCTGCCAGTGCCACAGCAATCCATGACCAGGAGTCCAAGTCTGTGGTATGTAGGCTGGGCTTCCCTCTCCCCTATTACTCAGCGTGATGCTAGCCAACACAACGTCTGATAGCTGACATAACTCAGTTGGCAGTTAGTGTTCTCATCCAGGTGTGTTAAGCTGTCCAATGACGCTGCGTTATCAGCAGTTTGGAAAGATGCGGGAAAGATAGAAGGATGCAGATCATGTGATTTGGAGGAAGAATAATATTTACATAACTTAAATCATTTTTATGAAAACTTGAGTGCACAATTTTTGATTTTATTGCTAAGTTTAACATATTGCAATACATATGTACAAAATATTGAGTGTGTACAAAAAGTTTGGGTGCCGTATGTGTGTGTGAGTGAATATGTTCTGTACATATACTGTATATTACATAGCAAGTTATGCAAATAATTCCATTTACATTCAATTTTACATTTACATTCGATTTCCATTCTGTCTTGGTAGTTTCAAATCTGCCCTCTTTAGCTTTTTCAATTAGTTTCAATGTCAAGCAACAACAAAAACATGGCAAAATGTATGTTTTTTTCTTTCTGCATTACAAGACTGTACACACAACAGTAACATTTCTCTGCTTGTTTCAGTGTACTACAAGTTAAGCTACAAGAATTGGCAACTTCACTGTGCTTTTGTTATCACCAGAATTAAGGGTAAAGCTGCCTCTTTAAGCCTCCTGTACCTCATCAGTGTACAATAACAGAAACAGGGGAATCATTGAATGTTGTTAAATGAACGCAGTTGTTCACAGGCTTCTGATTAATCCTGATTGCTATAATTACATTGCTTGAGGCTAACCCAGAACCATGTTATTGATGAGCCTCTAAGTGCTCCTGGGCATTGCACTAATATACTGTGCTGTTATATGTGAATACCTCTGTACCTCACAGTGCACAGGTCGATCCACCACAGATATTTATTTGCCCCAGGGGTGAATGTGAGATCACATCTAAAAGAGAATCGGGATCAGCAGTGTGGAATGAACCAGCAACAGGGACAACGTGGATCAAATAAGATGTACATTAAAGGGCCCACACCATGGAAAACCATATTTTCCTCCCTTTTCACAAACAAAGTTACATTTTTGAAACTTACGATTCAATTTCCAGTCCATGTAGTTGCAAAGTCTGCAAACTCAGCGGCCAAAACAACCCATTTTGCATTTACTGTTTTTGTGATGTCACAAAAAGCAAGCCTGCTACATATATCCACCTATTCCGTCTGTTCACGCTGACGTTATAAGGAGTGTTTCAGCTGGGCTGCTTTTTCAATGAGGTAAAGTACAGACAGCTAGCCTGCTACGGAATCAGCAGTGGGGATATGAAACTCAGTACAGAGGTCATTTACAAACCAGTCTTAAAGGGACAATGACATAAACAGATGGTGTAATCAAGCTATAAAAAGAAGTAATTTATCATGTACAAATGAATTATGATTGTTTTGGTACTTAAACCCACACAAAGGTCGTAAGTGGTTTAGAGGCAAGAAAAATGTAGGATATTAGCCCTTTAAGAGTGTGTCTGTGCCAGTTGTGGTCTCAGATAAAAACCTGCCCCTAGAATACTGACAAGAGAGAGGAAGATTGGGAGAGAGAGAGAAAGAGAGAGAGAGGGGGGAAAAATGAAATTGCCATGCTGGACCTCACTTATTGCATTAAGTGCAATCAATAAATTCCCTTTTTGTGTGCTGGCACATCTCCCCTCTCTGAATCTCAATAAAGTAGAGTGCTCTCTTCGTAATGAAGATTGCTGATTACTTTTAGTGCATTTAAAGCACAGGCTACTGCACTGCAATTTCCCCCCACCACTCGCAGGCTTACTCCCTGCTTTTTAAACAGGCACACCGTAAACAACCTCATATATTTTCTTCCCACGCAGAGCCGCTCTCACACTGGAACCTGCCTTTTTTTTCCTTCACGGCGGAATGAAAGTTGTTTCAAAGAACATTTTCTTCGATCAGTGTTGTTATAAGATTATGACAGGCTTTGCAACTTTGAGTCATGGAGATAAGCCAGCAGCAAGCAGAGAGCAAGACAGATCTGAG
The DNA here is from genome assembly GCF_904425465.1 of Colossoma macropomum. Taxonomy (NCBI): domain Eukaryota; kingdom Metazoa; phylum Chordata; class Actinopteri; order Characiformes; family Serrasalmidae; genus Colossoma; species Colossoma macropomum. The sequence continues at coordinate 11,043,485 of NW_023494802.1, read as the reverse complement.
CGATGTCCAAGTGAGCAGATAGTTGTTATTTTTAAGGGAGAAGAAAAATGCAGGAGGAGACCCACGCTGTCATCTCGGCTTGGTCCCAACACTGCAGTCAGCCTTGAGTCAAAATAAGTGTGACACATTGACTTTTTTTAGACAACACTGTACTTTCAAAGTGTCTTGATGGCGTGAATTTATTTTCTCATATCAAGTGTGAAGAAAAACTAGTATACATGAAAAAAGAGTTGCAATGAAATGATTTGGTTCAAATTTGTATATCATTTCTACATGAATGAAATATTTTACATCAGTGTAATCCGGAATTAAGTAAACAGAAAGCCAAAATTGTGTTGATGTAATAGGGTAAAAAACCGCTGATAAATGTTGATTGAAGTAAACCTGTTTTTCATATGGATTTTTTGGTTTTTAGTGATATATTCTATTATGATATCTCTCTTTTAGCAAGTACGTGCAAGTTCTAAATGCTTTATTTATTAAAAAAAAAGAAAGTAATTAAATAAAGGACAGTACAGATGAAAAGTCTTAAATTGGGCTTAAATTACCATTTAAGCTTACTTGTGTTCCTAATAAGCCCACTCATTATTTCATTTGATAATGATAACAAATATTTAAACCATGGGAACCATTATTAATCAAATTTTTTCAACATTTTATGTGTTTAAGCTTAGGCTGTTCCTTCCACATGTTGTTTTTAGTCAAGTAAGATTCTATCAGTCTGCTAACACACACACACACACACACACACACACACACACACACATTTTCTAAGCTGCTTATCCTTCTGGGTCGCGCGGGGGGGGGTGGGGGTGCTGGAGCCTATCCCAGCGGTCATTGGGCGGAAGGCCAGTCTACTAACTGCATTTCTTATTTATGTATCCACTTATTTGTTAGCTGTGTCAGCATATCAATATATTCCTGTAAGTAGAGAGATACTGGTTTGATCTAGTAGCACAAAAATGTATACCTGGCTGTATTTGTTACCCTCCAAAGGATTGTACGCTTGCTGCTGTGACTACAGATCTTTGGTTATATTGTCGTAATCCCATCCCTCGCGTGCATGCCAGACATGATTCATATCAAGTTGAGAGCGGGAGAGGAAGAGCCGTATTTTGTCTAGTTTTTCGCCCTAGAACACGTTTATCTCCTCATCACGGCTCCAGCTGCCTGATAGTGGAAGAGCACCTTACGTGTTTTCTCTCTCTCTTCTTTCTTTAGAACATGCTAAGGGAACATCTTTAAAGTCTGGCCCCTTAAAACCGAGGGAAAGAGCGTGATCTAGCACAGGGGGTGAGGAGAGACGGGTAGCCCTTTCAACCCACATGCCATTGGGCGCTCCGGCTTCTGCCCCCTCTCTGCAAGACTGGGGGCCCGAGCACCTGAGTGCATTATGAGCTCCGGGCCTCGGGTCAGCCCCTGCTTTTACACAGGGGTCAGCTTTGAAGCTTTAGAACCCCAATCCAAACCTGACATGCAGGATTGTTCCCTCCTTTTCAGTTCCAAAACCGTGTCCTGGCTCTGTTTCTCTTTCTTTTTCTGTGACTTGCCCTAGTTATCTTGCTTATGAGTATGAGTTTACTGTTTATCATTTTTTCCCTCTTCTTTCTTTCTTTTGAAAGTATGTGATCGTCATCTTTGTGGATTCCAGGCTCTTAAGGCTTTGCTAAAGGGCATTAACTCTGACTTTGTTCCCTTCCCCCAACTCTTTCTGTCTCCTCTTCTATAGTGTTTTTTACTAAGCATTGTAGTTGTTGAGGTAGAGTGTGGGAGGCAATACTCATCCTCATTGATATTCCAGGTTGGGTAGCCCCCTGTGTGTGGCATTCTGCTGTTAAATATGTATGATGCTAAAAGGTGACTGCGCTGGCTGCTGGATTATTGCTCGCAGAGGAGCCGGATGGTGAAATTATACATGTGTCTGGTCTTGCTGTAAATATTTCAGTGAGTGTCAAAGAGCTGAAAGATGGCAGCTGAAGGAAGGAAAAGACTTGGCAGGCTTCTCTACGGTGCATTACCGAGCATAGACAAAATGGCATGTAGCTAAAATCGGGCCTGCTTGTAAAAAGCATCCAAGACTCCGCTGGTGTGTGATCTGTTGCTGTTTGAAAGGTTCAAAATGGTGTCGTAATTAAAATGCAAAGCCTGCAAGTGCACTCGGAAATATGAGTAACATGTTACTGAGGGGCAGCATTTGTTAAACTACATGACACTTACATAAGCGTTTCGTGACAACTGACATTAACATTTAAAAAGGCTTATTCCAACTATCAGTTGTCATAAGGGCTGATTTAGTCAACTTTGATATCATTTCACCGCCGAAGCTCTCATAACAACTGACATATGTTGGAATGAGCCTTTATAGAGGTTTGTATAGGTAGGTTGTCATGAAAGGCTTATGTAGGTGTCATGTAGCCTTATAGTGCCCCTTATGTCATAAATTAAAACACAAAAGTATCATCTATGTTGGTTAATAAATTGTAAAATATTTTTATGCATTATTGTTGTGCCCAGGAAACTACTAAAAATGGCATAGGAGCATCACTAAACCTCTATGCTCATGAAGAATGCAAAGATCTATGAATATGCATGATTATGCAAATTGTAAACACCCCCTTGCTGGCCTGTTTGTAAACCCCGCCCCTTCCCACCACTACTCAGCATGCTGTCTCTTGGTTTAAACAGACGAGATGAAACAAAAACAACTATAAACTCCCAATTATGACTTTACTAATCAGAAAGATTTTGTTTTTCTGTCACTCCAGCACCAGTCATTCAATTTTGCTCACTCACATTCGAGTCTTATACTCGGCCCAGTGCAGCGTGAATGAGCCGGAATTACTTGTGGTTTATTTTTCATGCTAAGTAAATGTTAGCCTCTGTTGCTAACACGGATATAAATTAAAAGTAGCTTAAGCTAACAGCTCTGCAAACAATACCACAGGCTCTTTAGATTTGAGTCTTTATTCTCTAAACTTATGTCAGTGAGGCTTCAGTAACCCAGAATGCATCTGTGTGATTGTGTGTGAAGCTGTTTAGGCCTTCTCGCTAAGCTAATGCTAGCTTCTAGGGCTAGCATCTAGCAGTGCAGCCAGCTGATCTTCCTGTGGCTCTCGTCGGAGCTTGGCCTCAGGCACTGGCTTCAGGCACTGGCCTCATGCCGCCTCTCATGGCCCACGCTGGCGCCGGGCATGCCTCATTAGCATATTTTAGTATATTAGACTGTGATAGGTTCAAGCTCATTTGTGACTAATGACTAAGTTGCCGTGTAGCATCCCACAAATCACTTTTTTCAGATGTACTGAGAAAGCCAGCTTTTTTATGGAAAAATGTGAACCGTATTTGATGCAAATATCAGAATTTATAACCATAATAAGCCATTGAAGGAGTTATTATTTAAAAAGACCAAGAGGTCTTTATGAAGGCTGCCCTACAGTAAAGTGTTGCTAAAATATGTAATAATGTAGAATGCATTGCTGCATTTCATCACACCATGACTGTAAATGCTTATTGTATTGCTCTTCCATATACCTCTGCAATGTGCCGAATAATGTGCTTGCAATTTCACAGGAGTTGTCAGTGCTTAGAAAGGACTGTGTCTATCATTGCAATCTTAACTGCAAGTGGCTGTTGGGCTGTTTTCAGTCTCCTAACACGGTTTCTCTTCTCTCCTTCTCTTTCATGTTCCATATCTGGCTGTGTGGACTGCCCTCTCAGGTAAGACCCCTCAGCTGTCTTTCATCAGAGCGTAATAAGCAGTGATCTCCCAGCGCCCATGATCTCTCTCTCCCTCTTCTTGCACAACTAATGTCCCCAAACACCTCTATCTTCTGTAATTACACCTCTCTCATGTTCTTCCTCACGCTTCCTTCCAGGACACAGCATACGTTGGACTCGAGCTCGGGGCTGGCAGTAGCCCACACAGAAACATATATAAAACATAAACAATACTTCCCTATTATTAGGTTTCCCTCTTTGGCCCAGTGCTCTAAATTACAGCCCTAAAGCATGGTACATACGCGGTAATCCTCTTTGAAGTGTATTGATAGCCACTGTTTCCTTCCCATTCTCTGTGAACTCCCTTCCTACGTCCTGGCACCGTTCTAAGCTTCTATGTGTGTGTGTTTGCATGTGTGTTCATCATACCCTGAAAGAGAAAGAGAGAAAGTGTGTGTTTTGTGTGTGTACTGAAGCGCTTGCATATTCGCTCTTGGTCTGAAGAATTTGAATAATCGAAAATTTGTTTATGTTAATATTCGATTCTCTGTGTAGTATTTGAGAGCGTTATCAACATATTACAGGCTTAAAAATATTCATATTTGCATTTTATAATTAGCCATAATTTTAAATAGCTTTGTTCATTTAACTGGTTTGTTTTTTTAATCAATATATTTCATTTTTTGATTTTTAACAAGAAAAAAAATAATGTGCACAGATACAGATGTGTGAGATATTATGTGAGATATTAAGACAAATGAGTCTGACATTATTTTTGCTTACTTAGATAACAGTAATGATACAGAAATTAGTTCTTTTAAATCTGTTTAGTTCTTTTAAATCAGTTTAGCTGCCTTACTGAATGGATAGCCAGGTTCAATTTCAATAGCTAACATAAATCTGCAACTCTGAAAACTGTCAAGAATCCACAAGAGTTATCTAGCACTCAGGTGGGGTCTAAAGGGATAACAAACACGAAGCATATGAATACTATAAAAGGAAACAAATGCCAACGTAATGAAAACTCAGGTATTCAAATGATTCAGTCCAGGCCTAGTTATTTTTAATATATATCAAAAATGTTAAAAATAAATAAATTATAGCTGATTTAGTTGAAAGCTTCAAACATTCATACCAGGCATAAGTTCGCCTTGGAGCACAACAAACTGCACAGTTTTCCATGTGGCCATTGAAGCTAAACAAGCAAAGCCTCAGAAAGAAATCACTTGTTGAAGCACTTTGAATTATTGGACGGTAAGAAACATGCTCAGTGCACTGTTTGCAAGATGTAGCTGTACCACCAAGGCATGATTAGTTTAAAGAATTTTTAGTGATACGTATTAAGTTACCGCCATGCTTCTAATCTACACTGCCTCCCAGTCAGTTCCATCACGTACCTGCTTTAGGTGGTAATATCAGCTCTTTTTTCTCCCTTGCTTTCTAATGAAGCAGTTTCATAGCGAGTTTAAAACTTGACAACACAAACAGCGGATCTGTTTATTATGACAAAATCACAATCACAGGTTTTTACTGCTGTTGGTATCAGAGAAGAATAGTATTCATAAGCTGTTAGTACAGCTCAGGAGCTGCCCTGCAACTACCACACCAAGAAGATCATCACATGGCTGATTTGACTGGTTCTCTATAGATCTCTTTGACTCACAAGTGAGTTCCATTAGATAGATGATTTAAAAGTGCTTTAAATAAGTGGATTTTGAGTTTTTCACTATTTGAGCATTCAGAAATATCAATGAGTATTCAAAGCCGGTCAGATGCTGTTCGGGACAGCCCTGCTTTTAGCAGGTGTATCACAGGCTGGCTGTGAATAAACTGACTGGTGAGTTGCTGGTGAGTTGTGTGTCTGCTGCGGGGGGCTACACACGCACGCGACTGTGACGAATCAGGCAAAAGTAAGAATATGGCCTGTTCGCTCACAAACAGCAACAAAAGAGCAGCTGACTGTTTCCTATTGTTTTCCAGTATTGTTCCACTCATTCTTTTCTTCCCACTGTGTTTTGGAGGGACACAGAACAAGAGGAGTTCACCCTCAGGTTATGCCATGGTGAAGATCGCCTACAACACCGTTTGTTAGGTTTTATCATTTTTTACACATTATTTATTTTGTAGCTCCTCTAGTCTTGAGGGCGTTCCTAACTGTAGCCCACGAGATCTCAATGGGTTTTACATCATGCCTGAATTTCACTTAATTAGCTGTGTGGCATCTTGGTTTTGTTGTCAGAATATCTGTCATGTTGCGACTTTCCTTCTTTAAGTGAACAGACAGAACAAAACATATTTTTGACCTGCCAGTCTATTAGTAATTCTGTAATATATAGATTCTATTGCTTAATCAAGTAATCAGAGTTTTTGAAATCCTTTCAAAATACTTGCTTTGAAATCCTTGCAAAATACTTTATTGGGAAAAACAGGAAGTTTATTAACAGTATATGGCCAAAAAAGAGATTTTAAAATATGCATTATCATCATGCTAATTGCAAGCTAACTATTGCCAGTTCACTGGGAACTTTTTTTTTCAGTCCAATCATGGACTTCAATTGAGCAACAGCCGTACTTGGAAATAATTGATTGAAGTTAAAAGCATTTTTTCTTCCCCTTTGAAGCCACCATTTCAGAGATATGAGGTTTTGTTATATGGTAGTTCACTTGAGTTCTTGTTTACACAGAAGTCAGCACTGAGGCACAAGCAGCAGGAATAAACAAGCGGGACAGGGAGGGCTGGTTGTTTCAGACGGATGGCCCATGATCCATCCTTGTTCGGGAACGTCCTTTGTCATTTATATAATAAAAGCCAGCCAGTCAAAACAACCTTTTTGCTTCTCACAAAGCGGACATGACGGAGGGACCTCTTTCATCTTCCCCCGGCCCTTCCCTTCCTGTAATCCTCCCCCTCGGCCTCTCCAACACCTCTCAGCCTGGGCTAAATGGGCCTTTTATTGGGCCCCGTCCTCTGGGAGTGGGTGCTTGTCCTGGCCCAGTACTGAGTGTGTTCCCCAGGCTGCCCGGCACAAGGCCAGCCCTGCTGCTGCAGCCCGCTCATAATGGAGCATAATGAAGAGCCTCGAGCCTAGCAGAATGCTAATGTGCTATCATCCTTCCAGTCCGTTAGCCTGATTTACCAGTGTCTCTTCGTGCTCCCTCACTGGAGTAATATCAGCTGGACACCAATATTTGCCTTTGTAAGTTCTTTAGAGAGGCTTTAATATGCAGTTTTTCCCCCCCTGTTTTTTTCGGTCAGCTTTTTTTCACGGTCTCAGCGCTAACTCAGCGCTAACAGGCCACTTCATTAAAGCAGAGTGTCAGGGCCAAATGCTGCCAGCTTTGTATTGGTTAATAGGATTTTTATGCCTCCGCCGCTCGCTGTGCTTTGGAGAAGTTTTAACTATTGATATTCCCAGACCTGTTAAATAAAGGAGCATGGGAAAGTGCACCTGGTGGCTGCAGTGTGTCTGGTCGTTAGTAGTTCCAGTAAGATTCATGCTCCTGGCTCAGAGTGAGAGTGGAAGAAACTACGCAGTGGCAGAGAGGTCGGCCTAGGATTCCAAATGGTTTATCCAGGGTGGCACTTAAGTGTTCATTGCTGAAATCAGCTCGGTTATGGTGTGGCCTAATCACCCACTTTACCCAGACACCGTGACTGTGGCTTAGCCAGGCAGTTCAGGATGTCTGCTCACTTGTAAATCTGTTAAAAAAAAACAAAAAAAAAAAAATTTTAACCTCAATATGCACGTTTTGCCTCTGTTCTCATTAATTCTACATAATACTGCTACATAATTTAATTGTAGAGATGAAAACAGTTATTCAGAGTGGTTTGATTTGAAATGGTGCAAAGAACAACTTACCGACTAATATCTGTTTTTACATGTTGGTGATAGGAACCAGGTGTCACAATGTCGGCAACACAAAAATAGCTTTTTTATTTACCATCTTTTATTATTTACTATTTAAATTGACAAGTGAACCTTCAAATGTTTTCTAAGTTTAAATATGTAATGTTGATAATGGTAAATCTGAAGAAATATTAAAGGAATTTATTTAGGGAGCATTGGGCCTTACAATGCCCTGCATGTATCTCTCCACCAGGAATGGCTTTTAAAAATATGTTTTAAGCCAAAACATTGTCTCAAAATGTATGACACAATCTTATAAACATATAAAACTATGTCTCAGATATCAGTCGGTATATTCTTAATCATTTAATGTAAGCACTTTCTATGATGTAGGTTTTAGAAGCATTAAGCTCTTCTGATGCATTAAACAACAACAGCAAAGCCTGAGACAGCATTATGGATCGGTAACTCCAGCAGTATTTCTTTTGACCCGTTTGATGCGTAACTTTAACGTAAGGTTTTTCGTGTCATATTGAATAGAGCATGTGGTTTAATAAGTGAAAGTCTTTCTCTTTCACTAGGAGACCTACATACAGAGACTATGTGTGCTGCACATGCATTGATGACATTCTTCTCCACTTTTGCCTACAGTCTCAGCTTCTTACCAGAGTGACCTTGGCTGGTCACTCTGATCAATTGTCTAGGCTAGGAGGAGCTCATACCCATCACTACTGATCAACAGGACTTGTGAGATTTACTTAACCCTGAATGACCTCACGGGAAATAAATGCTGATTATGCTGTTTTATTAATAGTGTAAGCTTTGCATTGCTTAACAAATAACTCCAAGCAAGAACAGTCCTGATTGATTCATTAAACAGATAAACACTTTTGAAGCCTGTACAGTGAGATGACATTGATTCTGATGAACCATGTTAGTAATATGCTCTCAACATGTAGTTTCACCTTCACTATGCACCGATTGCGATCTTCCTGCTCTTAAGATGCACATTTTATTTTGTGAATTGCTGAATTAGAAGCTCTCTCTCGCCTTCAGAGTGAAGTCTTGTGAAATCATGTTGTTCCACGGTTGTTGAAGTGCAGTCTGACTTGGGTCAGTCCGACCCTTTTGCTGTCACTCTGTCCTTAGCGGTCTGAAAAGAGAGCCTAGAATACTTGACATAAAGCCAATGGGAAGACACAAGACAGTCTGCAACAGTGATAAGATATGGAAAACTCCATCTCTAAGTGATTTTTAAAAAGTAACTTTATCTAATCCATTTAGTTCTGCTGAGCTTAACGTACCTCTTTGCAGGCAGAGTTAAGTGTGCACTTGACAGAACAACTTGATTGTGGTTGTACAGACCTGTCTGAGTGAGAGAAGTGCAGATTGTTGTATAATCTCTCGTCTGTGTATGTGTATGTGTGTACATGTGTGTGTGTACGTGTGTGTGTATGTGTGCATGTGTGTGTCAGAATGGCTGCTAAGTACAAGTTTTTAATTTTTCAGTGTCAGGAAAAAAGCAGAAAACATATATTACACATAAAATTACACAGAAGCTTCAGTGACTGAATATAATTTCTGTTTTAAATTGCAGTCTGACTTGGGTCAGTCTGACCCTTTTACTGTTACTTTGTCCTTAGCAATCTGAACTGAGAGCCTAGAATACTTGACATGAAGTTAATGGGAAAACACAAGACAATTCACAATTCAAAAACACAATTTCCATTATTTTCAGGACGCTTGCTTTCAGTTTTTCAAAGTGATTTTTTTCACACCTCCAAAGTTCAGTCTTAGTAGTTGATTGCATTTTCTGCTTCTCACAATCCAAGAAATCCATAACACTGTCACCATCACATTACTAATACTTTTATCTGTGAGATGAAATATATTATACTATATGTGAACATTTGATTATGAATTGACCAGTTAACATGGTCTAAAATTACTTGCTATAATATATTAAATTACATGATCTATAAAGTTACCATTTCAGAGGGATGGTTTTGTTACGATGTGACGATATAGAGAGACAGAGTGATATATATATATATAGAGAGAGAGAGAGATCTCAGGGTATGAGCCCAGAAGAGAGGGGGAACTTGGGGGTTTTTGCAGGAATGCAGATTTCATACTCTGTCAGATAATGAGATTAGGAACTTGCCGTCTGAGGGAGGCATTCCAGCGATCCTGTTTCTACCCATAGGCCCCCGCTGCCCATTCACCACCAGCATGGGAAAAGGTACCATTTTTTTTAAACTCCTGTTTAGATCTTTTTTCCATCTGAAAATTGCAGAAGACTAGAAAACTGTGTCGGGACAAAATACAAATAAGAGTCGCGTTTGACAGTGTGCTTGATATACCTACAGTCAATTGATTTGACAGTATGGCTTGTCCTTTACATTCTTTGTCATTTGCTGGAACGCTCTGTGCTCTGTGGCTTAATCCTGTTTGCTCATAAGCTTGATGTGCTAGCAAGGTGAGCACTTGAGCCACAGATTTATTCTGACATTTTAGCGGATGTTTGCATGAGGCTGAAGTGCCTGCTGTGGCGTTCTATAGATAATAACACTGAAAGAGTATGCAGTTGCAATTTGCATGGTAGGGTAAAACCACACTGCAGGTGAGCACATGCACAATTTGTGTTTGCAATTACACCGACATCTCAGTGTGCTTGTTTACTTTGTGCTCACTCTGCACATGTTGTTTTGTGTGATTGTGTGTTGTACATGATAGCTGAGGATGGTAATTTACAGCTGCATCTGCTCCACGCATGACTGTAGCAAAGTGAAATGTGTGGATTGCATCTATAGTTTATATAGATATTGTTTTATATATAAACAATATAATTTTCCACCTGCCACAAAAGCTGGAGAATGCAGATTGCATGGCTGGACAAAACACTACTGTTGCAATAATATTGCCACATATTGCGATTGCAGTACTCTTTGTGGTAGATTGAAAATGCATTGGTCAACCAATAATGTGACATGACATAAAGATAAGTCTGCATTATTTGGACCAAATTATTGACTTTTGTTAGATTTCATTAATATCTTTTTCAGCAGAGCACCCAGAGAAACACTCTGGAACTGTGATTGGTGAAGATCCTCACATCCAGGCATTAGTTTGTGCCAAAATAAGTCGGATCTGAACTTGACACTTCCGAGCTAGAATCTGGCACCTATATTAGTTGACCTGGCAACGCAGATTAAATACATTCATGTGACGATGTGTGAAGAAGTATCAAAGAAAAAAAAGTTACATACAACTCAGTATATACTTGCTTTCAGTTTTTCAAAGAAATCTGGACTGGACTCTGGGGTGGCCAGCAGCTTCTTTGTTTGATTTGCACAATTTCTTTTTTGTCTTTTTTTCTTTTCACAATAACTGCATCTTGTCAGCTACACATCCTTTCAGACCCATAGTGTTGTGGTGTCTTCTCACAGTGGAAGGATGGACAAAAACACCTGTGGATTTTTTCAGATCTGAAGTAAGAGTGGAGCTTGATTTTCTCCCATCTCCTACTCTTTATCTGATGGTGACAGTTTTTGTGATCAACCAGGTGTTGACAGTTGTTCAGAGTCCTATTTTCTCTGTATCTTTTACTAAATTTTGCACTCTGGTTTTAGATACTCCACATTTGCCTTTGGCTTTCCCCTTCCTTATGCATGTGATTTATGTAGATCTAATCTCCTCAAAAAAGTCTCCTGAAAATGTAATATATTAATGGCAGTTCTGACTGGAAATTAAATAAATGAAGGCTGACTTTTGCGCAGTACTGTATAACATCACTTTTATCTTTTGCTTGGGCACACATGGGGACAGAAATGTTAATAAGAGCAACACCGACGCCGTTAATCACTCACAGTCACGCTGTGAATGTTCATCCCTCAGAAGAGCTCAGTAATGCTGAACAAAACCACTGGCTTGTGACATTGATTTATTATGTTTATTACCTTTTACCCTAGAATTAGAAGCTGTTTGTTTAGTTTTGGGAAAGCCATGTTTGAGAGAACGTTTGATGCTTTAGAACCTCAGTAATGCACTTGTTAGTTGTAAGAACAGCGTTATAGGGAAACCTGCACCTGGCACCTCTCCCTGCCCAGTCAACCTGTCAGATCCATCACTACTCAGTATTTGGGGCCTTCATCATTTCCAAATTAATCCCTGCTTTCAGCACACAGTAAAAAAAAGCATTGTGGCTTAGTTTGAGCATTGCAAATTACAACCCTCTGCGATATCAGTATTGAAAAAAAATCGCAAAAACAATTAATAGCAATATATCATGCACTCGTGCTTCTCAGCTGGCATGCACAAAAGGCCTCACTGCAGGCTTCCAAGCCCCGCCTCTCATGCTTAACTTACAGTACTAAGGCCACCGCTTCCTTCTCCCCCCCCCCAACTCCTCAGCACAAGGTGGTCTGCAATTACTTCAAAGCTGTGCGAAGAGCATACTCAAAGACAAAATGCCCGTCAGCTAGGGAAAAGGCTGTGTTTGTGTGGGACAGGCGTGTAGAGGGTTAGAGACCTGTGCAAACATGTTCCGCGCAGTCCTGTGTTAACCTGCTTTGCATTCCTCTGTGGGGAGCTGAGCACTCCCTTACTGAGGGGGGGGAAAGAATCTGTAGCTTAGAGCTATACCTTTCCAGTGCTCACATTTGATAGACCTGCTATGTGAGAACTGGCACTGTCGCTTTATTATGCTGTAAAAAGTGATGCACTGATTGTACTTGATTGTCACTCATATGTATTACATAAACAGTGTTACTAGTCTATATACTTTTGGCAAGAGATGTGTTGATGTGATATATTTCACTCGTGGAAGTGAAGTAGGGGTGGGAAATATGACAATATTTTATCGTTATCATGATAAATTGTCACCATGTGCTGTTCTGAGCATATCGTGGATATCGTTAGTACCTAAAAACACTTGCCAATTGTAATTTTCATTTGCATAATTAGCCTGTTTAATTGGATTGTGTGCAATGCAGTTTGTGAAACATTGCTGTAGTATATTTAGTAGTATTTATAGTATCTGGCACTACAGGTTCTACTTTGCCTATTCCAACTTATTAAACACTGTTAAACCGTAAGTGTTGTGATATAATGTAAAGTACACATTTGAATCAAGTAAAAGAGCAAATCGTGAGTTCTCAGTAACTCGATAAGAGCTGGAAGAGTAACAAAACTTGTTAGTATTCACTATCACTCTTTTTTTCTCTCCCTATTTACTTTTATTTCTGTACATCCCCTGCACCCTACACAAACCCTGCAGGTTTACACATTGCATAATGCTTGTTTTCCGCCTCTATGTACACTCTCCTTCTGTGTAACTTGACTCTTTCATGTGCTTCAAATGGATAAACCAGATGTCTGCCACTATTTCCTCGATTCCTGCTCCCATTATGCAGCAAAGCCTCTCTGATTTCACTTGCCTGGGCCATAAATAACAGCCTGTATCCCATCTGTTTGACACTGGAATTACAGAAATTCATCGTTTCACACCTGAATAATTGGTGGGCTCCTAACTCTATGAACATTTTTCCTACCTTGTAAAAAAGAGTTGTTTGTTTTTTACAGCCTCCTCTTTGCAAGAGGCTGCTTTGATTTGCGGTGCTTAGCTACCTCTCCACGTAAATCCCCTGGTGAAGAGCAGCGACGGCTGCTGATTTGCACAGTGCTGCAATGTCGTTTTGGGGCCGTAGAGGGTCTGCGTGGCTGATTGTGTGCCACTCTGAGCAGGGACCATCGAGTTTTCCCAGAAGCCCCAGTCCCTATGGAAACATAGGTGGCCATTGTTCGCCTAGGGTGAGCCTAACAAACAGGGGCTGGAGAAGAGCCCACATTTCTGGGGCAAGCTGACCATGCACAGCAGGAGAGCACCCTCTTCTGCCTCTGTTTCTCTCTCTCACCCCCTCTGTATCTCTCTTTCTCAGCCTTGCCACCCCCACCTATTCAGCAGCACTATTAATTAAATTAGCAGTGCTTTTAAACAAAAGGTGGGTGTGTGAGAATAATGGATGTGATTGTTTTCGTAGGGAAAGCACTCTGACCTCCTCAGGCTGGCAGTGTGGATGAGATGCTTCCACTGCACCAGATCAATAGCTTTTAGCATTTGCACTGAAAGGGAGCACGAGGGTGAGATTTCATAAGATCTGCATTTGGGAAAACTGGCTGGAATTTAGTCCGTCACCTTGGGACAAATAGCGCAGTGGAAAGTTTGGCAACACTAGCATGAAACACTTCCTCTCTTGCACTTCGAATGCTGAACAAGTGAGGTTTTGTTTCCAAAGCTGTCCATTCAAAAATCGCAATGTATATTTTTGGAGAAAAGACAAAAAGCAGATGAAATGGGTTCAAATAGTTTGAACATGACGTGCATCTCTCACTCAGAGCGAACACTTGAGTTCATGGAGTCTGTCTGGATGCAACGTAACATGCAGCTTATAACAAACACAACTGTATTTTCTGGTTAGTTTCTGGCGGATGAGGGTTATTGGATGCTATGTTAACATTACTGTGATAAATTATGCTTATACTTCTCTCAGTACTCTACCGTTCAATGGTTTAGAATCACTGTTTTCAATAAAACTGATTACAGATGCATGTATGAAGGAATTGTAATATGCTAGTCCAGTGCACCTTTACAGATTTCAGATGATTAATGTGAAACTGAGAATCTTTAAGAATGAGGAACAGCTGCAGATGATTCTAATATGACTAATAAATATCTATAACATCAGTAATTAAGTTGTAACGAATTAGTTTCCTGCATACCTCATATTTCAAAAATGGTGGTCAAATCTTGATGCAAATCACTTGAGAGCAAATGATGTAAATAGATAATTACATTATATTGTTTATCATTGTATACATTCTTGAAATATACTTGAAATGTTAAGGAAAACATCTAAAAATCTTAAAATCTACATTGTATGAGTAATTATTTAATATCAAATTTATTGTTATATTACAAGGTAGGGCTGAACGATTTTGGAAAAATATCTAATTGTGATTTGTCTGACTAATAATGTGATTTAAGTTGTGAATATTATGTGAATATAAGGGCATACAAGATTCAGTCCTGTTTTTTTTGGCTAAGAAGACCAGAATATCCATTTTTTCTGGCTTGAGGCTTGAAACCTGAATGTAGTGTGCCAGACTGCCAGTAAGTTGTGGTTGTGATGTCACAAAACATGGTTTGGTTGCTTCTGATTGGTCCTCTAATCATCTACAGGAAGTTCAAAACCTCTATGTTATTAACTTAATTTTCCCCATTTCCCCAGACATAGACCAGTTATAGAGAGCCTGCACAACAATAACAACCAGTGTGTAATAACTGTATAAACTGCACAAAACAGGTAGCTGATTCGAAATGATCCCATTGCCATTTTCTTATTTTTATCATTGTTTGATTTTCTGCATGCATTGAATTAAAAAATCATTGTACACATTATACACAAATGCTATTTATAAGATGGCTTACATTTACAGTGGCTGAGCAATCAAGAACCAGCCTCAGTGGCTAGTTTAACAGTTGTGCGTACAGCATTGTCATGTATAAAATAAGTGTTAAAGCAGACTAATTTTGGCCAGATGGGCAGTTTTAGACTATTACTGGACAATATGGTATGCACAGGAACTGAACACACATGCTCACAGGTGCAGCAGCACCCCAGTATCATGTATTGTGGAAATGTCTTCAAGTACTGTCATTTTATATTTTTATCCAGCGTTAGATCCAGAGCTTTCAGAGCCCTTCCTCCTCTATTTAGCCTCCTCCTTCAAGTTCTGATCATATCTCAGCCTGTAGTTGAAGAGCCTCTTGCCCTTATCCTCCCTCAGCAGGCTACTGGTGGCAGGGTGGTTCTTGTTGCTTCGTATCTTTGACAAGTTGAAGCATCTTATTCCCAGTTTTGTTCCAGAATTCCATCCAATTAGGGACTTTTTGGCATGTAAAAACAATTTGAAATAAATTATAAATCATAAATTATAAATTATGTGGAGAGCTTTTTATTATTCTAATTAAGGAGTCCTTCTAGAAACCAAGTGACAATAATGCATCTGCGTATTATTGCCATAGTATTTGTATTCATGCACTTAGCGTTCGTGTGAATGGATGTGAGAGCTCAGTATTCTGATGACCCTGTGCCTGAGTGCTCCTGAGCGGCCTTTGCTCTTTTAGCCACTGTTTGCTATTCTCTCTCACATGAAAGGTCTTATTTTGGTGCTTTTGTCCCAGGCTGTTTACTTCTAATTTATTCAATTTCATTTCCATCAAGGGTGCCTCTCTCACACCATACTGTTGAGTTTGTTCTCTATTCCTCATGCAGATGTAGTGTTTGTTCTTGCCCTCTACAGATGTTCTCCAAGCTTTAGCACAGCAGGAAACTGTCTATGAGTCATTTTCTTCCTGATCAAAGTATTTGTACAAGTGTTCATTTGCTGTCAGCAGCAGCTTTAATGAAGTACATGTTAGCTACGCACATTTCATTGACAGTTTTATCACCAGTAGAGGTTAACGTGAACTTGAATGTGATGTTTATCTGTGATTTTCTGTGACGCTTCCTTTGTGGCCTAGCGCTTCTTGTCCAGACTACCTTTAGCAGGCTGCAGTAGTCTTTCTATGCTTCCCTCATTGGACTAAACAGATAAGAAATCTGAATAGAAATGAAATCTAATTGGCTTATTAGCTACATTAGCTTCATAAAATTACTTAACTTAAGGCACCAAAAGTGTCTTGGCTGACCAACTACAGTTGAGGTAAGGGAAAAATTGATTGAGTGTTGCTGATGAGGGGGGTCTTTGGAACTCTAACAGTTAATAGGTGATGTAGTAACTTGAACTTAATGAAAGCCGACCAAAGTTGTTTGACTTCTTTTGTTCATTCTCAGCTATAAGAGGCTGTGAAAGTGCTGAATCACGCTCTGTGCTCAGGCTCTGGATGACAAAACCCAGCTGTAATGGTTGTGCTTTAGTCTTGCCCAGCTTGAAGCTGTTGCCCCCTCCGCCTGACCCTTTTCCTGCAATGCTTGCCACTCTGCCAAGTCAGCTTGTGGTGGCACACCTGCTCCATGCACTTATTAGAGCTCAAATGAAGTGCTCACGATCTCCACCAAGCACTGAGTTCATCATAATAGTGAAGCAAGTCTCACGTGACTGTCATCAGTCTATTGCCTGTGACAATTACATTTTCTCGTTCAAGCCCATTTGAACAGACATCATTTCAGGCTAATGCAATTACAATCAGTGAGGGGGAAGTGTCTCTGTTTATTCATAGCCATAAAATGGGCTCATCATTAATACCATCATTATCTGTTGTACAGCCTTTAAACTCTTCAGCAGTAATATAATTTCTAGACATGGCTTTTTCTTTTTTTTTCTTTTTCTTTCTAATTAATAGCTGTACTGATTGACTAAATTTAGTCCATGGCATAAAAGGATGAGCAGAATGGAGAAATATAGCGGCCTCAGTGCTATGAAACCCAATCGAAATTTTACTTTGGAAAACAATTGACGCAATTCAGTTTGTCTAACTAATTTATTTGTGTAGGGTACATTAGAAATGCACAGTAACAAAATTAAGTGAGGGTGACTCAAATGAGAAAATGAACAGAACTGGCCCTGAGGCTGATGGCTTTGGTCCTACTTTATTTGATGAATTTTCTATGGACTATCCACAAATGCTCCAGTTGTTAACCCCTTAAAATCCCAATCTTATGATGTGCATGGGCTTATTATTCAGAGTCTTTAATGCAAACTGACTGAGCTATTCTTAGGTTATAGAAGTGTAATAAAACTTTGGGCCCACAGGTGAGCCCTGGCCATTTAAGGGGTTAACAGGCTATATGTTGAAACTCACTTAATCATTAACAGCATCAGGGTTAGCGTTAACCTGAGCGTTTCACTCATCTTGCTGCTCTGAAAAGCATACTGGCTAATATTTACTGTGGTCCATAGTCAGTTTTACATTTGTGTGATTGCATATCCAGAACCCTAGAGAAGTGCACCATGCTGGGGTAGAGCCTTCACCAAAGCATAAGTACATCCAGGTTCTTGGGGGCAGGACAGATAACCATTGGCTCTGCAGTGGCCATCACTCATTCTTGTGTGTCGTTTTGCATGCATGTCATCTCCAGCCTACTTACATTGAGTACTTTGCCATTACTCCTTAATGGTTCGATTCAGAGAACATTTGGCAGGTCAATGGGCACACAAGACACTTGCCTATTTCGCTGCATGATACCTGAAATGACAGCGCCTCAGGACGTCTTCAGCTTTCCCTTCATTCTGAAAGCTTTGATATAATGGACATGCTGCTGTTGCTCATGATGTCCCTGCTACCTCTGCTGAGTGCTTTTCCCATAATGAGAAGGAATGATGATGAAGAGAGAGAGAGAGAGAGACCAAGAGATGCTGCAGCATTAGTGTCCTTGAGAATCCTGACTTCTACAGTAAGATGACATAAAAAGCAGTGCATTCAAGGAGAGGTGCCCTGATCTTCGGACCTTATAACACTGACGCATAGTTAGGACTTCATTACCCATAATAACCCTATTTTCTGGAGTCTCTGAAATGCATCTGAGAAAGTGTTGTGTATATGAATAATAAACAGTGATGGGGAAAGATAAAATTGAGGGGAATGCATTGAGGATAGAAATGGCAGAACATGGTTCTTGGGTTGGAGATACACCGTTAAAAATAAAGGTGCCAAAATAGGTTCTTTGGAGTGATGTAATAAGACAACCATTTTTGATTCCTGAAAAAAAAAATTCAATGGACTGTTCTTTAAAAAGTGAGGTGTCTATCCAGGATATGGACCATTAAAAAGAAATACTTTTGTAAATGCGTTGTGCAGGTGGGAAGAACTTTACGTAACAGCCTTTAAAACCCATTAAAGGTTCCACACCAATTAAAAGTGTTTTATAGAACCACACATCCACACCTGTTACCATTTAGGAAGTCTCTGGTCTTTGAAAATGCCTTTCATTTATGTGGAAACTTTACATTATGTGAATGTTCTCTGTAATTCTAAAGGATTATATATCTTCACACATCTCATGTACACAAATGAATCTTTAAAGAACCATCCACTGAAAGGTCCTTCATTAAAGGTCCATCCACTGAAAGGTTCATCTTTCAAGAATCTTCTACCAAAACGTTCCTCTATTAAGAACCATCCTCTGGAAGGTTTACTTACCAAGAACCATCCACTGATAGGTTCCTTTTTAAAGAACCATCCACTGAGAGGTTCCTTTTGAAGAACCATCCACTGAAAGCTTCCTTTTTAAAGAACCATCTACTGAAAGTTTCCTCTTTAAAGAACCATCTACTGAAAGGTTCTTCATTAAAGGTCCATCCACTGAAAGCTTCATCTTTCAAGAACCTTCTGCCAAAAAGTTCCTCTTTTAAGAACCATCTGCTGAAAGGTTTATTTTTCAAGAACCATCCACTGAAAGGTTTACTGTAAAGAACTATCCACTGAAAAGTTAATCTATAAAAAAAGAACCATCCACTGAAAGGTTCCCCCTTTAAGAACCATCCACTGAAAGGTGTAATTTTCACAAACCATCCACTGAAAGGTTCCTTTTTAAAGAACCATCCCCTGAAATGTTTATCTTTCAAGAACCTTCTACCGAAAAGGTTTCTCTTTTAAGAACCCTCCTCTGAAAGTTTCCTCTTTAATGAACCATCAACTGAAAGGTTTATCTTTAAAGAACCATCCAGTGAAAGGTTCTTTGGGGACCCAGAAGTAGTTATTCTATGACATCGCCCAGTAAAATCCTTTCTGACACTTTGCTTTTTGAGAGTGCCAGCCAGACTCTCTCTGATGGAGCCTGAGAGTGGGAGGTGGGCAGGATCTGACTTTTGCCTGATTAGTATTCTGACTCCTATCCAGTGACTAAGGCTGGAGCTCTGATTTAATCTCCTCCTCCCTGATTGTCAGTGAGAGCACTTAAAGCGATTGCTTCTGAGGTGACCTCTGTCAGAGTATGGCCTGTGTGTCCCACAGCATACCTCCATCTCCAGGGACTTGCTCCTCAGGGCCTCCATGTCCTCCCATCCGTAATCCTCCGCTTATTTGCCAGAGGGTAATGATGTCACTCAGCAGTAGAAAATTTCCTGGAGCAGAGAGGAAGAGCCAGCTGCCTTTTTTGGTGGTGAGGCAGCATGATTGCTCAATTACGCTGCACTGCATTGTTGGGTAAAAGGTGGTGTCACCTAATTAACCTAAAAGCCACTTTACACCGTGTTCTCCGAGGACAATAAACAAGAAGCAAACCTTATTCATTTCCAGCAAACAAGAAGACATGACAAAATGATAAAGATTGATTGCGACCTTTTGACAGGCGCTTTATCTGTAGGAAAATGAGCAACTGGCGGGAGGAGCCGACAGCTGTAATCAGCACTGATGAATAGCCGAGCCGTTTAATCAGTCAGACCTGACCCTTCTCATGCATAGGAGTTCTTCTGCTGACTTGGCATGGACGTTCATTTTTAGATCAAGGAAATGAAAATGCCTATTCATACTCCTTCATGTATAGTTTATATTCTTAACTTCATTCTGCAGGCCCCCTAGTGGCCATTCCATCAGTGGAACGGAAATCAACTCAGAGTTTTCAGTTAATATAATCAAATAAAATATTTTTTCTCTTATAACTCTGTCCTCAGGTTAGCTAGGACACTGTTGGCTCTAAGTGAGTGAAATGTTAAGCTCTGTGCTGAACTGCTAGCGAGCAATGAGGGGCGAAAGGGGGGGCAATTTAAATCGATACAAAAAAAGCACATCGGCAGCTTTCTTTGTAGCAAAAATCATGTACAATTACCACAATTATGAATAGTTTTTAAGAGCAGTAATATCACTTTTATTCATGTTGACATACTCACCTGCAAAGATAAAAATCGAGTTTGCTTCTGGTTTTGTAAATCATACACATTTCCATTAATATATATTCCATTAACATTATTAGAGAAAAAATGTGTAGTTCAAATGAGGGACCTTCTTTAAAACAGCTAGAAATTGAATTTTATGGCTACTGTAAAAAAGGGGTTAAAAAACAGTTTAACAAAGTTGAGTGTCAATGAACCTAACTTTTCAGAGGCCTCTATCTGAGGGCTTACTTGTTGCATAGAAATTAGTGATTACGATCAAGCGACTTACTTTCAAAAGCCATCGAAATTCATTAAAACTGACTTTCAGAGCCTTTTCTGAGCAGCGTGGAACTTTCCACAGGAGCTGAGAGGTAAAGTGCTGCATGGTGACTGAGGAATATGAGTCATCGTAGAACCTGGCTGTGTACCTTTTGTGCTGTTCCTTCATTAGTCTGAACATTGATTTAATGCTGATACACTATGAGAGTTCACCATAAATCCTGAAATCATTTCTCCTGCCCTCTGGCGACTGTCCTCACTCCTTCTCCAGTGTCGAGCAAGGACAGGACTGTTCTGGCTCCTTTACCTGCTGCCAATACACTCATAACACTGATTTTATTGCAGCTTGACTTCCTGATTGGTAATCATGTTTATGATCTATCGGAAGATGAAAGCATGTGCATTGGAAGAGTAGAAAGCAGAGATGGGGGTTTGTGACAATAAGTTATGGTTAGAGTGATAAATTACATCACAATACGTTTATAGTGGGTATTGTCAGTACTTCTAGAACATTGAGCAACTGCATTTATCATAAAAAAGACAGATTTAGACCAAATATAAACAGCAACAACCAGTGTGTTGGGAAACACATGACTGTAGGGCAGTGTTCATAAGTGTACATGACATCTACATAAGCTTTTCATGACAACGGACATAAACCTACATAATACATTATTACTTAATAAAGACTTATTCCAACAAGTGTCAGTTGTCATAAAGGCTGTATTTGTCAGTCCTGATGTCGTTTCACCCTTGCTAGTGTTGTAACAAGTGATGCTTGTCGAAATAAGATTTTGTAAATGTCTGTGTAGGGTTATGTCAGTTATTGTGAAAGGCTAATGTAAGTATCATTTAACCTTACGAATGCATCCTACAATAATGTGTTTTTGCATTCATTTTTACCAACTGTTTGATTTGAAATTCTTTGTTTTTTCTTAAAGGTGAATTTCACCATTTTTTTCAAAATGCACATAATCCAGTCATTGAGATGTAAACAGTCAGTCAGAGAGGTTTGATGAGAGACAGTTCACTGATGGTTTACTGACTTGGATTTTTTTTTACAGTGGTGGTACAGTGATTGCTGTATGAGCTGTATATGTAATGCTGATGATGGTAAAATAGTGGTAAATCTGAAAAAATAACTTGTCTTCTGGGACTTTTTTACCTTTGTTTTTGGCCTAAAGCCGGTCTCAGATCTATCGTAAACCAATGTCTCAGGCAACAGGCAGCATATTCATAACCATTTAATGTAACTGTCTGTGAAGGAGCTTTTAGAGGCTTTAAACTCTGTCTGGTTCCCCATCACAACCACTGTGAACAATTCTGAATCTAAAAGTTTCTTTAAAACAAACTATTTTGCATTAAACTGACTTTTAATGTCAAACTATTCTACATAACTGTCTACATTTTAATGTCAAAACTATTCATAAATTTGGAAACATTGGTTTGCATTTAAGTAGTTTGTTCATTTTTTATGTGGCCCTTCTGGTTATTTTTTGTCCAAACTTCAGAAAAGCTGAACATTGTTATACGTATCGGGTGTCGTGAAAGTGTCTATAAATATTGTGATTTTGCCAATTTTGCCTTACTAGCAAGCAGATCAGTTGAAGTTTAATGAGAAGTGCACACATACAAGGCTGTTTTCATTGTTAACATTAGCCCAGTTTTGCTTGTATTTGTCTATTGCTCTGTGTTGATGTGAGTTATATGCCCCTCCGGCAGCGGGCACATAAGCTAAGTGTTCAAGGATTTACACACTTGATTGCAAAGATTAAAAGCAATTTCTTGTAATGGCAAATGTTTTAGCACCCGTGGATGAGTCAATTTGCTGGAGAGCAGACGCTCGCTCGTACGATCATTCACCCTCGTTAATGTAGAGAATGATGAAGGATCTGTGCATAATAAAATCCTGGAAGGAGAAAAGAGAAGATGTGAAGCCACTGCAGCATCCTTGATTTGACTTTCGCTTCCATGACTTTCGTTCTGTCCTTGTGCGTCCTTGAAGCACTGTAATTACCAAACTCTTTATTTATCTCTTACACATTAGCTCTTACTTTCACTAAGTGTTTTTTACTGTTCTTCCTTGGACACCTTTTGCCTTGATAGTTGAACCTTCTTCTTCAAATGAGCCAAACAGTGCTGCCTGTTCGAATACTGATTGAAATCACTGTGTGATTGCAATGCAAGAAGTGTGTTTGTGAACACACTTACTAACTGCAGCTTATTCAATGCAAGACAAGTTATAACTTGCATGTAGCTAGGAGTTTCTCTTGAGTACATTTTTAAAAATAAAGATTTCTAAATGGCTTTTGGATTGGATGTACAGTTCCAGGAAAATAAATCTTTAATTGTTACAGGACCTTTACATGATGTTGAGTTCCTTTTAGGTTTTAAAGGCTTATGTCGTAGAAAAATAAAATTCTTACTTTTTTGAAATAAAATACTTTGGTTTAATATGTAAACATTGTTAAAATTTTAGAACATACCATTCCATAGAGTCCAGGAAAATTAAATTCATTGTTTTTGTGTTGTCACTAAAACCAGTGCTTTTCCAAATGTCTACATTTGCCCATTCGACCAACATCATTATAGCCACCATTATAGCCCATTTTCATTGAAGGTGCGAATGAGACACAATACAGGGCAGCCAATTACAACAAAGGTCATTGTGGTCTTGTAAATTGGTCATTATGTGGTCCCTAAACCCACACATATGTCTTGTAAGTGGACATCAGGGGAAAACTAAACAGAAAAAATGAAAATGAATATAGAATTTGACCTTTTTAAAAATGTTCTTCATGCTCATTTCAAAATGTGGTTCTTCAGAGAAACATCCATTGGAAACATCCATCCATTCTTAGCACAGTAGCTCTCAGACCAGTCCTTATGGACCCCCAGACAGTCCAGATTTTGGTTTCAACCTCGCTTGCAACACATTGAGATAAAATAGTGTGGACCATCTGGGGATCCCTGAGGACTAGTTTGAGAACCACTACATTAGGGAACCAACTGTGGTTCTTCTGTGGCTAGCCCCTCATTCATTTTTTAAAAGTGTAGCTCTATCTTCCTGACCTCACTGTGCTCTCTGCCCTCTGCCGCTGACATGAACATAGTGTTCACACTGCCTTAGTTTATTGGAGGTCTTCTCTCAAACCTCCTTCATCACAAACACGGCTCACAGCGGCTGGGAAACCTGAGAAACGTGGGAGCTGTCACTCAGCCGCTTCTGTCAGGTTATAGTTCATATATTGACTGCGGGGGAGGACCACTGTTCCTGTTTCACTCTGGCCAGCAGTGGTCTGTGGGTGGTACACAAGCCCATCAGTCAAATGGACAGAGAGGAGCCTTGTCAGGATGAGGGAGGAATCCTTGTAGGAGTCCAGCCTACAAAGACTAGTCGATAACCTTTCTGTCTGGATCAGTTCGGTGGCCTCTGCCCTGATGAGTGCTGATGTAGGGAGTAGTGTTGATGATCCTGCTGTAATGAGTTTCACTAAGGCGCCTGAATTCAGAGCAGAGAGAGTCTCCAAATGTTCAGTTGAGTGGAATGAGTCAGATCAGTTAGACATAACATGGATATAAACTCCACCTCCTCTCAGCTCATTTGGTTTGCTAGAATAAAATAACAGACTTCTAATTGAAGCACGCACCCCTTACCCAAACCAATAATTACTTTGCCACTATTTGTCGAGATGAATGTGCCTGGAAACTGATTCCATATCGGGTGTTTTTCTCAGACATACTTTTCTCCCCAGTCATGCTTTACAAGCTGAATAGATGCTTTAATGTTCTAAGTAAATTAGAGTTTTTGTTTCTGCTTGTGATCTCAATTATGAACAGTTCAGGATTTCAAAACATAATCTCTCACAACATTCCCTGGACAAAATCACTTTGATTTATTTCCATTGATTATTACCCAGGCCTTTCTGTCACCTCCTTTCCCTCAAGATATCAGCGATGAAGTGTGTAATCTCATCCCTCTTTCTAAATTAAAGAAGACACTCCCAAAATCAGGCCAAATGAGGGAGTTGCACAGCGTGAAATTGCCCCACTACAAGTGTAAGCAGTGTGTGTGTGAGGGGAATCCCTTACTTTTCCATCTTGTGTATAATTATGGGCGTTGACACCACAAATGCAAATGATTCTGGGTACAGACCTCTGGTAGTGTGCTGTGATTAGCTCTCCTAAGCGAAAAGGCCAGGGAAAACAGCAGGAGCAGCATGGGAGATGGATTTGTTAAAGCTTCTGCATTCCAGCTCGGTGCCAGTGTCTCCCCATTCACTGACAGCTTGAGAGAAAAGGCTGAAGTGAAGATAAGCAAGTTTGCCTTTTTTCTCTTCTCAGTCTCTCTAAGGCTATTGTCTCTGGAAGTTCACGAAGGCCTGGCCAAATTGAAAAAGAAATCTGCCAAATGACAAATGGTAAACAAGTGAGGGAAAGTCTCCTGAGACCCAGCATGGCCTCTGGTGTTTATTCAGGAGGAGTAGAAAGGGGTCTGCAGGGGAATATATTCTTCACAGCTGGAGCCTGATGGAGTTTTACGAACCTTCCAATTGTACGTGAGCGTGTGTGGGGACGTCTGTGTGAAAATGTTTTGGCTGGTCCTCCTCCCACTAAATTCACATGCCGTGTTCACTGACTGGACATTCTCGAATCCTATTTCAGTTACCGTAAAGGATTTTGAGGGATTTTTTAGTCAGAATCATACGATGGATTAGCTCGGTGCCCTAGTTTTTAGTGTCGTCATACAATATGAAGAAAGGCCAGCTCATATAACCCCATGGTCCGACTTAAGCATGTGATGTAAGGCCAGCAGTGGATCCTATTTACAGGAAGAGAAATCCCCACAAATACCCCTTATTAAAAATAATAGAATCCACAGGGCATCAACATACTAATGAGTCTTATTACGTTCTCAGAAAACATCAGTGGACTCTTTGAACTTTGCTCAAGACTTGTGAAAAGGCTGGTTTAAGGCTGGCTTGCATAGCACCACTTGTTGTTTGGTGCACTGATGCCATAGAAGAACCACTTTTGATTCCATAGAGAACCACGATTGAAAAAAGGTAATATACAGTAAAGGTTCCATAATTTAAACATTTTATGCCAATTCATAGGTTCATTCTAGAACCTTCACATTATGTTAAGATTCTTTAACATTATAAAATTTTCTTCACCCTCACATATTTTCTTATTTTCTGTAAAGAACCAAACTTGAAAGGTTATTTGGGGAGCCAAAGGGGTCAGCTATAGCATCACACACTCTTTTTGCCATCTTTATTTTTATAAGTGTAGAGTGGCTGCATAATATGGACTAGAGATGAGTCATGAGTCAAATAGTCATATGCAGCTACAGCACATAGAAAGCATTGCAGAAAAGCGCCAATAATCATCAAGCTCATTTTACACTGTACTCATACAGATTTAATGGAATATAACTTTCAACATAATTTGGTGAATTTATCCGCTTTGGTAACTAACTGTTGACAAACTTGCTTTTGTCAGACTTAAAGGTATGAGGGGAAATATGATGTGTCTAGGCTAGTAAGATTAGCTGGGGTGAAAACAGACATTCAGCAGTTGTCTGTTTGTCTAGAAGACGCTTTTGCATGTCACCTACTATGGATTTGTGGCCTGGGTCTAAGTTTAATACCCTGTACCCTTAAGAATGAAAATTTGGGAGGGATGTTGGGGGTGATATTTGAAATCATTTTTGAATAATGCCTAAAAATGTGAATATCCAATTTGCCTGAAATGCCCAATCCCAATATGGACAAGATGCTGTTATTGCAGTTGCTGCATAGTGTGTTTGCAGTGTTTCAAATGTGCTCTGGTGACTCAATACTATGACATGGTGTAATGACTTGTTGGATTATATGAATACTTTGATTGGTCAAAATGCTCACAGCATACATTATAAAACATGGTGTTTGGTTAGAGGGCTTATTTGATATTCCAGACCTTTGTGAAATCAGTATTGCAGAGGCCAGTATTGTGATAGCAGTTACTGAGCTATATGTGTATTGTATAGAACTAAGCCAGCACTGATCACAAAGCCATCAACAATAAAGTGCCATTGACAACACTTTCATTTTACTCTCCTATGTTTTGTCTGGTTTTATTGCAAACCCTAACAAAGCTGTTGAAAAACAGTCTGGCTAATGTTTAAGGAGAATAAATATCTCTGTTCTTTCCCTAACTCTTCACCTCAAGTGTGCCTCTGTGCTTGCTGTGAGGTACACTCCAATACTTTCTGAGCAATGAAGATGCCACTGTGAAGAGGCAATGCAGGGCTGCATTTGAGTTTTCCCTCCCCTTTTGTCTTTTCTGGCCCACTCCTCATGAAGTTAAGTCTCTGGGTGTACTAGGCTTCAGTGTTGGGGCTCGTTCTGGGGACTGTGTGGAGTCAAACAGCATGGCAGAGCCACAGAGAGCCTCCTGCCAAGTCAATAAGCACTTTGTTCCTTTTATTAATGCACCAGCGGGGTTCAAGTGCCCTTGTTCCCAGTGCAACTTTTAGACCCTGTCACATTCATGGCCTTGAACCCTCCAGCCGCATATGGGTTCTCAGACAAATTTTGATGGATGGCGGATTTGCATTGTTTGTCAAGGCAAAGCTTATTCAAATGGCAGAAATATTTGCCGTGTCTCAATTTGGGCTGTTTTTTAAGTATATAGTATGACGTTGAATAGGAGTCAAAACAATCTAGGTTGTTTTCTCTGATCTGTATCCTCGGTATATACTCTAATTCCTCTGATGTGCATTGATCAGGGTCATTCCAGTGCAGAAGGCAGAGGCCGGTCCATCTGCTGCTCTGGAGGCCACTTGTTGAATGTGAGGGTGAATCTCAGACATAAGACACGGCTCCAGTCGGCAGCTGTGCTTATTAAACACTGCTGCTCCTATAGGACATTTCACATGCTGGCTTTCCACCCACATCATGGAGCTCTTTGTACAAAAATTCAGAAGGTTAATGCATTGAAACAGAGGATTAGTCTATGACACTGTGCACTGGATGAACTGAGAAAGCCCACAACAGCCGACATCTCTGTAAATGCGTCACACGCTTCTCCTCTCATTAATCATTTAAAGCTCTGGCAGCCGTAGCCCACTACTTTAAAGTGAGCCAATGAGTCATAATTACATCAGGCTAAGTCGAATGGGAAGGTTACGAGAGGCGGCTAGACCAATATTACTCTTATTTGCTTCAAACAAACTCAATTCCAGAGTCTGTTAAGTCACACAGAACTTGCTGATAATGGACCATTTCCTGAGGGACTATCTGGAATAATGAATGACGAAAAGAGAATGGAGAGAGAGAGAGAGAGAGAGAGAGAGAGAGACAGAGAAAGAGAATGAGAGGGGAGAGAAGAGAATGACAGAAGGAGAAAGAGAGAAAGAAAGCAAGAGAGAAAAGGAAGAGACAGAGAGAGATGGAAAAGAGACAAGGAGAGAAAAAAAGAGAGCACGATGGAAAGAGGGAGGATAGAAAGAGAGGAAGATATAATGTCAGAGGGACAGAGATGGAAAGAAAAAAGAATGACAAGAAGGAGAGAAAGAGGGAGAGAAGGCAAAAGAAAAGAGATGAAGTGGGAGCAAAAGAGAGAAAGAAAGAAAGTGACAGGGAAAGCAGAGAAAAAAGAGGGATAGAACAAGAGAAACTTAGTAGAGGGGGAAAAAGGGAAAAGGGAAGGATAAAAGAAGAAGAGAAAAAAGAGAGACATAAAGGGATGGAACGAGAGAAAGATAGAATAGTAGAGAAGAGAAAAGATGGATAGAAGGAGGAGAGAAAAAGAAAAGGATAGAATGAGAGAAAGGTAGAATGATAGAGAGAGAGAAGGAGAGAAAAGGGAAGGATAGAAGGAGAAGGAGAGAACAAAGAAAGACAGAGGAATGGAATGAGAGAAAGACAGAAAAGTAGAGAGAGAGAAGAGAAAAGATGGATAGAAGTAGAAGAGAAAAAGAAAGAAAAGGATAGAATGAGAGAAAAATAGAATGCTAGAGAGAGAAGGAAAGAAAAGGGAAGGATAAAAGGAGAGGAGAAAAAAGAAAGACAAAGGGATGGAATGAGAGAAAGGTAGAATAGTAGAGAGAGACAGAAGGAGAGAAAAGATGAATAGAAGGAGAAGGAGAGAAAGAAGACAGAAAAGCATAGAACGAAAGAAAGGTAGAACAGTAGAGTGAGTGAAGGATAGAAAAGAGAAGGATAGAAGGAGAGAAAAAGTGACAGAAAGATGGAATAACCCAATGTTACAAAGTTAGCGAGAGAGGCAGAGAGAAGAAGAGAAAAGGAAAGGAAGAGAGAAATAAGTGAGATAGTAGAAGAGGGAGATGTGATCCAGTGTGTATTGTTTATTCCAGTATGAAGTCAATGGATAAATTCAGGTAGCATGTTGTGTATTTGGTGATGGGCATATGGTGGTCCTGAGTGGGTCAGGCAGTGGCTGAATGTGATTGGTCAGCTCCATGCTGTGACTCAGTGCTCTCAATAATACATAGCGGGTCCCTGCTTTATTATGCCTAGGTGAATACATCCGCGCCACACGCTCATGTTTTATAGATGAGTCCCGGTGTGCGGTCCGTATCAGTCACCCCCGATCAGCTTCAGAGTGGAGGTTGACATGACGACCATGTGAGTGTGTGAGTGGTTTTTGGTGTGTGTGTGTGAACCAGGTGCGCCATTCATTCATGACAGCGCTCACTCAGTCCACAGTATGAGAACTCATTTAAAAAAGACTTTTGTCTGGAAAGCCAGACAAGGCAGTGTTAGACTGTTAGATCAGAAACCACTTTGTTTGGTGAACATGTTCTTTTATTAACTACGTGCGTTAACCACAGACTTTATATGCTTGACTTTTACAGTGGAAACAAAGGCCTCCCTGCTGATAGCCACTCTTCTGAAAAATCTATGCCTGTGTTAACCCTTTCATACTTACATTAAAGCCTTCATGCTTTTGCCTATCTGTGTATTTGGCATGATTATACCTTCATTTTTGACAGTAACATCAAGTCAGTATATCCCTGGATTTTTGCACTCAGTAAACACTCCCATAGTCTGATCTGTGTATAAAACAGAGGTGTCAAACTCAACCTCTAAAAGGGCCATAAACAATAATCTCAGCAAATCTGTGGGCCAGCTGTGTTTCATTTTTACTTAACATTTTGCCGTGACCTGAACGGGCCATTGTTTGTTTAAGGTATGCCAAAACTGCAAGAGCAAAATAGGCATTTAATACTTTTAATTCTAAATAAAAATAAATTGTTTTAGGTATTTTTTTTAAAACTGTCCATTTGCTTAAACTAGACAACAGATATCTTTTCTTTTTGTGTAACTTTTGGCCCATGAATTGTTGTTGGGGGAAGGGGCTCGGAATGCACACTATGTTGCAGTGCATGCTGGGGACTGTAGTGCATCTCAGGGCGAAACGGGCTGATAAAAATAGAAAATGAAAATAATTTCATGGGCCGAATAGGACTGTGTCACAGGTCTGACTTGGCCCATGGGCCTTGTGTTT
Organism: Colossoma macropomum; assembly: GCF_904425465.1. Classification (NCBI taxonomy): domain Eukaryota; kingdom Metazoa; phylum Chordata; class Actinopteri; order Characiformes; family Serrasalmidae; genus Colossoma; species Colossoma macropomum. The sequence goes on along the minus strand of NW_023494802.1, from coordinate 11,013,249 downwards.
GACACATGGGGTATAAAACAATAATGCAGCATGCAGCAGCACAAAGGTTTTTTTTTCTATAGACTTACATGGTAGTTTAATGAGGGAAAAATGGTCCATGTTAAAGAGACACTCCAGCCAGACTAGAAAAAATGTAACCATCACTTGTAAACATCCTTTCTCGCCTCCTACAGTGGTTGCTAAAATGAGATTTTCTGGTTTAGAAAGTAAGAAAACCCCCTTGTGATGATGTATCTTGAAGGTGGGAGGAACTTTTGGAAAAACTACAAGCACTTTACTTTTTTTCCGTTAGCTGGCTAATGCTGAAGGAAGCCAGGTAGCTAACAGTACTGCTAGTAAGCTGGATATCACAGCTGTATTTATTAACTTTTTTGGCTATGCTAGCATAAACATTGACATTGGCATTGGCTATGCTAGGAGCCAGGATTTCTTTATTATTGTGTGGGTTGTATGATGTATTTGCATAATGCATGCTGGGTATTGTAGTGAAAGAACACTGATGAACAAAAACACATGAAAGAATACAAAGCTGTGAATTGTGTCCCTTATGAGGCTGAGGGATGCAAAATTGCACTGCAGAATATTCCATAACGTGACAATAACACATTAAATGCTACTGCTTGAACAAATTGGTGCTTGCTAGTTATCTCAGTATGTCTAGTTTTATAGGGGGGAAAATGGATCTCTCTCACCGAAAGAATAAAGAGGTGGCAGTGTACCGAAGACAACATGAAATTTTGTCTTAGCATTCGATGTTTGGTCTGATATCGAGCTCAGCTTTCTGTTTCCATTCCATTCCTGTCCATCTCACCTTCTCTAAATGACAGTGCTTTTGTCCTAATCCCTACTAACTTGTGTGTTTCTTGTCTTTTTCTTTCCCCTTGCTTTCTGAAGATCATATAATGGCCATTGCAGGTAAGGTCTGCTTTTGCTAACGTTCTTGCAGTGTGTCTCTCCTGTGCTTTGCTCAGTGTTTTGCTGATATTTCGTCTCCCTGTTGCTTTATAGAGACTGCAAAGCAGTCTTTTGTCTTATCGTTATTCATTATTCCAAATGGTCCCGCAGGATATGGTCCGTTATCAGCAAGTTTTGTGTGGCTTAACAGACTCGGGAATACACATCGACAGCTGTTTTTCTGCAAAAATGGCACATTTTTGTTGTAAGTGAAAATGAGAACACATCCTCTACAGGTAGCAAATTTTAGTGCACAATTTCGATTTATTTGCCAAGTTTAACATATTGGAAAAAAATAAAACCTAAAATATGTGCCATAACTTTTGCAAAGGCCACAATTTATGTTTTTCCCCACCTATTTGTTCAATTCAGCAGTTGCGGTGCATTAAATTGTGCAGAAGTGTGTTCTTTGTAAAGGATGTGTTAACTTATTTTAGAAAACCAACAAAATGTCATTTGACCAGGGGTGCACAAACTTTTGCACACAACTGCAGATAATAGGGGTGTAACAATACACATATCTTCAGGTTTCATTGACAATTTTTGCTAACAAAATAAGCCCCAACAATTGCAGTGTCCATCATTTATTAGCAAAAAAATTAAAAATTTCAGTTATGTAAGCGTAAGTTCAGTTACTTAGGCGTGGGGAGGGGGAGTGGCGTAAATGAGTTATTTAAGCCCCTCCCCCTCTCAGCCCACTTTACCCTAATAGAATGCAGCCAGATGCCTAGTGTTTATAGTGATTTCCACAAAAGACAGCGAATGATAAACCAGTGGAATACACAGAAGGTGAATTGACGAATTGACGATTGATGACACAATTTCAAGGCGTGGTTTCGAGTGATTTATGTATTAAACTCATTACGTCCTTAGTTTATAACTCTTTCTCTAAACTTTCTCAAACACAGACGATTTTGAGCATGTTTAGTTCCGATCTGTTGAGAAGGGGCCCTTTGCCTCTGCATTATTCCCCCCTGTGAATTGCAAATTGCATTTACCTCCCCTGTCCTATTTCGGCGAGTATACAGTACCCCCTCGCCTCAGGGGAAGCGCTCGGATAGAGGAGCTCTTTGAGAGGTGGACGTGAGAGGAGGGAGAGGCTGAAAGGCTGTGAAGAATACGAAGTGCCTCTCTTTTAAGTGCCTTAATAACTGTGCCAGCGTTTAATTGAAAATGGCCGTAATGAGTGTGTGAAAGATCAATGCTCTCTCCACACACACAATCTGCACCCAGACCCCCGGAGTGTGGTAAAAAGGCCGAGAGCCCTTCTTCGCTCACCCTGTGCTAATAGTCACCGCTTTAGCAAACGGGAAGGGCTTTATTTTTCCTCCTTTTTTGTCTCCGAGGGCCTGAAGGAGATGAATCAATGAGTGTGTGCCGTGTCCGAAAAGTCACACTGCTGAGAGAGACAGATAAAGAGAGAGAATTAAATAGAGAAGGAGCTCCTTTGCTAAAGGAGCTAAGATAATCAGTCAAGCACAATGGCTGCTCCATTGTGGCTTACTCGCTGGGTGCTATAGGGGTGGGTTTACTGGGGTACAAAAATATGCATTCTCAGTTTGAAATTTTGAGCTCTCATTTGGACTCAACTCTGGAAAATGCAATCAAACAGCCTGCAGACTAGTGCAGTTGCATACAGAGAACTTTGGAGATATGCAGGATGGCTTTGCTAGTGTAACATAAAGGCTACATTTAGCCAGTGCAGCTTGCATGCACCTTATAATACCTCAGTAGTTTGTGTGACTACAAACTAAGCCTGTTTGTGCCATGATTAGTCAGAGATATTATAAAGGAGGAGGAAACAATTCACTGGTTGATATAGACCTCTGAGGTCATGTCGACACTGTGTAGGCCTTACAAACTCTAAGCTGTTTTTCTTTGTGGGAAAAGTATATTTTTTTTAATTGCTGCTAACAGACTCTGTGGTAAATACCAGAAAACAGCAGATTATTTGAGCCAGACACCACAACCCATTTTTGTCTGTTAGCTTGGCTTTCAGTTTCGGTGTTTATAAGTATCTTCTCATTCAAACAGGCAGGAGCCTGACTGGAAATAACTGCCCAGGGGCAATGCTAATATTGCTGTTGAGTGGTTAGTTTCTTTTAGGTTAGCATAATGTTTGTCTGCTAACTTTGGGAAAACAATGATGTAAACGTAAATGAATGTACCCACAATCATTTATTTCTATTGTACTCTCAGTGATATTGTTCTGGAACCAGGCCTAGTGGTTGGCGAAGTTTGCACTGCACTTGAAACCTGAGATGTTCCCAGTGTTAGTTGTTACCAGCCTAGCCAATGGTATTGTTTTCATTAGGGGTAGATAAATCTGACGGGGAAAGGCTGGATTTTATTCTATACTGGCTTCTACTAGCTGAGGTTAGCGACTTGCTCATGCACGTGTGCGAGTGTGATGGAAAGAGGTGATCCTTGCAGCATGAGCGATTCCCTGGAGAGCTCATTAGCTTCAGCACCACAGTGACATCTCTCTCACCTCCGCAGCAAACACACAAACATGCTACTAACCACCTGCAGCACTGACTCCTACCCCTGACCTGGACACACACACACACATCTGCCTGGACTACCTCACAGTATGTGTACCTATTATGTGAGGTAGTCCAGTAACACTGATCACCGCTGCAGATCACTCATTGCAATGATGATTGACACAAAGATGTATATGAGAGGTGTAAAATGCATCAATGCATGGTGATTTTTCCAAAGCTATTTCTGAGGGCATCAGATACAAGATAATCCACATGCATAAGGAAGAAAAAAGTGAAATGAGTTTCTAAAGGCCTTATTAAGAGATATAGAGAAAATTGGACTTTGGATTGGTTATCTTAGTTAACAGTCACGCAAGTAGACCAACAAAACCGTCATCTTTGCATAAACCACACTTATATCTTTGATTTTAAAAGTCCTTCCACTGTGGGAAGACAGCTCAGCTCTGGATCTGAAAGGTTGTGTAGCTGTCAAGGTGCCGTTACTGGGAAAAGGAAATAGACAAAAAGTAGAACATTTGCAAGTGAAAGAAACTGCTTGTGTTAATAGATCAATGGATTGACTTTCCCAGAGGCCAGATTTCCTACTTTTTTCCTGACAAAAAAATCAGGTTTTATCAGTAATCCGATCAACGTGTTTACATGCGCTTGAGTAATCAGGTAATGTGAAAACTCCAGGTCTACATGAGTCAGGCAGTAATTGGATTTCTGCTTTGCAACCAGCCAATAAACTCACAGAAGAAGGCATGACGTAAACATAATGTAAAACTCAAACTTCATGCCACAGCTTATTTTTAAAGCATTGCGCCACTTTAGCTGAAAATATGAACATACATCATCTAGAAGATGAAGAATATTCAAATCTTTCTTTTAATGTTTGATTTCAGTGTCACTCCAAAAGTGTTTGCTGCATCTCGTGGCAGCCCTGCTTTCTAATTTCCGGTACCACCGTCTGTCCTCGCGCATGCGCAGACAGAGAAATCCGAAAGAAATCTGAGTAAGAGTTTACATGCACTGAAAAATCTGATTACTGAGCCAAAATCCAGGTCTTTTTATCAGATTTCTTAATCGGGTTTCTAGTCAGAGTACGGTGTTTACATGACCATTTGGATAATCAGAAATTCGATTATGATCGGATTATTGAGTGCATGTAAACACACTCACTTGAAAAATGAATAACTTTTGCTTAATGGTGGTTTTGACTGGAAAATAAATAAATGAAGTGTGTACAGTACTGTAAGTAAATTAAATGTTGTGAGGGTAAAGCTTTACATCTGGATAGTAATGATGGACAGCAATGTATATTGGTTAGTAGTGAGTGGACAACTTTATTGGAGACCAGTACACTAAGGCCACTAGCTGCTCAGTGGTGTGTATTGGCCACAGATGGCAGACCTCCTGCATATCTCTCTCTCTCCTCTGAGCAACAGAGGTGTGAAAAGGCCCCACCCCGTATCCACCATCACCATAGTAACATCACATATAAACACAGGCCAACAAAAGACTCCTGTCGGTGACTGTTATCCCTCTACCTTTCACATAAACGAGCCTGACATTGTTTCTTTCTCTTTTCTTTTTACACTTGTTAATGTTTTTTTTACTTGTGTCTCTACTGAACTCCTGTCTAATAAAAAAAACAGATTTTTAGTGATTTAGTCTATTTCTGTTTTTGTCTTCTATACCTAATCTTGGCACATTGTTGTCCTTAAAAGGAGAATCCTTCAGCAGGCGCATGTTTGCTGACCGGCAGGACCTGTTGTATTAATCCCCCACGTTTTCACTTTTCCTCATTCAGTACAGCAGTTCAGCCATTCAGCTGCTTCTAAGCGGCATCATTAAAAATGTATGCAGAGCGAAATTGCATGTTTTGTAGGGTAGCTTTTGAACGGGCGAGGGGCCGTGGCAAGACTGAATGTGTACCCCGGGAGAAGAAACAGAACTGAGCAGAACAATGTCAAATTCATCTCCGCACACGCTCGCTCCACTGCACTCTTTATCTAGCGGCAAGAGCGCCGTTAATGGGTTTAGCGCTACCTCCGAGACCAGGAGGAAGCAATTGCACGCCAAGGTGGTGTGGAGCGCAGGCCCAGCAAGCGGTGCTGGAGACTCGGGCACTGCTGGCGGCGAAATATTAATACCCAGATTCATTATCGGCTCCACTGCTGTCTGTCACAATGACTGATGCTGTTTTCGCTCTAATTCGTCCTGGCAGCGAAGCTGACAAAACAAATGGAAAAGAGTGCCAGAAGACCTCGAACCTGGGATTAAGTAATTATCGTATTCATTTGGGTGTAATAACACTTTTTTAATTTGAAATCGACATGGCAGAGTGGGGTCCAAGACATTTCTTTTCTCATGGTTTGCGTTCGCAGCTTTGCGTGAATTATAGTAACATGATTTGTTTTGTAGTGCTGATATTTTAGTCTGCTCTTACTCTGAAAGTCTAGTCTGCGGGTGTTTAATCTGGTCACAGCTGAAATGTAAGAAGCTGAGCGATTATTTACTGTGAGGCGGGGTACGTGTCCCTCTCTTACACAGTTCTAATAGCATATTACGTAATCCTGGTACTGCTTTACACGTCACTTAAGCTGACATGAACTGTGTTCTTAGTTCACCGGGGAATTTAAATGCAGTGGCACCACAACTCCAAACTTGGTGGGGCAAAAACAGCTTTTGGCTATAATGTGCTTGCAGAAAAGTGGCAAATGATAACTTTTTCTGACTCACAAAAGACACCTGGGCCACTGACAGACCAACTAAAACTAACCTTTAGCGCTACACACACTCGTATCCTAGCTATGATAGTAAATGTTTTCATGAACAGCGTCAGTGCTGTTTGTTTTTTGACCCTAGGAAGTTCACTGAGCTCTGCTCAGATAGCAAATGTTGCTAGCTCATGTCTCTGAAGAACATCATGAGCATCAAATCCTAGCTTGCAAAGTAGCAGTAAAAAACACACTGAAACCGACATTTAGTACCTTTGACATAATGTGGTAACATTAACTATGACCAAGCACAAACATTAGTTTATGCATCTCAGTGAATTTTACAGATTAATGAGCTGCAGCAATCCACTCACAAAATCACACAGGTTTAACATTTTTAAAAAACATTCCACCGCTGAGCTGATATGAAGATATGAATTGGTTCTGTTGCTGCGATTGAATATCTCTCTTCCTATAGGTCAGTAGTTTCTACATTTAGGTAGTAACTTTCCACAAAGTTTTTAAGCAAAATAAGCATCCTGAGCTCAAAAAAGTGGTGAGGCATTGCCCCAGGACTTTGAAAAGTCCCATACACCCGCTCACTCCTGTTTGCCATGATATAAACCAGAGCATGATGAGAAATCTGAGTGGGAGGGAACAACTCCATCTCTTTCTGATGTTTGAGGCCTGTTGAAATTGCACTGGACATGAATTTGCAAGGCAATGGCAGTGAACCCCACTGTGCACATGCTGTGTGTTAAAATGGCAGCGATGGTTCCAGTCATTCTCTGTCATGTTTTTGGATGATTTTTATTCTGCTCTGACATTTGACGACTATCTAAAGTTTCTCAGTACACCAAAGTCTCCACTGGCTCTGTAACCCACAGTGAATTCCTAAGTGAAAGAGGCCTTTCTGCAGCCTGAACAAGTCTGTGATTAATCAAGTCTTTTTAAGCATTGTAAGCATTATGCAACAAATGCACAAGCAAACCACTCACTGATAATTTGACATTTAACTTTCACAGGGCTCAAGCTCTGCCTCTTCATTTCCTTTAATGTGTGTCTAACGTGCACAGTCCTGTGAAAGTGAGAGACCAACGTTCCTTTATTTCATTTCCAGTCAAAACGACCATTAAGAACAAGTGATTAATTTTTCATCATGACAAAAAAAAAAACAATTAAATATTCTTCAGTGTATCCATCCTTTACCTTTTTTGCAGCTTCCATATATTTCAGGAGTCTTGCTTTTAGGCTTTCAGAGAAATCTGCAGGGATATTTTCCACACGACACAACAAAGTTCAGTCTTAGAAGTAACTCCTCATGATCCAAGCACATTTACATTTAGGCATTTTGCAGATGCCCGTATCCAGAGCAGCCTACAGTTTAAACGTGTTACAAGTGTGGGCAAATTAAGCATTAGGAATCTTGGCCAAGTACTTTTATCAGCATTGTGTGGATGTGCTTACTCAGGTGGGGAATCAAACCAGTCTGTTGCGTGGAGGGCAGTGGAACTGTCTACACAACACCACATAATCCCAAACACATTTAATCATGTTTACATATGGACCTTAGGGTGGCTGGTTCGTTGTTCTGAGAACACTAGCAGATTCTTTGTTTGATTGGCAATTCTTGACAGAATGTCCTTTCAGACCCATTGCGTTGAGCTGTCTTCTCACAGTGGAAGGATGGACAGAACCACCTGTTGATTGTTTCAAATCTGAAGCCGTTTGAATGGCACTATAGATTAATGTTGGGTGGTATCCCTTTTTTTAATACCTTCAACCTGTCTCCAAAAATCACAGCGGCGGTATTTCAAAATAAAAAAGTAGTTCGCTTTACATGGCTATCAAATAAGTGAACACAGTGCACAATTTTCAAGCCATCATTCTATAAATGTAAAACCATTTATTGAACATTTGATAAATGTTCAACAGTGCTGCACACTAGGAGAGTGGAGCTGGTTAGCATTAGCTTTACTAACTTGCTAACAGCTCTGTTCATTACGGAGCAAGTTCAGATGATAAAAAATGATTAAAATCTGAGAGAATAACAGAAAGGCGAAATTATACCTGTTCTGAGGTTTTTGGATCTTTAGCCTGAAAGGCTACCTTAACGTTAGCTTAGCAAACAAGCTACAGACTCATTGCAGTACTGTGTTGACACAGATTTAGGTGATAAAAATGTGTGAGAGAGAAAGTAGAGTGACAGTAAGTCGAAATCTAACCTGTTCTATGGTGTCTGGGAGAGAGCTTAGGTAGCAGGCCAGATGTGCAGCACCACAGCACAGGCTTAGGTGTAGGTAACTGATGCTAAAATGACAGCTATTCAGAGGATAGCGTACCAGTTTAGAGGATAGTGCAAAGTGGAGTGATGAAAGTTGAAATCTAACGCGTGCTGTGGTGTGTGCAGAAAGTGTGCGGTTCTGATACATGTAGCTCTTTGCTGTAGCTGAGCTGCTGTCATGCTTAGTTTTTCTAAGGTTTTTCCTGGCTCTGATTTCCCCCTTTTTCTGTTAGCGCAACCTGTTGGTGAAATTCCAAACCACCAATCAGTGAGCACTTTCAAATATAAGTGGGTGGAATATGTTTATTTATCTGTTCAGGCATGGAGAAGAAATTTGAAATACCGTCATCATTTTTTAAATATCTTAATTTTTCCATACTGTGGTATAGCATCATACCGTGTAAATTCAAGCCCCATTCATCAACCTCAGTAGGCTAGTAGGCAATGGCTTGTTCATCACATCTGCTTATGTGCCCTTTCTGCTCTACATGTTCTTGTTTGGCTTTTCTATCTTCTTGTAGCTGTGACCCCTGCCCTCCTACACCTGGGCCACCCTGCTCTCTTGTTAGCTGCCCATCATAGCAAACAGCTCTTTGTCAGAGGTCACTGTAACCCTCTTCCTGGGCCTCAGAGACAACCCCAGATCCCAGTGTAAAATTCAGCCATGCATGCTTCTGTGACTCCTTGTGTATCTATATGTATGTGTGTGTGTTAGAAGCTGGGTCACGGTGTGCCTGACTGGTATCCACACTGGTATCTTTGCTCCGACGTCTGTGTGTTTACATTCCCCTTGGCAGGGATTAGTTAGAGCAGTGCGGTGCGCTCCGTGTATCCACAGCCCAACGGCCCAGCAGCATCAGAGCAGAGGCCCCCACAGGCCCTGGAGCCTGAGACGGGCAGGGAATCTGCTGGTGCAAGCTCACTGCTCACTCTAATTGGCTGTTTTCTGTGTGTGACACTATAAGTAGAAGGCCCAAGAGATGCAAAGCTGTATACTGTGTTGAGAGACTGTTTGCATTTGAATATGATTGCTGTCATACCAGTTTTATCATGTATTTTGAATTTATTTTGTTACCTCACTTTTACATTTGCCAGCATTTCATGTGAATGGACCAACTGGAATGGCCCAAAATAAATTGGAATAAAATCTTGACATTACATTGACATACATTAAATTTAAGCTCTTTCCTTCACCAATAAAATGTCAATTTGGAAATATAAGGTTTTGCAGAATCAATCAGATCAAAACTAAACTGAATATATGATTTCACAGATCAAAATAACTTTTTTCGGTTTAGCTTGATTTTGCTGGCACGCTTAGTTAAAAGTAGATCACTTTCCACAAGTAGCAGAGTTTTCAACCAGGCAGGACAGCTGACCGACAGTTACAGTGTTATTGTTGCTTAGAAACAGTGAGACACACAGCCAGAAACAGCATTAAAAAATAAATAAATAAAGTGAGAAGTGACAACCTCCAAGAAAAAAGACTAAACGGTGTGCCTTACGTTTCTCTGCCTTCAGGATCCCCTGTCCCAAATTGTTAATTCGAAGCTCAGGCAGGCTAAATGAACCCTCTGATATGAAGGACATTGGCTGGAGGGCAGGCCTAACACATGGACATGCAATTCAAATGCAGTGCTTGCGTACTTGGCTGGCTCTCATTTATGGATGGGTCAGAATGTTTGAATATTTTAATAGTAAAAATGTCAAAAATCGAATAGTTTGTTTGGGTTTTTGATTTGCAAATTAGCTTCTCTTTAACGTTCTTCCTGTTATATGTATATATCATGAGCGTATGTACTATAAGCTTTACCATGAACTCCACAGTGTGGAGTCTTACTGTGGCATGCGCCCGCCCCCCGGGCCCCAACGGTGATGGCCACGAGAGCCGGCAGGAAGGCGGGGCCCGAACACCCAGCGGCGACGAACCTCTGCGAAGACGGCAGGGAGAGAGCCGCGAGTGTGGAGGGGTGAGCGCATGCCACACTTACATTCTAGTCAGACTTTCATGTCTGTTTAGTCCAAAGAAGGAGGCAGAGAAAAGGAAACATAGAAGAAAGCAAAGTGTAGAAGAAAACGAATCTTAGAAATTCTACTGGTCGGCTACCGTACACCAAATGAGAAGCTCCATGCTGCTAGAGGGTCTTTCTCTGCCTTCGGGTTGCAGATAGAGCAAAGCACAGCTATAGCACATGTGAAGCTTTGCAGGAAAGCACTGTGTATGTTGTACATTGTGTCCATTTAATGAAATAAAACTTTCAGTGTCATTCAGTGAATTATATTGAATAACTCTTGAACAGTGGACGTGTTTTCCATTTTTTATGTTTGGAATAATGTCTTAAATGTTCCAATATTAAATTTGACTGAAATGCCCATCACTACTCTCACTATTTACATCTTAAGTCGTTTAGACTGGCTAAAATAAAATGAAATTGACCAAAGGGCAGTCACGCATTTGAAGTAAATATCAGCCAGTTTTGACTGTGTATCTCTAGTGCTACTGTAAGATCGTGTGAGTGTGTGTGTGTGTGTGTGTGTGTGTGTGTGTGTGTGTGTAGGTGTGCATATTCAGAGAGGGGTGGTGATTTCAGATCATACACTAAATCTGAGCGGGTAATCTCAGGCCCAGCTTGTTTGTCAGCATGAATAAGGCTTCAGCAAAGGCTGACGTGACCCGGGCCCCCTGTCACTTTTGTTTATGGTTGATGGACATGCTGTCACTGGCTCTCCGCAGCCAAACACCTGGAGAGAGTGAACTGTTCAGCATTTGTTAAATGGACCCACATGAAAGGGTTCCTAACTGGAGACATAACATCTAAGATAGCGAACAACACAAACAGCTGTGGTTGTCTTTTTAAGGGTCACTGTGGTTCATACGGAAACCTCTTTCACCTTTTCTGTGACTGTTACGCTCCTCGTCCCTGAGTCATTGTTTGATAGCTGGATGTTTTTGCACTCTTGCCCAGACCGGTTCTGGCATTGCTATTCTTCATGCTTTCCTCCACGCTGCCCAGACGTTGTCTTTCCCTTATTCGGTCAAGTAATGAAAAAGCTGTTTAGACTCTTGTTCAATTCCAAAGCAACTTCATCCGTCCTCTCTCTCTCAGTCTCTCTCTACACCATGTTTGGCATCTTTTGCCCGCTGGCCTGCAGGTTGACATATTTGCAGCAGCGGTAGCTTTGGCTTGCTTAACCCTGTCTTACAGAATGTGTTGTTGCTGATGCACTTAGAGATTTTGGTGAAGTCTCCTTTAACTCATTAAAATTCTGCTGCTGGGACTCGAGTTCTGCCAACTTTTTAACATACAATATCAAGCTTAGGTTTGTTTTCTTTTGAGTGATTTTTTCATGTAGCAGGTTTGTCTTTATGTAAAAGAATATGCCTAGCTAACTCTCCTGCTGAGTGATCACCATGGACAAAATAAAAAGAAGGCTTACTCAAGGGGGACTGTTTAGTAAGGGACATCATTGTGCTATTAGAACTTTCGGTAACACTTTACTGTAGGGTGCTGTTCATGAGGCTATATTATACCTATATAAGCTTGTTATGACAACTGACATAACTCTACATAAATGTTTGTAAATGCTTATTCCAATAAGCAGACAAGTGAATTGTGAGGTTATATTTTATCCATTTTGAACAACGAACAGACAGACACAAACAGAACAAAAACCTACATATTTTTAGCTTTGTTAGACCACATTCTTTAGTAAAATAATAAATTCAATATACATAAATAATCCATAGTTAAATAAACATGACAATAGCATTGAGAAATTATGTTATTAGAGAGAAAAGGGAATTAAAAAGGCAGCAACAGCTGCTTTTTTGCCTCAGGATTAATGAGTTAACACCTTAAACTCTGAGGATCCATGTGTGGGTTGAAGTTGTAACGCTCAGAACCACATAACTTATTAGTTTCATAGTAGTAACCAAATAATTCATAGTAGTTCATAGTAAATAATAAGTCTTAACAATAATGATAATAATAATAAGTAAAGAGGTTAGGTGGACTGGAGCCATGGCTTATGTTAAAGGCTATCTTTCCTATTCTCCAGTCTAGCTCCAGTCCCATAAGCTGCCAGTGAAAGGAAAAGACCCACAGCACTGTCAGCAGTCAACCAGACACTATAACTTGTCCCTTTTGCTCCGTAACCCATACGCAGCCGTCTACAGGCTACAGGCCACAGCCTGCTCAGCATCTGTGGCTTCAACATCTGTGTCATTTCTCTAAAAGGCCCTAAAGCTGGTTTTCAGCAATAGCAAAACCATAATAGCCCATTTTTATTGCTGCCGCTGAATGTTCAGCCTTAGTAATTACTGTTGATGGGGAAGTCTGAGTGAGAGAGAGAGAGACTGAAAAGAATAATATCTCAGTGTGGGTTGCATATGTTGTTGGTTTCAATAGCTGTTGTAACCTATGTGGTTTCATTGAGTCTTTCTGGAATGAAATGAGTGGCACATTCCTGGTCATCAGAATTCCACACTGGCGTAGTCAGAAGTGTGGAGTGAGGACTCAGCACAGGACCTGCTGGAGCCTGCCTTCCCAAATGTACACACATACACAGATAAGCTCTTCCTGCGTAGTGTAAAGCACTACTGATCTTTCCATGCCAGCAAAGAATCACCTCATTACAGCGTTACAGTACTTGAGTCTCACTGACTCACTCGTAGTTGATGTTGTAATGAAAAAGTAATGCCCACACAGCTTACCTCGAGCATCGTATCAATAATAAACCGCAGAGCCGAGAAAAAATGTAGCCTAAAGTCATGATAAGTGGTTCCTCCACCTGCCAGAAGAATCGCTTAGGCCTGTTCACTTACCTTTGAGTCAGTGCCGTGCAGAAATGTGCTCTACAGAGACGACATACTGCCATCTAGCGGCCACCGGCGGTTCAGTTCAGTCATGGTTAGTGATTTTCTCTCCCTTGTATCTCTCACGTTTGGCGAGCTGGAACCAGGTTCAGTTCAGGTCAAGCCTCTGCATACCTTGGGCTCAATATTAGACATGATTACAAAACCAGAGGTGCACTTGTATGTGCTTGCCACTGCCAGAAAACCACCAGCTCAGTCAGAGTTTAATGAAAGGAATGTTATAAAGCCCTCAGTCTGAGCAAACACATATTACTGTGGCTTATTATGAGAAGATCAACATTGCTGATGTGGATGAATAGTTACTCTCTGCTAATGTATAGGGGATAGGGGAAGAAATAGGTAAATATAATGGATGACCTGTTTGTCTTTGATGTACAGCATACCAGATTAACATCTCGTACCTCTATGCCTTGTTTCTTTCTGATGGTGTTCATTTGAAATGAAAAAAATGTGTTAGTTTAAAATTATTATCCCTACTAAGCTTAATAATGTAAATTTAGATGAATGAGTATCATCTGCAGTCTTATTGTGATAAATTATGAAGTCTATATTCTGCGCAGATGGCATTTCATACTGTTAACATCCAGTGGTTCTCTGTGTTCATTTTGTTGGACACCAAAATATTGCCAAAATGGTGGAAGCTGGATAAGCTTGTCTATTTAACCCTCCAATGGAAAGATCTTTGGCAGAGAGATTAAGGCCCAATGCAATTTCATATTTTTTCCCCTACCCCTTGTTTTTGAGTGTCACCTTGCCCTGTGGATCTGAGTTACAATGGGTAGTGATGGAAATCGTCCCCTACGAAATAAGACAACCCTCAAATAAAAAAGAGCATTACTTCATTAACAGGCTACTCGCGCTGCTCTGTAGGCAACCCTGCCAGTCTGCAGTGATAGCAGAGGAGGGTAAAGTTCAGCAACCTCACTGCTGGGCTTTAGTTACATTTAGAGCATCATATGCTTTTAAAGAGGGGGGATGTTACAGTTGTTTATCATCGCCCACCCCTTAATTCTTTGGTGATATGAGGCTGAAGTCAACTATTCTCCAGCTTCTTGTTCAAATGTTCCTGTTCCACCTTAAATGGAGCAGCAGTTACATTCTGGAGCTGCAGGCGTCTGTACTGCTGGACTGTAGAAGGTGGAACAGGGAAATTTAGCTGGCTAGCCACCAAGACAGTAGCGTACTACAAGCGATTTATATGCCTTATTTTTATGGTTTATAAGAACCATAATACATTGAAACAACATTGAACTAAAATAATACAGTGGTTCTGTAATTTTAACAGAGAATAATAATAGCCCTAATAACCCCCCCCCCCCCCCCTCCCCCACCATTCAACAAAAAACCGCGCAAAACGGAGGGGTAAGAACTAAGTGGAAGTTCAGTGTGCTCAGTGCTCAGTTGATGTAAGCAAGAGCTGACCAGACCAAAGCCAGTTGGTCAAAGTCAAACACTCAACGATGGCATCACAGTCAGGTTGGTCTTTCACAGCCCTCTGTCTGTCTTTCTGCGTATGTGTACGCTACATATATGTGCACATGTGCATGGTGAAAATGGAGGTCAGCTGTCTGTCAGTAAGTGTGAGGATGAAGTGTGTGCTTGTCCAAGGCTCAGGAGACCTCACACCTGAGGTTTTGGCTCGACTTCTCTGCCCAGTCTTGTCTGGCCCTGCGTGTCTTTTCACACCCACCTATGACAACACGCTGAAGTGTGTGTGTGAGTATTCAACAGCAGATGTCTGTATTTCTGCAGCCAGGCTCTGAAGCTGGCAGTGTACTACAATGACAAAAGAATGAAACAAAACAGAACTACTGTTAAACACTGCTGTAAGTATACTTATAAAGTTAAAAACTTGCTGTATGCCTTAGAACCACTAGAAGCTCGCTTTATACAGCTGACCACTCACAGTCAGGGGGAGGTCTCAGAATGAATGATGCAGTGATTAAGAGTCTTATTCCACAAGTAGCTCATTCAACCACTGCACATACAAGGGAGGACTGTGAGGCTGTAGGGTGGCTTATTTCTCATTTTGATGCTCAAAGGAGTGCTGAGGAGCGCTTGACTGTGTTTGGGGTAGAATAAGGGGAATTTATGTAAGGGGAAGATTATGAAAGTTTCATTTTGTCTTCAGTCTTTTGTAAAATTAGGTTTGCAGTCTAGTGTATGTTGCAGGGACAGACAACATCAGTTGTCATAAATAGTTATTTTACCCCAGAAAGTATCACGACACAACCTAATGTCAGAAAAAATCAGTGTTATCTAATGAAAGTCAATTTGACATCAAAACCAGAAAATGCAACTTTTGTGACAAGTGGTGTCTATTGGAATAAGTGTTTGTAAATCATAAAAGTAGGTTTAATGTCGGTTGTCATAAAGGGTTTATGTAGCTGTCATAGCCTTTGGAACACTGCCCTTCAGTAATGCCCTTCTAACTCTAACCCTAAGCTTAACCTCTGTGACCAAAAAGAAATTTTGTCCTTATGTTTGAAAAAAGCACAAAACGTGTAATTATTGCAGTTACAGAGTCAGGACCATTTGTTAGTACTGGCATTGTAGACTAATTCTGTTTTTCTTTGGATTTTGACATAATTAGAGCATTTTGCCTAATTTGCCTATTGTTTTTTTTAACTCTAGTGAAAATGGAATAGTTAGTACGTTGTAAATCACCATCACAAATTACTGTGTACTGTGATGCAATATATTTTATTCATGTGAAGCCACTATACACATTTGAGTCAAATATATTCAGTGCACCACCTTTTTTCAGTGTACGTATCGATGTCAGCTTAAGCCAAAATATTTGGAGCTTTTTTGAACCTTTATGGTGCTTAGAAAAGCCTAACAGTCAATAGCAGCCCTAAATTAATTGCAGTTGTTAAGAGGCCTTGATTTTTTTTCTCACTGTATTAATCATGCTAATGATCCTTGAAATGAGACCAGCTCCCGGTATTTACTCAGCGCTACTCCACACGCTGCTCTAGTGTCATAGAGAAATGAGTCCACCAGGGGGGGCACATGTATCAACAAGGGATGATAAACCTGCGTGAGGATTTGTATTGATTTTATTGCTGCTGTAAGGACTTAACAGCTCAGACCCAAATCTTTGTGAGGTCTAGTTAGTGAACCTCTAATCCATAACCCTGCCCACACGCACACAAACATGAACAGGATATCTTCTCACACAAAAGGAGGCGGACAGGAGCAAAAGCGGGAGCAAAATCAACCAGCTTAATCTCGCAAGTGCTTTATTGATTTCATGTCTTATTTATGGTCAGTGGGAAGGGCTACTATGTACAATGCTGTTAAGAGATAAGGCTCTTTTATGTCAGATGAATGATACAGGATGACCCCGTACTCACAGTGGAACTGGGGCGAAAGCTGGGTCATAGTAATATAATCTTATTTATCATTTAACCAAGTGCACCAGGGCAGGGCCTGCGCAAAATGGGGGTCCCATCTGTTGGGCAGACGTCCCTGATCCACGGCAATCAGGCTTAATGGGAAATAATGCCCCCTTATCCAGATTTTTACCCCTTTACTGTCCTTCCTATCTGCCCATTAGAAAGCTTCCCTCCCTAATGGTTAGCACACCCCCTACCCCCCAAGTTGCTTCCTTGCTGAGCTGTGTGTATAAAGCTCAGGGGGGAGCTGGGTGGGGCAGGCCAAGGGTCTCCATTAGCCTGCCTGTCTGAGCTGATGAGCTTCATGCTCTAGGCAGGCGTGAGGGAATTGTGCTAACAGCCTCAGACACATGCACACCCCCATCCTGACCTCACACACATACACCCTTCCCCCTACACCCTCACACGTAGGCTTGTTTTTATACACTGTCAGGACATGAGGTCATACATACATATATCTGCAAAAGTATTTAGACACTCTTTCTAACTGCTTATACAGGCATTCAATTGTGCGCGCACAGCTTGTACAATCTCCACAGGATAGAATGGGGAGCAGTGGCACATGAGACACCATTCTCAATGCAAAGTGTCAGCCAGAGGGGTGTAAAGCCCCACCATTGGGCGGTGGAGCAGTGGATCTGCTTTCTCTAGAGTGATGGAGGACCACTGAATATATTTGGAGTGGCCTTTGTGATCCAAAATGAATCATCCAACATCAGTTCCTGACCTCACTCATTATCTTGTGTCTGAATCCAATCAAATCCTCACAGCAATGTTCTATCAGTGTAAACATCTAGTGTAGAGTCCTTTCAGAAGAGTAAAGGCTGTTAATCCAGTAAAGAGCGAACAAGTTCCCTATTAATAGCCTTGATTTTAGAACAAACATTTGTACATGTAGTGCATGTCTATATAACTGCTGTTGGAAGGAAACCTCGTATCTCCATTTTTGTCGTTTTTCAGTTTTTGACATAATTTAAAAGTGCCTGTTGCCCTTTACAATGTTTGTAAATTGCATGAAGAATGGATCAAAAGAAACAGCCCAAAATGACTTGGAAAAAAAGTCTGGTTCCATTGACTTACATTAAAAGTAAAGTAGGTTTTTTCCTTCTCCTGTAAAGTTACCATTTTGGAGATACAGTGTTTTCTTCCGACAACAGCGATATATAGGCTACATGATATCTACATTAGATCTCCATAACAACTGTGAAAAATTTATTAAAGCTTATTGTCATAGGCATTATCTGTCATAAAGGCTGACATAATGCTTTAATAATGCTACATAAGGTGATGTCAGCATTACATCTGTGGAATACAGTGAGCTACAAGATGAGGTATCCTGAAGTGCAATGCCATTTCATATGATACAACCTAGTGTCAGAAAAAATCAATGTTATCTGGCTTAGGTTTTATGTTTACGTGACACTGAAACTGGCAAATGCAGCATTTATGACAAATAACGCCTTTTTGAATATGTTTTTGTTAATGTTAATGTAGGTTTATGTCATTTGCCATGAAGGGCTTATGTAGATATCAGGTAGCTGTATGAACACTGCCCTTCAGTAAAGTGTTGCCAAATTTTCTAAGCCTAACTCTAAATCTAAGCTTAACTTCAGTAACCAAATTGAACTGCCCCTTATATTAAAAAAATGCAATTACAGGCTCAGGACCATTTGATGGTACAGACATTGTAGGTTAATCTTGTTTTTCTCTGGTTTTCTGACACAATCAGGACATTTCTGGCCTTAAAATGTGCGAAAACAAACACACACACACAAACAACAGCCCTGCTGCCCCTCCCTGGCGCTGCAACAAAAGCCTCGGTAACAGCGTCTGAGAGCAAAGCTGGTCAGATTAGGTCAGAACCTCATTAGCCCCGGTGCACTGGTTTATCAGCCATTTTTAAAGCATGCTCAGTATCCCTACCCACTCAAATAAATGCAGCGTATTGTTTCACCGCTGGTCTTTGTCACGATGGTGTAACTACGTGAAAAGATATTGTCTCACTTAGCGGCAGCTATAAGAGCGTTTAAAGACACGCAGGCCCTGCAGCTACTTGCCGAGACAAAGCCAGGCAGAGCCGCTGTTTCGGTCTACTTTACAATCCCAATCACTGCACTGACACTGATTAATTCGGATGTTGACATGTTTTGGGCTGTCATGCTGAGTTACCCAACGACGCTGAGAACTCTCGCACGCCCGCCTTTCGTCAAAGAGCAGAATAGATGGGGAACATATGGTGGATATGATTGTTCATAAGCATGGAATGCCTTTGCACTAATGGAATTATCCTCATAAATCTGATGGGAGAGAGGGAGATGAGCACTAGCATGATATTAGTAACATTATACACACGTGTTACGTGTTGAGGCAGTGGACTGTATCGTAAACGTACACTGTACTACAGCTACTATTCATTAAGTAATTAGTTTTAATAAGTGATTAAAGCCAGTGTTAAGCTGTGGGTCTAAAACAACGGGAACATGGAAATCAAGCAAGTAGTGTGGACATGACGATGGTTTTTTTACAGTTAGGTCACACTCCAGCAGCTTTAAGGAAACCATGGAAGCTGTACATTTCAGTCTTGGCGAGCTTGTTCTCATTACAACTCAAATGAAGACATAATCCATGGCAGGGCAAATTGAATAAATTGGTTAGGGATTTTTATTCCTGTGCACTTGCCGTTGCCCCTCAAGGCGAGTGGCTGCTCATTTCAAAACTGATTATTGCCCGCTAATTGATAAGATAAACACATTCCAGCCCAACCTGAACGAACGATTTCCACCGTTAATTCTATTCCAATTGCCGATGCCGTGATAGAACGTAACGTAACCAGGCAACATTGTTATCAGACGCTCTCCACAATTATGTGCTCTCCAGGCCCAATGATTGTACACTCAATATGCACTGCTCTCTTGCCTTTTGCTGGAGGAATATTGAGGAGAGACTATTAAAGTGCCATCATTTTGAGCAAGGAGAGAAAAGCAAGAGTGAAATGAAGGTTCGCAAGAAGTCCATTAAGAGGCAGCGTGGTTGGGCAGAGCGAGTCTACAGTTTGGTGTGTGCGAGTGTGTCGGTCAGATGGGGAGATGGGGGCGAAGGAGGTAATTGGTGCTTTTGCCTGGGCTGTCACAGCTCTGTATAATTGGCGTGCACAAGGCTGAGGTGGGACTCACACACTGTACGGACTCTCTGAGGGCCAGAGAGAGAGAGAGAGAGAGAGAGAGAGGGAGAGAATGCTGCTCATCAACACATTAAACATTTACTCTAACCTATAAACAGTGGCTGCCCTCATTATTGTTGCCATCACCAGCCTGTCTCATTCACCCGCAGCAGCTCCACATGGGCCAGTGGAATTGCTAATGTGTAGAGGAATGGACAGCGGCTGAGAGAATCCAAATGGCCTTGTGTTTACTTCATGTTTACCCAGTTTACTTTTGGCTAAAAGTTGTGTTTTCAGTGAAATACGTCGAGCGACCTTTTTTTAATGGCAGCGATTTGTGCTCATTGCAGGACCTCGTGTTGACTTCTTCCCTGTTTATTCATATTTTCTTATTCGCAGCTCTGCCAGCCTACATGACAGAGGCTTTCAGATGCTTCCTGGCCCAACCACTCCCTGAGACATCGGTTGTTAGTGCAGCAACGTTTCTGATCTTTATTTCACAGATGCCTAACAAATCTGCTGTTACTAGCATATAGGAGGAAAAACTGCATTTTTTTCCTCCTGAAAAACCTCAGAAGCACTTTAATTTATTCACTTCTAACTTATTCATGCGTAAGACTTAGAAGCAATCCTTTGAAACGGTTTCAAATAAAAATGTCTGGGTATCCTTCCTGCCACATGTTTTATACTTGAAGGGCTGATATGACTGTGTGTTTTGGTAGTGGCCCCGCTATCGCTAGCCGCTGGACAAACACTAAAGCTCTGATTTCTAATGCATTTATCTATGCCTTATTCCTTTTGAAAGATGGCTCTCTTCTCGAGCTCTCTGTCTCACCGCAAGCTCCATCTTGCCATAGTATAGATGTTTTGCCATATGGTGTTACTGATAAGTGTGTATAGTTAACCCATAGTCTAGAGTTACTACTGTTGTTTTGCTTTACATTGTATGATTGACCTCTTTTACATAATGACTTAAATATATATATTCATAATTACATAACTAATGGTCTGTTTGGACAATAGTGAATGACACGCCTCTCAGCCAGTCACAACCATCTAAGCATTACTTCCTCTGTCAGTCGGAGGCAAAACTCTAATAAAACTCGTTAGAACAAACCTGCAGTGAGAACGGCAGTGGCGGTAAATTAGTCAAATATCTAAGGCTAAGGGATAGTTACATAATTACAGAAGTAATTGGCCACTCGCAAAATAATGCTTTTCATGCCTCTTAGCCGATCAAAACCCACTTCCGAGCACTATGTCCTCCATCAGTGGGGAAACAAAACAAGAAAACTCCTCAGAGCAAACATGCAGTGAAAATAGTGGTAGCAATAAATTAGTCAGAAATGTTAGGCTAAGGGATGGTTAAATTATGGCATAACTGTTTGACCGTTTGCAAAAAAATGATTTTCACACATCTCAGCCAATCACAACTGTCTCTAAGCATTACTTCCTCTGTCAGTCAAAGGAAAAACTCAAACAAAACTCTTCAGAACAAACCTGCAGTGAGAATGCCAGAGGGAGTAACTTAGTCAAATATATTAGGAGGAGAGATGGTTACGTAATTACAAAACTAAATGACCACTTGCAAAATAATGATTTTCATGCCTCTTAGCCAATCACAGCCATCTCCAAGCACTATGTCCTCCATCAAGTGGGAAAAAAAACGAGAAAACTCCTCAGAGCATAGATGCAGTGAAAACAGCGGTAGCAATAAATTAGTCTGAAATATTAGGCTAAGGGATGGTTACATAATTACAAAACTAATTGACCACTTGCAAAATAGGGATTTTCACACATCTCAGCCAATCACAACTGTCTGTAAGCGCTATTTCCTCTGTCAAGCGAAGGTAAAACTCTAACAGAACTCCTCTGAACAAACCTGCAGTGAGAACGGAAGTGGCAGTATGTTAGTTATTACATTAATATAAAGCTAAGAATTAAACTGTATTGTTGGGGAACATTTCATTCAGACACACTACCCTGATCATGGTGTGTTTTATTTTGTCAAAAAACGTTACAGAAGCTGTAATAGTTTTGAAAGCTGAAAAATGCATTTCCGTAGTCGTATATCTGTGCAAAATAAATTATGTGCATGTTTACAACGTTCTGTAACTGTTTATCGTATTTATTTATTTATTTATTTATTTAATATTTTCTCATATGTTTTTGTTATCTCTGGTGATAACTGTGACTTTTAAAGGTTAATATTCAAATGAATCGACTCTTTGATGTTTGGACGTTAGCTGCCCATATGGCCACTGAAACAGTGGCAGTGGCCAATGCGGAGACACAGAGTGAGTGAGACAAAGCCATGAAGGCGTGAACAGACGGAGCGGAAGTGAGGGCGGTCGAATCTCTCTCCCACAGTCCATCACCTCTCCGTAACATATGAATGGCGCGATGAAAATTGATTTCCGAGTGAATTATTCCAGGCCCTCAGCCTTTTACAAGACAATAACCTCCTCCGAAGTGGCACGTTCTTCTGCCTGATGAGTTCATTTGTTCCTTTTCATATTTTTGTCCTTCCTCTCTCTCTCTCTCTCTCTCTCTCTCTCTCTCTCTCTCTCTCTCTCTTTCTCTCTCTTTCTTTTTCTCTCTGCTCTTTCTGTCCTCCCTTGTTCCTGTGTCCGGGGCTGTCACTCGATAGAACTAACAATTAGAAGGCAGATTGCTTGATCGATAGGAGTGAAAATGATATCTGAGGGTGGTTGGAAGAGGCAGAATGATGAAATATGAAGGGGAAAGGATGGTTTTATTGTGGAAGGAAGCAGGGCCTTATGTCAAATGATAGTGGGGTCCTTTGGATTTATCGGTATCGGGGAAAATCTAGCTGATAAAGCACTGATATTTATGTTGTAATGAACAGACACTGCTGATGTGAGGAAAAGCATTCACTTCATAGAGACTATTAAGCTTTCACAGCCTGAGGTGGCACTGATGTGATACTGGGCATCGATATTGTGCTGATATCTTCAGAAAATCAAATATCAGAGGAGGAAAAAGGACAAATGGATCCAGTTCTGTCACAAATCTAGGCTTAAATGCTGCAGAATTAAAGATACAAAACAAAAGATAAAGCGAAGTAATGTAAGTCACTATTATATGACCAGTAATCATATAACAGTGTCTTATGATGACAGTAAGAGTGGGGTAATAGAGTAGTTTGAGTAGTTTGCATGGTATGTAGTTATAAAATATGTAAATTTAATAGGTTTGATAGCTTAGTAGTATTTTAAAGAGAAATATCATATCAGTAGCAGTAATAGACGATACTTAAGGTCTCTTATTGGTGGTAAATGTAGAAACCCGGGTCTAGCCTAAAAATAAGAGCTGAGTAACAAAAACCACCAAAACCACTAAGAATGTTTGGAAGCTCCACCCCTAATGCTTCAGCGTTTGTCTTATTTAAAACTGAGTTTCTGCTTTTTGAGTTTAAGAAACATGTCAGTTGACAACTGACAGTCATGTAACACCAAAACGTTTTCATTTATACTCACATTAAATCTTGTTGGCTGGTATTATCTGTAGCTTTTAAAATCAGTATTCTTCACAGAATTTTCATATCGATTAAACCCTAGAAGGACGGTTGGGTGGCAGGTGTGCGCTTTCAGAGTGAGTAGAGTTGAGCTGTGCCCGACAGGTGGCCAGGGCAGGCCGTCTGGTCCAGCCGCTGACCCGAGCAGAGCTTTACACTGGTGTGCGGGGCAGACGGACGGAGAGAAAGAGAGAGACAGACGAAGGGCAGGGTCAGTGCAGGAACACAGCGGTTCTCCATTTGGCTCTCGTCAGGCTGCGAGTGTGAGCTGGAATGTGCGTCCTCCATCACTGTCAGACCCAGCAGCCGCTGCATTAACCCAACACACACACCTGGCAGCGTCCGTACACGTCCTACAAACAGACAAATGCCGTCCCAGCGGTGTCCGGTCACTCTGCGGCCTTCCTCTGTCTGCTGGGAAGGTGTGTGTGCTGGAGCGTTGGCTGAGACACCAGCTCTCTCTCTTTCTCCCTCTCTCTCTCTCTCTATCTCTCTCTCTCTCTATCTCTCTTACTCTCCCTCTTTCCATCTTTCTCTCTCTCTTGCTTTCTCTTTCTCGCTTTTCATTTCTCTCTCTTGCTCTCTTCGTTTTCTCTCTTTTCTAGTCTCCCTCTTTGATTTTCTCTTTCTTTCTCTCCTTCTCTCCTCTTTCTATTCTTTCTCTATTTCC
This sequence comes from Colossoma macropomum, assembly GCF_904425465.1. NCBI lineage: Eukaryota > Metazoa > Chordata > Actinopteri > Characiformes > Serrasalmidae > Colossoma > Colossoma macropomum. The sequence continues at coordinate 10,989,157 of NW_023494802.1, read as the reverse complement.
ATCTCAGCTGTCTTCTCCATTCTCTCTTTCTCAGTCTTCCTTCTCTTTTTCTTTTTCTCACTTTCTTCCCCTCTCTTTTACTTCTCTTTTTCTCTTCCCTTCTCACTGTTGCTCTCTCTCTCCATCTCTCCTTCTCTCTCTCTCTCTCTCCCTCTCTCTCTCTCGGTGGACGATTGGTCTTGGCTTCTCTTTCTCCACAGCCGCCTCCAGATGTATCCTGGACGGGCTCCACTGTCAGCAGTCTGCGGTCAGCGGTCAAACCAGCGCACAGCTGTAGCAGGGCCGTTCCCTGTGGGCATTCTCGTGATATAGACAGACATGCACACGCACAGATAATTTACCAGTGGACAGTGCAGCTGAGGGCTGATGGCCACACAGCTCAATTTCGAGCTGCTTTCCTCTGGCACTCTATTTTGCACATCATTCTCAACCTTGATCCGCTCTGCGCTCGCCCCTTTCTCCCTCGCTCACTCTCCGTCTACACCCTCCCCATCTGTGCTTTTACTGTTCTGTTCCCTCCATTCCGTTCCCTATAATTTAACCCCCTGCTGTTTCCCTGCCTCTCTCTCTCTTTCTCTATCTCTCTCTCTTATATCTCTCTGCCTGACTCACCTGTTCTCTCCCCACCCTCCTCCAACTCCCCCAAGTTCACTCTAATTTTCTCCCCACTCTGTGGAGCTCTATCTCTGTGTTTTCCCTCCTTGAACTTCATTCCTCTGCGCTCCTCTCCGTCATCTCCTCCCAGCTGCCCCGGTCATGTCCTGCTCCAGCTTTCCCCTCTCACCTCAAGACCTACTGGTGTACATACAGATGAGTAGAACTGTGCTCACCCCCCCACCCCCCCGGCTTCGTTCAGGTTCGCGGTCAAGTCTGATTTGTTTTCACGTATTCAGTGCTGATCAGATCTTTCCCTTTCGAGTCAAAACAGAGAGCAAGTTACATTTATGTACTGACACAGTCATTTCTGCAGATGATGGCATTTCTGTGGCTTGTCTAAACCCATGAATCCGATCAGGCAAAACCTAATCTGATAAGATTTCACTCTGCTGTCTATATTTACTGCTCTCTCTCTTTGCCTCCCTCGCTGTATAAACCTGATTTGAGCTTCAGTGGCATGGCCTCCCAAGTCACGTTCATTTGTATTTCCTCCTGTCAGCTGTTAACCCGTAGAAGTTCCCCCGCAATAACGAAAGCATGGCGTAATTCAATATTTCTCACTCAGTACTGTGCTGAACTCAGAGACCACCATGCATTTATTTAATATCCAGGCAAAGCGGCCATTAAGTACGTTTTTTGTTTTTCAGTTTCAAAAAAAGGAGAACATAGCAAATTGCACAGAAGCCTCAGCAACTAAATATAATATATTTTTTTTCAGTATTTAGTGTGTGCACTGTTTTCCTTAATTGCAGCTTCCATTCTTTTCGGGAGACTTGCTTTCAGTTTTTCAAAGAAATCTGCAGGGATGTTTTTCGACATCTCCAAAGTTCAGTCTTAGAAGCTGGTCGCATTTGCTGCTTCTCATGATACAAATATTCCAAACACATTCAGTGATGTTGATGTCTGGACTCAAGAACACCAGCAGGTTCTTTGTTTGATTTACAAAAATGTCCTTTATTGTCCTTTACTTAGTATCAACTTCTACACAGCTACACATTCTTTCAGATTCAGACTTTTTGAGTGTCTTCTCACAGTGAAAGGATGGACAGAAACACCTGTGGATGTTTTCAGATATGAAGCAGCTTGATTTTCTCCTCTCTCTCAAAGATAAAAGATCTCATGATGTCAGTTTCGTGTTCCACTAGGTCTCAATTTCTTTATGTCTTTTAATAAGTTGTGGAAAATGAGTTCTTTCGCTTGTTTTTTCTTTGACCATCTCCATCCTTATGCAAGTGTATCCTCTTATATCTGATATTCTCAGAAATATGTCCTGAAAAATGAATATATTGTGTTTAATGGCTGTTTTGACTAGAAATGAAATAAACGAAGGGTGGTGTCTGACTTTAAGCTCAGTTTGAGTGGAGAGATTCTGTATAAAGTCCATTTTGTAACCTTTTAGTGTAAGTAGAAGACATGCAGTTTGAATTTAATGAAATTTGTGCATATAATCATTGTTGATACAGAATATAAATCAAATGGTAAAGTCAACATGAAGGGGGAATCGTAACACAGTTTCCTTCATACTGTAATGTGTTTCCCAACGGAACAAGGTATCTGAGCTATTTCAGTTGAGATTTGCTTGATTATAGCTGATGGTGGTGCAGGGATGAAACATGATTGATGAATATTTCTTCACCCTGCCTAGTGCATAGTGATGTAATCATAGCTCAGATGTTTAAGATGCATGCATTAGGCAGTCTGTGCCAGGCAAGATAATAAAAAAACAAGAAGTTTGTCTTTTAAATGGCATGATGTGACAAATCGTGCTTAATATAGAGACATGAACTCACAACGTAACTCACACATTTGCTTTCTGGTTGATATTAATTTGACGTCTTTCTATAATTACGTAATTAATGACGTCACTGTGTAATTAAATTTCAGTTGTACGGCCCAACGAAAGTAATTAGTCTCGGCTTGTATAGGTTAACATGTGTTGCGTGATCATTTGCTGTAATGGCTCTGTTAGTGTAGAACGCCATTCAGATTGGAATTGGAAAAATAGGTCCGTGTTTTTTTCGACTTAAAGCAAAAGACCAGATTCATATTGGCTGTGCAGAAAAAGCGCTAAATGGGATGGCTCTAGGGCCTTTGCTCTAACAGAATAAGGGTTGTAGGGATGAACACATCTCTAAGTGAAAAGCTGAGCCGTTTGAACCCTCTCTAATATATCAGTCTCTAATGAGCGTGATGATCTCATTCATTGCTCGGAGATCAATGGCAACCCTTTCTCCTGCCTTTTGTTGGCCTATGTCCTTCAGTGAATCATATTTTTCTGCCTCTTTCCATCACGGACAGCGCTGAGATAAAATGAGTCGTACAGTGCGCTGTGGACGAGAGGGCATTGCTCTGAAGGAGATCACATGGCAGCGGTGCCCAAAGCACCGGACCATGGGACATGGGCTCGTTGCCTGGCGAAGAGAATCACATGACCCCTACAGAATCTCAGGGGATGTTGACGAGAAGAGGGACAGGGCCTGGGTCAGGTGACCAAACCTTCACGATGATTTTCAGAAGAGAAATGTGACGGCAAACAAAGAGGCGAGGGAGAAAAAAAGAGAAAGATAATGTGAGAAAGACAAGCTGTGCTTGGAAATTGTAGATGTCTGAAGAGCCTTAGTCACGCAGGCTGACTGTCTCACCAGTCAGAAGAAAAAGAGAGAAAAAATCAAAACAAAACAATGAAGTTGTCATGCGGGGAGGTGCAGATGGAGGAGAAAAGGGAGTGGGAAGACAGCAGCGTGTGGAAGAAAAGATGTCCACAGGGGATTGAGGAACCTTGTGAGAGTCACAGTGCCGGCCCATAGCTCCAGGGTTACTCATTATAACTCGGAGGGCTCCGGCTGAGGAAGCAAAGCTGCAGCTCTATCCCGGTGTCCTTAAACTGCTTCTTTATCGCTGCCTATATCCCGTGCATGTGTGCAGAGACCTGTGAAAGGGCTGGCATGGTGAAAGCAGTCAAAATTGAGTTGCTGTCGTAATGCTTGTACCTATCCAATCTGTTTTTTGATCAGAGCTGTGAAGGGAATATAGACATGTGGTGCGAGAAGCAATTTGAAGGTACCTGGAAGAGTCAGTAGTGTTGTTAGAGAGAGTGAGGCAGTGCTGTCCTCCTCCTCTGACTCAGAAGAGCTGTCAGCAGGCCTGCGTTTGTGGAGTCCTCACACGTTTGCTGTTGCTGCTGCTGCTGTGTGATGCCGTATTAGGAGCTGGATCTGGAGGGATTAGCAATTTAGCATTAGTAAGGAAAGCTGTAGTCAGATTACTAGTTGCATTTGTAGTTATTTGTTAAGATAGAATAAGAGATTACCCAGTATCCCCCAATTTGTTAGAATTTGGCACATAAACAGTAGTTGTGCATTAAAAGCTGAGTTCCAAAGCTTAGACTGCAGTTGAGGTGGGGCGGGTCCTCGGTAGGACTGTCCTATGAAGACTCCCCCTTAGTAGCCCATTAGTCACACAAATTGGAGTCCTAACGAGGCCGTGTGGTGATGTCACCAGAAAGGTCCCGCCTCTTGTAACTGTTGCGCGAAACTTGTGAGGGAACTGGTGAGAGAAAATGGAGCCCATTGCATTGTGTTTGTTGATTTTTAATTTTTTCACAGAAATGGAGGTAAAATACAATATATGGACAAATGATTTAAGTAATCAGTCACTTTACACTTTATCAGGTAACGAAGACGAATTTAAGGACGTGAACAACTTCCATTTAAAACAAGCTCTGCTCCAACGTTTTCCGTCATTTTCTTGGTGCCGTGTTTTTTTCCTTTGCGTCGTTCGTGTCGAACTGTGGGCAACCGAAGGCCTGGAAGGATACATCTGTTGCGTCCTCAAAGTCACTTAGAACGTAGGCTGCATTGCTAGGCTGTATACGAAGGGTCTTTCACTTTGGAATGGCCTTATGTGACATAGCGGCTGAGAAGTGCAACCTAAGGTTTGGAACGCAGCTGGAGTGTGTAGACATATGTTCTCTGTAGAGGATGTGCCTCATTTACACATAGAAAACCAACAAATTCATCATTTGGCCAGGGATGCCCAAACCTCTGCATGCAAGAAGCATATAGAAAGGGCTTGGCAATATGGTACGAATATAAGATAATGCTACTTCAAGATGTCTTCAGAATACACAATATGCATCATGATATTAAGTTTGCTGAGGTTTGATAAGATAAAACAGACAAAAACAAAACAGCAGTGCCACATATTAAAAATTCTATTAAAAACTGTAAATACAGTGATTTTTATGTAGCATTTCTCACACTACACTGCACCAAATCCACTTTAACAGGCCTAATTATGCTCTCTTTGTAGTGAAACATGCAGTTGGTCAGTGCACTTTAGTACTGACGATACCCCTACTTATAGATAGCATTAGGTATGAATTGCGCACCCTTGCTTATAGATATCATTAGGTATGAAAGGCCTACAATTCTCGTAAGGCTTCTTCTGTAGCATCTATTGGATGACTTGGTTTGCCGTTTGCAGCACATTTGCCATGTCAGAGTTACCAGCTTCTACAGAATTGAAGTGTGGATGCGCTTTAAGTTTTACTAAGAAACAACAGTTTAACAGTAGCATTATTTCAGAATTTGTTTAGAATGTTAATAATTGGAAATTGCAAAAATAAAGCATCGTGATTTACTGAATCGTGACACATGTATCATGATTAATTGTGAGCAGTTGGCAGTACTCAGCCCTTGCAGATATGGGTCTACTTCTTTTTCACTCTCCTTTTCCAGGCAGCAGAGACTTCGCCCAAACCAAGCATTTACTAATTTTTGTTCTTCCTCTCCGTTTGCTTCATTCATCAGCGCTGGGATGAATTATAGATGAGATGGCGAAGCTTTTAAATGCAGCGCTCATCATCCGCCAAACACCATCCAAAAGCAGGTGTTTTTTTTTTCCTCCTTTTTTTTGTTTTTTTTATTTTTGCTGTGACAGACAACTCAATGCTCCCCTGAGTGTGGATCTCATTCCCCGATGATTGAATCTCCGCTGTCTCACGTGCAGAGAGAGAGATGAAGAATGGGGAACCGGGGAATAATAACTAACGCCAACTCACCAGGCGGCCGTGCTTAACATGCAGGGCTTTTTTTCTCCCTGTTAGCATCCGCAACGGTTTGTCGAAAAATAGTTTGAAGTTGTTGTTTTCTCCTAGTTGTCACCCTCCGGGGAGCATAATGGTATAACTGAAGGTCTGGGTTGTTTTCTTTTCATAGCGATGCAGCACAATTACAGATACACAGTGATGTTAGCCATTTGCCAGCACTGACAAGGGCTGACGAGTACCATCACGTGGCCTTGGAACTTGTGGAAGTGGATGTCCACTTTTCTCCCCATCTGAAGCAATAGGGGTCCCCAACTTTTATACGTTCTGAAAAGGGAAAGCTGTTTTCTTTTGCGTCTATGCCTCGTGGGTTTTTGAAGACCCGGTTGGTGCGAGCAGATGGCTGAATGGAGGAGCCAGGCTGCTGTGGCTGATAAGGTCTCTCTCTGCAAAAAGGATGAGGCAAGGCCACAAATATCACAAACTCATTTCAAGCATCCCTCAAAAGCAATCTAAGCACCTCTGTCCACAGGCACTTTTCTCTCACTGTACAGAAGGGTGTTCTCCACCTTGCAGCCTGCAAAAAACTTCACTGAAATCGACAATACACTTTCCAGCAGAATTTATTTCTTTATTTATTTTCTGGCGTGGCATTTCAAGTTCCTATTTCTTGTTCCTGTAGCAGCCGTATTTAGGCACTCACAAGGGTTTTTTGGAATGGAAAAGGCAGAGAGGAGATCGTCTGTCTCAAGGTGAGAGGAATGTGTCCCCATCTTCCTGGCCCGCCGGCTCTGGTTCCTTTCTGGTAACGACTTGTTTGAGCTGATGGAACGAACCTGTTCCCTGCACCTCCGGAACACCTGTGACTACGCGACCCCTCACGCCCCCCTGGGGCCTCCATGCCACGCCTCTACTTCGGAGATTGCTCAGCAGGGCCACCTTTCTGTTTTTTGTTACTGTTGGAAATAAATGGCCTCTACCATTCAGCCATTTTCCCCATCCCCATCCTTTCTCCCTAGCTGATCCTTTCTGCCTGATTACAACTATACAGCTGCACAAAACTTTGCCCAAATTTGACAGGCGTCTTTGAAAAACATCTGATTGATGTGGAAGACATGAAAAGGCTTCTTTGTGCTAGGCAGCACGCAGGGCTCTTGATTTGAAATATAAATAGTTTAAAGTTATTTTATTCCTTGAAAGGCTGGTGAAAGATGAGGATGTGTGCCAATTAAGATTGCCTTTTTGCCCTCTATCCAAGACGATCTGCCACGACAGAGAATGAGCCAGGCGAGAGAAAGGCAGAGAGAGAATGAAAGCCTGCGAGAGAGAAAGAGTTCATTACTGTAAATGCAAATGAAAGGTTCCCAGCGTATAATAGCTTGTCACTGTCAGCTTTGATAAGAGAAAAGGCTTAGTCGTAAATGTGTGTTCTCACATTTTGCAGTGCTGGATGTGGTGAGAGGGTGTGTGTGTGTGTGTGTGTGTGTGTGTGTGTGTGTGTGTGTGTGTGTGTGTGCATGCTTGCACACGTGTGGTTATACAGTGATGGGACCATGAGCTGCAGAATAATAAAATATTTCTTGATGGGTTGAAGAGCCACTCCCTATAATCCCTGTGCAATCCTGCTGTGCAGAGAATGTCTTATTGAAATGTGCTCTGGCTCTGTTGTTTTTTTTGTGTAAACTGTAGGTGGAATGATTTCCATTTGGTCTTTCTGAATGTTTGCTGTTACAAAATGGGATGCACTTGGTGTCATCCAATCCCTCTAACCCTTAACCTGTATTTAATTTCTAACGGGATGGAAAACAGGCTGCAGACGGGCTGAGATTGGCTTCTATTCTGCTGAGGTTAATTGTGTGAGGTGAATCTGTGTGCTTCTATTGATACTGGAGGGATAAAATAAAAACAAGCATTGTCTCCGGGCGTAGATCTGCAGATAAATGGGCTGCAGAGGGACACCAGCAGTCTCCACGAGTCAAGCTTGCATTGTTTTCATCTTGCGGCTGCTGAGAACAGAGGGTGGGGTAGGGTGAAATGGTTTGAAGCTTGTATACACTCAGACGAGGGCGCTGACATTTTATTTCTAAGCAAGTTTTACTGCACAAAGCATCCGACACTATTAGCACACTTGACCCTTTCCTTCAAGCTAATGCAAGCCAATACAATGCAACTGCCTTTCTCTGACCGCTCTCTCTCCCTGTCCCAGTCAGTCTGCTAAGGTTGACATCACTGGGCGCGATAAACTCTGCTTCATGCTGAAGCTTGTCCAGTTCTTTAGCTTCAGCTTGCCGCCTGCATTACCTGGGAGTTCCATCACATCACCCCTGTCTGTCATGGATGCCAGCTCTGATGAAGCCTACTGTCAAACATGGTCACAGGCGGCCAGCGCTGTGGAAACACACTCGCACACACGGCTGGCTCCGATCTTTCGGCCTGCCTGTTAAAGTCTGCCATAGGTGAGCAGACAGCGCTCCCTTAACCCCCCTCTCCACTCCGCCAGCTCTGACCCAGTCACCTCCTCAAGGGCTATTAAGGGGAGCGGCAGGGGGAATAAAGAATGAACAAACAGAGCAGGGTGCACTGGTGTGTGGAAGGTGTTAAACGGTGTGATCATTATTGTTGTTAGTTTGATGAGAAGGAAAGCAGCATGTTAATGAAAGAGCAGCCTGGTGCTGCTGCTGCTGCTGCTGCTGCTGGTTAGTTCTTCTCCATTAGCACCCAGTGCATGGCTTCCTATCCCAGTCCCTGCCCTGAGGTGCCCTTACTTCTTTTTAGGTAAATCCCAAGGAGCAGGGTGCACATAATCCCTCCACCTAGTGCTGAAGATCCAGCTGTGGAAGTGTCTCTTTCCCCTGTACTCCTTCTACATGGAGCAAATCAAACCAAACCTTATTGGTCACACACGCAGCCATATACAGTATATCTTGTAGTGAAATGAGTATACGGCTGTCTGTTGCTGTGAAAAACAGAATATACAATAGAAAACTGTAAGATAAGGATATAAAAATTTGAAGAAGAATAGAAAATATAAAAATATAGGGATATAATAAAATACAAGAATATGTGAGGTAAAACAACTGAAAGGGGATAATAAATATTATAAATACTTCTACATTTAGCAGTGTGTCTTCTGTAAGTAGGGTATATAGCTGTTGTGCAGTAGTCCAGTTATGTATGTGTCTATGTACAAATAGTCCTAGTTGTTCGGGAGGTGCTCAGCTGATCGTACCACCCTCTGGAGAGCTGGCCTATCCTGCTAGTAACCAGGCTGTGATGCTTCCTTTCAGGATACTCTTGATTGTGCAGGTGTCAAGCATCTAAGGTTATAAAAACGCTGATGGGCCTTCTTTACCGGGGTGTTGGTGTGTTGATGTGGCAGTACTATTACAGGTCCTGCGTGATGTGGACACCAGAAGCTGTCCACTCGCTCCACAGGGGCACTGCTGATCCTCTGCTGCTTCTTGCTGAGATTCACTATGAACTCCTTTGTCTTGCTGACGCTCAGGAGGAGGTGGTTGTCCTCGCACCAGTTCTCCGGGTGCATCTCCTCCAACTAGACCTTCTCGTCATTCTCAGAGATCAGGCCCACCACAGTAGTGTCATCAGCAAACATGACAAGGTTGGTAGAGTTGGAAGTGGCCACACAGTCAAGTGTACAGTGAGTACAGCAGGTGCTCAGGCGACACAAGGATGGCTTTAATCCAACTTAGTACGGAGAGGATTGTAGTGTTAAATGTTGAGCTGTAGTCAACAAACAGCATTTTAACATGATTTCCAGTGTACATACTACAGCTTTAAATATTTGTCTGGACCGTGATGGGACCTGACTATTCGCTGTTAGTTCCCAGATATCATTTCTCAAATGTTTGTCAAGCTAATACTGGGTACAGATTTTGCGTCAGGGCTTCTGCAATGGGTCCACCTCGCACCTTTAACATATTTTGGCCTGAATGTACTACGCTGTAGTCTTAGCTTTATTCTTCATTCTCTCCTTAGTCTTCCTCCCCACATTTATTACCTTAACCAAATTTTTATTTGTCACCTGTCTCTTAGGTTGTTGACCGAACCTGGCAACAAGGTCAACAAGGCCAGAACAATCCAGAACACCTCCAAAACAAATTATATAAAGTCCATCCCGACTAAACATTTGGGAACATTTTGTAAAGGCGTCAGTTGATGAGTGCCTCAGTCGGTTTTTGGATAGCTGATAATTAGGCTTCTTGTTTTTTGTTATTTATTAGGCTTTTTGTTTGGCTGTTATTATCATAAATGTTGAGCTGTCCTTTTTTGCTATTTTTACCCAATTTTCATGGCCAGTTCCAGGAAGATTGAGGGTTGGTACATGCTTTCTCCAAGTCATGTGAAGTCGTATACAATGATAGGGCCAACTTTTAGACGGCTGCACCACTTGGGAGCAGGAATGTTTCACTTTATGTAAATTAAAATTTCAGGGCCAATCAAAGCTTTTGTACATAGTGGGGATTCACTATGAACTTGATATGTACAGGCAAGTCTATGTGGTATTTTTTTAGTCTTTCCCAAAGCACTTAGACTGATTGGCAGTGACTGTCTTCGGCTGAAATCAATACGTAGTGTGTCCAAAATGCCGCTGTGCTGGCAACCCATCAGCTAATGAGGTTAGGGGTGAGGAGTGAGTGATGCCGAATCAGGTTCTTTTATCAAATCGGGCCTGTAGCAAAGTTTGCCAAGGTCACACTCAGAGGTGGAGCAGACTTTGATCAGCCGGATATTTGTGCAGGGGACTAGACTGCACTGGTGTAGATAGCAGCGGAATCATGGGTAATCTATTGTGACAGCGTGGAAGTGGATAAGGATCACCTTTAAACAAGACTGTGATGAACTGGAATTTCCTTTTTTATCCAAACAGTTCTGTTGGTGTACATTTTTGGCTTGTGCTTATAATATATATATAACATATAATTGTGATGATAACAATTATCCAAGACAAGTAAATTGCATAATACAAACCTGTCTTTATAGTATGTTGTCCTGATAAACAAACAGGACCAGCATGAAATGTGGATAATAGTAAGCTTGCAGTGCAACCTACAGACAGTAATCATTGCTAGTTTGGCTTACGGTCATACACTGAGGGAAGCAGAGTGAACATCATCAGCTTTGTACATGTATAACAAGGATTGGACATGAAAATGAGTGGATTTTGTAGAAGTGGAGGGCAGACAGACTTGACTGCAACATTTGTATAAAGGTCCCTAATTGGTTCTTGGCTTGGACATACGGTTCAAGAATTTTAATTGGTACAGAACCCTAACACTATGACAAAGCTTCACACTTTAAAAATATTCTTCACACTGGCAGATATTGTTCCTAAAAATGGTTCTTCGAAGAATCATCCAGTGACAGGTTCTTTAGAAAATCTTGATGGCATCGCTCCAAGGAATCTTTCTTTACACACCATATGCCCAGAAGTTGGTAGACACCTGCTCGTCCAGTGTTTGAACTGAAATCAAGGTACTCGTAAGGCGCCCGTCTCCTCTTTGTTGCAGTAACACCCTCTATTCTTCTAAGAGGGCTTCACACTACATGTTGGAACATTGCTGTGAGGATCTGATTGCACTCAACCACAAGAGCTTTAGTAAAGTCAGTTTGGATAGTTAGTTCTGGATCACAAACACTACTTCTATTCATCCCAAAGGTATTAGATGAATGTTGCTTCACAGTCCAATGCTGGGAAGCTTTGTACCCCTCTGGCAGACCCTTGGCGTTGGGTCTGGTGACCTTACGCTCAAGTGTGGCTGCTTTTAAGTGTCCCATTTTATTACCAGCGCCAGTGTGGGGATTGTACAGGCTCTGTGTGTGCAACAGAACACCTGTGTCAGCAGTGGGTGTACCTTAAGTTAGCCAAATTCGCCTTCCCAAAGGATACTTTTGTACAAGTGTCTCTGCACCCTTTTTCGCTAATGCGATAGGAAGACACCAACATTTTACAATCTTTTTCACACAGTTTTCTAAAAGTGCTGCTAATCGGTCAAACTTTCCAGCCAAGTTGCTAGAAGTTTGTGCTGGAGTCAATTATCAGTGCCCATTCAAAGTCTCAGGGTAAGGGGATGATCAATATTGCAGTCTCTGCCACAGATCAGTGGACGCTTATTGACTGGCTCTTTCCGTGCAGTATCTCACATCTGGATGCTCCAGAGATGGTCCAGCGAACATGAGCACCAGACAGCAGCTGTGTTCTCACGTTTAGTCACACTGATGTCATTTCCCCACGTGTACCATCCCTGTCACAATGACATCAGCACTCTGGCGGAAAAAGTAGGGAAAAATCCTCACTACACTCCTTCCCCCCTGTCTTACTTCGTGGCGTTTCGTCTCCTCTTGCGAGCTGCGTGACAAAGCAGTGAAGTAAGGAGCTTCCAGCTGTAGCAACGTCTGGCTGGAGGTACACTTTACTGATTCTCGCCAAATACACACTGTTCCCTCTGTCCGCCGTCCCTCCCTCCGTCTCTCTCTCCCTTCTTCTCTCTGTCAGATTTGTCAGCCTGAGCAGGGCTAGCCTAATGAGTTGAGTAGTTGGGAAATCTGCTCATAATCAAAGTGGCCTCATTTATTTGACGATGGGCTGTGCGAGGAGAAGACAATCAGGCCAGCTGCTGCTGTGCTGTAGGCCTAGTAGAAGTGAAGCTACTGCCATGTCTCAGCAGCTGTTTGGAGCTGAGAAGATACTGAAGAGGACTATACAAATACAGCCAATAAAGGATCCTGAATGCTTCTTGGCTTACGTGTACAGTTCTTTGAACTGGTATAAACCTCTACATTATGTAAAGGTTCATTTAACCTCATGTTGATTTACAAAAACAGCAATAAGGAACCATCCACTGGAGGTGGTCCCTCTATGGAATTGTCCTTTTTTAGCACCAGAAGTGCATTTCCTGGTGTAATCATAATGGAGAATGTGACTATGCATCTGTCCACTGGGACTAAATCACATGATCTACCGTATGAGCAATGTTAATATTCACTGCTGCCTCTGATGGTTGGGATAAATCTTTGTTTGTTACGTTTCTGACAGGCTTTGGAGACGCTCATCTGATTACCTCAGTATTTTTTTAAGCCTACTTCCTCTTTCCGTTTGATCACAGAAAGTCTGTCGTTTCTTCCACGTTTTGATCTGGAGGACATGGACTGATGCATGGCTCGTCTCTCCACCGTCGCCCCTGGAAACGGAGCTGGCGAATCGTGCCAGGGACGTGGCAAGATGAGTGCGAAAACTTGAGAGGAGATATCTCGAGGCTGTCCGTGGTGCTGAAGCAGGAGTTGTGCAGGCTCTCTGCAGGCTCCGTAATGGAAGCTGCCAGCCGAGAGCACGTTGAGAGAGATGTTAACCTTCGGAGATAGCATGCGCATTAAAGATGCAGCGCTGAAAGCTTTGAAGTTAAATGAGAGGGCCTCATGTGTGGCACGTCAGAAGTCAGTATAGCAAGAGGCTGCGCATGGGCGCCCTCTACTGTTCTGGTTATCCTGCTGGGTGGGCTTTGCTATATTTTTATTGAAAATCAGTTCAACACAATTAATTTGTATTTCATTATATTTCTTCTCTTTTGGGAATATGACTGGTTAAAGATGAGAAGATAAACAGTGAAAATGAGAGGTGTGGGCAACAGCAAAGAAGTCCAGGTGCTGTCAGGCTGAAAGGCTAAAGTGCAGCTGAGGGAATAGATTACTTTTCTCACAAATATTCTTGTCTAGAAGTAAAAATATTACTGTTTGAAAATACTAGTGCAACAATATGGTAATTAATGCGGACATTCCATATTCTTTATGTACATCTTGGCAGATGCCGATACATAAATATTCATAAAAAGTTGAAATTGGTAAGAGATTGATTTGCATTATGGAAAAATGTATAGGTTTGTTTGTAGAGGGTTGTAAAGACAGTAAAATGAAGATATTTCATGCAGTAGCCCAGTGTACCAATGTTCTGGAGTATAATAAATGCAGTATTAAATCTTACATTATAGAAGTGTGTAATAGAAATATGGACCTCCAAGGGGGTCCTGGCCATTTAAGGGGTTGTACAGCTTACATGAAGCAGCTTTACAGAAATCCAGATCTGTTAATGGACAAGCTAAGTTTGGAAGTAACAGAAAACTCTCTGAGAGCATGAGAGTAACCAAGAAGCCCTACAGGGAATTAAGACTTCTACTCCTCTCTTCAATACCACATAGTGCCCATTTGTCTGGATGAATTGTTTGGTTTGGTTGTGTGGACGAACAGGGTGGTGGGCTCCAGCTGGTGGGTGAACTCACAGCTCTTGTTGCTGGAGGCCCAGCTGACCCCGTCATGTGTGTGGTAAGAACAGCGGAAGCTGGGTCTCTGTCCCCGAGGGCCTCTGGAGTCAATGAGAACGGCGTGTCCAAAGAGATAAACGACCTCTGATGCGAAACAGAGCAGGACCTTGAGAGATCGTGTGTGTCTGTGTGTGCGCTTGTGAGCGCTCGAAAGGATGTGTGGCTGTGGGCGGAGTTGGGGGAGCAACAGCGAGCATAAATAATTGATGGTCCATACTGCCATATTGGTGCAGATAAACATTCATTTGTGCATTGATGGGTGGGAGTGCTGAAATAAAGGCATCACTACTTTATGCTGTTGACCTCGTTATTTAGCTCATAACATAAAATATACATTTGCAGAGGAGATCTCCTAGAATAATGTTATGGATGAGGAGCACATTTTCCCCCTGATCAGCTGCCAGCGCTGATGAATATTCATATTTGTTCCTTTTTTTTTCTTATATTTTTCACAGTACGTCAAGCGAACGACAATGCAGCACAGTGTACCGAGAACATGAATCATTAAAATCTTTTGAATATGATTAAAGATGTTTTTGTCTGTTGATTTCACTTCTTCTTCTTTTTTTACTTTTGAGTTTTGTCCCAATTTCAGACAGTTAAGGAAAAAAATAAAGTAATTCAGTCCTTTAAATGCTCATTAAAACCAGCTGAAAGCTGAGTTACAAATGCAGCTTTTATTTTTTTTTCTTTTTGTCCTCCATTTAAACCACAGCGTTGACAGCAGTGGTTTATATTTGTGCTCGTTCTACTCTTTAAATCACCGAACACTGAAAGGGGCTTGACCCAATCTGTCTTTTGTCTTTTTCGCTGTCAACCTCAACCCACCCCACAAAACACTCCCAAGTATTCCCAAAAGCTTTCATTCTCGCCCTTTTTTTCCTCCCTCTCCCTCTTCCCCCCTCCCCTCTCTCTTTGTTAGAGACAGCCCCTCTCCGCTCCCCCTCTGTCTTCTCCTCCAGTCGAGGCTGGGAGAGGGTCGTGAGCGCTGCCGCCGGGAGGAACTCTGGAAAAAACCTCTCCGTTCATCTACTCAGCCTAGCCCGGTTGATCAACACTCATTGGCTAGTCCCCCCCCACCACACACCTTTCTTTTTTTTGCCCGGCTCCTGTCTTGGTGGACCGTTCTCGTGCCTCTGGCTTGGCCACGGCTCTCCGCTTCTCTGTAGCTGAACGGAGGCACGCGTTGACACTCCGAGCACCAGTCGCCTGGGGGACTTCTGATATGAATAGCAGCTGCTTTGGCTGGTGGTTAATGCTGGATGCTTCTTCTGAGGATCAGCTGGAGCGAATCAGAGCCCGGGACATGAGGAGCACCTCTGAAGCCAGAGCAGAGGATCGTAACGGATGCTTCAGTGGAGACGGAGAGGAAGCGTGAGCAGGAGAGTAACGAGAGAAGTAGCTTCTCCTGTCAACGGAATTGAAAAGGAAAACAACTTATCCCTCTTTTTCAGAGGAGCACGCAAGAGGAGCTTGCTTGCTTTTTTATTTATTTATGTAATTTTTTTATTTTTTGAGGAGGAGGCGGAGTGTTTGGATTCAGATAACTAGTAAGAGGTAGAACGTGGAGATCTTTCACTCTGTCCGGTTTGCTTGCCTTGTCATTTAGTGTCATTGGTAGAACAGCTGTGCCCTGCCCCACTTACACAGGGGGGCACGAGGGGCTTAATCGCCTCTCTAACTTTCTGCTCTCTGCATCCTCCGAGTCGCTCGCACAGAGCTTGCGGAGCGCTTCTTCTGGTCAGACTGGGGGAAGGGTCCGGTGTTTATAAGAAAGCTGAGGGGTTGTGCTGTAGAAGCTTAACCCTTATGCTCTTCAGGGCATATGGTCGATCCGCCTGAAGACAGCTGCTGACTATCTGTCGGCTAATTACTCCGAAACAGTACGGGGGCAGGGCTCCGTTTCTGCCTGCCGCTCTTTTGACCAGACCAAGCAGGGGTCCTTAGCTTTGAGGAGAATCTGTCGCTGTGTTTCTCAGTGTCTTTCAGAGAGTTTGAGTGTGTGTATGTGGAGCAGAGGCAGACAGTTCCAGCTGCAGTGTGTGAGCACTTCGGTGCAAGAGTCTAGCAGAATGTCCAGCTCCAGCAGCAGCAGTGGCTAGTTCTAACACATGGCACACGCAGCTAACCCTGGCACCACCACATTGCCTTCAGCCATAGGCAGGTGGCACAGCAACTGAGGGCACTGACAAGTGAGAAAGAGAGAGAGAGAAAGAGAGAGAGGGGTTAGGAAGGAATACATGTTAGCCTATTTATTTTCTCTGTTGATAAAGGTGAATAAAAAACGCTGGAAGCTAAAAGCATTTGTTTACCACACTGTGGAGTCGTTTCTGTGGATTTAAAGCCCAAAGTGCAGCCAGAGTGTTTGCACTGATCCGCTCTTTTTGCCCTGCGTGGGCAGGGGCCAGGGAGTCCAGCAGTGCCATTCATGCACACACGCACAGAAACACACACCATCCTGTCACAATCCTTCTACCACTGTGTTTGGAGCGAGATGGAAGGTTTTGCAAAAGGTGGGGGGCAGTAGGAGCAGGACCAAGAGACACCCGCTTCTTTCTGCTTCTGGATGCTATTCAGGACCAAAAATGTGTTGCCTGGAGACCTTTTTGTGCTTTCCGGCATATTTTTCTCAAAGGAACCGTGCTCAGTTTTCTCCCGTCGACGCTGAAATCACCGGCCCCTGGTTGAGATTTTGATTCAAAGCCCTTTTCTTCTCGGGAGTTTTCTACCTTCTGGGTGAAGTACAACCGGCCTCGTGGCGTACTTAGGGGGAAGCGCGGACTGGAGTATGACCAGCTGCCACTACCCCACACCGCCCCCGGAGCGGGACCGCATGTACCAGCACAAGGTCTCGCTGGTGGTGCGCTACTTTATGATCCCCTGCAACATCTGCCTCATACTTCTGGCCACATCCACGCTGGGCTTCGCCGTGCTCCTGTTTCTCAACAACTGTAGGTCACTCCATGTGTTGCTGCTAAAATCCTAACTGTTAATTCCTTAATCCTTCAGGGCGCATATTTAGGTCCATACTCCAGTTCCTTACTTACATATTACTTTCGTAGTAGGTGATAAATAATTCATAAAACACCAGTTTCTTAAGGTTTCTTGGCTTGGACGCACAGGAGCAAGGTTGTCCCAGAGTAGGAGCTTCATGTTATGTGGAGGTTCTTTAAACTTTAAAAAAGGTCACCGAAAAGTCAGAAAATTTTCTCACATAAGGTCTCATAACATGTGAAAACATGTTCTTATGTGAGAAAATGTGAACACTTTCAGTTTTTGCACGTCTTACGTGTGAAATATAAATGACTTTTCTCTAAGAGGTTCCACACCACATTTACAAAAATGGATCATGTCCATTGGAAGGTTTTTAACGTGACTGAAAATAGATCTTCTCTGACTGTGCCAGAAGAACCCTTTGTGTCACCTTTATTTTTAAGAGTGTAGTAGTACCTCTCAAGATGAATAACTGAGTAACAAGCCTAGGATTCAGTGGATTGTTCATGCATGTGTGGTGGTGCTATAGCCTTTTGAATTTCAAACCTCTTTGTAGGACACCAGCCAAATGAAGCCTGTCACTTTGTGTGGCGTGAGCGTATGTATGTGTTTGTAGCAGTGGACTTTTTGTCAGGGTGATGCTCAGAGAGAATGGTATCTTGATGGATGGATGGCTCAATGAGGATCGATGGCAGTCAAAAAAGTAATCCCTAATGCCTAAAATTCGATCTAGCGGCTGACATGGCGGATGATTGAGGATGACGCAGATAAACTGGCCTCATCTTCTAAAGTGCCTCAGTTCTTCTGTCTAAACAAGCGGACCCGGTGGCATTCTGTCTTGCCTGAAGCTGTGGCATTTACTCTACACAGTGGGGATAAAGTGGGCAGATTAACTGCCTTTGGAGGTGGAAGCCCTGGCATTAGCGTCAGCGCTCACTGTATCTGCTTGAATGAGTATCCAGAGGCTTCACCTTCCTCTGGCCTCCCTGTCATGTGCCACACGTTTTCAGAAAGATTCAGGAGTGCTGTCTTATAAAAATCAAAGTGCCAAAAGAGGTTCTTCGGTGTCACAGAGGAACCACTTTTGGTTCCCTAAAGAACCAAACGGCTTTCAAATAAGAAATCTAAGGCTATGATCGCAGTGGAAGTACTTTTGGCTTGAAAGCACGTCAGATTGCTCTTTGACAAGCCTGAGCAGCAGGTACCCCTGCACTTTATCAGCATTTCCGTTAGCATCTTGTCTTTCCCACCTTGCGAACACTGTCAAAGTCTCAGTTTCTACATCTCTCACGTCTTGGATGCGTGGCAACCACGATTTTCTGATTTCCTAGCTAATGTTTGAAAATGCTTCCCTCTTCCTGAAGCTGTTAAACAGAAGGTGGCTCCGATGACGAGATTCACAAGTGTGAATGGTGTTAATGACAACATAACTGTGGCTTTTCCCTTTTTTTAATTGGTTGTTTTTGCAGATGTTGTCAGACTCTCGATCACACTTGTATGATGTGCATTCATGTTGTTAATGACGCAAATAGAAGCACAGATTAGGATTAAGGAAACCATCGGAAAAAAACACCAAAAAGCAAGGTGCATTCCCCTTAGTGAAGACTTAGACGCACATACCTGTTGTCATGCTGCTCTTCAGACAGAGAGAGAGACTCAATATTTACTTGGACAAGTGAAAAAATAGAGAGGGAGAAATAGCAAGTCCCGTTCAGCCCAGCGCTCTCCTTCTGTAGGCCATTAACATCTGCCGGCTTTTCAATCGGGCCTGCTCCCTCTCTTCTGTGGAAGCCGGACGCCACTGCATTAGATCTTGATTAAAAGACCTTAAAAGGGCCCTTCTTGCAATTCGAAAAAATGTGCCCTCTCCCTTCCTCAATAAAGGTGCCAAATGCGAAGTTCATTTATAAACCGGTCATGTTGCCGAATCAATTTGGTCCAGACAGATTCCATTAGATTTAAATACAAACTCAGTAAGAACATTCCATTCCCACTCCTGAAAGTAGAGTTCAGAAAAAAAGGATGATGAAGTGAAAGGAGGGCCATTAACGTGGAGTAGGTGCAGCGTAGCGTTTGAAAGCTTGTTGGAGAGGGACACAGACCTAAGGTTAGTCATTTCCATTTTCATTTAGCTGGCAGAGGGAAGGGAGAGCACACAAGACTAGAACTGTTTAACTCCACAGGCAAATGCATCATGCCTGCAATATCACTACTGTAGCACTCATTGAGAACGCGGGCGCGTACACACGGCTGATTCATACTGTACGGAAATTTGCAGCGCCTCAGACGAAGGTGAAGATAACTAAGTATCTGCTAAAGGTGTTGCTTGCTGGAAAGTCAAATGTACACAATTTTCCTCTTACCAAAAATGCAGTAGATCAGACTACGAAACATGCTTAATGGCTCAGCACTGGAGCTAAACTAACCATGAAAGCACCAAAAAAAACCATTTTTGAAATTTATTTTTTTGTGTGTTTTTCTGTAAAACCTTGGTCACCTAGATTCGGTTTCCACCCTTCTGTTTTTATACTCTTTGAGTAACTTATGTTTCAGAAAGTTG
Organism: Colossoma macropomum; assembly: GCF_904425465.1. Lineage (NCBI taxonomy): Eukaryota > Metazoa > Chordata > Actinopteri > Characiformes > Serrasalmidae > Colossoma > Colossoma macropomum. The sequence goes on along the minus strand of NW_023494802.1, from coordinate 10,969,566 downwards.
GTTTATTTGGCTTTTGGCTTGTGGGTCATTTTGTCAGCATCGCTGTAAGAACATGAATTGTAGGACAGACATTTAAAGGAAAAAAAATGACATCACTGACTTAATAACAGCAGTATTTATTCAGTACTTTTTGATTTAGTATTTATAGTGTGCAGTTTCAATAGAAAAGATTCAGTCACTTATTTTATGCATTCAAGGATAAGATTGAAATCACAGATGTGAGACATGAATAAAACTGTTTTTTGACCCATAAAATGACCTTAGCTCAGCTCATTTAGCAATCATGTTATGTGTGAAACTGTGTTATGACACTACTAAACTGTCTTCTATGCCTATGCTTAATATGGTTACATATGTCCAAAAATACTGGCTGCAGTGGTTGCAGAAACACTCATAAACATGCTCGGAACCTCTCTCAACCTTCTCAAACCACATCCAGCTCTACATCAAGTTGGCACAGATATGTGTGGTTTAGGATACGGTATTAGTTACTGTGAGCTGTAATAGTGAACACAACTTTACAGTGTATCTGAACACAGCGAGCAGTCATTTTCGACAATAGGTGTGGTGCTGAATTCCATGTACATCATTCAGACATATGTACGCCAGGTTACATTCACAATTTCTGTTCCTTACATACACATATCTCAGAACTGAGTTTGCAGATTCACAGATTCACAGTTATTTATGACAAATAAGCAGCAGAAATCGTGATAGGAATCTGTAGCGTCCATATGCCTGTGTGACGCACATGCGAAGAGGAGCTGTAATTTAGCACAGCAGCTGTTGTCTAAAATAAGTGCCTGCAGCTTACAGCTACACAGTGAATTTTTACTCATTTTTATAGTTCACAGTAAGACATACAGTGTCCTAAATCACATCAAACAAGTCTGCAGCACTTTAACGAAGCGCTGGATGTGGTTTGAGTGGGTTTGAGAAAGTTTTAGGCATGTTTTTACATAAAAGATTTGGGTGACTATTGACTTCTAGTGTTTGTTAGCAACATTAAACTTGTGTCTCCAGGGCTAAACTAAAGAAGCAAAATTTGGACACTAAACATGTCTTGGCTGTTTGACTGCATCTGAGGGAAGTGGAAAATTGTGTAAATTAGATTCTTTGCCAAACTATTCCTTTAAGGTTTCTCAGCACAGGAGCACTGTCAGAAACTCATATTTCTATTTTTTAGCACCATTCGAAACACCAGCAGTCTTTTACATTGTGTAAACATTTCAAAACAAATGGATGAATAGAAATGGTCCAAAATTATCAGAATAAATTTGTATTAATAACATACACAGTCCAGTTTTTATCCTGGTCTTGTTTTGGAGATACACAGCGACTATATGAATCATGTAGGTCCCTGTCAGATGTTCAGGAATAATTTTCCCGTTGACGTGTTTGAATGTGTGTCTGTAGAGGCATCACTGTGGGAGAATTGGTACTCTTAGTTATGGCTGTGTTTTCCTTGTTGTTTTGGAAACCTGCAGATGAAAATCTGTAACTGTCACGATTGACTCTGAAGCCGGTTCAGCAGACACTTCATTATTCATGGAGTGATACACAGCAAGCTGCTCTTTTCCACCCGCCCTCCCCCCCCTTCCCTCCCTCCCTCACTCTACCTCTCTCTCTCTCTCTCTCTCTCTCTCTCTCTCTCTCCATCACTCCCTTGGTCTAGCTCTCCTCCTCCTCCCCTGTCCTGTCTCCCCACCCTTGCTCACGCTCAGCTGTTGACAAGCAATTTGAAGTGAGCCTAAAATTAAACTGTATTCTGGCAGTCCACTTCTGAGCGGAGCCGAATCCCTACGCGGGAGGCTAGCTGTGTATGTGCATGTGTGCGTGTTAGACAGAGAGAGCGGCCGGGTAACTGATGAGGTGTTTTTTCTTGGCGTCAGTTACTCCCTGTGGCTACATAAGGAGTCGGGTGTTGGGGGCTGCACTTTAACTAGAAAGATTCACGCACTGTATTGTTGGAAAGCAAGTTCTGCAGAGTGAAAGTAGTTCTAGTGTTTCTAGATATCCTGTTGATTTTGTTGTGGAGACAGTCGTGCTGCACGAATCTACATCATCTAAGACTGTTGCAATCAATTTAATAAGTAATTGAGTATTTTGATGCTTTTGAAAGGCTTTTGAAAAATAGACTTATTAATAATAGGCTTTTGTTACTATGCCTAAAAGACTGATGTTAATAATGATCTGTGTTCTGATTGGCCGCCCTGTAACGTGCCTCATTCAAAAAGTAGTCCATGTTGTGAATGGGTGGGGCTTAATTGTTGTGCGTTGAATAGGCAGACATTTGTAACTGTGTTGTTTTTGTGTACAAGACATAAATCTGGGGGTGCGTCATATGTAGGGTTGGAGGAGGTTATTTTAATACATGGAAATGCAAACTCAGCATAGCATTTGTTTACTTAATCAAGGATTCGAATAGGGCATTGAATGTGAATGTTCACAGGCCCATATTGCAAAAACCTGAATTTTTCTAATTTTTTTAAAAATAAATGAGTGTGACATAGTATGTAGACATTGCGAAAGTTTCGAAATATACCACTCATGCACGAAGGCATACAGTCCATATATGAAAACTAAGCTACAAAAACAGCTTGCTATAAATTCAGTGTTTTTGTGATGTCACAAAAACCAACTCCTTTATATCGCTGCTGTCGGAACAAAACCTCATATCTCCGTTTTTGTCGTTTTGTACTTTTTTACAGAATTTGAAAATGCCAGCTGACCTTTGCAATGTGCCAAAATTTCATGTTGAATAGACAAACAGAAATGTTCCAAAAGTGCTTGGAAAAAATCTAGTTCCATTAACTTCCGTTTAAAGTTAGGAATGTTTTCTCCTTCTCCTGGAAGATTAACATTTTGGAAATATGAGGTTTTGTTCTGACCGCAGCGACATATTTCCACCTGTTCAGCTTACGGCAGTTTAGCCCCGCCCATTCACACTGAAGTTATAAGGAGTGTTTCAGCCTGGACTGCAATTTAAATGAGGCATGATACTGGATAGCCAGTCTGAAAGAGTCCATTTACATATATCCATCTTAAAGCCACTGTAGCAAAACAGCATGTTTAATTCTAGAGGTTAAAAAGAGGTTGGAAGATGGTCATATGAAAAAGAATTATGATTCTATTTGGTATATAAACAAACACAAATGGCTCACGTGGACCTCAGGGGAAAAAAATAAAGTAAGGGCCCTTTAGATGTTTCGTGTTTTTCAATGTTCCATGTTTTTAGATGTAAAGTACCTTATGCACTTGGCCAAAGTGAAGGTTTAGGTTCTGGAAATGACTACAAGGGAAAAGAGTGATGCTTTGTATCAGTTATACTATTTGCCCCTGTTTGTGCATGATTTGCTAAAATGGGATGAAATGGAAATTGTATATTGTTATTATAGAACAGCATATACTTTGGCAGCCATCAATATACTTAGGGAGGGTAGGGCACCCAAGTATAACCTGTGTGAGGGAAGCACTGAACACGTACAAAATAGGCAGTCTTTGCAGCTTAATTTATGTGTACTGTAAGGACAGTGTTTACAAAAATTTCAAAAAAGAAAGAAAAAACAAATTTTCCATTCTGTGGGAATACATAACAAACCATGCATAACTTGATTTTAAATATTGCAGATCTGTCAAGAAGATAACTTTTATTCAGTGATTTTCTGAATTTGAAAGTCAGATTTAATCTATTAAATACGTTATACATTAATAATAATGTATATATTTTCACAAATAGTATTTCTTAAAGCTCAGCGATCTCTATGATGGATAGCACTAATGTCATATTTGTTCAGTCACTTCTGTTAGAAAGATCTCTGCAAAGCCCACAGGCCCTCTCACTCTGCCGTGCATTATCAGTGCAAATGCCTACTTGACTGTGTAATCCTATCTGGGTTACATGTATGGGTGTGTAAACATGAATCAGGACACCTGAAAAAGCCTGTAGGGATGTGTTCCCACTGGACCCATTGCTCATCCAAATATTCTAACGCCCGTATAATAAAAAACCTGATAGCTCATCAGCTTTGCTCCTCTATTCTCAGTCAGTTTTGTCCTTTTTGCTTTCATTATCTTCCTCTGAGATAGAGCTGTGCAGTCAGCGTCCACCCCCGACATTCACAATGACTACAGCAACCCTGTGGGATCTCCTGAGAGCTTCTGTTAACTAATGTGCTTTTTCTCTCTCTCTGTCTCTCTTTTTATGTCTTCCAGACAAACCTGGACACATCACGCATGCCACCCCTCCTCCTGATGGTAAGTCCTGAGAGGATCCTGTCCAAATCAAGCTGACCAGAACACTTTAACCTAGACAGATAATGATCTCGGCCTCAGACCAGGCCGCTCTGTTTGAAGTGGGCTCCCTCGTCTGTGTGTTCTGTGCCATTGCCTGGTGCTGGAGTTTAACAAAGCAGCAGAGGCACTGGCATAGGAATTAACCCTTTAAACAGTAGCTTTATTGTTAGAATGACCTGTGGTATTGTATTTCTTGTATCTTTCAGAAGGGTGATGTATTTCAGCTCTTTTTTTATTAAATGCCCTGGAAAATGTTTGATCAATCCAGTTTTTCAGATCAGAACATTTTGTCATTCCTGAAAAGATTCAGAGAAAACAGTTGCTGTTGTAACAAAACCTCTCAAAAGATGTTCTTAATTTTAGTGTATATTAATGAGGGGTGTGATAAATTACATTTAAAAAGCAGTCAATTTTTCTGTTTTTCACCTAATTACATTGTGTGTAAATTTCATGATGAATAGACCAAAAGAAATGGCCCAAAATTACTTGGAAATGCTCTGGTTCCATTGACTTACCCTAAAACTAAAAAAGGTTTGTTCCTTCTCTGACAACACTGATGTTTGTATGTATGTGTATCTAGTCAATGATTCAAACTCCTCCGAGATTGTAGATTGGAGACTGGAGCTTTCCACTTTGCTGTTGCTTTTTTTAGGTTGCTGCTTGTTGATTATTCCATACATTCCCAGCTTCCACTGTACAGCTGAAAGTATTGCTTTAAAAGCCATTTAAAAGCAGTATTTGGACGAAATATTTGAAGTATTTGACGAAGTATTTGGCCACAGATGATACAGATAATACCATAACTACATACAGAGCAGCTGGACTTCAACCCAGCTATTTTGATTGGTTAAAAGGATCACATTAGGAAGACACGTCAACAGTGCTACAAAAATGAGTGGCATTAATTATTTATAGCATTACAGTTAACCGCAGTAACATGCACACACTGTTAACCTGTTCATTTTGATAGTCCTAATGTTAATCTAGCAAGATTTTATTCCGTGAGCCATTTCTATTGTTCCATCATGAAATCTTCACAGCATGTAATTTGCTGTTGCAGCCAATATGGAACTGAAAAAAGAATAAAAGAAAGAGTGTTTTTGCCATCTACCCCAGGTGAAAGCAAAATGAAGTCTAATAAATGTAGTTATATTTATATTTCCTCCGTAGTCCTGGTCCGGCTGTCCATTATTGGACCGTGGACTACCTGATCAGCCTACTGATTATTTAGTTATTAATTTTAAGTGCTGTTTTTCAGTAAGAACTATAAGTTACACAGCAACTTCTATAAAACTAATATGAAAACTTATAAGGTATGGAGTTGAAGTGTGGGACCACATACAAGCCTTTTGCAGTTTAAGGGCGTAAAAAAATAAATCTACAGTGATCCCTGCTTTGATGTGGGATCCATTGACAACCTGATTATGTCCGGACTGGATTAGTCCCGGGTGTGGAATACAGGGTAGCCATCTCCTCTGGGCGTCAACGTCTCTTTTCAGCTTTGCTGGCAGAAGTTGTATGTAGGCCAGGGACACAGCTTCAGTTGTTCCACTACAGCACTCTGATTAGCCGTTCCCTTTCGCCCACTTGCGCAGATATAAATCTCCATACTTAGCGAGGTATTGTTTCTTGCCGCTGCCTCGCACAGAAAGTCATTAATTAAACAGCAACAATTTATTGGCAAATGGCGGCTCTCCGCTAGCACTCTAAACGGGAGAAACAGCTGGTTTCTGTTTATGAATATTTATGCGTAGTGGCAGATGAAATACAGATTGGATTCGAATCCCTTTCCTGCTGGCGGCGGAGATGGATCTCCTTAAGATCTAAAGGTGGTGGCTTCATCATGGCTATCAGCGCAGAGCCGGAGATCGAAAGGTGGAACAAACAGCAAGCAAACACTGTTGATGATCAGATCTCCGATCGGGCCCCAAAAATGACATGCTCTCCCGGAGGGGGCCAACAGGATTTGCCCTGAAATTGCACCATCACCTGCTCTGTAGGATGTTCTGTTCTGTTAGGGAGAAAAAGGCTAGTGCGAAAATGCACCGGCTGCATGACAAATCTGCTCTCCCGCGGTGGCCGAACAGCAGCCATTGTCTCCTTGAAACAGCGTCCACGTGCCAGCATGGGACAATTATTTTTGATTGAAGTTTTGCGTAACCTCGTCTCTAAGCTGCACCTTGAGAACGAGTGGAAACTCCTCAGATTTATGTGTCCGGCTGGAGCTCAGAATGAGTCTGTCTACAACATAAACTTGTTTTTAATAGAAGTTTAATGCTTGGAAAGATTAGTGAGTGTCGGAGTGCATTCCACATGACAAGCGTTATCAGTTTTGCTGCTATGGGGTGACTGCTATAAACTGAGGCGAGTGCCTGAGGAGAAAAGTGAGGCAATGAGCGAGGCAGGCCGGCTTATTCCTCCCCTGATGCTTTCCAAACTGTGGACTATTGATCGCGCCGCTCATTTTCAATGTATGGAAATTTCTTTCTTGCTGTCCAGAGGGCACAGTTTGTTTCTGTGCTAGTCGGCCATTTAAAAGCTGCAGCTAGCTCTTAATTACATTTCCAATAGTTGGTGTGAACTTGCTGGCAGAGGCTTATGTGCTTTATGTGGCACATAGGCGCTCCCACCACCTCTCTTTCTCTCTTTTCCCTCCTCTCTCTACCCTCAGGCCCCAGCCTTCCACAGGCCATTATGTACTCATGGAGATCAGTTAGCCAATTAGAGCTAGCCTAGATTCCACCCCCCCCATCATTCAGTGTCATATTAATTTGTTACAAGGCTACGATGGTCTTAGCGAAGGCTGCAGCCTTTAAGAAAATGAGCAGGAGAGGAGCCACGCACTCCAGCGCGCTTGTCCTCCGTTCCAAGGATACAATGGCATTCCCAGACAGCATTACCCGCGGATATTTAATTACACAAAACATCACAGCACTAATAAATAAGACTGTGCTGTTTGTATTGGCACAATACGAAAATGAGAGGATTTCTTCTTGAACAAAAAGAAGCCCGGATCACTATTAATGACCGCTGTGGAGGGTTTTAGAAGGCTGGTGGCTGTCTTCTCCCATCCAGGATAATGCAAGTTGTTTGTGGTATGCACAGCTGGAATTACCAGCCAAGTCCTGTCCAATAAAAGGCAGTTAATCACCAGCTAAAACCTTGCAACGTAACAATGCAGCCTCTAATTAGTGTCTGCGTGTGTGACTGGAGGAGTGCGGCTACTCCGTCCACTGTCATTATGGCCTGGCTGCTCTGAGATAGTGGCCGTAGCTACAGCTAGAGCTGCAGACAGAGTGCTGCCAGATTCGGAGAGTTGGAGGTAAGTGCAGTCTCAATAAAGGTCATCCACGAACAGACTTGGCAGCCAACAGCCCTGTTAATTATCTTTGTTTTGTGTCAGAAATCTGGCTTTAAAAAATCCTATTAAAGATAAAACAAATGTTCGTTCATAATTAGCTCACCACTCTAAATGCCTTGAACCTGCCAAAATGAAGACTGGGAAGAAATGGAGAATCTTATTCTGGGCTCGCTTGCTGTTTGCTTCGGCTAAACATACTGTAGCCTCATTTGCAGATTGTGTAGGAGCCACCAAGAATGATCAGTTGGACTCTATTTTTTTTCTCAGTATAACACAAAGCCATTATAAAAGTTGGCTACACTGAATGCCCAGAGCCGCCACCTGTCAGGTTGGCTGTGGACTGTGTATGGCCGATTGCCAAATATCATCCACCTGAGTGTTCTTTCTTTCATATCATGTAGGGTTGCCGTGCATTTCTGAAGGAGATTTTTCCTCGTAGTTCATGATTTAGCTGCTAACACTCCCTGCATAAGTTATGCAGAATTCTCATTAGCAACACGCGCTTGTGTCAACGTTTATAGACTGGGTTTCAGATTACTCCGACTGAAAGTGAGAGCCCATTTATTTTCTCTCTTTTGCCTTTAAGTAAAATTCCACTGGGCCAAAATGTGGGCTTATTTAGACGTTAAGAAAATCTGGAGTCTTTACATCGCCCATAGCTCTAGGTCACCTAGCATTGCTGCTATCAGTTTTAAATTGGGCCACAATGTGGAAAAAAGGCAGAAAGAAAGACATGTACTTGGTAACTCGAGCCCTCCTCTGGCTCCCCACTGTCTCCAGTACATCTCTACTCATGGTAATGAGTAAGCTCCCTCACAATGCTGCCTCGCATTTGGCATTTGTCACAGTGAGCACCCCCCCCCAGGGGCTGTGCTGTACCTGCGACCATAATAGATGTTTGAACTGAAAAGTGATTTGATCTGGGAAGCAGGTGTTTATGCAGGCTGGAGTCCGTGTGCTTTATGTACTTTTTCACAGGACTTTTCAGAGGACCTGCCAAACTTTCCAAGCTTTCAAAAGCTTTCAGCACTTCCTCTGAAGAGGCTAAAAATAATAAATAAAAGGAAAAAAAGAAACTTGTGTAATTTATTCAGCCGTCGCTGCCTTCTTGATGGCACGATGCAGCCCGAGTGGAGCAGAATTAATTATTACCACTCACTTATCTTAATTAAATCTTTTCATGTCATGGATTTTACACAAAAGAGCCAAAAAATCTCGCTCATCTCTTTTTTGGCCGCTGAAGATGGCACATATCAAGATATCAAAGGTGCGCCACAAACACATCTGAGGCTCCAGCTCACCTGTTGTTCTGATGGAGGCGCTAGCCGCCAGGCGGAGCTTTGAGGTTGACATTACGAGGACGAAGTTTTGTGGGCCCGCGCACACTTTTATTCCTGGTGCTATCCAAGCACAAACTCACCATCTAGACCTCCTTCAGAAGCCCTGCGTATATCTTACCGCGCTTCTGTAGAGTCAGCATTTGCTTGCGTAAGCACCGTGCAGAACCTGGCTCGGCTTTAAAATGCTAGGGAGAGATACAGAAACAGATACAGCTTGCTTTGAATGCACCTTCGCTATCTCTGACACTACTCGCCGGCCCGCTGCACCAAAAAAAGTTACAAGATATTGATCTCTGAAAGCGGGGGAGGGGAAGTTTTTTGAGAATTATGGGCCAAAAGGTACATAAGCGGTGCAGGCACAGATCTGCCTCTGAGCCGATTTGTTCCTGAAGAAGGCCGGGGAGAAGGAATTCCTATTGGCATTCAGATCTGCGCGCCGTTAACATGGTTCAAGTCTTGCCTGGGCAGCAAGCGGATGTCTGCGGTCAGCGCAGGGCATTCAGAAAGAAAATTCCTCCATCCGCTCTTGCTTTTGTTGCCGGTTGTGCATTTGTCACTGGTTTTAGAACCTCCTCTCAGTGATTATCCCGTTTCACACTGCCTTTAGAATCTGTAATCAATTTTTTTTTTTTCCAGAGTATCTGTCACTCTCCGCTCTTTTGAGTAATAGCACAGACCACTGGCTGACACAGTATTAAAGTGCTGTATAGACCAGCACGGAGGTAAACTGAGACAGCAAGCAGGGAAATAAGGGGGCTGCTGGGATGTTGTTTTGAATTTAATTACAGTAATTATGATGCATGGCAGTTATTCACTCCACAAGGTGATGAAATGTTGAATGCTATTTCTGAAACCTGCTGGAATGCATTAGTGAGGAGGGCTGAAGAAAGCGGACGATCTGTTCCGCACTCTGTAATTGCAGCATTGGTTTGACATGCGGTCCCCAGGTCCGAGGGTCATTCGGCGTGCTCTAGGCAAATGAGCGTGGCTCGGTAGCCTTCAGGTGGTTTTATTTCTAACCTCTGTGAGAATCGGTTTAATTAAGTATTAGTTTCTAGCCTCATAATGAAGGCAATTAAGTTTTATATTCTGTAGGATTTGATCGCTGAGTTATTGATTACCACTTCACAGGCCTGTTTGAATTATGCAACAAATCTCCTTAAGCAAGAATGATTATTTCTAAGTCATTGTTATTTCTAAGTCATTGTTTTCCTTATATAATCAGAACATTTTTTTTAAACTATTGTTGTACTGTACTGTATTGTCTGTACTTACAAATGTTGTTTAAAGAGTGAGTGGACTATTTACAGCAATGTCATGCCATATACATGTTATATATTTCAATTCACAAAGTCATTAAAGAAATAATAGTATATGCACACAGTCCAGGCTATAAGCTGGCCGCTGCTGCTGTTTTTAGCTACCTGTTTTTAGTGTCAGATCCACGTAAACAAGCCTGTTTGATTACTTAAAGGGACACTCCATCCAAAATGAAAAGTATAACCATAGCTATATCTGTAGTAAACGTGCCACGCTAGTCTGTAGAGTGAAATTTTCTGGTTTAAAGACTAGAAAACCCTCTTGTGGTGATGCATCTTGAAGGTGGAATGTACTGTTGAAAAACTGTTGTGGGGCGAAGTTTTGTGATCATGCTGTTTGATATGCTAATGGCAGCTTGGTATAGATTAGAGGTTAGGCTAGCAGTCAGAATTGGTTGAGTACTGCAGATATTACCAGTGGTTGTATGATGTATTTGCATAATGCATGCTGGGTATTGTAGTAGGAGAACATTGATAGATAAAAGCATGAAAATAATACAAAATACTGAGTTCTCTCAATGTGATAAGGCTGATTTTAGGCCAGAATGGCCCTTTAACTACTAGGCACGATTTATGATTCAGGCATGATGCTAATGCAGAATGCTCTCCCACAGGGAATAAGCTTCCATTAGTTGTTTGCTCCCATGCAAAACTAAAGAAGCAAACTTAGGACATCAAACACTGACTGATTGACTACATTTGGGGTGAGATGAAAGTTGTCTGTTTTTTTGTCAAACTGTTCATATAGCAGTCTTACTCCTCTAGGTTGCCTTCTAATTAATATCATACAACTGTATAGTCATTTTTTCTTGCTGCAAAGAAACCACATTCCCACGGATGGCAAGAGGGTCCCTCAATAGACTGCTCTAGTTTCCCTGTCCAGAGTTGTGTTACAGTAAGCTGAAACTGCTTTGTAATTCTATTCAAATGCTCCAGCGGCAGTGGCAGCAGAAGCGGAGTCAGTGGCTGTGGCTGGGCTTGTGCTGGGATGATGGAGTGGGCCAGTGAGGAGAGAACAGGAAACTATAAATCTCCCCTTTAAACCCCTCCAACCCTCCCTCTCTCTCTCTCTCTCTCTCTCTCTCTCTCTCTCTCTCTCTCTTTCTCTCTCGCCCTCCCTCTCTCACTCTCACCCCCTCTTCTGCATTCTAACTCAAACAGACAAGGTGCAATGATTTCGTCCGAGGCATGTGGTTCCTCCTCCTGCTGGGAGCGAGGCAGTGGAGTAATAGAGAGTTAGCAGGGCCCAGCGGAGAGCCCGGTGTGTGTGTGTGTGCGCTCTGTCGCATGTGTGTGTATCTGTTCTTGGACGCCCCGCACGAGCCCCTGCTCATCCTCGGCTAATTTGTATTGTTTCCCCGACTTCCCCTTAATGGCTTGTTTGACATGTGTGCTCCGCGCTGCTGCACACAATTATGACAAGGTGCTTAGGCGGCTGGGCGAGGCTGGAAGCCAACTTTTCTATTGACACCCGCTCTTTCAGAGGCCGCTCGTGCTGAGAGGGGCAAGGGCCCGGGGCCAAAGTGATCATGATAGATGCGGCCGCGTCCCGTGCGCGCGCGTGCGTATGGCGATACGGATACGTCTGCGCATGCATGTAAACTACCCTCCTGTTTCCATCTGAGAGATTACCGCTGAGTTCCCTGAATGCTGATGGGCCGTCTCTACTCGGCTTTTTAATGGCTTTTGCAGCGCTGGAAGGCTCGCGGCTTGAAGCCCAGCAGAAGACGAGGGAAGGCGAGATAAAGGAGCAAGGATGCTGTAAACATGTTATGTGCGTACGGGGACGGGAGCGTGTGAGGTGGGACCCTATAGGGGTGCGTTTTTTCCCCTGCTGTTTTTTCCCGTTTAATGATATACCTAGGATTCCCTAATTGAAAGAGAACAAATAGAGAGCTGCTTTGTATGCAGACGCTCGTGTGCGACTCCAGAGAACCCTGCATCTAGGCCATTTGCATAATGAAAGCGATTGTATGTGTCAGAGGAAGAGGAGCCAGGCAGCTGGAAACGTGGAGATTTGGAAAGGAGTTTGAACTCACCTCGCCAAATTTATATTTCCTCTCCGAGAGACAGAGAGAGAGGGAGGTGGGGGTGGGAGGTGGAAAGTGCCGTCCAGTGGATCAGAGTATTCCATGTGTGATGGATGTGAGCAAGGCCACTCTGTTGCTCTGGGAGACGTTTTAGGGATGGTTAGTTAAGGCACACTTGCAGGTGCAGAGCCAAATAATATAACTTTGTAACAGTGTCCTCAATCTACCTGTCAGTCTGCCTGTCGGCACATTTGGGCTATGCCTCTATGGTCTGAGGATTTGCTCATGTGAGAGATGATGCTGGCCAGCATTTAAAACTCAAAAATTAATGTTTAATCCTTAAAGTCCAGAGTTATTTCTATCAATGTGCTGTGTACTGATATTGCTCCTAAATTGCTTAATTACTTATTTACTAATTATATTGTTAGTATAAGGGGTCAATATGGCAAAAATACAGTCATAGATATTTGATTGTTGTTATTTTAGGGTCTTTACATCCAGATCACTTGAACATTGTAAAAATTACGACTATTTTCATGCATGGCCCCCCATTTTTAGGGACACAGAAGTAATTGAACGATCGGCTGCTCAGCTGTTTCATGGCCAAAAGTGTGTGTTATTCCCTTAATATTTTACTTACAAGTAGGCAGATAAAAGGGCTAGAGTTGATATCAAGTATGGCATTTGCATTTGGAGTCTGTTGCCGTTAATTGGTAAATATTGGTATATATTGCCATGTTTCCCACTTTTAATAGTTAGTAACAGTATGAATTACATTTCCATTCTGCATATATAGAGGTTGAATGAAGGTCTGCACTTCCAACTTTATCGTTCTTTGCTTTTATATCAAAAACATGGCAGTAAAGTGTAAACAATGTTTTTTATCCCTGCAGCAACTTTTCATCATATTCAGATCATAATAAAACAACTCCTTCATCACTAATGTGCTGTTAGCAGGAGGTTTCCATGCTGCACTTCTGACAGAATCTCTCCACTTGGTTCAATCAGCTCTAAAGGCCTTTCAGGACATATATATGTAATGGAGGGTCCATGTATCTAAGCTGTTGCCATGCTCCTCTCGGCATGCCCATATGTAATGCATTAAGCATGGCAGTCCCGCAGCTGGACATGGTGGTGATGTTTTCCAGCTGTTGTCCAGCTCCGTCTCCCAGCACATGCAGGCCTTGGCCCAGAGTTTCCACGGCTCAGTGGACAAGTGCCTCAACGTGCGGTAGCCAAGTCTGGGCTCTAATTCACCTCAATTAGTTCAGCCTGGACTTCTCCACCCACAGATTGCTGGGGCCCAAACTCAAGGAACGTTGTGTCTGTAGGTAGTAAAATAACAAGCTCCTCAAAAGCCCTGAGAGATACCAAGAGATACTCGGCTCTAAGCTTTACAGCTAAGGCCTTTATCCTAGAGCTTTGCTGTGCTTGGGTTTCCACTATCGCTTGTATTAGAAATCAAGACTTGACTAGAAATATTTTTGACAACAAATCAAGTTATCATCACTGTCCAAAAAATGTCCATTTTTATCATTTGTTATTTTTCTACACCATTTGTCCTTTACATTGTGTAAAGAAGGTGAATGGATCGATGGAAATGCTCTAAAATCACTTATTTATTTACCTTACATTTAAAGTTAAGTCTTAAAAGTGCAGCAACAAAACAACCTGTTGAAGTCTAAGAAATGGAGAGAGGTTAGAAGCTGGTTATGTAAATATGAATTGTGACTGTCTTTGATAGATATATGTTCTAAAAGAACCTCAGGGGGCAAAATAAATGAATAAATAAATTGTATGAATTATAGGCTCTTTAAATGGAAATAATCCACTGTTATGTCCAGGCTTGTCCTCACCAACGTAAAAATAATTCCAGTTTGCATTGTTTTCCACGTAATTATTGAATAAGAGGATGTGATACACTTAGAACATTGTGTAGATGATCAATCGTAACAGCCTTACTCAGTACGCCTCTGCGGGCCTGCCGTCAGACCCCCAACATTGAGGCTTGGTGGGGGACTGCTTAAAACAGCGGTGGGATGATGTCATCCGTGAAGACAAGTCTGTGGAATTTCCTGGCCCTTTTTTGTTCGGAAGTCAGTTTGGGTCCCTGTACAGCACCAAGCAATCAGTCAGCCGCCCCCCTGCTGAGGGAAGCCTCATCATTAGGAAGATCCATATCAATATTTCACTCACACACTCCGCCATGGGGAGATCCCTGTAGGAGGGCAATTCGCTTGCTGTAGCCACTTCCAGTGCGAGGAAGCACAGATGTTCCTGGCGGTCTGGTTGCGCTCCCTTTTCATTCCACGCTTGGATTGGCCCTTTCTCCATCCCCATCTTTTTTTTAACATTCCTTTAATCTTTCTTAGCACCACTCACTTCGCCCTCGTTTGCTCTTCGCCTGTTTCTTCCTACATCGTCTTTCATCATCCTCATCATCATATGCCGTCTGTAACCTTTTTCTCCATCACTCTGCCTCTCCTCCTCCCGTTGGCTGAGGGTTTTGCGTGCTTTGGACATGCTCTGGACGAGGCTTTCGAGGAGCTAGAGAAGATATCCGCAGGTATCCGCAGTAAGTGAGGCAGGCAGTTGGCCAGGGCAGACGGCTCTCCTCGGGGCTGGGCTGAGGTGAGTGTCCATGAGTGTTGCCGAAGTCCCTGCAGCCTCAAACTCTCCGTTGCCTGAGCTGTCAGCGCTGTCAGGCTGCACAGGAGTTGCCAAACCATGCTCAGAGGCAGGCTGTTTTTGAATAAAACATGTTGCGGAACACTACGGAGAGTTTCTGTGTGAAGAACCTTGCTCGTTGAGAGTTCTGCAAGGGAAAATCAAGTAAGATGCCAAACCATCAACCAGGCTCAGGTTTGATTATGGGGTTTATTTTCCTATTCCAGGATGTATTGAATGTATAGAATGAAACTTCCTGGTCCTGCCTCTCCAGGCAAATACACACTGAACATTTTGTTGTATTTTTTCTGGAGTTCTGGAAATTGGTAACACTTTATTTGGATGGTCCACTGTAGATGTTTTGTAGATGCTCAGTCTATCTTTAACTAACATTCAACTAAGTATCAATTAAACGCAGCTGAACTTGAAGTTGTGTGTGAAAAGTTCTATTAAATCTAACCCTAAACCTAAACCCTAACCCTAACCCTAACCTCCAGACCAAATCTACACCTACTCCTTGACGTAACCCTAACCTTAGTGTTGTTGATAATCAACCAGTATCACAGAAAGTTTATTAATAATGTAAGTATCTGTAGATCATGAATAGGGGACCATCCAAATAAAGCATGACCTGGAAATTCTGTCAGAAGTGCGGACCCTAATGTTTTAATTGATACCCCGTTTGTATTTGTAAGTAGATGAGGAGACATTGCATTATAATTTGAGTTTGATATACAGTCTTTAAAAAAAAACGTCCACGTTTTCCATGTTTTGTGTTTTGTTTTTTACATTAAAACAAATGGAAAAAAAGTCAGAAGTGCAGCCTGGAACCCGTTGCCCATTACATAACGTAAATCAAATGCCCAGCAAAATGACAACAGTTAGGGTTAAATTCTACATGTATCTGTGAGCTGACAGCTATTAAGCTATATCAATACACAGCTGATAATATTGACTTTTACAAACCACTGAAATTCCATTCTCCACAATCATATGCAATGTTGCTAAGCAGCTGGTGCCACACTACAAAAGAGAGTATGTTTTACCAAACCTGTTTTATGGAGTTCTTTTTGAACACTGAAGCAACAGTAGTTCCGGTTGGATTTTGCAGCAGTTTTTCAGACCATTTCATGCTCCTTTACGTATTAAGGTTGCATGTACAGCCTCAAAAAGAAGATCCAGCTCAGTGTTTAGGTCTCAAATTCAAAACCAGCATAAAGATGAGGATTTTATGACAGTAGTAGATAATTCACTTCTTCTGAAAACTTCTTGTTTAAGGAATTTTGACTGAGATGTCTTTGAATACGCTTTCAATCACCAGATTCATCCACTCAGAGAGGGAGTCTGAAGCACAACCAGCCTTACAAAATGTTCTCCCATATGTTGGGTGTAATTACACATTTCCACCAAAGAGGTCTCCAAACCCCCATAACTGACACAGAGCTTTAAGATACGATAAAATACATAGTCTGTAATTAAAAGCCTGTTGATCTTGTTATGTACCTGCTTGTTTATGTTGAGCAGAATTATCATATCAACATGGTCAAGTGAATGGCAAATGTGCGTGGTGTAGATGTACAGTGGTGTCTGTTGTCCTTCTGTGCACACATTCCATATGGCAGCTGTCATTCTGCTGTTAGAGTTTTGGAGCACTGTTGTTTGAGGCACAGTATCCTACTGTTAACAACAGCAAGCGTTTTGCCCTTGCTGCGTTGGCAGGAAATGTCTCTCTGTATTCGTTTGAGCTGCTTTGCCAGGCAGTTTGCTGAAGGCAACAAATTATTATAAATTAGAATTTTGGGAGACAATAAAATGCTTGATATTAACACTGTTGGATACCACATTTCAGAAAAGTCTAGTTAATTGGATGCTTATTCACATCACTAATTAGAATACTCCAATCTCTTCGCTTCTCTGTTTTCACATTATTTTTCGGCATTGTTTGTGTATGTGTATGTCTCAGTGTGCAGTGCTAATTCACAGATTGTCCTCCGCTCAATCGCCATCATTTTTCCATGTGAAGCAATGTTTCATGTGCTGCCGTGGACTTTCAGAATGGCTAACAAATGATTCCTCTAGAGAAACAAATTCCTATTTTTGAAACATAATTTGCACTTCTGGTCATGTGTGAATGTAAGAAAAATGTGTTTTTCTCTTTATTCACGCCACACAGAAGCTACATTTTCATAACAGTCGATTTAAAAGCCCTGTATGTGGTACTAGAGAGCGGCTGAAAGTCTACATCTTCAAAAAATAAAACTGTATCTCTAGTCATTTCCTCCATAATGGCCTTTTTTCTGTTGATAACTTCTATTTACATTCTCCTCATCTGAACTGCGCGGTTGTATCTGAAATATCTCGCCGTTTTCCATAGCATCCCTGATTTGCTACTGTCTTTACCATCTCTCTTCCAAGCTGCTTCCCCAGGGCACAGCCCTTCAAGCTTATTAGTTTTATAACAGTACTGAGGATGTTCCAAAAATGAATTGAGGGGTCAGCTGATTTAAGTGCTGTAATTTTTAGTCAGGCTGCCAGGCTGAGTCCAGCAGTTTCAGGTTGGCCTTTTAAAGTGGAAAAATAGCACATCAGGAAGTCAAGAGCCAAGAAGCAAACGATGCGTAGAGGTAGATATGGCATCTGTATGCCTGGCCGTTTGCGATACTGGCCTCTGCTGTTCTGAAGTAGATAGGAAATGGAGATACAGCCTGAGGAGACGTCTTTCCCCTGAGATAAATTACGCAATTACTGTTTAGTTAAAGGAGTAATCCTGCGTTTTTTCAGCCTAATCTCTACCACACCTTTCTTTGTTGTACCATTGAATATCAAAGACAATAATTCTCATATGTTTCCCTGTAAAGAACTGAAAATACATTGGCTCAGAATTCTCTTATAATAGAGGCCATTGGACAGTGGGTGAATTTTGTGAGTAAATATTAAAAATAAATGTGAAATATTTCAGTATATAGTGGTAAATTGAAACTACAACCATTTCACTCTTCAGGTTTTAGGACGGTCTTACTGAAGCTGTTCTTATGAGATTTTCCAGCTTCATAGCACAGAAGCAGCAGAGTAAAGAAGTAGTTTCGATAAGGTTTTATGGTATCCATGCGTGACACACCAATTCTTGGCTCTGGAAAACGAGTGCCATCTCTGAACGAACAATTTATAAAGATTTACAGCTTAATTTTTAAATACCTTTGGCTAAAGAAAGATTTTCACATTTTGACAGCTGCTGAGTTCACAAACAGAATTCAGCAACTGCCCATTGCTTCTATTATAAATGAGTTTAGAGTCAAAGTGTTTTCTATTCTTTTTTATGCATCAAAGTTATTGTCTGTATTAATTCGCAGTGCGATACAAAGGGGGCACATAGGGATTAGGCTCGGAAAACACTGGAATATCCAGTTAAGGAAAGAAGTAGACTTTTTAGTTAACATAACATCAAATGCATAGGCAGTACAGTTCTCTAATTCTAGTGTAGCACTCTGGATCTGACAGACAGCAGTGATTGAGGCCACACGCATATACAGCTCACGGTCTTTGACATGGTGCCCAGCAGCCAGCTATTGCCATATCACTTCTGCCACTGATTGGCTCGCCGTTGAAAGCGAAGTCAAGTGTAGGTTGGTCTTGGCACCTCAGAAGCGGTTTCTCCCGGCAGCATATGCCTCAGCCGAGCCAGCTCCACTCATGCATATGAAACCCCTGCGCGCGGGTGGTAGAGAACACCTAAGATGGCGGTGACAGGGGCGTCCGTTTCTATATTCATACCCAGCGCTGTGTTTGACTGAGGCATTCTGGAGGAGTTTTGGGGGGTAGTGATGCCGTGTGTGGTGTGGAAGCCTCCCAGAGAAAGGGATTATGTTCTAGAGTTGCCATATGCTCAAGCGCCCCAGGTGACTACCGGCAGTACAGGAAGTGCCTCCGTTTTAATAAGAGCACTAATGCCTGCCAGTATCATCCCTGTCACCGGGGTACGACCATCAGCTGTGCATCTCAATCTAACACACAGCAAAACTGAAGAGATCTAAAATCAATCTCTATAGCTCCATTCACATTACAAGCCTTGCTTAATTCCCATTTTTTCCTTATATCTGATCTTTCTGCCTTGATGGTTCACATTTGTGTAACATGTAAGTGATCCATGTTCATCATTGCCTGAAACAACTCATGCGCATTTCATAATCCATAGCGTCACGTGAATGATCCGTGTACATTATGAATAACTAACAGCAGCAGCGAACGAGCTAAAAGCTTTCATTGCTAAGATTATTTGCTCTGAACAGCTCATCAGCGGCTCATTATTCAGAGGGGAAGACGAAAAACGGGCGGATGCATTAAAGCTATTACTGCTTCTGACTTCAAATTAGCCACTGCTGTCATGTTGACAGCACTGGCGTGTACACAGTGGACAGTGGGGAAGAAGCATGATTTGAGGTCGCATGGTCACAAGTCAGATATGTAACTATTCTTGGACCATATATGAAAGTGGCTCCAGTTTGGTTCGAAAAGATCTAATTTTGTGTTCACGTAGCTCTGAAAGCATAAAATCTGTGTGACATTAAGGCTAAAAAGTGACTTTTTTGCCACTTTAACGCAATAATGTGAATGTAGAGTATGTTCATTTCCTTTTCCTGTTACTGCTACTGCCACTGACTTCAAATTAGCCACTGCTGCCATGTGGTCAGCACTGGCATGTGCACAGTGGACAGTGGGAGGAAAATGCATGAATTGAGGTCACGTGATCACAAATCAGATATGTAACTGTTCTAGGACCACATATGAAAGTGGCCCCAGTTTTTTTTGAAAAGATCTAATTTTGTGTTCACATGGCTCAGAAAACATAAAGTCTGTGTGACATTATGGCTAAAAACTGACCTTTTTTGCCACTTTAATGCAATAATGTTAATGTAGAATGTGTTCATTTCCACCCTAAAGAAGCTACAGTAGACTGTATGTCCAAAAGTTTGTAGACAACCGCTCATCCAACGTTTCTTCTGAAATCATGGGGATTAATGCGTGTAATAC
This sequence comes from Colossoma macropomum, assembly GCF_904425465.1. NCBI lineage: Eukaryota > Metazoa > Chordata > Actinopteri > Characiformes > Serrasalmidae > Colossoma > Colossoma macropomum. The sequence continues at coordinate 10,949,525 of NW_023494802.1, read as the reverse complement.
CACCCTTTGCTGTAGTAATAGCTTCTACTCTTCTGAAAACGCTTTACATTTGATGTTGGAACATTGCTATGAGGATTTGATTGGCATTAGCATTGGGCATGGTGACCCATTCCTTGCCAGTGCTTTTCTATGGAGATTATGCAAGTTGTGATTTTGGCAGCAATGGGTGCATCTTTAAGTATCAGAATTAACTTTAAACTACAGTAAGAGGGTTTACACAAGATGTTGGAAAATTGCTGTAAGAATCTGATTGCGTTCAGCCACAAAAGCATTAGTGAGGTCAGGTACTGATGTTGGATGGTCAGTTCCAGATCACAAACACTGCTCCAGCTCATCCTAAAGGTGTTGGATGGTCCATCACTCTAGAGCAGGCGTGTCAAACTGAGGACCTTCCAGGCCAACGTGCTGCGGAGATTAGCGTTTACCCTCATCTACCATTCTGAATTCAGTTCATGAAGGACTTGCTAATTAGCTGATGAGTTGAATTAGGTATGTTTAATGAGATAACATGTGGAAGTCTGCAGTGTTTCGGCCCGTTAGGACTGGAGCCTGACACGTGCTCTAGAGGATGTAGTTCCAGGAGCTTGATGCTAGGCACTGGGCGTGGTGACCTTAGGCTCATGTACAGCTGCACTCATTCTATTGGCAGTGCTTCTGTATAGAGATTACACAAGCTATGGATGTCTATGTCAGCAGTGGTTGCACCTTTAAGGTTCTGAGTTCGCTAGTAAGAAGAGGTGTCTGAATACTTTTGGACATATAAAGTATCACAGTTTAGCTTCTTAAAATGAACTGCCTGAAAGCTGCAAGTTGAGTTGTTCATTTTGTGCACTCTAACGAAACAGTCTCCCTTATTAGACTAGTTTTAGCCGGAATTGTTGAAGATATTAATTATTGAAGTTTCAACTAAAGGGAGCATTCACTGCGGGCGAGCGTTCATGTGTGAGATTGAATAATTGAGGGATGAAGTAGGACAGAGATAAAGAGGGAGGGAGAGTGGGAGGTGGGAAAAAGAGAGACAGACGACAGTCATGAAAGGCAGACTCTTTAACCTACGGGGTCAACGCGTTTTTTTGTGCCGAGCAGCACCGCAGACGGAACTCATTTCACTAACATTATCAGAGCACGGCGTTCACATGCCGGAAACATTTTGTCAGGCAGCAAAGCTTCCAATGTCGTATTTTTAGATCTCTCAAATCTAACCAGGATTGAACATTTCCTTCTGTTCGCCGCTCCTGAAAGCACTGCTCTCGCGGGTTATGAGCGCAGAGAGCTGTTTGTGTCTGCTATCCGGAAAGCACCCAGCTTTTCTACTCATCTAATTAGTGACAGCTGTCTCTGCTGATGCGTACCACACTTATTGCCAATCATTTTAATCAGACTGGGGGCTCATCCAGGTCTGCTTTTCCCTGTAGCACTTTGCCTGAAAAGGTAGAGAAATTGATAATGGTATCTGAAGCCCCTTATGCTCACAGGAGAGCGGATAATCTTCATTACGTTTTAAACAAACTTTATGAAGATTAATCATCCATTGTATGTTTGGCAGGATTGGAGCAGAGCTTCAATGTGGATTGGTATGATGCGGAAGCAGGATGCCTTGCTCTTTTCTTAACTTCGGTGATAGAGAATGGACACTTTGGGCCATATTGACAAAGTTTATCATCACAGTCTTTTTCAAATACAGAAGATTTAAAAATAAAAATCAATACCCAGATAGCAATTAATCACCGAATCAATGTTGAGTCAAAGTTAAAGCGTCAGCTTAACTAAATGAACGTTTTAACCTAGTGTTGATTCTTAATAAAACACAAAAAATGTTGCATTGATTACCCTGAATTAATAGTAAAACAGCATTAATTAAAACAGCATTGGAAGTTTAACATGAAGTTTAATAGAATATCAGTGTTTCCTCTTATCATTTTTCAACCTTTAAAACTTCTTCAACCTTAGGAATGCTGCCTTACATACAGCAAGGATCATTTTATAAAAAGCCACCTGAAACAAATATCTCTTTGGCATAAAACAAACAATAAAACTTTTCATTAATTTCAGACGAAATATTTCTTTATTCAGATTAATAGATTAACAAGGTAACTAGTAAACAGGTTAAAAAGAACTTTTCAGTTGTGCAAATATCACACTTAGTCAGTAATTCATAAATACATATTTCATAATTCATAAACGAAACAGCTTACTTCATGAGATCTCCTTTCGTCTTGCAAGCTCTAAAAATAAAAGGTATTAACTAAACTATGTTTTTTAACCAGTTGTTAAAGAAGGATAACAGTAATAACGTTTTTCCTTCTCTCTATTATTTCAAAAGCAGACACTTACAATTCCCAGCTCAATAAATGAGTGTAATTTTCTCATGGCTAATATGAACAGCCGTAAGCTGGCTTTTTGCTAAAATAATGTAATAGTAAATTAGGTAATGCTTTAAGCTGATTAATGCGACAGTGTACATCAGACTTTAAAATCATCATTTAGTGTTCCCTTACCTCTTATAGGGACAGCAGCAAGCTCTGAGGTAGACTCAAGAGGGTTCACCTAGCACTTCTGTCTCATGATCTTGTGGTCTACAATAAATCAATATGTTGATGTTGTCGTGCTGAAACCTAGTATCTCAATTTTTGTAGATTTTTGCTTTTTTGTATAACATGAAAACTGTTATTCTTTGCATTGTGTCAAAATTTCATGGAGAACGAAACTAATAAAAATGGACAAACGTAGAAAAAATATTGATACATTAATTTCAAACTACATTAACTCTAACAATATATGTTAATATTGCATTTACTTTATAATGTTAGAATGTTTTTTTGCTTTCTCCTTTGATGTTATTGCTTTGGAGATTCAAGGTTTTGTTCTAGCTGCAATAGTATATTCAGTATCTTTGCTGCCAGCTTTAGAAGCTGATGACATTCATTGATGATCATCCTGATAAAATACCAACAATGACTTGTCACCCTGCTATCTGGGTTTTGTTGTGTGACACAAATACTGGTTACCGGTATAGACGATATATCACCCAGCATTACTTGGGGGTAACGTAAGAAGAACAATAGCCAGTACTCTGACCCTACAGTACTCATAGAATTGACCGCTCAGAAGAGCCGGCCTCTCTCTAGCGTGCTGTTAGCTTCTTGAGCAAGCCAGTTGAGTGAGACGTGTCACATAAATGTCCCTGACAAGAAACACATGGGTAATCTCCCCAGCCCTCACACGAGGGTAACCACGGTGACGGCACTTCTTCTCCGTCCTGCGTCATCTGCGGCCATACTCGCCTGACTAATGCTCCAATGCGAGCAGCTCTTCTGCACTCACTGCCTGTTGTTGACAGGAGGAGGCCCCAGCTGCCGCCTCTGAAAGCAAAATGAAGCTTGGACGTCCTCTTCTAGAGCTGTTGCCCCTCATAGGCCAGACTCAGGAGAGCCAGTGCTGTAGAACGGGGCTGCTGTATTAGCATGCTGTTAGAATTTAGAGAGTGCTGAGCAGGAATGGACATCGTCTTCTTTAGCTACTGCTGCGAGGCTTTGACCGAGCTGAATTTTGATAAGCTGCACAATTTTCAAGTTCTCTGAATGCTCTAGATCACTGTAGCCATTCCTCATGCTAAGTTATGTGCTATCGATTCAGACTTTAGATTGAATCAATTTAATAAATACTCACAATGACTTTCAGATCAATGCATTGGCGGAGAGGCACTGTACGGAGAGGCAGGCAGTTTAAGCTGTTCTCTGCGAGAGATTTGCGGGACTAGATCAATACGAGAGGCAACGTGTGCTTAGACTTTCAGCAATTGAATGAGAGACCCTTTCATGCCAGAAAATGTAGTGTTTCTGCACCTTAGCATTTGCCGATCAGTCAAAAACGGTGTGGGTTATTTGGGTCAAACATGCCACACATGCACATATGCACATGGGCACACACACATGCACAAATGCTCATACATGCCTGCTCAATCAGCATGCCTCATTCCCTATTGGCGTCATCTCATTATTTTCCTGATGGCGTTTACTTAATTCAGCACCACTCATACGCTCGCATGTTGAGATTGCATTCCCACACCTGCTGTTCCGAGAAGTATTTCTAATTGTTCCAATTTCGAGAGCGCTCTTTGAGAGCTAAATGTTAGGCAGTGTGGCAGATTTGTGGCTGATGAATATGTATGTCCGTTCCGGCCACTCTCCTCCGATCCAGCTAGTCACAGTGCACAGATGAGGCCCAGCTGGAGCCAGGAAAGACCCGAACGCGTCGCCATGGCAACCCTTGTCCCAGACTGTTCATACACAATTCATGCCGACCTTTCACTCTGCGGCATCGGCCCTCTGGCGGCCCCCGTGCGTCCACCGTGTGGCCTGCAGATCCGGCAAGAGGTGCACGGGGCCTCTTACAGGTGTATCCTCTCAGTCAGCGTGAGTGCCAGCACCAGGTCCAGCCATAAACCTCCCTTATGCAGCTTTAATGAGTGTCAACATGCCTCATTGGCAACAGACTAGACAGGGGAGGGGGTGAAGGGCAAGGGGGATCTGGTTTACGGAGAGAGATGTTTGGGTGGATGGATGGATGGATGTAGAGAATGACCTCATTTTAGCGAGGGGGAGGGTGAAAGAGAGTGAAGGAGAGTGAGAATCGAAATAGGAAAGCAGAAGAAGGGAAGCAGAGAATAATTAAGTGTCATTTGTGGGGAAAATATCAAACATGTTCAGAAACAGCAATAACCCAAGAGCCGTTCCAACTGCTGAATTTCCAAACCTGAATTATGTTTCTGTCTTTTTGCCTCACTTCAATAGCCTGTCTGTACAGTCACTCAAACTACTCTGGATGTGAATTAACAGATACAAGACAGAAGGTCATTCTTTCCTGAAACCTTGCCTGGCTTATGGTTGTGCATAGATATTCACTCACTGTAATTCATAACGCGTCAGTTCGGAAGGTCCGTTCAATTGCAGCCCATTTAGATCTATTCAGGCTTTAACATTTATTCTAAATGACGTTTGAATCACCACTCACTTTACCTGACTTTAAGTCCCATTAATCAATATAAAGGGCTAAAATGTCCCATTTGAGTGCACTTAATGTAAATCACCTCAAATTCCTGCATATTGTTATATGACATTTGGTGCTTGGAAAACCATTAACTCGCAGAGTGCAGACTCTGTAGTCAATCTTTGCAAGACTGCGCAGGGAAGATAATTTGTATCTAATTTTTTCTGACATTATCCCTATTGGTAACTTCCCTTTAATACGCTGGCCTAATCAGACCGGGATGTGTTTAATTTTTCATAATTACTCCAGTGTGCCTTGGGGGAGAGGGTGGGGGTTGCAGAGATGAGAGATCCAGAGGGCACATTTGCGACTCGGATCACAATCCTATCTGTCATCCAACACCACACATGCTGTGCCTTAGAGAGAGATGCATTTTTATACAGGCGGAGGGAGAGAGAGAGCGGGGTCCATTTAGAAAATTGGCTCTTTTTGTGTCATTACATTCCTATTGTGTCTGTAGCCGAGCCCTGGGCTCTGGGGCTTCTCTCTGATTGCTACAGTACTCAAAACTCCCCTGCAACCAGAGAGGGGGAGGCAGGATTGACAGAGAAAGAGAGCCAGGCTCGCAAAGCTAGGAGAGAAAAAGCAGCCTTCTCTTGCGCCGCGGCAACGTGGGAGTTAAACTGTCTCCAAGATCTATCGGGAGTGAAAGTCGGGTCCGTTATCAGTTCTTTCTGCTGGTGGCCCTCTCACACGGGCTAATATCTCCTCTCGCACCTGTCTGGACTAATGGCACCATGGATGTGCTCGGAGTACTTTTTGCTGTGCTGAGGCATTCAGGGGATGCCGTCCAGCAAGGAAAGTTTGGTCTCCTCCCAGGCTGGAGCAGCTGTCTCAGGCAGGGTGTCTGTTACCTGTTCCAGTGGCTGCATATACCATTACATAAAAGCCTGAGGCTGCAGTCGCTCACCAAACCTATGCTATAGCACAAAGACCCCTAGGCCTTGCTTGCACTTGAAAGGCGAGTGGCTCTCCAACCGCGTAATGGAGCAACACACATTCACAGTATGTAATAGTAGACAGTGTTCTCAGTGAGAGTGCTGGCTTCTTATGGACTTTTTAAACTACTGCAAGAGTCATTATAGCACCTTAGATGCATTATATTACTTTTTGTCCTTTAGTCTGAATCTGGACACACTGCTGTTGATGCAAAGACCCACTTCTCCATTGCATCCCTAGTGCTCTTTTTTCACTCCACATCCTAGCTGAAGTATGTATACTCTGATAGAGTTTCTGATATCATTAAACTTTTGTTGTTGTATTGCTATTAGAGTAGCATTGAATGTAACCTTTGTCCGAGTATGTACTTAGAGTGTGTTTTGGGACTTGTTGCTGGAAATATACACTCAAATCTTGGACTGCAAACACACATATATTTGAGAGATACTGCTGGTGTGCTTTGATGGTTGTCCTCCCCTTTCGATAGCTATCCAGTTGTCAAATTCAATACAAGCAAATAACTGAAATGTTGCAAAACAATTCTGAACAAGGCTGTATTTCCATCAGCTGTATACAAAAGAAAAGACTTGTGTATGTTTTTCTGAGATGTATGGACACAGCCTTCAGGGAAATCTTTAATATTGAGTTGCTGTTTTGTTTGTACGAATGTTGTTCGTAAGTTTGTAAGAATAAGTAGACAGTCGGTTAATTAATCGGTCAGTTATTCAGTCATTTAGTTAGTCAGTTTGTTTAGTAGTTCTCAAAATGGTCTTCAGGGACCCCCAGCCAGTCTACATTGGGGACTTGTTTGAGAACCCCTGAGTTAGTAAGTCAATCAGTCAGTTAGTTACAAAGTCAGTCAATCAATGAGTTAGTTAGTCAGTGAGTCATGTAGTCAGTCAGACAGTTTGTCAGTTGGTCAGCCAGTCGATAAGTTAGTTAGAAGACATAAGATATTTCAAGTCTGAAGGAAAAAAAAATAAAAGTAAGTGAGAAGTTCTGGAGAACCCCTGCAGAGGTCATCCTCTTCTGGGAGTCTTTAATCCAGTGGCTGCTGGAGAGATTTTCCATGGTGTCAGACGTGCTCAGGAAGTGGAGGATGTTTTGGAGTGAGTGATAGGGGCTTAGGGACTGATCTTCTGTGCTCCGCACCGAGCTGCTCCCCTCTGCACGGGCCGCCCGAGCCTGTTAGAAGAGCCGCTATTGATCCTGCTGGGCCCCTTGGGCACCTGTCAATCTCAGCCTGTCCACTCCGTATCCACACGCTTAAATCAATCTCCCTCGCTTCTTTCTCTTTACCTGTCCTTGCGAGCCGTTCTCCCTCTGCGTTTTAAGGAGGGGGAGCAACCAATTACATGCTTATGTAACGTTCCAGGTCCCCAGCCATGCTTCTTTTCATTCCACTCCATTTCACCGCTGGCCTCTGCTTTTATTTTCAGTGCTCCGTGGTGCAGGAAAGAGGGAGTGCGAAAGGTTCACCCTGTTACATGCATCTGCCAGCGTGGAAGGTGCCTGATGAGGGCATCTGCTAATTATACTGTGCACACTTTATTTTGGGTGTCAATTAAGAGGGAATTCATGGCTCCGTTGGCAGGGAAGAGTGCATTCGTCTCCAAGTGTCTAGAAGCGGCAAAACAGAAAGGTCCTTTTTAAAGCAAGGTCAGACCTGTTGGTGCTGGAACTGTTAAGGCTGTCTTTCTGTCTTGCGTTGTCTCTCTCTCTGTCTCTCTGTCTCCTCGCTCCCTCTGTTTCTCCATTGGAGGGCAGTAAATGGATAGTGTAACTGGTTAGGTGGGGGTGTAGCGCTCCATCTGTTCCTTACACGGTAGAAACCTGTCTGGGAATTGAGACACTCCCATTCGCAGCTGCTGCTGAGCCTCAGACGCTTGCAGAGACGTCCTGCCAATGCTGGAGAGATGGGGATGGCAGCACGCTGTGGCTGGCGGAAGGGGAGCACTTCCTTACCATGGTAATCGGGTTTAACGTGCCCCGCTGGGATGGGCTGGGGAGCAGACTCCGGCCGGCTTTTGTCTGATGCTTCGCTCTGATCTCGGCAGGATGACGCAAGGCCTGGCCCTCGCCTGTTGGTCTCGTTCGTCACTCCTTGTCTTTCTCACCTTGCTCATGCCGAGTCTTACTTCTCAGATACTCCCACACATATCCCCGCTGCTTAAGCCGGCCTTTATAATCATTAGCCAGTTCTGTGCCAAATCCTACTCCTGCCACCCCTCAGAGCTGCACATTATAATATTTGTTAATCATTATTTGCCTTGCAGTACTAATATCACAGAAGGCTGCAGTATGCAAACGAACCTCTGCAAAATCAAATTTTGTGCTGTGAGCATTCTGACCAATAACAGATGATTCGGTAAATGTTTGGGCACATCGAGACATTCACACGATCTTGATGAATGATATTGTTTGTTAATCGTCATGACGGTATTGACAGGCTGTAACATGCAGATGACACAGATCAAGCCTCCATCAAGTCAGTGGTTTTGTTTATGTGTGCTGCAAGCATCCTGACCATTTTAATGATCCAAAAAATCCTGGACGTTTGAGTGCACTCCCCTGATCCAAGAAACATGACAAATGAATTTGGTCAAAAACAAAAAACACAGGTATTTGCCATCTAATTCTCAAGGTGCTTTTTAGAACCCCATAGGCCTGGCTTGTAAATTCACTCACTCACACATACACACACACTCACTCACATTTAGCAGGCTGAAGATTCACCACAGGGGGTTCCATTAGGACTCAGATACCTTTTGAAGGGTGCTTTGCATCAATATGTTCTTGTTGCTAGATTCTGTATATTTAGAGTTATCAACAGCAAGGATGCGCAAGTCTTGCCAAACCTGACATTGACAGTGCTGTAATGGTTCAAATCAGTAATTCTGTTATTTTGTTGAGCTTATGTTATACTCTGTAAATTCAGAACTGATCCCCAATTTCAAAATATTCATAAAATTATGGTAATAAAATATAATAATTAATGCAGGCTGATTGTCAAGGATTTGTTAATGTGTCTCAAGGCACATCACAATCATGACGTAGCAATATAATAGCAATATGGTATCTTATCCATATCAAGTTAAGGTTAAGTGACCCTTATTAGTCCCACAACGGGGAAATTTCACCTCCGCATAACCCATCCGTGAAGTGAAACACCACATACACACTAGTGAGCACACACACTAGGGGGCAGTGAGCACATTTGCCCGGAGCAGTGGGCAGCCCTATCTGCAGCGGCCAGGCAGTTGGGTGCCTTGCTCAAGGACACCTCAGTCACGTGCTGTAGGCTCTGGGGATCGAACCGGCGACCTTCCGGTTACATGACCGGTTCCATAACCTCCAGCCCATAACTGCCCCCGATCAATGCCATGATCAAGCACCCTCTACAACCCTTTCTGTAAACTACTTGCATAGTGAGGAACAAGGCTTTGGATTTGAGAGGCAGGTGGATTGTATTCACCCTTTGGACCTTGTGAATGAATGGGCCCTTGTCAGGGGATGGGTGTCATCAGGGACAGTTTCAGCAAGGCCGGAGATTGGAGGCTGACCCGTCTGGGTTTGATGGTGCTTCAGCTTAACTCCGTGACTCCAGCAGCCTCTGAGACACTTCTCAAACCCCACAAAGAGACAGCTTTATTGGTGCAACTATAAATTAATGGCACATACCTATTCCTTGGGCCATAAATTCCTGTGCATTTGTGCCTGATCATGTGGTCTCCTTGTGAGGGGAAGTATCCTGTGAATCTCAATGGAATGTAATTCAATCTGCACAGTCGCACACTGCCAGAAATGCTTTATGGGCAAAGGGTGCACATGTGCCCATGGCTGTTTCCAACATGTGGCAGTGTCTTTGTGTAGTTATGAGTACCACATTGTGTTTCAGGATGTGTGTTCACAGGGCTTGCAGCTGTGCGCAGGTCTGGAGTAGTAGGCAGTGGGAACAGGTTTGAGCAACCAAAGATGTGTAGACTGGGCCAGATCTCTCGGAGGATGTCTAACCTGAAATGACCAAAAACTTTCATTTGTGACTTGTGCTCAGTTTGCCCCTCCTATAGGGTTCTTTACCTGGGCCAGATACAGTAATATTACACCAGCACCACATATGATAATGAGCCACAAGACAATAAAGAAAATCAGGGAGCAGAAAGACATGTCAGCTCTATTTTTATGGTGATTAATTTAGTGCAGGGCTAAAGGGACTGAAACGTGCTCTTGCCTGCCGATGCGTGGTCGCATTCCATGTTTTTAAATGTACATTCGGCACCCCTCCCTGTGTTCGGTGAAGTATCGCATGTATACTCTGTATTGCATTCTGCCTTATTTCTTCCTGTACGGATATGATTGATGGACAGCACAGCTTGCTTTGATTCCTGGAAAATAACCCAATCATAAGCTGCGCTCACCTTTTAGGGTTATTAAGAAAAAAAAGAAGGAAGAGAGAAAGGGAGAGGAGAGAGAAAAAAACAAGGCAGTGTTTGACAGCAGCTAAAATGAGCTCTCTCATTCTGAAATACTGGGCAGCTTTTAATGGGCTTTATTTTGCGCTTACTCGCTCTTTGGTTGGGGAAGGGGAGGGGGGCGCAGGTCGCATTTTATAGTGACAGCCGGCTCTTTTCTTGCTCCCTCGCTTTCATTCTCTCTCTCTCTCTCTATATATGTCCAGGCAGGCTGAGAGAGGAGCGAGTGGGAGAGAGGGAAAAAAAGAAAATGAAGTGATTTGTGGAGGTATTGATCGGCGGCGGGGGGATATTGATTAGGCCGCTGGGCGAGATAGAGAGGGGGCAGGGCCAGAGCTGGTCCGGCTCTTTGTCTAGAGGAGATGGGCACTGGTTGCCCCGGCTGCTAGGGCGTGCCACCATGCCACTGGGGGTCAGTGGCTGGCAGCGCTGACCTCTGCGACAACTGTGACACATGGAAATCATTATGGCCAGTCCAGTGAGCACGGCTGTACTGCACTGCGCTTATCTCACACATCAGTGATCACGCAGGATTCTGAGCAGTCGTTAGTGAATTCAAACACTTTGCTTTGATAAATCGACTTCTGAGTAGTTTGGGGACTTTACTAAAGCTTCCAACTGCTAACGCAGCACATCGTAAATGACCTGTTCAGTTTTCTCTTCAAATGCAGCAATCAAGACTGCGAAGCCGTGGGACATAAATTAATGCCATATGTTTAAAAAAAGGGGAAAAAAGATGATAAAAACCTTTCCCACCAAGTAAATCATCAGATGCTAAAATCTGAGCTTAATGATGATGAGGGGAAGGGAAAAAAAAGCTGTGAAGAACATTTGGACTAATCTACATGTCTCAGGAAAACAACCACTGCCGTGTAATTTAGCAGATTTGTGGATGGAAGTGGGAGCTTTTACAGTACAGCATTAGAGCCATCTGGCCTTAGCTTGGGCTCCCTCCAGGAGAGACCCCAGACCGGGCGTGTTCCATTACTGAGCTGCTTTCGCTCCCTCCCCCCCCTCTCTTCACCATAAGCTCAAATGATTAGGAGCATCACCCTCCATGCGTCAACCATCAGAAGTCACTCGGCAATTAAGAATTATGCCTTTCCTGCTCTCTCGTTTTTATCTGCTCTCCCGTTTTTTCCCCCTTTAAATCATGCAGGGGAAAAAAAAAGGGAGCGAGGTGCTGAGGGCTGATGAAAGAGAGTGAGAAAGTGGTAGGAAGTGAAAGAGGAGCTGAGCGCGAAAAAAAATAGACGGGAAAGGCTGAACGACAGCATGTGATGATGAGGAGGGACCAGGGGGAAGAGCTGAGAGTGGAAGTGAACGGAGTGCCGGGGATGGGGGGGGGGGGCTGGAGGGAAAGCCAACGTGTGTGCAGACTAAAGGAAGGAGAACATGAAAGCGTGTTCAGACGTGGAGAGATGGAGTGAGTGAGAGCGGGAGAGAGAAGCACTCCACCACGACGCTTCTCTCCGGACGCCTTGAATAATTGAATCTTGCGTAGCGTCGCTGCCAGGCGCTGGTGATTTATTCATGTATATTTCAGGAAGTTGTAATCTTTTCATAGCTCGGCCGTTTTCCTTTGTGCCGGAGATGAAGGGTGACATAATAGGGCCTGCTACCGGATCTCCATTATTAATACCATGAGCTACGGCCGGCATAACCTCTTGCACGCTTGAGACGTCCATGAGGATAGCTCCACCCCCTGTCTCTCTTACCACCACATAGGTTGACTCACCTCGAGAGTCCGCGTCCAATGCTCCTACGTGCGCCCTTTGCCACTCTACCAGCCGTGTCTCGAGTTAACGCGAGCTGTCGCGAACCTTGCATGCGCTGCCAGGCCATCTTCTTGGTTGTAGATCAGAGGGTAAGGCGATGGTTCTCTTCCGATTCTTCCATCTCTCCTTCTCCTTTCTTGAGGCTCTTTTCATTATAGCCCTGGCTTGGCCCCGGCCTGCGCTGTGTGGGAGGGTCTTCTTCTTCTTTTTTTTTTCCCTTCGCCGAGGCTCAGCGCTGGTAAATAAGTTGGGGTGGTTTTAAGCCGGGTCAGGGCCCCGAGCAGGCATGGAGGAGCAAGGGAGTCAGAAAGAGAGAGAGGCGAATTGATTGGGGCCTTTATATGTGGAAATGAGAAAATAGAAGGTTCCCTCAGCGCCCCACAACACTATCTATAACTCCAGCCGAATGAAATAACTCCTGCTTTTTTTTATTTGTTTCTTTTTTTCTATCTGTTCATTTTACTTTTTGATAACAAGTGGTGAAATGGAATGGAAAGGAGAGGGGAAAAAAGGAGGGAGGAACAGTGGAAAAGCTGAGCACTCCAGATTGGATGGCGGTCCATGGTCGTTACTCCAGTCGCCGCCTCTGTGTGCAGGTGCATACAGTACCACAGCTGTGTGCAATAGATTATAACAGTATTGCAGTCAATAATGGCCAAGTACAGTGGAGCAGACAGAGGCTGAAGACCTGCGCAAGAAACCTCATATGAACTGAAGTGCGAGACAGCTGGCGCTCTACTTTTCAGTCACTGGTAGAGCAGAGACGACGTTAGTGTTTATTTGCTGTCTGGAAATCAATGGCCATGCCCCGGAGAGTCCACTCCCATTACTCATGCATGAAGCCCAGATATTAGCTGCAACCCCGGTGCCCCTCTCCAAAATGAGATTTTTCACAATGAAATCTCCAAACAGGATTTCTCTCACAAGATACAGTTGCCGACATAAACGCATCGTAACTTTTATAGAACTCGATTATATAGTTGTGGATGGCCTCTTGCACGTATGCTAACAGGGCCGCAAACCTTCGGAAAGGCAGAATTACTCCAGGCTGCGCGGTCTGCGCTACCCCCCAGCGGATCAATTGGTTTTCAGTCTAAGCCACACGTGTGGAAGGTGCCCGTTGTCAAACTAACGGCCACGTCTTCCCCCATTGACTCGCAGGCTGTCGTCATGGCAACATGTTTCCAGCACTAGTGCCTCTGGCACCACATGGTTGGTAAATGAGCGTGAAGCAGAGAATGTATAGGGGTGAGATCATCTCAAAAATGGAGTCCATATTTTCACAAATCTGAAGGAAGATGGAATGTGTGTATCTTTTTACTGGGTTATCCCATAGGATCCTGTATTATATATCATATATTATATTGAAAAGTCCGTATGGACTAGCACAGTTCCACCACAACAGATGAAGAATTGTAATGCAGTGTTTCACAAACATGTCAACTAATAGTGCTGATTCTAGTGATAGGCAGCTAGTGAAGAGATCATTTGTGGACATTGAAACAACACAGTGGTTAAATGATGTAACAGGCTTATATATATGGCAGTTAAATTATGGATTACCTTCACAAATGCATGATCCTTCACACTTGAGAATCACACGCTATTCTAAGCTTTTATTTTGTATGCAGAGGCAGTCTTTTCATTTATTTATTCCCTTTCTTTCTCTGTTGCACTTTCAGAGGGCTGGAATGGTTTAGTAAGAGGCGTTTTTTTTTTTTTTGAAAACGCTTGTCAGCCATCTCCCCACTTAACATGCAGCAGTGTCATCCAGTGGCACACGTTATGCATTGCTTGAGTTTGAATATGCACAGACGTGGAGCGGTTATTCAGAGACACTGTCTGCCATTCGCCTCATTCCTCCCTCTCTCTCTCTCTCTCTCTCTCTCTCTTTCTCTCTCTCTGTTCTCTCTCTTCTGATTATGGTAGCATAGCTCTCAGAGTGGTCAGCCATTCATGGAGTCTGGCGGAAGACGTGGAGAAACCAGCTCTATTATCGCATCTATATTTGATGCTCCTCTCTGCTCTCGGTTCGGCTCGACAAGCACCTAGCGCTCGGCCTACACGCTCGCTTTCTCTCTTGACAGCTTTCACTCCTCTACCCTAGTGATATGATGATGAGAGAGAGACAGAGAGAGAGAGAAAGAGAGATGGGGAACATAGTGAAATGGGTGTATGTGCACATGTTCTCTCTGTACTGGTGCAATGCACAATGGCTGTTGACATATACTATCAGGTTTTGGGATTGAGACACTGGTGATGAGTGAGAGAGATAGAGAGAATATGGTATATATTGTATAACATACGTGCATATATTTTCTCTGTAGAGGTGTGAGGCACAGGGGCTACTGGCACATTGGCTACTGGCTCCACCCTGACTTCTCTTACCTGTCACCTGTGTCATGATTATCTTGCCTTCATATTTAGGTCTATTGTTTGCTTTTGGACTTTATTGAGTCACACACACACACATTTTCTAAACCGCTTATCCTTCTAGGTCGCGGGTTGTGCTGGAACCTATCCCAGCAGTCATTGGGCGGAAGGCAGGATATACCCTGGACAGGTTGCCAGTCCATCTCAGGGCTGCTCTGTTCCAGTTGTGTACAAAAATATCATGAGGTGTACACCAGGGACGTACATGGTCACTCGAGTAACCGCTTGAGGTTCCAGTGTTAAAATAGTAACACCCTTATTTGGGTATTCGTTGCATTCCATCCCAAGAAGACGGTGACAGTGTACAGGCCAACATTCTGAACTGCATGTTTTGTGTATTAACAGGACTGTAAAATGTGATAGTTTTGCTTATTATTGTGATGAAGTTGTTACTCCAGCTTACATCATATCAAGCTGTGGATGCTTTAACCTACCACTGTCACCAAATTCTAAAAGTCTTTGTTTATTTATTTTTCGAGCTATCATAGGAGATTTCAAATCAGCGTCTACATCATGGAATGTATGACAAAATTATGTCAAATTACTGAAAAATGACAAAAAAATGGAGGTACGAGGTTTTGTTCCGACAGCAGCGACATACACGCACATACTTATGTACTCTCATACTCCTTTGTTATCCTCTTGCTCTCTCCATATTTATTATTGTAGATGCAGCTGCATACAACATATTGCATGTAGATCCTTGCACTTAACACTACCTGTCACACTGCAAAGTGCTGCTACAAATACTGCTACTGTTACTACTTTTACTTTAGTGCTGTCAATGATAAGCTAAGCCACAAACTGCTACTTATGTACTGCTAGAGACAGTCTTGTACACCGGGTATTGTGCACTGTCTTGTCATGTTTTGCATGTCATTGCTGCACTTTAGTCTTGAAGATGCACCATTTTGTTTCACAGTATGCCTACAAATGGTTGAAATGACAAAGGTGTCTAAGTCACATGTTGCCATTGTACCGCCTTATAACAGTACACACCTATGGCAACATACAGCTGTAGAAACGTTGCCATAGTGATAGGGTTACTGGCAAAAATGATTTCAGATGATTGTCAGAGGAAAGCTTTAGCACTTTAGCACCTTCGATTCCTTATTTAAGGTGGAGGAAAGGCAGGAGGATGCTCTGTACTCTTTCATTTTTCATTGTATAATACTGGCTGATACTGGAAGTCAACAGTGAGATATTCGGCATCCATGGCTCCCAAAGAAAACGCCATCTGGTTTATTCCACCTTGTTGGCACTGGCAGAAGTTTCAAAGAATGTTACGCTTACCGCTGTGGTCTGCGGAACATGGCAGTTAGCAGTGGCATCATTTTCCATTACTGCTCCTTTGGAAAACAACAGAATATCCGGTTTGCCATTGTCCATCCACTGCCACCATGTAAACACAGCATAAGTCTATTATATATTATGCAGTGTTTAGTGTACAAGTGAGACACTTTATCTGTGTTAGTTCCTTGTATTGTATGGTTTGCTGTTTTCTTTTCACCTCTGTTGTAGTTTCTGATTATAGACAGTTTCACTCTGTTACCCTTCCGCTCTGTTTTTGGCTGTGGATATGCAAATGCTCTATCTTTCTGATTACTAGCCTATTTGACCCCTGCTGAGCAACTGCCTTTGTTAATGATCTGGATGTCTGGAGGGATGCTGCTAATAAAATGACTCTGCGTTTGCTGCATCTAAGCCTCACTTTTTAGCTCTAATATCAAGTCAAGTCATGTCGAAGTTCATTTATGTGGCACTTTTTACAACAGGTGTTGTCACAAAGCAGCTCTACAGAAAAAATCCAGGTCCAAGCCCCCGTGAGCAAGCCAATAGCGATTGTGGCAGGGAAAAACTTCCTAAAAGCAAGAGGAAGAAACCAAGACTCAAAAGAGGAACCCATCCTCCATGTGTGTGATGAGGTTCTGGTTTGGGGGCCGGACATTGTGGTGGTTAAAACTGAAAAACAAAAACATTCACTCGCCTGAAGGATTTTCCGCTGTATGCACAGCATCTTGTAGTGCAGGACCTTTACAGCCCAAATCAGTAGAACTATGCATCCTGTACTCGAGTGTGTAGCAGAGCATCCTCAAGCTGTTGATTTTGGCCTGTGTCACCGAGAGTCGACACACACCGGTGAATTTCAAGCAGCCTCTCAGGTGGCAGGTCCGATGTTCAAAACAACAGCAGGAAGGTATGCGTGTCACACTGACACAAGAGGAGAGTGGCTGTATGGCACATGCACGCGCATGTCCCCCAGTCCAGCTTTGTGTCAGAAATCATGCTATTCTCTCTGAAACAAAGCTTGCTGAGTGTATGTGTGAGGTGTCAATCATGCAACAGTGTTCTGTCCTCTAAGAAAGAGAGGAAGGAGAGAGAGAGAGAGAGAGAGAGAGAGTGTTATCTTGCTGGAATTAACACAGACATGAACACTCACCTGTCAGCATTGGATGTGACAGAATGGGCTGTGTGTGTGTGTGGGTGTGTGTGTGTGTGTGTGTGTGTGTGTGTGTGTGTGTATGTGTGTGTGTGTTTGTGTGTGTGAAATGCTTGAAGTCAGTGATCAGGAACAGCCAGACAGATACTAGAGCCCATGTAGTGGTCATGCCCCTCCAGCCTCTACCTGGCCTGAGAACTGCTGATAAGAAAAGAGAGAGAGAGAGAAAGAGAGAAAGAGAAAGAGAAAAAAAGAGGGAGAACAGGATAGAGGAAACGAGATGGACTCTTGTGTGGTCGGTCCCTCGGGCCTCTATCGCCATTAGTGTTCTCATAGGTGATTCTGTAATTTCTTAACATTACAATTCTGAATAAGGAGATGACTTAATTCTGCGGCGAATAGTGGTTACTGTGTCTGTGTTTTTGTAAATTTGCCAGACAAAAATTTTTGACTTTGTAGTAAAATTATAGAAAGGCTAACCTACCATTTCCAGACCGTGGCTTTGTAAAGGGCTTTTAACAAAATGACTCTGTAAAACGTTTCAATGTCCCAGGTTTTTTTTTTTCTTTCTCTTTTCTATTTCGAATTACTGAGGTTCGGTTTAGGGTTAGGTTTAGTCATAGAAAAATGTTGTTACATATTAGTACTTATATATCGTCCGAAAAAACCTTCATTTGTGTGCATTTGTACACGGCAGCTGTCCTTTTCATAAAGAACATTTCCTAATGATTGGACCAATAGAAGTGCTCCAAAAATGCTTAGAAAACACCTCTTTACATTAACTTACATTGTATTTTAAAGCTACGATTTTGGAGAGACATGTTTTTTGGTTTGGACAGAGACAATATATATGTATATGAGACAAATTATTGTTATGTATATGTAGTTACCCATATGTGTAACTACATACGTATGATATATATCGCTGCCATTGGAACAAAACGTTTTTCAGTTTTTTATGTAATTTGAACATGCATGTTATCCTTTACATTGCCTGTAAATTTCATGATGAATGGACCAAAAGAAATGACAGAAAGTGACATGGAAAAAAGTCTGGTTCCATTGACTTCCATTAAAAGTAAAGTATGTTTTTCCTTCTCCTGTAAAGTTACCATTTCGGAGATAGAAGGTTTTGTTCGTTCTATAAACCTTCCTGGCATTGTATAAAAACCTTTTTCTACATGTCTGCGCGCAAACCCAAGATTCACAATGTGAGAATCTTAATTTCCATTTATTTTGTTCCTACTTTGCGCTTCAGCACAATCAGAATCATACTCAATGACTTAATTTTCCTGAGTGCTGATTTTTTTGTCTGATTGTAATTTTCTCATGTTGATTGTGCTCATATTTCTCTGCAGGCTGTCGAGGGAAGCTGTGTGGTTTTGGCGCAGTGTGTGAAAGAGACTCTGCAGACCCGTCGAAAGGAGACTGTGTGTGTAAGAAGGTGACGTGTCCATCCGTGGTGGCACCTGTGTGTGGTTCAGACTCTTCCACTTACACCAATGAGTGTGAGCTGGAGAAGGCGCAGTGCAGCATGCAGAGGCGCATCAAGGTGATGCGCAAGGGACCGTGTGGTAAGTTCAGTCTACTATTCTTCTTACATACACAGATATACACAAAAAAACATTAGACATGTACAAAAGTAAAGTTTTTTTTTTGTCTCAGATCCTAATAGAAGTCTTTTAATGCTGGGTATCAGCTGGTAACAAGTCCAGTGTGCAATATATGTATATAGTCTTATGCTAGAAATTTGAACACCCCTGGTCAAATTACCTGTTTTGTTGATTTTCTAGGTGAAAATAAGTTAACCTCTACAAAATATGGCATTTGTTCTGCAAATTTTAGTGCAGAATTTCTGTTTATTTACAGAGTTTAACAAAATGGAAAAACAGGGGCAACCAGGGATGCCCAAAAGTTGCATACAACCGTATGTGATGTGTTTACCCTTTAGAACCCTATGGAAGCCTAAAAGTGGTTGTCTCTTCCTATTTTGCAATGTAGCTTGGTGATATATCACACTAATAACAAGTGATCTATTTTTTCGGGTTCAGCACAAACCCAGCTTTTCAATAGTACCAGTTACTAACAAACATTTTCAATTTTTCAATATTCAAAAATAATAACCAAGTACATAAAGAGAACATAATTTTTCACATTGTTGCTGAAAAACAGCAAAACATATATAGAACAAAATACTTTGAATTAAGAATCAGAACAATCAGCCACTTTAACAACTTACAAAGTTCACTAGAAGCCTTTACTATCTATATGTGCAGCTCTGTGGCCATTTTTCTCAGCTCAGAAGAGATTTTTAGTTTATGCTTTCACTGGTGATATTTATTGCTATCCAACTGTACAGAGCCACGTTACACTCTTGGCATTTCCCAAGTGTCTCTGCTCTCATCATTCTTGCTCTCTAAAAACACCTGTGATAATTTAGCACTCATTTTGAAGGAAATCCTGCTGTCAAATGTTTTTTGATATTTTGGGATTGGCTGGTCACGTTTGAAAACTACTGATGTGTCTGCAGTCGCACTGTGGGATGCATCTGTATCATTTTTTTCAGACTGAGTACTCGCCGATACTGATTCTGATACCATACTGAGTAACCTACATTGAATTAAGTAGTAAATGAGTGAAATGTACCTTAGCAGTCAAATCATTCAAATCTAGCTGCATTAACTATCCATGTTACATTAGTTACCTTAAATTGAGCAGCTTTGAAGTGGAGAAAAGCTGGTTTTGTTCCACGTCAGAAATGCACTTCTGTACAGTGTTAAATAAAGTAAGTTTCATAGTTTTGATCCTCATCCCTCTTTCAACAACAGTCTCTGTAGCTCATTGGCAGCAGGAATCTCATCCAGGGCTAATCTTGTTTTACGATGACTCCTTTAAACAGTTTGTTAACATCCAAAAATATATTTTAGTACTGCAGGTTTTGGTTGAAGTCGTTTATATCAGCTCTACAACAGCGACTTTAATAGTGCTCAATTAGGTAAAATAGCCTCAACATCAGCACCATCTACAGACCACTCTCAGTCCTCTGCATTCCTTGTTCACGATATAATGACACACGCAACGGTGCTTGTCCCATTAATAATCATTTATTAGCATATTCATGATATGCATAAATGTGGGTGGGAGTTCCTCAGTAGAGAATGGGGGGTGGTCTGCCACCGGAGTGGAGTGTGTTTAGTGTGCCAGTGTGTCTGTCCCTGAGTAATGGCGTGCGATGCTTGTTCAGCCCTGACCCCGTTATTAAGCAGCGTTCTGCGTCTACCAGCCTGACCAGCATAAGCAGCAATTACTGAGCCTTGTGGAACAGGACGTCCGCAGCCTTCCAGCAGCCCTAATTAGCTGCCTCTCATGCCAGCTATAGTGAGAGAAGAAGGAGCATGAAGCTCACGGAGAGGCCTTCCTCCTATCTCCCCTCGCCATTCACAAACACATAAAGGATGGCACTCGCTTGCTGCGCTAATGCTTGATTAACATACTGCTTTATGTTAAGTCACTCCTGATGCCCAGCGGGCTGCTAATGGACAGCAGCCTACCCGTCACTTTCATAATGAAACAGGCAGCGTGTCCATCACTGCAGGTCGTCTCATCCTCCCTCCGCTCTCCTCGGATAACTGGGAGGAGAGCGTACGCTGTGCATTCTGGAGAACAGTGGTGGCCAGCTAAGAAAGGGAGCGGGAGAAGGGAGGGAGAGAGATAGCACACTGTAGGTTCCTCCTATGGTGTAAATTCCTTGAAACGCCACTCCTAACATTTTGTATAATTGTTTCCACTCGTAGCTCATTAAAACAAATGGAGGAATTCTGTCGCAGGCGCAGATTGTAAACATTCAGTCCATTCCATATTTGACTTTCTAAGTAGAAGAGGAGCTATTTTTAGGGATGCACCAAAATTTTGGCTGTCGAAAGAAAAGAAAAGGCAAAAACCTTTTAACAACAATAAAAAAGACTAAAAAACAAATAGGCCTACATTGAAGTGTCAAAATCTAAGACTGCACAGGTAATTTTAACGGGGATGTCAGTTTGATACAGTCGTTAAAAACGTCACTTGTTTCTTTCGCTCTCCTGCACTGTTCAGCACAAAGACAGGAGCCGTGTGGAACTGTTTCACTGTTTCTGAGAGACGTTAGTCCAGGGGTGTCCAATCTTAGCCGCAGAAGGCCGGTGTGGCTGCAGGTTTTCACTCCAGCAAAGCAGGAGATCACCTGATGAAACGTTTGAAGACTGAGGCCGACTGATTAAACAAGCGGAATCAGGTGTGCTCCAGCTTGTTTGGAGTGAAAACCTGCAGCCACACTGGCCATAAGACTGGACACCCCGGCATTAGACAAACTGTTTCCAATCAGTGTTCGTGCCAAGTACTGCGAAAGGGTACAGCGCCCACCAACATCTCTCCTACAGGTTTGATACCAATTGAAAATATGATATCACACTCGATACAAAGAATACGGCAAAGCAGAAAGTCCCTGCTCACGTGCTAAAGCCATCTGTGGCCACAGTTATTTAAATAATAAAAAAAAATCACAAACCTTCTTGTCACAGTGCAAAGTAACTAAGAATTCAGTGCCTTGAATGAAGTGCCAGCCAAGGCTTTTCATTATGGTGCATTAATAGTTTGAAGAAAAGTTACTGTTGTTGGTGTTTTGACATTGAAACAAACAGAAAGAAAGTCTGGAGCTCGGCTTGACCCTGTCAGTAAGAAGGTAAACTGAACGTAATTGAACTGTAATCCGTTCTGTAATTGCATTTAATTGAATGTATCGTTAAACGGCTGTAATAACTCTAGGCTTCTAGGAGTTAAACAGAGCAGGGCAGCTAGTATTCTTTGATTCAGACAATATTGAACTTGTAGGTGCTCAGGTGGTCTCTTGCTGTTTGAAAAAAGCAAAGGTGTATGCGTTTGATTCTGACGTTTGTGTGTGTAAGGATTTTTCTGTGATTTTGTGGACATTGTGTGTGTGTAAGAGGATCAGTGGGGCTCATTGCAGCGTGCTGGGAGCCTGTGCTGGATGGGCAGAAGAGCAGCAGGGCAGTGGGCCAGACCACCGGATCAATGACCGAATTGATCATGGCTGCAACTGAGCTGTGTGTGAACTGAACACGTCCAAAACTACTGACTATTACTACTGCATTCGCTCTCCCTCTCTCTATCTTCCTTTCTCTCTCTCTGTGTAATACGATTTCAGATGGAGGAGACGAATATTGCTTAACTAGACTGTAACGCAGTTGCCAAAATCAATCACATCATAACAGCAGTGGTTCGAATATCAAAACTAAATGCCTGTAACAGAAGTAGTATGAGTTTTCATTTGTGAAATAAGAATCTCTCCTCTTTATTAGTTGTTCTTACATGGAGCAAAAGGAAAACCACTGATGTTTAGTGAAAAAGGATAAAATCAATATGGAAATATCTGGGCTGATAACAATAACCTTTTGGCCAATACAATACTAACCTATAATAATATACTAACCTTTTTGGCATTTTAAAACAGGTTCAGTCTCTAAACCATATATAAAATACACTTAAGATGAATTAAAACTTTAAAATAGACTTTTGATTTATTTCACATAGCCATGGCTAAATACATAAATAAAATTGTACGTTTACATGTACATATTTAGCATACATTAGCAGATAGCAGCATATTTAGCAAATATACATATTTACATTTTTAGCCGATGCTCTTATCCAGACCGAATGCAGCATTGTGAAGGTAACATCACCATTGACTCTTATTAGTATAGCAGGGGCAGTGCTGGCCTCTCGAGGTCAGACCTGATCTCCTAGCGAGAATACACGACTGGGAACTTGTTCAACTTTTGATGCTTGACTGCAGCGACACAGTACCAAGTGTATGCCCACTCTAAACCCCACCCCCCTCTAGTTCGTGCCTCTTTAATGGCTGGAGTACAGTTGATAACACAAGCAAAACAAGCCAGCTAACAGAACCCTTTCATTGGTTAATGAAACTGTTTTGCCTTGCAAAAGGTTTGTTTTTCTGCATGTAATGTGTTCTTCACACATACAACACACATGCCTAAAGTTTTTGGAGGTCTTTTCAGCTGTGCTAACTTATGTTATGCCACAGGCTAATGGCAGGCTTGTTGTCCGTTGGTCAATGTTGACAAGCACACCATCGCCCCATACTCACACAAGGCATTGGATTGCTTTAGAAATTCCACACTCTGTTATTTCTCACACTAATTAGTCTGCAATCACACTTATTTTTAGCTCAGAATTTTTCATGGTTATCTCCAGATGTTCTCGCTACGACACCACATCTGGCCCTGTGAGTGTACGGCTATACTGATCTTATCCGCTGTAGTGTTCATCTAACCCCTTAAATGGCCAGGGTACACTGTTGGACCCAAAGTTTTATTGCACACGTCAGTAACCTAAGAATAGCTCAGCCAGTTTGCATTGAAGTCCCTGTAGTTACTGAATAATAAGTACTAAGCTTTGGATTTAAGGGGTTAACAAATCAATCGTGAAAGCGTCAATGAAAAAAATGCATCACTTTGCGCAGGAGCAGCAATGGGGCTCCAAGTTATGGGTTGTAATGAAAGGTTGTAATTTCATTATCAGGCTGTTAATTAATTTCCCCGTAATATGAATAATGTTGGTCCCTGAAATATCGTGCACTCCTGTTAGTGAACTTAGGGTTCATGTTCTACTGCAAGGAGAGTTTCACAGAGAAATGGCGTAGTATCAGCTTCATGCACAGACTGTTACCTCCTTTTCCCCCAAATGAGGATATTTGTTGGCATGCTGAAGTAAGCCTCTAATGGAGAAATCAATGTGTTTGTTCCTCTATTGACAGTCAAAGCTATGTTCTTTAATTGAGGAGGCACGCTTCGTTTCTCGCAGATCCGTTACCTGCCGACTGGATTTGAGGACGTAGTTGAACACACACTCACACAGAGACACACATAACACAAGCAAACCTCTCCCCTGTCTCTCTCTCTCCCCGTCATTACACACTTGTCACATTGCGAGGTGCTAGTGTACGAGGAGAAACAGCAGCTGTGGAAGCCCGTGGTAGTAATAGCTCTGCTGCAGATCTTCCCCATAGTGCAGCTACAGGAGGTGAGAGATCCCTGGAGACGCAGAAGTATATGGTTTCTCCACAAAACACAATTCAGTCAATATGAAAGCACAGTTTCGAGTTTGCCCCCGGGGTGAGTACTTAAAATGATCCCTACAGTGGAGACGCTGCATAATTTCTTTTAGAAGCTGCGAAAGTGCAATCAGTGCACAATTCCTCCAAAAAGCCGTGCTGGAGCATTAACTAATGCGGCTTACGTCTGGTTGATGTACGCTAGACTGAGCTACCAGTTTATTAAGTGCATTTACTTTATACAGTCTTGTACAAAATAGACCACCCTTTATTTGTGTCCTGTCAGAACAGCTGTTAAGTACAATTTATTCATTTTTCAGATGTTATTTCTGAGGGGATTAAATGTATGATTATAATGCATGCATAAAGAAGGGGGATGTCAAAGGAAAAAAAAAAGAGTTTCCAAAAATGGAGTAAAAAATTTGATATGTTTAAGAAATATGAGCCTCCTAAAAAGTGCAAGACCTGGTAAACCACCAAAACTGTCACCACCAGATAGACAGTACTTGTAGCTTTTATCTTTGAAAGAGAGGAGAAAATTAAGCTCCACTCTTGCTTCAGATCTGAAAAAATCCGCAGGTGTTTCTCTCTATCCTTCCACTGTGAGAAGACAACTCAACACTATGAGTTTATGAATGTGTTTGAGATTACTCGGATCGTGAGAAGCAGAAAACACAACCAACTTCTTAGACTGAACTGAAAAATATCCCTGCAGATTTCTTAGAAAAACTGAAAGCAAGTCTCCTAAAAAGATGAAGCTTCTGTGTAGTTTTCAGTTAAATATGCCTGCTCTTCTTTTCCTGATGCTGAAAAATGAATAACTTGTACTTAATGGCAGTTTTGACTTGAAATTACAGAAATCAAGGATGGTCTCTGACTTTTGCACAGTACCTAATACACTGACAGTATCCAGACACCTGTTTGTCCATCATTTCTTCAAAAATAAAGGGTATTATCAGGGAGTTTGTCCCCTTTTTGCAGCAATAAAAGCCTCTACTCCACTGAGAAGGCTTCCTACTTCCATTCTGCCACAAGAGCATTAGGGAGGTCAGGCACTGATATTGGACGATTAGGTCTGACTCACAAACGGCACTCCAACTCATCCCAAAGGTTTTCGATGCTTTATCACTACAAAGAACACAATTTCTGGGCTGCCCAGGCCAATGCCAGGGAGCTTTACATCCCTCTCGCTGACATTTGACATCACGCCTGGTGATTTTAGGTTTGTGTATGGCTGCTAAAGCATCACATTCTACCGGCAGTGCTTTTCTGTGGAAATTACATGGCTGTGTGCACATCTTTTAACACTTGTGAGCAAAGCTTAAAGTGATTTTATGTACCTAATTCTGCCCTGACCTCACATGTTGCTTGGTCAGCAATGGCATGGTTGGTGTCTGAGGTTTGCTTGAAGCTCCTATCTACAAGATTAGTGTGAAATTGGACAAAAAGACAGACAAAAGTTGGGCTAAATGATGGCTCCTACTACTTTTTGGGCTATTTTAATCTTTTATTTTTATCGATTTTATAGATAACAGTATTCCATACAGTATTACCACATAAGTAAGCATGTATGTGTAATGATGTTGGGCTGTAGTTTGTGTTATGTTAGCAAGGTGGCTAGAAGTTTTGTGTTATTCCAACGATAAAAATGTCTTTAAAAAGATCAGCTTTTCTTTGCTGAAGGAGAAATAAAGTATTTCTCAACACTGTTATGAATGAGGGATCAATAATTTTGGAATTCTTTCTCCTAAACACCCATAGCTGAGCTTACCTGAGCTAAACATAAGTATTTAAATGTGTAAGAAGCTCCAGAGACTGAAAAATAAATAACTTGTAGTTAATGTTGGTTTTGACTTATGATTAAACAAATCAAGGATGGGCTCTGACTTTTGCACAGCAATGTGTACCTAATAAACAGGCAGTGGGTATGTACAAAAGTATCCAGACACCTATTTGTCCATCATTTCTTCCAGAATAGAGGGTATTATCGAGGAGTTTGTCCTCTCTTTGCAGCAATAACAGCTTCTACTCTTCTGAGAAGGCTTTGTACTTCCATTTAACCACAAGAGCATTAGTGAGGTCAGGCACTGATATTGGATGATTAGGTCTGGCTCACAAACAGTCTCCTTCTGCATTGATAGATTTCTGAAAGTTTTCTGAGATGTAGACGAGAGCTATATGAGAAAATAATGAGATCTTAAAGGCCTTATCCTCAACTAATCTTATACATTTGTATCATATATCATAACATGGCCATTATCTAACCACTCTTTATCCTTTAGAATGAAACAGGCTGTGTTTGTGACTGTGCCTGTAAGACTGACATATAAATAATTTCTGTTCTGATTGGCTGGCCGGTGTTGTGCCTCATTCAAAAAGCAGTCGGAGGTGAAACACTCCCTATAACTTCAGCTTGAATGGGCAGGGCTAAACTGCTATAGGCTGAAAAGCTGGATATATGTAAATGTATTGATTTTCATGACATTCGTTTGTGTGTCTCTGCCTGCCAGTTTTGCTGCGGTCGTGTGGAGCTCACAGCAGCTTCAGGTTCAACACAGCTTCAAATAACAAGCCTTACATTGGAGAAAACCCTTCAGTCTGATAAACACATTGTAGCGCTACGTACAGTAAAAGCTGAATTTGTAGAAAAGAGTCAAAATAACTGGAAACTGTTGCACATAGTTTGGATAGCAAGTATGCTAGCTAGCACACTAGCTGTAGTAGCTGAAGTTGTCAGCTAATCTAGTTGAGTAAATCAGATCATGTTCTTTTAAAACTTAATAAAGTTTCAGCTAGATTATGCACAAGCTAGTTTCTAGTCGTTTTGTTTTGTTCTTTTAAACACAGCGTTTACTGCTTGTAGCGCTTCAGTTTTGCATTTCAGACTGAAGGGTTTTTATTAAGGAAGGCTCAAAACAAAAGATGGCTGATGAGCTGCATTTGGGATAAAGAGAAGTTAATTATTTGGCAAAACCTTTGCTTTAAAGTAGCTGAATCCACACATTAGAAGGGGAGTCTGGATGTTTTGGTCATATAGTGTAGTTATATGTTGGTCATGAATGAACAGCAGTCTGATGGATGGGGCTGGTTAAAGGCTGGTTAAGGTGCAGGGCCTGGCGTGTGACTTGCCCCAGCAGGACGTGACTCGGAGTGAAAGCTAAGTTGCTGCCGCCACGCCGCCTGATTGTTCCTCATGACAGCTCTTTACTCAGACGCAGTCGGCCTCCGAGTGACATCTGCATGGCCGTGGAGCCGCTGACACGGCACGGCCGGCAATGCCTCGCGCAAATGAGTTTTCGCTCTCTCACTCTACTGTGTGGAAGCATGTGCTGGCCTGTGAATGAAGGAGTGGGAGAGTGTGGGAGGGGGTGATATATATATATATGTGTGTGTGTGTGTGTGTGTGTGTGTGTGGAAACTCTCACACACACCCTCACCTGTCAGCGTGACATGGGACTCTATTCACACTCATCATCAGCTCCTCCTCTGCTTCCCCACTCCATCTGCTGGAGGATCTCCGTTCCGTTCCTCAGCCTCCCCGCTGAATATATTTAGCCCGGCTGACGTCTGCCTGCCCGTGGCTCGCTCTGGCTGAGAACCAGCAGACCCTCGTCATAAGATGATATCATTGTGACTGGGCCATCACTATGGGAAATTCATGTAGCCCTTCCTACATTGACCATTCCAGATGATTTCAGTAACTTCACGCTTCGTTCTGATGTTAAATCTGCTGTAGTTTTGGATGATCACTGAAGTATCGGATTAGGGCTGGGCAACATGGTCTACGATCTTTATTCTGTAATGATTGTTATATCATTGTTACATCAGAAGCTAGCTTCTTTTTTCTTTGGCTTTTTCTATCTTTCTATTGTTGAATTCATGATTTCAATAGAAATGGTGCAAAATGATCTAATTTAATGATTTACACTAATACAGTTGGTCCGCATTCTTGCTTCAACCTAATTCACAACACATAAGGATAGAGCAAAAATATGATCATCTCAGGGGTCCTGGGGACCAGTTTGAGAGCCACTGTGTTAACTTTTTGCTCCTATTTGATCACCATTTTAAAGATTTTACTACAACAGCAACAGTATTTGCTGAAGTTCAGTTTTAAGTGTCTTTGAAGTAAACAAAAGGCTTATTCTGGTTCCTTTGTGTTACATCTGATATAAGGAAACTGAACTGATGTGAGATATGAGAAATATTCCACACTGCAAGGGATTATTTTCCACAATCTGCTCTTGTTCGGAGACTTTTTTCTCAAACTTTTGGCCTTTAGTTCTTGCTATAATTTCAGCACTAAGCCTAGCTAGCTCACTTTGCTAACTGTGACGCTAGTTTGTGCTGTAATGATTAAAAGGCTAGACTTACTTTCCCACGTCTAGTGAGAAAAAGGCACACCTAATTGTACCAAAGATGCAAAGTTGTTGTTTTTCTGAGACATTTTTCTTAAACTTTTGACCTTTTGTTCTCTCTATAATTTCAACACTGAGAATAGCTAGCTAGCTAACTCTGCTAACTGCCATGCTGGTTTGTGCTGTTATGACTGAAAGGCTAGACTTACTTTCCCATGTCTAGTGACTAAAAGGCGTATTTTACCACCTAGAGTACCAAAGTGTTTTAAGTTCAGGCCTTTGTTGCTAATACCACAATAAGGAACAGAGCATCATCATTTTATCTGAGATGCTTCAAATACATACGATCAATATCAGTGTTTGATTTTGCCAGTTCTGTTATTGTTAGCGTTTTATGACCCAGGCCTGGTCCTCGAAGTTTTCCAGTATTCTGCTTCAGTAGAGCAGCTAGCGGAGCTGCATTGTGGCCCATGCTAATACGCTACGGTGTAATCCAGTTTGGCAGTGGAGATAAGCCGCTGTCTTCTGTATGTATGAGATGGAAGAGGTGTGCATTAGTGAAGGGTGAGGCGGAGAGGGCACTCATAAATAAATAACGGGCTTTTTCCTGCCTGCACAGCACCCATGTCTGCCTTGCGTGCACCCTATAGGGCCGTGTCCCAAATCCACCCCGTAGACGCGCACGCAGACTGCCGAATGGAGGCTTTCTCCTCTCAGATGATAATGGGGTTTCTGAATGCTATCGCCGAGGCTCACTCCGCTGCTCATCCG
The DNA here is from genome assembly GCF_904425465.1 of Colossoma macropomum. NCBI lineage: Eukaryota > Metazoa > Chordata > Actinopteri > Characiformes > Serrasalmidae > Colossoma > Colossoma macropomum. The sequence continues at coordinate 10,920,153 of NW_023494802.1, read as the reverse complement.
CTGGCGAGCAGTGATACTTGTTAAACAAATCCTGTCTTTCTCCTCTTCCCTCTCTCTCTCACTCTCTCCCTCTCTCTTTCACCCCCTTTCCCGATCACCTCACAAGGACTGGGCGCAGTGTTGGAGAGAGATAAGGAAGATTACAGCAGGCTGGGCGCATTAAAAAGCCGCATTTCCCACATACTCTCCTCTAATAGCAGACAGGAGCCGCTTTTTACAACTTTTTACTCATGTATTTATGCATTTGACTTGCCTGAATAATGCATTGTTATTTTCCCTCCACTCTGCTCAGATGCACGACTGACACTGCAACAATAACAACAACTCGGAGACAATAGTACATTTTTTTTTATGCCGGGGGAAAAAAAAACAATTATGATATCTTTTGTTAGTGTATAAAAACTTATTTTGTATACAGAATGCATGGTTTCCTCTAAGTCGCTGTATATGTGTTTGTTTGAATTTGAATGCAGGGGTAATTTTTGTGCACTTTAAAATGGAATTGATGGAGACATCCTAAGGAAGCAATCACAGCCTCCCCTCATGCAGCTCTCTTGTAGAAAGGGCTTTTAAAGTGGTTTACCTCTTCAAGAGGTGTGCTTGCAGCAGGAGGTAATGGATATTGAGCGTTGCATTCATTTTCATATCTTGCATGGCCCACTGTCAGATAATTGATCCTCGTGCAGCGCCTCCTCTCCTGTTTGCTTCTGAATAATAACCCTGCTGTCTCTTTGTACTCGCCAGCTCCATCAGTAGATTAGCCAGCGACTTCTGTTTTTCCATTAATCTGCAAAGGTACCTTTGGAATAACACGTGCAGGCACACAGGCCTTCATCTAGTCAAGTGTATGTGCACCTTACAGGGATGGTTCTGTGAAAAGCCAATATGTTCTCGACAAGCCAGCATGTCTGAATATCATCCATCCATTAAGCAGAAAGTTAGCTCACATAGATGACAATGACTGTCTATTATCTAATGTTGTTAGTGCTGATTAGCTTAAACATTGATTTAACCCACAGTGGCTAGAAGATTTCCTTTCACTTGTGAATGACCAAGGCAGTTTCTTTAGATGAAAAAGTTAAAAGATATATAGAGCAGGTGCCCTTAATATTGCGTAAACATTTAAAAACAAATGGACCAATAGAAATGGTCCAAAATTTTAAATAAAGTGTTGTTATATTAACATATAAACGTTAATTTAATTTAAAAAAAAATCTTTGTACTCAGTTTGCCACTAAATTTGTTGCTACTGAATTTGTTTTGTAAAAGTTTACATACAGTCCTGTTGTTCCGTTATTTAGGTATATAGCTGGCAAACATTAAAGTAATTCTGAAACTAAAACAAAGAGACAGTGTCACTGATGCACTGAAAGCTATTTGGGTGCTAATAGCACCGCCTTAGCTGCTGCCAATGTAATAATTTATCATGATATGATAAAATGTAGTGTCACAACTCTTTTGATTAATCATGGATATTGTCAGCTAAAGTAACACTGATCAACTGCATGTTTCCAAAGAGCATAATCAGTAGGGATGCACAGTGTTATTCAGGATCATTTGTGTTGGCAGATAATTGCGTAAAAGAAGACATGCATTGGACAGAAGTTTAGATATGCGGTTCTAGTCCCAAGTTCTACATTTTATAAATGTTACATATCGGCATCAGCAGATTTGTACATGAAAAATATGAATATCAGCATCGGTCCAGAATCACCTTATCAGTGCATCCCTAATAATTAGTCTTGTTTAACTGGATTTCCTGTAGCACAGTTTTAGGCAGTATTTTTCTGTTTCAATTCATTAAACCTCAGAAAAGTGAGATATTGTAATATGTGAAAATGTATCATGATATTACATTTTTGTGCCATATCACACCTCTGCTGCCCGTTGTGGAAAATCTTCAGCCTGCTAAATGTGAGTGAGTGAGTTACAAGCCAGGTTCATGAGGTGCTTCACACTGTTTCTTGGTGATCACCATTTGGAATGTAAACAATATCTAAATAATTTAATAGTGTTTTTTGACTCAAGCTTAGTTCTTTCTATAAGGTAACATCTTCCTCTTTAGTCTAGCTAAACACGTCTGGCTGAACCACTGCACAGAGTGCACAGAGCACAGAGTGTCAGCTGTTTATGTTTTATGGACATTGCACAACTTTCTGCACATCCAAGTTTCACATCCCATCAACTATTTTCTATTTCTATTTTCTATTAATGCACTATTTTCTATTATTAGAAAGTCATCTGTCCTTTGTTCATTTTTGGTTGTGTGTAACTGACTATGTTGAAGCTTTAATTACTTGTTAGCTACATAACTAGTAGTGATGCACAGTGATATTAGCTTTATAGCTCCAGTGCAAAACTAAAGAAGCAAACTTTTGTCACCAAACATGTCTTGTTTGTTTAGATACATTTGGAGTAAGGAGCAAACTTTGTAAATTTGATTTTCCTTCGAGACACATGTCCCTTAGGATGTACACACACGCGCGCACACTCGCACCGGGCGGAGACGCCATAATTATATAGTAGGTTGGCCACCGGGCGTCCACCCCATCTCTCTCAGGTTAATGCAGTCAGAGAAATGCTCTTCCCATCAGGTATTGGGGCGGGGAAGGGGCAGCTTTGTGCTGACCCTCTCTGCAGCTCTCTCTGGCTCTCTGAAGCACTCAGCCCCCTCTAAGAGAGGCCAGGTGGAGGACACATCAAGGACTGTGCAAGAACTCTCTATACAGTCTGTACTTTTATACCCTCTTGTCCGCTTACAACAGAAAACAGAAAAGATGGCTGTACCTCTGCTTGTATAATATGCATATATAAGCTACAGTACATGCAGTCTGCAGGTGGGTTGTAAACAAAAGTACATAGCTGGGTTGCAAAAGAGCTTTCAGGTATCAATTATTATATAGCTGTCAATTACAGTTTAAACTTGAATTAAACCCAAAATAAATTACGTTTGTTGAATTACAGTAAAGTATTGGCTAAAAGAAAGAAGCATTAATCCACCCTGGAATCATTTTCAACACTTTTTTACTGTGCATTTGTTGAATTATACAGTTATTAATTGTCTTTCCTTTTTCTCTTATTTATCATCATATCTATCGTTATTGGGGAATTTTGCTGAAATATTTATAGCCACATACAGATCTGACTAAGAATTTTAGTGACAAAATAGAAAAGGAAATGCCATTATAATAGACAGCAAAATGGAATATCTATAGTGAAAGTGTATCTTATTATTATTGTGAATAATATTTTTGTGTTCTAATATTGACATATAAAGCTTGTGATAGTAGTATGATAAGTGTAATTGTAAGCGTACTTTGTTTACAGCATGTAAGCTTTAGCCTCCTTATGTTGGTCCACATCAGACCAAATTTGCCCCTCTGATTAGCACATTTCCTGTACGTCCTGTTAGCCAGAGCTGCAATATTAACAATATTATTTGATGTTTAACAGGCCAAACGTCAAATCTGTAAATGAAAAATCAGTTGCTTATTTAAATAACATGAATCGAATGCTGTACAGTGCTGCACTGTAGGTAAGAGGCAACTGGCTATTTAGCACGGTGAGTCATGCATAATTATGCGAGAGTATTTTGGTATAGGTATAGCAGCAGGAATCAAATACAGCACAAGTGCACTTACCTACCTCATTTATTTCACAAAACTACAATGCAGATCATCCAAAAGCCACCAAAAGCTGGCTGCTATTTGTACATTTGGAGCAAAAAACTGCAGATTCTGATTTTGCTTGAATCCAAAACTACAGTTAGTTCACATTTTAGCTGATGCTTTCTAAATTAGCAAAAAAAAAAGGCTAATTAAATACAGTAGCATAATGGCTTCATCATTCAGGGCCTACAACCTGTGTCCCCCATATTATCTAATGCATTGTGACGTTTTATCTGAATCCACCCTGTTACATGGCCTGTCACTGTTAAATCATGTCTGAAATTTCCAAATCATTTTTTCTGAGCGAACAATGATGGTAATACAAGTGTTTGTATGTGTGTGCACATGCATGCGCGTCTGTTTGTCTCTGTTTGTGTGCTTTGGCAGACTCTTCGCTGGCTTGTGGGCTGGATGATTTGCCTCAAAATGTGCCTGATTGTGCTCGCATTTTGTTGGAAAACAGTCTTTTCTGCGGAATATTGCTCTTAGCCTAAATTTCATCATCATGCCAATGTGAAGGAAATGGAGGAACTGTCCTCTACTTTGCATTCATCTTTCATAAAGGGAACGGATATTATGAAAACCTTCTATGGCCTCTGTCAGTTCCAGCCCGTCTGTTTGCTCACCGCTGCACACCATTGACCCCCTGAACTTTAGCTAATCCTAACACTGAATACACTCGATCTGCTGACCTGTGTACAGCACAGGCCAGCGCCTCGCCGAGCTCCTCTATTGTTGATTGTTCGCTCTGCTGCAGTGAGCGCCTTCAGTTTTTATTGAGTTGTTTTACAAGCAGAACAATGTTTCCCTTCTCTGGGCTAATTTTCCACTCTAATTCAGATCCAGAGACGTTGCATATGTCCCTGAAACTGCAGATTCCAGCCTGTTGAGTATACAGCAGAATAAGAGCACAGAGAGAACTGCATTAGCAGGATTTGTCGTCTTTTTTAATATGCTGTTAATATGCTATTTAAGTTATCATGCTGTACATGTTAAACACACACATGTAGAGCTAGATCTGGTCTGGGGCAGCTGTCAGAAAACCTGCAACAGAATTCTGAGCATGCTTAGTGTTTTATTTGAGCTCAAGCTCGTGGAGGACAAAGCATGTGGTGCGGCCCAAAAGACAGGGAGCTCAGTAACAACAGGCACTTTAACCATTTTACATATTTAAATTTCCACTTTTTTAATAATGTTGAAAATAAAAAATGGAAAATATGAAAAGTTTAACTTACATTTATTGCATAAAGTGATATATCCTAGGCTAATTGTAGTTTTGGTATTTTCACTACCTTTTTTGTGAGTTCCTTATTCTGGTTTTCAGTTTAAGTTTTAGTTTTGTAATTTTTAAAATGTATTAGCTTTTAATTTTACAAAAAGAAAGAGTTTTAGTTTAGTTTTATTTAGTTTCAGTTTCAGTTTTGGTTTTCATTATTGTGGTATTACTGAGGCATAAATTGCAGGCCAAATCGGGCTTGTTTGCTTCTAATGAGTTCAGCCAAATTAGCAGTAGCTCAAAGATATCACCAAAGACATCTCCATTTGCTGGGCATTTGAAGGTGAATTCCACTGAATTAAAAAAATGCATAATTAATTAAGATGTAAACAAAGTTATTCAGAGTGGTTTAATGAGAAATGTGCCATTCTAGAGAAACTGACCCAGTCAGAACTGTTCACAGTGGTGGTGATAGGAACCAGACATCTGAAGAGTTTAATGCCCTTAATAGCTCAGAATGAAGGGATAGTAAGTTAAAAATGCAGCATGAAAATATTATTAATGGGCTGCCTGATGCTTAAAACATTGTTTATACTTTTGAGAGATTTTGTCCTAAATTTTTTTTAAATGTATTCATGTTGAAGAGAGGTACAAGCTGGACGATATAAGGTAAAACATGAAAACATGAAAGCTAATATTTTTTTTCTCCCAATACTATTCATTTCTATTCTTGTCATGGTGGACTTTGTAGATTTGATTTTAGTTTTTGAAAACTGTTGTTTTTATCGCTACAGTTAACTATGACCTTTTTTACTGCTAGTTTTTATTGTAGTCAATATACCTGATCCTTACCTGATCACTGGGTTGATTTAGTGATTTTTTTAGTGATTATTTCTTTTAGGCATGTGTAATTTGACGATCTACCAGCTGACGTAAAGAACAATTTACTTAGAGTCACACAGCTTGCATGGTTCAAATCTTTTGATTGATTTTTTTATACCCAATTTAGTCATCACTCATACAATCAACTTGTACCCCACTGGCTAGGCCCCCCTCAATCACACAATGCTACCAAGCAGTGAATAAGACATATTTAAAGAAAATATGACAATAATATTCATTAAAAAATGAAATAAATTGTGTATTTTGTATACGTTTTATATATGGTTTTGCAAAGAAAGTCTGATATTGTATGTCATATTGAACAAAACATGCTGACACGATTAACACACTGTGAAAAATGAGAAGTCTGCTTAACTTAAAATGATAAACTGACTTCATGGCTTTTCTTGAGTTTGATGGCTGTGGTATTGCTGGGATTCAAACTCACAACCTCCTGATGTTGGGCTGAATTATTAGACTATAAGACTGGCAACTCTTCGAAGTTAAAACAACAAATATTTTCTACAGTGTATTAAACATTTATGGGCACCAGATCTGTGGTGCTTCGCGTGCTCCCGAGTGGTGCAACGAACTATGCCATCACCCCAACAGGAGTTTGTGAGTTTGAACCCCAGCAATATCATAACCATCCATAAGCATCTACCCAAGAGGAAAAGATGTCTAGCGGGATTGTATGATGAAAGGAGTCCTGGCTGGTGAGGAAATTGAGTATAAAAAAACCACAAAAGCCACTATATAATATAGAGTTGAGCTGACCTCTCATTTTTAACAGTGCAGTTAATCAAGGTTTGAAGGCGCCATGTAGTTTGTAGCATGATGTCATTTGCATAATCACAGTTGGTGTCTCTCCTTTCTTGGTCATTGTTAGCAATGTTAGCTTGTTTGACTGAACTGCTCTCTTAAGTAAACAGATACTAAAATGAGTTTGAATGAGCCACAAGCAGATTTGTACTCACTGTTTAGCCCCCCTCCCTGTCTGTGATGGGTTTAGGTTTAGGTCAGGAGTATTACAGGCGTACACTCACACACACACAGTGTCGCAAGAGAGCAGAGTGTCTGGCCTTTGAGCCCCACCAGGAGTGCCGTGTATTATCAGTTTTTGTGCCCGATTTTCTGTATTCAGGGCTAACGGCGAAGCATGTAAAAGAGGAAGACAGCTGCAGTCAAATAAGCCCTTTGAAGAAGTACATCAAAAGAATGAATCATCCAGCCGTGGTGGGGATGACAGGAGCGACTGGTGGGGGAGCGCAGAGAAAGCGAGGGAGAGCGAGGTGTGCGCGTGCGTGAACGTGCCTGTATGTATGCGGGAGTGAGTGAAGGTACAGAAGGGGTCTACCCTCTTTGTCTCTGCCTTCTCTCTATCTCTGACTTTATGCATCACAGCCAAACCCAAACAGAGGATGTGCAGAGACTGTGTGTTTGAATGGAGGGGAGGCTGAGGAAGAGTGACAGAAGGAGTTTGTAGGTAGGAACTTGTGAAAGGTGAGGCAGGAGAGAAAAGACTGCCGTGGCCTACAGCTTCCTCCTCATTATTTTCCTTCACGCATGCACATATGTTACTGTACTTGTTTACTTATTTCATCAGAGGCGATATGTGGAGAACTGAGGCAAATACAAATTCAGCTATGAAGTACTTTCTCTTCTTTTGGCTCTGTGGAAAACTTAAACTTACCTTTGCCATAACTCTGTCGTTAACTTAACGGAAATAGAAAAGTTTTGGGTTTTGTTGACTTGTTAAAGTGTCAGTTATGCAAAAAAATCCAATTTACATCATTTTTCTTCTTAGCCTACATGGAGTCAGCCAGCCAAGACACGTCTGAAGTTTGCTGCCTTTCAGTCAATCAATGAAGCAACCTTTATTTTCAGTTGGAAATACATTAAGGATGACCCTCATTTTCAACACAGCCCAGCATTTACAGCAAAAGGAATTGAAAAAGAAATTAAAAAAAGAATTTAATCAGGTTAAACTAAAATGAACAGAACTACATCAACAAATTAGCAGTAAAATCAAAGTCAAGCAAGACAAATGGAGAGAAAAATTAAGAAAACAGTGAAGATTTAATTAACAATAAAAACAATAAAATAAGCAATAAGCAGTAAAGTAAAACCAAGATAATAAATGAATTAATAACATTTTAGCATAAAAGAATAAATAAGGCAGACTAAAATTTGAAACAGTCAAGTAACAGGATTATAAAATAATAAATAAATAAATCAAGATCAAACTAAGATTTTAATTAACAAAACAAAACAAAATAAAATAATTGGGGAAAAAGAATAAAAAATTATAAAATTAAAACAGAGAAAAAAAAGTTAAATTCAACTAAAGCAGTTCCTGGCTGTCTATAAGTGGCTAGAGATTGAAAGTTTAAAACAGTTGAGTAACACAAGTGAGATGAGTTTTAGAGGCTTCTGTAGTGAAATCCTGCTCACTGGTGCGCCGTAGCTAAAGGCAGATTTCAGTAAAAACTCTGGGTACCTGACAGGTGACTCAGTCACTACAGTGAGTCTGATAATTACTGTTATTTACAGAGATCATAGATGTGATGAGATATCAGCTGGCGTTTGACTGGAGAGTGATTTATAAATGAAAATAAGCCTGTGTGTTTCCTGTCGTGCTGCTAGTGAAGACCAACCAACCTTATCATGCTGTCTGCAGTGGTGAGTGTTGTAAGTTGTAAGGGTGGCCAGTAATGAATCTCAGAGCACAGTGATAGATTGAGTCTAGCGGTTTGACTGGCTGGCTGACGCATGTCTATAAGCTACATCACAGTAGTCCAGAGCAGATAGTAAGGTTGCCTCCATGACTCTTCTGGCATATAAAGTCAGACAAGACTTATTTTGATGAAGGAATCCAAGCCTCTGTCTGCACTTACTGACTAGTTTATTACTTTGTGACTGAAGTGTGTCAAATGCAAATATTTGAAGATCTGGAAACAGCAAGAACTTTTCTTGGCATTTAAAACTAGTTGGTGCTTGTACAGAGTATTCTGTGAGGAATTAAATGAGCACTGGAGTTTTTCTATTGCTGCATGAGGAGATTCAGTTGAACAGTATAAAATCATGTCATCTGCGTACAAGTGTGCTTTGCAGTAAAGGCAGAGATGGCCAGATCATTGATATATATATTAAATAAAACCTTACCCAGGATAGAACCTTGTGGGACTCCTTTGGTGGCAGGAATTAAGTCTGATTTATGGTTACCCAGTGCCACACACTGTTTTCTGTCTGGGTGGTAATTTTGGGCCCATTGCGTTATGTTATTGTTAAAGCCAATCATTTGTAAGTATCCCAAAAGAACTGAGCTACTGAGCTGTTGTACTAAGCTATAAGGCTAATGCAGCTAACAAGTAATAGAAGCTTTTGTATCCCGGTTAGATTCATGTAAGCTTACATTAAGACCCTTTCACAGTAAACATAAAACGCAATTTTGGAGTAGGTCCCTCAGTTGAACTATATATTTTATATACTTTAATAACATTAAAGGAATACATTTCAGTGGAAATGTGTAATTAGTGTGTTAACCAGAAATCAGCTGGACATTCTGTAGCTGATCAAGTCAACATTTATAAAAGTCCTTTTATTCTGTTTAATTGCTGTTTTTTATTGTGGCAGTTGAGATCAGTTGTGGTGTTCGTTTTGTTTTGGTACGGCCATCTATGTGGAGAATTATTTCCACAGCAGGGGGTCCTCACCCCTCTCATTTCGCCCGTCATTGCTGACTAGCAGCTCAACACAGATTCACAGCATTTCACACACAGAGTGCGAACAGTTACATCAATTTAATTAAAGGTTTACATTTCCGCTGGATGAATGGCCACTAGATGGCCTGCAGAAAGAGACTACACCATGTTGAGTTGTAATGTAATCTCTGAATTACTTTCTTAGGTACTTTCCAACATAATGTTAGCATTAAAATTAGATAGAAGTACGTTTTATAGCTAAAACAGCAGTAACAGCCATCTTGGTGCCTGAATTATGTTCATACATTCGTTCAAAAGAGTCTTTAACCACTCCATGTGCTTTCGGGTAAATGTGTGATGATTTAGGCATGCGGTTTGCACTGATGATGATTGGAGTACATAAGCTTCAGACAGCAAACTTTAGACACCAGACCTGTCTTGGCTGATCGACTACATTTGACCGAAGGGGAAAATTGTGTAAATTGGATATTTTGACAAACTATCACTTTAATACCAGCAAAAAGGACCATTTGGTCCTCACAAGTATAGCAGTACAAGTGCAGGCAAACACGCCCACACAGACACCCACGCACATGCATGCACTGTCACGCTGTAGAGGCGCACGTCACTTCTAGGCCTGTCGTGTTGGGCAAAGCCATCAGACTAAGCAGTGAGACATCAGACTGAGCAGTGAGACATCAGACTGAGCAGTGAGACAGCTCCCAGCCTGAATTACACTAATACAGCAGCACCAGCATTACTCTCTCTCTCACGCTCTCTCTCTCTTTCTCACTTCTAAATCTCTCTCTCTCTCTATCTCTCTCTATCTCACTCTATCTCTCTTTCACTTAATCTTCTCTCTCACTCTGTCCTCTCTCTTTCTCTCTCTCTCACTTTCGCTCTCTTGCTCTCTTTCGCTTTTGCTCTCTTCTCCCTCTTTTTCCCCTTTTCCTCTTTCTTTCTCTCTCTCTTTCACTTTCTCTTCTGCCTCCTCCCTCTCTTTTTCTCTTTCTTTCTCTCTCACTCTCACTTTTCTTCTGTCTCTTTCTTTTTTTACCTTTTTTTCTCACTTTCTTTCTCTCTATCTCTCTTCACTTTTACTCTCTTTTTTTCTCCATCTGGCTTCTCTTTCTCTTCTCCTTATTCTCTCTCTCTTTTGCTCTTTTTTTCTCTCTCCTCTATGTCTTTCTCTCTCCATCTCTCCTCTCTTTTCTCTCTTCATTCTCTCTCTCTTTTCACTCTCGCTTTCTCTCTCTCTCTCTCTCTCTTCTCACTCTCTCTCTCTCTCTTTCTCTCTCTCCCTGCCTCATTTTTTTTCTTCATGTTTGCTTCTTCTCTTCATCTTACTTATTAGTTTGCAGTGTGAGGTAGCTGGGCCTCCCTGTAGCAGGAGTGAATGTGCCTACATTGCATTATTCCTCCCCCTCTTCGCTCATTATCAGAACTTTAACCTGCCAAAACTCTGGGGCTGCTCTCCACTGGGGGAGAGGAGTTAATTAGTCAGGAGGAGGATCCCTGCCTCATAGAGGGGCAGGAGAACGGCTCCAGCTTCGGATGCACTTTTTCCTGCTCTGATATGAGCCCTAAATGAAGAGGCAGGAACCCGTCAGCCTGACGCTTCAGAGCCAGCTCGCTTGTTACGCTGGTCACATTCTTACAGGCGGTTTGCCTCCTTGTCTGAGCCTGAGAGGGAGGCTTATCTGTGCTAACGTGGCCGAGAGGTGCGTATGTGCCTTAAAGCCATGACGGCCTCTTAGCATTCAAATCAAAGCCCCTCTCTCGCTCGCTCTCTCTCTCCTTCTCTGTTCTCCAGCTCTCTGTAACCGTAGGGGGTATCGCTCCTACCAATATTTAATGGGTTCAAACAGGGTTACAGGGCAAAGTCTGTTTAACTGAGTCAGAGCAAACAGTTTCAAAAGAAGAAAGTGCTCTCTTGGGAGTTTCTAACAGATCCCCCCCATGCAGAGAGCTAAAATCTAATTCTGCCTTTCAAAATATTTTAACTATTATTATCTTCAAATGGTGAGATCTCAATACACTGTCATTCTAGCTATGATGACATGAAAAGCATGACAGGACTGAAAATGCATATTTTGTAATGAACCACCACTGAGAGAAAAGGCACAGGCAGTAAAGTTTCAGTCATGCTTTGTTCTTATTCTGATGGAATTCAAAGCTTCCAACAGACAAAAGGCCTTTATGATGTGAATATGGTGTTAAATACATCTTGCTACTGGAGTGGGATTAGTGTCACATGGGGAGATGTGTGTGACTGATTCGTATGGAAAAAAGAAATCTCATGTATAACTTACAGACTTCTCAAATTACACACTACCATCGCACCAAAACTTCTACACACAAGACGTCCAGCTGGTCACAAATACAAGACGTGTCCAGTTAATTTAATTTAGTCGTAATTTGGTTTAACCCCTCCATGAATCTGGCTGTGAATGCAGTGTCTTATTAGCTTGGGAGTTAACAGTCAACAGTCAACATTATTGCATTAAATCAAACTTTTTTCTGTCAATTTACATGTTTTTTATGTCCAGAGTCGCACGCTTAACATAGGGCAATACATATGGGCTTGATTTGGGCCACAGAGAGTAATGGATTCCAGAGCTGGACTGGGAGCTAAATTCAGCCCTGGACTTTTGTCTATACCAGCCCACTACAACCACAGTGACAACCACCCTCTCCCCTCAACACAACCCCTAAAAACCATGACCTCACCCCCTGGATAACTAGCTAACTTCTGCACTTTGGCCCTCCGGTTCCTCCCTGTTGTTTAGAGGTTTTCTCCATCTGTCTCAAGCTAGCCTTCACAGTTTACTTCTCCCTGTTGCCATTATGCTTTGCTCTGGAGGCGACTGCATTTGCGTAATGGGCCAATGGCCACACATTAAGAATGCAGAGGGCCATTTACGTGTCCAAACGTGGGACTCTGCCGGTACATGCCGTTTCATTTATTTTGTATAGGGCTACTTTAGGAATGACCATGCATTTCTCTCCTTCTCATTCCCCTTAGCGTCCCACACGCTTATAGTGGCTCACTGGGAATTTTCCCAGTCCTTGTGATGAACAGTCCATCCTTGCTTCTTTCTTAGGAAAATCTGTAAAAACGAATTGTAGATTATTTACTGACATGACAGTAAGTACAAGATTAACATTAACTGGAGTCATTTCTGTGGTTTTTTTAAAGCCACTGGAATCTTCAGTGACGCAGGAGCGCACAGTCTATAAAAATGACTAACATGATGGATTCGGGGGGGGCCTAAAATCACAGAGAGATACCAGGAATGATTACCTTATCGCACCTCCCCATGTAAAACTATTCACTTAAATGTTAAAAAGGTTAGTGTCTGGGCTGCCTTCCAATTTTGAGTTAGAATTTTGAATAGTAGGTAAATCAAACAAGAATCTGTCCTTTATGCCCTATGGACTTATTATTAACTCACATTTTAAGTTAAAGCCCTAAAAGTATATAATGTTTACAGTGTTCTGCAACTGGAGCGGACTCCATTCAGTAGACACACCAGCAGAATCCTGTGTAGAAAATGGATATGTACGTTGCCAATTATGGAGACACTGGCGTCTCTATCACTATAGGGGGCTTACATGAAGAGCTTAAAAGAATTGCAGAGTTCAAGGGCGTGATTGGGCGCCTGCTTTAAAGGCTGCTGTGCTTGTTCTGGCCTTGGACACATCACCGACAGGCCAGCCTACACATCAGAATTGATTTATGGCTAGAACATTGTGAGAGATCAGACGAGTGACATCAAATAGCTCATTGCTCCACCTGCTCGGCATTAAACTGAGATGCAGAGATGGGGCAACATGAATCAGAGCTGTGTGTGTTGTCAGTAGCGCTATCTGTGAGGAAGTGTAAAGACTCACACCTCTGTGATGCACGTCTGTCCCCGGAGCCTGCGCCAAACCGACCCGGCTCTTCGTCTTCGTCATCATCCTCCAGCTCGCTCCCCTCTTAGGTCTCCTGCAGTATTCGTTAATGAGTAAGAATATCAGGAGGAGAAAGGATTCGTCAGAAGTGACACGGCTTGCGTGAGCACGGATTCCTCACAGAAAGCGTGTTTTCTGGGTGTTGAAACGTAGAGTTTTGTGAGCTTGGTGGAAAGAGCCGGAAGTGTTCTGAAGTGCGAGATGTGTGAGGAACGAGGGAAGGAGAGAGCTTTTTTTAGGCAGGAGAAGGTATACAGAGAGCTCGCTTTGATCAGCCGCCACACGGAAGCTACGCCAGTGCCATTCCTTTCATTACCATGTGCCAAGTGTATTTCCACACATACGTGCATGTGGCGATGGTAAAAAAGAAAGAAAAAGGAGGAAAAAAGTGGAACGTGGTCTTCAGAGACATGCGAGGGAAGAGGGGGGGTACGTCTTTAACTAAACAAGCGGGCTGGAGTTGACTCAGATTCGCCCAGAATAAAAAAAGCCCCACAAATGATGCGCTGAGGGATTGTGAACTGATATGCGTCTGTGATGAAAAGAAAAAAAAAAGCGAGGCGTGGACAAAGAGAGTGATAATAGGCAATATAGCAGAGCGGGGCTAGGGATGGCAGGGTTGCTGGACTGTAGGAAATGAAACAGAGCCTCTCTGGAGTACTCACCCCCCCACACCCCCCCTAGTCTGGTGCTTCCTCAATGCCTTGCATAAATATTTATCTCAGAATATAATAATAATAATAATGATGATAGTAATCAGATGGGGCTTTCAAACGTAACGCATCAAATACGAATACATATTTATTTCAGTCAAATCGCCTCCTCGCCAAGGCGGAAAAAAAAGTTGTTCCCCTCGTCATTTACGGAGAATTAAAGCCATTGCTGAGTGGTGAGGTGTTTAATAAGATAGAGACAAAGTCCTCTGGAGGAAAAACATGGCTCATTTTCAGAAAGCTACAAAAGAAATAGGCTGATTAGGTCCTCTCTCCAGTGCAGGGAAGGCATGCTTGAAGCATAGCAATTGAGAATGTATTGTGACTGCAAAGCTTGCTTGAATCGGTCCACGCTAAATTAGAGGGACTTGTTTGTACAGCCAGCCAGCTGTGACCGTGAATTCGGAGTGTGCAGCGCGCCGCCCGCTCTACAGCCCCAGACTAAGCCACTTCACTGTGCCATCTGGTGTGACACATAGGCCAGGCTGAGCTACGAGGAGTCCGACTGCCGGCTCGCGTCTTACTTTACCCCTGCTTCTTGATGCCCATGTTGACACACGGCCCTCAGCTGGACCTCCCAGCTTTATTTCCACACAAGAACAGGCGTCGGGCAAAGCAGTCTGGATCACTTTTCTCTCACACACACACAGATACAAAGCTTTTCTCTCAGGTTCATCTCTTCCACCCAGGTGCTCTGTGAAACTTTTAGAAGCCCTTTCTGGGAGAGATATGAGATGGAAAAGTTAACTTGCATGCCGAGAATCAGTAAAGAGGAATATGGAGGAAATGGCTTTTATTTGTGGACTTTTAACCTCTGAAACTATAAGGCCCCACAGTTCATTTCCTCACTCTCATAACTACATATCTAGGTAGCAGTTTTACAGTAGTTACCGAATAAGTCATAGTAATTACTGAGTAATAAGTGATTAATAAGCAGAGTTCAAGAGGTTAATATTGTTATATTAAAAGTTAAGAGTTAACATTATTCACAGGAGAATCATGGCTGTTGGAGCTAGGCCTTCAGTTTGTGCCATAAATGTCAAAAATAGGAAAAACACCTTTTATTAATAATGTTAATTTCTACTAACACCTCTGTGGAATTCTAGTAGTATGTTAGCACTAAGCTTGCAGCAGTTCACATAAACATTTTTGGCAATTCTAGATTAAATACTGTGAGATATTTAAAGCTTGTAACAGACATATTAACATAAATTTCACTTACATGTTGCAGTTTTAGCGTGACTTCTTCATTAAAGAGCCCTGGTATAGAGCTGCCACTGTTTTCCACTTTTAACAATTGTGACTGAAACACGCTGGTCGGGTGGTGGCTGCAGTGCACTGCCAGTAACCGTAATCATCTGTAGTAACCATATCTAGGACTTCTAGAAAGCTTAGAGTGATGCTTTTTCTCACTATATTAGTTCAATCTATTGTAAATTAAAACAAGATTGGTTGATTCTACTCTCAGCTCCTAATTGTGGCTTTCAGTCCAGCTCCTGAAGTCTTAATCAGTGGGAGAGCTAACTTAGCTGAATAGATACTAATCCTGACAACACAATTTTTCATTGGGCGTTTCAAAAGCTGAACGTTTTTAACCCATTTCCACCCAAAACTTAACAAAGAAATAAGAGTTTTGTTATAATGCCTGCAGAGATTAAATACAACAAGCATAATGATTCTTTTAAATAAAGATAAACTAAAAACTACAGGCATGTATTTTTCCCAAAATCATTAGGCCTTCTCTGAATGTCTAGAAAGCCCTGCAAGTTCCCCTCTGATATTATTACATTATATAATACATAATTGACTTCTTATTTCCTGTTCTAGCCAAAATACAACACTTATATAAAGATAGGGAACAACAGAATGATTAATTATTATTCAGCTATTAATCATACTATTCAGAAACTACTATGAGCTACTGGCAGCATGTTTTCATTCTGGCTCAGAAAACGTCCTCAGAGGCTGTGATTTTGAATGAAGCTGTATTTAACTATACTTCTCTTTGTGTGTGTGTGTCCTCAGCCCTGAAAGACCCGTGCAGTGAAGTGACCTGTAGCTACGGCAGCACCTGCATCCAGTCGTCTGATGGCTTGTCTGCTAAGTGCATGTGTCCTCTGAGCTGTGAGCGGGTGCCCAAGCAGGTTGTATGTGGCAGTGACGGCCTGGACTACCCCAGCGAGTGTGAGCTCAACATGAAGGCCTGCTCCACCCAGAAGAACATCCGTGTCCAGCACACCGGCTCCTGCGGTCAGTCCCCCACTTTACTTTAAGATTCTTTACAGAATTTTAATTACCTATTCTAGTCAATTTATAACACAGTAAAATATATTTTTTTAGTATGTGCAAATTGTAACATTCTGGATTGAGATGTTTTGGGGTTTTTTGGCCAACTTTTTTCCAAATGTCCAGTTTATAGTGTGTTTTAATATTGGCTTATAATCAAATTTGGTGATCTGCCTGATGATTGGGCTAATGAATATGTGATAATTCTTCATTTTTGTTTGACTACATGTAGAATAACCATGTATAGGGTTGTAAATACATTATGATTTTGTATTGCTCTGACTGAAATTCCCCTTGGGATCAGATTGGGACATCCTTAGCCTTAGTAGTATCTATTAAGTTTACTAACTGAATAAGAAGTGACAGTGCATTGCGATGTCGTGAAAACACAATGCATTGTGTAGAATGGACATTCTAGTAGTTACACCATCCAATGCAATTGCATTGTTTGACACAAGCAATCAACACCAATCAACACCTCACTCAAGCGCTCGTCTTGCCTTACAGTTATAGTGTGTTTAGTACGTTGTGCAAAAACATGATTATAGTCATCAATTTTTTTCATTCAAATTTTGTTCAGAATATAGCAAGAATACCAAATTGTGAGATCAGTATCATGAATCAAATCGAATTCTGGGCTGATAGCATCATTATATCTCTAAAAAGTAAGCATAGGGTGCAAGTGTATAAGTTGATTTCACTGCATTCGAAGAGCAAATCCAGGTCAAATCACCTGAAGAAAGACAGTATCTCACCATGGGAAAACCTGAAGCAATGGTGAAGCTATTATGTATGTATTTCTAAAAATGCTCCTTGAATTTCCATCCTCACTCAGACAGCCTCCATCACTCTCACCATCTGACTGCTTGGCTACATGAGCACAAGCCCTTTGTAGTAGGAACTGTTGGCACTGATAAAGAAGGAAACGTTGGATCAACTAAAAATGGTTCCTCTGTTGATCACATCTTAAGGTTTTAAATTAGCTCAGTGAAGATAATCACTTTTGGGGTACTTTTCTGCCAATCAACTTCACTGAGATTACATAAAAGCTGTAGATGTGTTAGATGTGATAAATTGAAGATGCTTTTCAAGTTGGCACTTGAACAGTGTGTGTTTAATTAGGCCTGAAATTTAGTACCAAACGAATGCTGAATAAATGCATATTTTTATTTATGGATTTGCTAACATTTTGTAGATGGCTCTGCTGGGATCCAAGTTTTTAGTAATGTTTCACATCACCTGGGATTTCAAAGGTAGGATCGTTGAGAGTGGAGTGTAGGAGTGCTTTTAAAAATACATGGAGAATTTCAAATAAATCATTCTGCGCCGAGCGACAGCTCCCTCCTACCTCACCTCGCTAGCTGTCTGAATTTTAGATTCCCTCTTCTTTGATTAAATTCAGGCTGTTTCATGTTGGGTTAAAGTTTTTGAGTCATGAGGACGGAATGTCTTCTGTTCATGAAAGAGCTCTCTGCCACACTGGACCATCTAATGACGTCTCCCCTCCTCGCTGTCAGACAACTTGTCTGAGCGCACTCATTTCCTGCCACTCTCGGACACGGTAGAGGATTCGAATGTGATGTGTCATGCTGAGGTGGGTTCTGAGATTCAGGATGTCTTCATCTAGCGTAATTCAATGGAGGGCACTGCTGTGTAGGTGAGCTAAAACTAAACCGGTCCCTTTGGGTCAGGACCTGTACTGCGTGGACGGGTCGCGTATATGAGATATGGTTCTAGGATGAACTTTTAATCTTAATTTGTGTAGAACTTTTAAAATTATGTGTATAACTTTAAAACATCCATTGAAAGTTCAGATGGTATTAGTGTTGTAAGCTTATCAGCAGAACGTCTGGTGCTTTTCGCTGTAATATGGGGGCAAGAACCGCCTACATTGTCTGGAAGAGGCTGTTTGACTGACATGCCAAACGACCAATCACAGCCCACTGTTTTGGCACGGCGTGTAGCGAGGAGGCGATTGTGAAAATCCCACAGATATTTCTTGCTCTAAAATGCTAATTTTTTGTCACAGTGTCCAGTGTAGGCAGCTGTTGCTGACTAGAATTTAGCAGGAAAACCAGAACTTCATGTCCCGTCTAAATGATTAAGCACGTTATATGGAGAGTGTGTATATACAGATTTGTGGATAGCCAATCAGAATGCAACTAGAAAACTGCAAAATCACGATAGCTGTGGCCAACTTTGTGTACAAAAGATATAGCACATTAGCTCCCTCAGCATACACGAAAACGGAGCATCTGAGGCTGAGACTAAGATGGTACGATACCCCCTTTTCTTTTCCTACAGCGATACCGATACTGAAATTAAACATTTAGTATTGGCTGATACTGACACTGATCTGATATATCTTCTTTAAAAGCTACTAAGCTGTTCTTAATTAAAGCACTTAAGTTCAGCATAAAAAGTAATACTCATACTATTCAAACCCTTTTTGGCACCCTTATTAGTAAAAGTGTAGTCGATTAACCTCTGCACTTTTGCTCTGGTTTAGTTCTTTTTCCTTTTACCACTGTCTTTACTCAAGTTTCATCTGAGCTACAAGTGATTTCATCTTTCACAATAAAAATTTTGTAGCTCTAAAGACGTTGTGCATTATTCTGTATTTGTCGTCATGGCCATGTTACGAACTTGTGTCCTCGAGAAACAGCAGTATTGAAAATGGTTCTAAAACTAAACTGTTTCAAAGTTCTAGGTCTTCGACGTTAAGAGGTTGTCAAGGAGTCATAATATGCAGATTGCTACATGTATACTATAAGCAAGCTAATATTTCTGCACAATAAAATGATGTAATAGAAAAAGTTCTACCACTGTACTTCAATAATATTACATAACTCCAGCCAGTCAATCTGTAGGAACTGAACTGTCATGCTGGACATAGCTTGTTGGTCTGTGTGGGGTATTTTGGTGAGGTTGCCAGTCTTATGATGTCAGTTCAGTGTGCAGCTGTGTGAACCCATATGTATCAATTTTTATGTATTAAATTTTTAAGACCTTGTAATCTCAGGATCCGGCGACATTTAGAAAATGTCTATTGTTCACCACAGGACATGATTTAAAGAGAAAAATTCTCGAGAAAACCAGCTCAGACCAGGAATTCCTAATATGGGTCTAGAGAATGACGACGTGATTTCAGAGGTCTGTTACCCCCAGCTCCTCCTGTAGTACACTGCAGTCTGTTGGATTGACCATGTTTGTCATATGGACATCATAGGTTGGCACAGAGCTCTTTTTAAGTTAGCACTGGGTCAGCATCAAATATCTTTGTGAACATCACTACAATCATGACCAGCATATCAAGACATGAATAAGCGAGTGATATCAACTGTAACCTGAGTGCATCCATGCACATTTTTCAACGAATTAACTCTGATAATACCCGTTGGCGTTTTGGTCTTCATCCTCAGTCGGTCACTGTAGATGTGAAGCTGAGGTGCCGCACCTGAGGGATTAGATGTATGCTCCGATGCCAAAGAGTCTTGTTCATGCGAGTGAAGATTCCTGAGTGAAGTGTTGGTATTGAGTGGACTTAATCGGATCAGCGGCGTACACCATGAATGCTGAAGACGGCTTGGCTTGCGGCGCTGAATCCTGCCTTGTCACACCTCTGTGGTTATTTGATTCACTAGAAGTAATAACAGACTTGCTCGTGAAAGATATTAAAAATCTAGCTCAGTGAGCTAACATGCCGTTTATAAAGCATGGCTGTGCTTGTGCTCATACACAAGAAACTCTAAAGGCAGGCAGGTGATGTGTGATTTTTCACGAGAATGAATCGAAATTATATGATCTTGTGTAGCTTTTCTGAAAGTTTCTAGTCCTGAGGAGGGTGACTTTGAGCCGTTCTCCAGCAGGCAAGGTTCAGGCAGCTGCTTAAATGATCGCCTCCCAGGAGGCAGAGCCCGATGAATGGCCCGGCCCCTGAGGGACCGCAGTAATAGATGTCTTAGAGTGCTTTCCTTCTCTTGCCCCTCAGGAGGGACGCTGTACTGGAAGCTGAGTGCACCCAGCAGCCCTAAATCTAACTCAGCCGTGCCGTCATGGACGTTACTGGCTCCTAGACATATAGTACCAGTCAAACGTTTGGACGCACCTGATGGAATATGCTTCTCATCTTAAAGGCATTTTGATGTAAAGGCTTCTGCTTGAACTCAGCAGTGATATAACAGTGATATAATGCAATATAGTAATTCAGTTTTTAGTAGTGATAATACAGAGATTCAAATGCAAATAGGGAAGACGATGCTTATGTATGAATTTTTTTCCAAAACAAAAACAACTGTTATTTTGCTGCTCACCGATTTATACGTAGATCTCCCACATGCACTTTCCAGTGTAGTCTTACAAAAGTGCCAAAGTTATTGCTTTTAAGGCCTTTTAAAGCTGTGTTTAAATGACATCCTATCATAGCAGCATAGAGCTTCGGCCTCTACTACTACACAGGAAATTGTTTTAACAGCTTAAATAAATAGTAGCACCAATTATCTATCATGTTTACACATTATCAGTGCATCATCTTTGACAGCCTTAATATATGTTTACATATATTTTCAACCCATCTGGAAAAGCAACCCTACTGGCTCTTTATTAAGCTGCTTGAGAGAATGCCAAGTATGTGTAAAGCTGGCTCGAGGCAAAGCGTGACTACTGTGAAGAATCTAAAACATAAGATGTAAGATCCTTCACCATTCCAGAAATATGAGGTTTTTACGACAGTGATGGTGTCGTCACTATTATTGTCGCTGTCCAATGAAAACCATGTATCTCCATTTTTGTTGATTTTTAGTTTTCTACACCATTCCAGCACACCAGCTGTCCTTTACATTGTGTAAAAATGTCAGGATGGATGGACCAATAGAAATGCTTTAAAATCACTTGGAACAAAATCTCTTTACATTGACTTACATTGAAAGGTAAGAGTGTTTTTGCCTTCTCCTGTAAAGTTAATATTTTGGAGATGCTTGTTTTTTATTGGACAGCGACGTTATTCTAAAATGTGGAAAATTATGCAAATATGGAAAATCACTCTATGAGCTGTAAGTAGGTGTGTCCAAACCTTTGACTTTATTATTCTTCATGTTATAGTTTCACACCCACAGACACGCACATGCTGAATGAACACGCTACATGACAGTGGCTGTGATTGGTCAGTGCAGAAGTCTCGTTCCATCACTGAAAGATAGATCAACCACAGAAGGTATGCAAGTTTATTAGCACATGAAGGTCATTTCAGTTTCACACAACCAAGAAAAAAGCGTGGACAAAAGGCAAAGTCTAGACGTGCAACCTAGCCACGCACGGTGGGGCTCGAGCCATTGTTGTTTCAATGGACGCTCAGACAAATTAGGCTGGCTTTGTATGCGCACTAAAGCAGATAAACAGTATCTATAGCTACTGCTCATCTTTCGTCTTGCCTGGGCCAAGCCTACCTCTCCACTCTGGAGCCTGACTAATAGAGCAGGCTCATCCCACAGCTGGAGCGGCCTGCCTTTGGCTAATTACAGCAGCCCCAGTGTGGCAGCCTGAGCCTGGACACTGGGCTGCTGGCTTGTCCAGCTGCTGTTAATGGGAGGTAAGTGTTTTTGCAGTGATAATGGCTGGCTCTCGTAGCTATGTGTGACTGATTATGGGTAGGCCTTTGTTCCTGGTCCATGTTTTCCTCCTACGTGGGCCATTCCATCATGCTAATGTACACAATCCCTGACCTGACACCTGTTCTGCATGGTCTCTGTCTGTCTCTTGCTGTATCACTCTCTTTCTCTCTCTCTCTCTCTCTCTCTCTCTCTCTCTCTCTCTCTCTCTCTCTCTCTCTCTCTCTCTCTCTCTTTCTCTCTCTCTCTCTCTCTCTCTCTCTCTCTCTGTAGTCCCTTTTATGTGCGCACTTGTCATTCTTTGTCTTTAATCCTTGGGCCTTGGAATCAGCATGTGTGTGTCTGTCTCTGCCTACTTCTTTGTCTTTATTTCTCTCTTTTCCTTTGTCTGATTCCTTCCATTCTCTCTCTCTCTCTCTCTCTCTTTTTCTGTGTGTGCCCATTCTTTATTTTCTCTCTTCTCTTTGTTCTTTTTTAGTTCTTTTTAATCTTTATTCCTCCCATTCGGAACCCGTTTTCTCTATCTGTCTCTCTGTCTGTTTCTCCCGGTCTCTCTCGCTCTTGCTCTCTCTCTCTTTCTGTCTTTTTCTCTCCCCTGATGTGAATGACTTGCTCACAGCTTGGCATTGTTGTAATCTGCGACAGTGCCTGAGAAGTGCTTTGTCTCTTCTCTGTGTTGAAAAAGTGCGGAGGCTGGCGAGACTGTCACGCTCATTTCAATAGCCAACATGGCATTTCCATTACGATTATATGTGGCACTGCCAGTGCCTGGCCGAGCACGCCCCGTGGCCACCTGGACGCATTAGCTCTCTCTCAGCCATCAGTCCACTCCCGTCAGTTGTCAGCATTTCAGCTTCAGACGGCTATGAGGCTACATAGTTAACAGCTCTGTCACTTGTGAGTGAAGCAGTAGGGTTTTATCCATAGTGACCTCATGCCAGCCCGGATGCATTCGGGGACATTATCAAAGGAGGAGTGTTCTGGTTGAAATATGAGTGAGGTAGCTCATTCAGTGCTAGTGAAGCTAAGCATGGCATTTGTGTTGGTATTTCCAGCCTTTAGTAAAAAAAGAAACATTTAATTAGTTGGCATGACTGGACAAAAAAAGCCCCCCTATTGGGAGCACATCCTAGTTTAGCACTCCTCCTTTAAGAAGCCTCATGAATATGGGGTCTGCCATAAAACCTGGTTTTAGGGATAAACAGTGTTCTGGTATGAGACATGACGGTACACAGCAGAAAGTGTGGTAAGTGGTATCACTGAAAGATAGATCAACCACAGAAGGTATGCAAGTTTATTAGCACATGAAGGTCATTTCAGTTTCACACAACCAAGAAAAAAGCATGGACAAAAGGCAAAGTCTAGACGTGCAACCTAGCCACGCACGGTGGGACTCGAGCCAAAAAGTGTGGTAAGTGGTACAGAAAATGCTAACTGTATGGAGAAATTTCCATTTCCAAAATCCCAAAAATTCCAAAAATCTTATATCTACAAAACTCTGTATATTAGTTTCATAGTGCTTACTGTGAAAATCAGTGTTACTGGGAAATAAGTCTTAAAACGAACTGAATAAAGAGTTAGAGTTATATTACTTGCCTCCTCCTTCATCTCTTCTTCTCCCTACCCATCTGTCTCTCTCTCTCAGATCCATGCCGTGACTTCCAGAGCACCATTAATGCTACGTGTGTGGTGAACGCACAGACCCGTAAGATGGAGACGTCAGCTCCTCCTTCCTCCTGCCCGCCGGAGGCCGAGCCTCTTTGTGCCAGTGATGGGAGGATATACAACAGCGAGTGCGAGATGCGGCGCACGGCCATTTTGAAAGAACGCCACCTCAAGAAGGTCCACTCAGGACCCTGCAAGAAGCAAGGTATACTGTCACTCCGAAATTTAAAAACAGCACTCAGAAGTTTAAAATCGTCACTCGGAAATTTAAAATCGTCACTCAGAAATTTAAAATCATCACTCAGAGATTTAAAATCATCGCTCAGAAGTTTAAAAACAACGCTCAGAAGTTTACAATTAACACTCAGAAGTTAAAAATCAACACTCTGAGGTTTAAAAACATCACTCTGAAGTTTGACATCAACACTCAGAAGTTTAAAAAGTTCACTTGGTTGCAGATTAATCACATTATCACATAATCAGTAAAATCACCGTGAAAGCTGCATAGCAGGACTGAAGTTACAATAGAATAAAGCTCTAGAATGTTATTTGTCATCCAGCCACTTCTTGTTGTTCTCACAGTGCTTGAAATATAGAATATAGAACATCGGAACATTTCTTTTATTGTCTTGTTTGTACTGTTTAAATCTACATTGTGTAAGTTATTACATAACACACATTATATAAAATTACAGAAATGAATATGCCAAGTGTTTTGACGAGTATTGTAGGTCAGTGTGAGCAGCGTTCCTCCTGCCCAGATAGCATCAGCTTCCACCCGCATGTGGCTCCCAAACTCCGATCAAGTGGCCCGCGGCGGCGTTTGATTTATTTTGTCATGGCTGCAGCGAGGAGGCTTTGGACAAATTAAGTCGGGTTAGCGGCGCTGTCATGCCTGCGCGATACCAATCTCCACAAATCCAATTTGCCTGTCGGGCGCTGGCAGGTGTATTGTGGCAGGACTGGATCTTCGGCAGTGATGAAAAGATCCTCCCCGCCTGGCTCTGACGCCTCGCGGTCACGCGCACACACAACAAGCGTGCCTCACTCGCCGTACAGTAGATTATTATTTGTGTGCGGAGTTGGTCCCAGTGTACAGTGATGGGCTGTTATGTCTGGGCTTCTGTGTCTGTCTCTGTGGGTTTGTTTTCATACGTTTTCAGGACAGAAATAGCCCACCTCGCCAGGACTGACAGAAGGAGCTTTTTACAAAAGTTGTGTTATTTTTTTTAAACTAGAAGGTGAAAACAGTCTTTCTTGTTACTGAGGTTAAGGCTAAGGTTAGGGTTAGGTTTAGGCTTAAGCTAACGAGTCCACATCACATTAGTATCACTTCACTAAAGGGATATCAAAAAATGAAAAATCAAAGACACGTGTTCCAAACCATGTTCCAGGGGATGTGGGAACACTTTTTCTTATTGGTTATTATGGCCCCGCATCACTGCTGCTTTGCATAAAATTGAGCTGAGCTCATCTTCACTGTGGCGATCAGATCGCTCGCATTGTGGTTGCTATGCTGCTCACTGCTCATCATCACTGTCTCTCATAGAAACTGGATGGCTTCCAGCTGCCTCGGCACTTTTGTCAAGTTTGAACACCCGTGGTCAAATGTTTAGTGCTGATTTTTGTAAGTGAAAATAAGAAAAACACATTCTCTACATACAACGTACCTGAATATGTGTATATATATATATATAAATAATATGTATGCATATATACATACATACAGGCCCCTTTCTATTTTGACAATATGTTAAATTCAGCAAATAAACATTAAAAAAGAAGTGTGTTTTCTGTTATTTTTACTTTTAAAAAATCAAAGTATGTTATTTGACCAGGGCCAAACTTACAAATAAGTATGTATTTGAATAGTTCTTTTGCAAAAAAAACAGGTATTTTAATAAGATTTTTTATTTATTTATTTTATTCCAGATAATATCAGTCAAACTGCTGTTGAGTTGTTTAGATTAAGTAAAATAACTTAATAAAATACATGTAACTTACACAATTGAACTGTATTGAGAGCCGTTTTTTTATTAAAATTTAGTTTTTTTGTTTAAGCAGATAACTCCAGTGGTCATTTCATGTTTCAGAGTTAAACAAAGCTGTGTAATGGATGCAAGTTTCTTTTAAGTGAAATATATAACATTCTTAACATAAAACAAGTAGGAAAAGTGCTGAAAATTTGCAACAGCAACAACCCATTAATGGGCAGTATTACACATCTATAAAATCAGACCTCGGAGATATTTAGGGCTGAATCTCAAATGGCTCACTGCTCCCTGTATAGTGCACTATGTGAGTAATGAAATTTTGGTTTAACACCAAAATATTGCATGTCCGGTATGGATTGTGCACACATGCCTGAATCCAAAGTGGTTATTTGTTAGACACACTGTGCTCTGTTTAGATGCAGTAGCCATTATTTTAAGACATACATGCTGCACTTTGTAGGCAGAAGGGAGCCATTAGAGATTCAGTTTGCGGCAGTGTTGCGTCAACTGACCCGAATACTGCGCACTGATTCTCTGAACGGATTTATCGAGTTCTGCTCGAGAACAGCACTGGCATCTCTGCATTTCTGCTGTAAACAGTGGTCTCGCAATGGCTTGACAATGGATAATAACGGCTTTCGTGACAAAACAAAATGCGCTACGTTAAGAATAACTCACGACCGTCAGCTCGTTTTTTTAAAGGATGGCGTTTCTGTAAATAAGTGTTTTATTTATACATACGTGTAGGACTTATGTATGATCTCACCTCCTGACAAGGTATGAAAGCAAGCGTATGTGTGTGTGATATGTATCACCTTATCTTACTGATTTGAATCACTGCTCAATTTCGAATCACATTCACTGGCTGGTTTGAATCATGTTGACTGACTGATTTGAATATGTTGCCGAACTGGTTTGAATCATATTAGCTGACTGGTTTGAATCATGTTAACTAAGTGGTTTGAATCACATTAGCTGGCTGGTTTGAATCATGTTGACTGACTGGTTTGAATCACATTAGCTGACTGGTTTGAATCACATTAGCTGATTGGTTTGGATATGTTGACTGACTGGTTTGAATATTTTGACTCACTGGTTTGAATCACATTAGCTGACTGGTTTGAATCATGTTGACTAACTGGTCTGAATATGTTGACTCACTGGTTTGAATCACATTAGCTGATTGATTTGAATCACATTAGCTGACTGGTTTGAATATGTTGACTATCTGCTTTGAATCACATTAGCTGGCTGGTTTGAATCACGTAAGCTGACTGGTTTGAATCATGTTGACTAACTGGTCTGAAAATGTTGACTCACTGGTTTGAATCACATTAGCTGACTGGTCTGAATCACGTAAGCTGACTGGTTTGAATCATGTTGACTGACTGGTTTGAATGTGTTGACTCACTGGTTTGAATCACATTAGCTGACTGATTTGAATCACATTAGCTGACTGGTTTGAATATGTTGACTAACTGCTTTGAATCACATTAGCTGGCTGGTTTGAATCATGTTGACTGACCAGTTTGAATGATGTTAACCAGTCGGTTCTCCCAAGAAAAACTAATCTCATTAAGTTCTAGAGAACTCAGTCCAAACCACGACAAGCTGGAGCTCTGAGAGATACAGTCTGTTCTCATCAGTATGTAGAGTCTGTCACATCTTTAAAAAGGCAGGTTGGGTAATGCAATCAAACGTAAATCAAGCACTGACTTGTACAATAACATAATAAGTCCCCTGATTTTCTCCATCCGATGAAAGGCCTCTGTAATTATAAAGCAGTACAGCTCGACTGTGACAGCTTAACACAGCTCTGAATAGAAAAAGATTCAAATCAATCTGAATGGAATTAGATAATTGATTAAATAATCAGGCACGGTAATTAATTCAAAACCCCTGAGTGAGTCAATATCAGCTGTCTGATTGTGCGAGAGAGAGAGCAAGAGGGAAGGCACGAGAGAGAGGGACAAGGTAAGAGAAAGAAAGAGGGATATAGAGTGAAGGAAAGTGAGAGGGAGAGAGAGGCATAGGACAAGAGAGAGAGGGAGAAGAGTGAGAGGAAAAAAGAGAGAGAGAGAGCAAAGGACAGTGTGAGAGGCTGAGTGAGAGCCAGGGAGAAAGGAAGAACGGTGGAGAGGAAGAGAGAAGGAGAAAGGGACAGGAGAAGAGAATGAGAGAGAGAACAGAGAGAAGAAGAGGAAGAGTGAGGATGAGAAACAGGAAAAGAGAGAAAGGAGAGCAAGAGGGGAGAGAGATGGACAATGGAAGCGAAGTAAGGAGAGAAAGTGCAGAGAAAGAGGAGAGGGAACGAGAGAGAAGGGAGGGAGGGACATCAAGATGGAAAGGGCGAGAGTAAGAGAGAGAGTCTATCACTCAGTATTGATTGCCAGATTGATTGCCAGAGAACCTGTTAGCATTATTCCCAGTTTTGTTGATGTGTGGTGTCTGTGTGTTTGCCTTCCCCAGAGGAGTGCCAGGAAGAGTGTAAGTTCAGCGCGGTGTGTTTGTTGGATCACGGAACGCCACGCTGCTCCTGTGAGCCGATCCGATGCGATGGCACCTACAAGCCCCTGTGCGGCAAGGACGGCCACACGTACCCCAACGACTGCGAGAGGAAGAACGCAGAGTGCACAACACAAACGCACATCCCTGTCAAACAGCAAGGGCCATGCGGTGAGTAGAGAAGTACTGTGGTGGAGCATAACAGGTGCTTTAAACGACTGTTTGGTAGTATGTGTGTATATGTATGTGTCTCGTGTATGTATGTTTATATGTATGTGTCTTGTCCTGACCGGTGAGTATATATGCTTAGTTTTTGTGTTATATCTGTTTGTCTGTGGTTGTTAATGTGTCCCTGTGCGGGTTAAAGGTGGTCATTTACCCTCATCACCATTGAGCCCATTGTTCTTACATTAGCTTCTATCAGACATGAAACACTGACACCATGTCTCCTTCATGTCGGTCATACCGCCAGTGCCAGTCGTCCACTCCTGTCCACTCCTTCCCCACCCCCGTCGTCTCATTCCTCTCTGATGTCCTTGTTGGCTGTCTTTAAAGTGTCTTCTTTCTGTTGCAGTGCGTCTCTCTGTCTGTCTTTGTCCGTGTGACGTCTGCTTCCCGGCTACCGCGGAACACAAACAGGGGGAGAGGTGAACCTTTCAACCTCTCTCCAGCCTGTAGGTCTCCATCAGGTGGCCCTCAAAGGGCCGGTTGGGTTGACATAACTGTTCTCTAGCTTTCTCCAGTTGTCCTCCACCATCTGTTTGTCCCGCTGTCTGTCTGTTCTGTGGAGTAGCCCTCAATTTCTCCCTGTAGCTCTTCTCTGGAGGGAAAGAAAGTGTCACAGAGGTTGGGAAACTTCTTGTTTTTGTGTATGATGTGTTTGCCTGGATAGTCCCCGCCCCACTGTTTTGACCCTGTAACCCCTGAAAATGTGGTCCTCTATCCTGCATGGCAAAGAGCATGCAGTCCTCTTTAGGGATGGGCATGGCCATTCAAATATACAGATATCCGAACTCATTCTAGGGATTTTTGCTTAAGCTGTACTATGTAACATTTGGGGATTTGGAGACCCCTCTGGTAGAAATGTGTAATTGCATGCAACGTGCAGAGGAATATTTTGTATTGCCAGTTGTGCTTCAGACCCCCAAAAGCAGATGAATCTGATGACTGTGAGCGACTTGAAAGAGTATTCAAAACTTAGACAAAACCTGGTAAAGGATGTATTCGGATGTAAGTGGTCACCATATCTTCGTCAGCATAATGTTTGTTTTGCATTTGAGACCTAAGCATCAAGCTGGGCGTTCTTTTTGAGTCTGTGCATGCAACGTTAAATATTTTAAGACTTAATGATGTGGTTTGAAAAACTCCTGCGAAATCTGCCCCGACACCTCTGACTTTTAATTTTTTATTTAGGCATTACAGATCAACTTGTAGCAGCTCACTTACACCACATTATAACATTTTTTTCTCCTGACTCAGTCATGCTACTTTCTTCAGTTTTAACAAAAAAACGTACATAATGCTGCTCTCAGTGGGTATTCTAATAAAGTGTGTTTAAGAAAAATAAAGAGAAATTGTATACTATCTTGTATGTTTTAAACAATTTTTTGACTACGTTTGAAAGCACTACAGAAAATTTTGTAGCCCGAGGAGCTGAAATTGCTTCTCACATTAATCAAAATATTAACATCTAAGTGAAGCTATATAAAGAAACATTTCAAATGAAAAGATGACGTATTTATTCAGTGTGAAGGCCTTTACAGACCAAACGCAGTATGACTAAACATAAAGGAAAAATGTGAAATATTCATACACTAATTTTTCATATTGTAACTATACACACCAGACGAAGCATAGTGTTTTTTTAATTTGTTTTAAATATTATTTTTAAGGATATTGTCACACCACAAAAAAAAGATCAGACATAATGTTTTCAAGTGCAAAAAGATATCCTGTGCTTCTCACGAAAGAGGCAAAAGGAAAAGCAGAAGGAGAACAGAGAGTTTCATTACCTCATTTAGAAGCTAGAACATTTTGAAGGCTTTTGTACACCTTGGTTGTCACCATGCCAACACCAGAGACAGCAGTGATTGGTTGAGTGAGTTCATGTTGCCTGTAAAAGTTTACAAAAATTAAGTACAGTAAAATAATGTTGAATTTTTGCCGTCCAGAAAATTAAATTTGGTGTGCAAGAAATCATACATGATTCATGTGCCATAATCGATAAGTAAATCACACGCACTGGTGTGTAAATGCCTCAAGTTTGTTGCTTTAAGCAGAAGTAATTCTTTAAATTGCTGTTAACTTAAATTATAAACGCCTAAACAATAAATGACTGTTAAACCTTCTTTTTTCATGTTTCTTAACAAGACACAATATATCCTCGTTGCCATATGTACTATACATTTAATAATATGTACAGTACTGTACATACTAAAATTAGGTTTAAAACACTGTAAAATTGGTATGAAGATAAAAAATATGAACACAGTAAGTAGTGATTTTATAAATGTCAATGTGTTTGTTTAATTATTTTCAAACCTCTCCTTGAGGAAGCCATGGTTTGGCTAATTAATACTTTGATGGAATTTAATAAATACTATAATACTTTGATGGAATTTAATAAATACATGCAATGAGGTGTCCAGGAGAAATCTAGAACCAAACTTTGTTCTTCCAACCAGCTCAGAAGATGTGAACTGCTTTTTTGGCGCACGGAACCAGATGCTCACAGATGAGGCTTGAGTAAAGAGCTTTAAGGCCAAAAGGATAATCCAAAATCACAGTCGAAAAAAACAGAAAGTCGAAAACCAGAGATCCAAAACTGAGCAAAGGGGCGAAGGTCATAAACGTAATACAGGTCGCACATGAAAATGAGATAACAGACATGAGGGAAACACTCAGTACGCACAACAAGGTGACGATACTTTGCGAAGTGTAGTTGCACACAGATTGATTATATACACAGAGAAAGGTGTGAGTGATTTAGAAGTCCGGAGAAGCAGAGCGTTGATAGGTGGATCGGCTTGAGTCCTGAGTCACTTGATGAAGCGAGGGGTTCTGGGAACTGTAGTCCGAGGCGGTTGGTTGGCTGTAGTTTCAGCTGGGCCAGAGGGAGGCATGACATTTTTTGAAAACAAGACATTCTTGTTACATTTTTACTGTATTTATGCTTATTTGCATTTATTCCATTGTTACACAGTATTTCTACTAGGAGAAACACACTAACTGCCAAGATAATCGGTTTTAAATAATGTACTAAAGTGTCTAAGGCTTTTTCACAGTACTGTGTATTCGAATGGCAAAAATGGTTAAAATGCCCATCCCTAGTCCCTTTAGCCCCCTGCCATTGTGACTCACCTGTTATCCCACAGAACACTCTCAAAACCGCTACACTAACTGAGCTTAGACTTTCTCTCCTCTGCTAACCACAACAACACCCACAGCTGCAGGAGCTGTGGTGACAGTTACTTATGAAAAAGAGCTACATTTTCTGTTTTGCTGTCTTTCTTTCTCTTTCTCTCTTTCTTTCTCTCTCTTTCCTCCTCTCCACAGTATCACGCACTAAGACTCATTAGCATTGTTTTGCCGTCTTCTTGGAAAGATGCATAAATTATCATGTAAAATGGCAGAGCGCTTATGTATTTTGCTTTAATTCATTATTTCTGACAAAGTAAATGGTTCGGTCTTCTCTCACATAGTTTCGCCAGCAGCAAGTTACAGTACGCTTTTTTTTCTTTTTCTTCCCCCCAAAAAAGAAAATATTTATTTAAATTTCATGTTTTACAAACAGCTCCAGAAACACCTCTTGGATTTAATTAAACATCAAAAAGCTGAGCGGTGGGGCTGAGGCGGGCTGCGCTGCGTTAGCGCAGGGGGAGATAGTGGGCACTCAGGGGAGGGACGGCTGTGCTCTGGACACCTGCAAACAGTTTGATGTTTAATTACACAGCGCTTCGTCCTTTGTTTTTCTCTCCCCTCCCCCCCCCCACCCCCGCTCCCCCCGGCCTCGGCCTACCCGGCTGGGTGTATTACCGAGCATGCGGCA
The DNA here is from genome assembly GCF_904425465.1 of Colossoma macropomum. Lineage (NCBI taxonomy): Eukaryota > Metazoa > Chordata > Actinopteri > Characiformes > Serrasalmidae > Colossoma > Colossoma macropomum. Next base: position 10,887,909 of record NW_023494802.1, on the reverse strand, counting down.
CTGAGTGCGTGAGGCTGCGCGCGTCCAGCTTTCAGAAGTTCCAGTCTTTTAACAGCCTCTCAGATCCACAGCCGTGACAAAGCCTATTTCTCCTGCTGAGGGGGAGCATCTAAACGGACCCCTCATCACACACTGATCAATAGCAGAGGCAGTGTGTAGGTGTGTGTGTGTGTGTGTGTGTGTGTGTGTGTGTGTGTGTGTGTGTGTGTGTGTGTGTGTGCTACAGGCACCATGTGGAGTTTAAAAGCATGTCGATGTTGATCTAAGTTCATGACACGGTACACACACTTCCTGTCATCCTTGGAGAGAGCCAGAAAACTGAGAGAGAGAAAGAGTGTGAGAGAGAGAGGGAAAGATGGAAAAGAAAGAAGGAAATATATTCAAGAGAGTAAGAGGAAGATGGAGGCAGAGAGAGAAGTGGATAAATTGAGAGAGAGATTGTAAAGAAAGAAGGAGCAGAGAGAGAGAGATTTAGGAAAGAAAGAAAGAGTAAATATAGAGAAAGAGAAAGGCAGAGAGAGATAGCGGAGAGTAGTGAAAGAAAGAAAGAGTAAATAGAGAGAAGGCAGAGAGAGGCAGAGGAGAGAGAAGTGAAAGAAAGAAAGAAAGACAAAGAAAGAAAGAGAAACAGGTAAGAAATGTAGAAAAAAAGAGCGATAGAAGTGAGAAACGAGAAGAGAAAATACAGAGTATCAAGAGAGAAAGAATGGAGGAGAGAGGTGATAGATAAGGCAAAAGAAAGATACAGAAAAGAAAAAGAGAGAGAAGTGTAGAAAGGCAGGAGAGAAAAAAGAGAATCAAGAGGAAGATATATATATATATGAACACAAGAATGAAAGAAACGAAAGAAAGGAAGAGGAAAGGAATAGGGAGAGGCGGAGAGAGACAGATTGCGTAAGAATAGCGAGAGAATTAGAAGAGAAGAGAGAGGTACAAAGACAGAAAGATAAGAAAGAAAGAAATAGAAAAAGAGAGAAAGAACAGACAGAGAGAGAGGAACAGAGAGAAAACAGAGCTGTGATTCAGGAGGCCCAGCTGCTCCCAACCAAACAAATGTGACCCTCTGAAAGAGGGGCGATCCATACGAGGTCAGAGAGTGGACGCGGTCAGTGCAGTAAGGGTGTGTATCTGAACGTTTGTCCATTATTCAGTCTACAGCAGCTCACTGACACTAAAGCACAGCTGCTATCAGGAGCCTCTCCTGTCTGCTGCTTGGATGCTGGAGACACCTTGAAGGCAGCCATAGAGGGGCCTAACAGTGTGTAATGTCAAGAGGATTTGGGAAGTGATGGGGGCATGAAAGAGAGAAAGAAAAGGAGATAATGTGCCGTCAGAACTGTCAGTGGGCCTGTACATAGTCTTACTGTGTTCCACTGTAATATGAGGTCAGGTCAAGCCTCAGTATCCATCAAAGACAGAAAGAAGGAAAAGGACAGAGAGAGAACAGGCTGATCCTTTGTGCTCCGGATGCTTTCGAACTTTGAGTCAGAGTGAAAATACCCCCGGTACGAGACACACCTAGCCCTCCGTCTCTCTCACTCATGCTCATACACCCTTAAAGGGCCCGTATCCTACATTTTCTTGTAGTTTATTTTTTGCAGCTTTTGAAGTTTATGTGGGTTTTTGTACCGAAAACGGTCATAATTCTTTTTTACATTACTTCTCCTTATTCTTTAGAATTAAACAGGCTGTTTTTGTTACTGTGCCTTCAAGAATCATATATTTAAATGAGCTCTGTTCTGATTGGCTGCCCTGTATTGTGCCTCATTCAAAAAGCAGTCAAGTCTGAAACCCTCCTTATAACTTCAGTGTGAATGGGCGGGGCTAGACTACTATAGGCTGAATAAGCGGAGTGTATATATACACATATATATATGCTATATAGTATATACAGGGAGATTCACTCGAAAGAGGCACCCGAATATTCTGTTGTAACTCCCGTTAGGATGAAGCAAACTGAACCCCAAAAAAATATGCTACATACCTTGACGTAAGTGTGTAATCGATTGCATCACATGCAATGCTAGAAGTGATTTCCGTTTTCTGCCAGACACATGAAGGGGTACGGGGGTATGCGCCCGGAAGTTGCAATTGGACATTAAACGTTGCGATGCCTGTCCGGCGTCTGCCTCATCACTCCATCGCAGAGGCATCCCAGCTTGTTGGAAGCCCCATATACTGAGGAGCACATTGCACGTTGTTTCATTCAGATTGCTTCATCCTAGCGAGAGTTATTACAGAATATTTGGGGCCTCTTTCGAGTGAATCTCCCTGTATATGTATAATATGAATAGTATATATATATTAAAATATGTAAATGACCTCTGTTGTGATTGGCTGCCCTGCATTGTGCCTCTTTCCAAAAGCAGCCTAGGCTGAACCAGTCCTTATATCTTCATTGTTAATGAATAAGGGCTAAAATGCTGAAGGTTAAATAGATGGATATGAATGAGTCTGTGTTAATGACATCACAAAAACAGTTCATTCAAAACAGGCTGTTTTTGCAGCTTAATTTCAAAGTGTCATTCTTTGTCAATACATAGATAATTGTGGACTAAATAGCGATTGGTACATTGTGAAACATTTCTGACATATCAGAAAAGACCCTTTGTTTTTTCTTGGTATGGGCCCTTTAAAGGTATAAGCCAGAGATGTTCACCTTGATCTCTGTCTGCCACATCTGTATCATACTGCAGACATTCATTCCGACACATTTTTCTGTACAGAAAACCTGCTATAAAACATTTATAGTAGAAGCCAGTGAGCCGTTGCTACAGGAAGAGACTGCATTAAAAGATGTGAGTGTTTTAAGACAATTATTAGGTTTCTGCACACTGCACAAGATGGTTCTTCAGAGGTTTGTTAGTAAAGAAAATGGTTCTATGTAGAACCATGAACATTCAAAGAACCCTTTGCATGAATATAGAGTTCTTTGCTTAGTTAAAGGGTTCTTCTGATTGATGGAGAATGTGCTGTGGATGGTTCTGTATAGTACCTTTTTGTATATAGTACCTTCTGTTGTCACAATGTCAGGCTTGTTATAACAGAAGAACAAAAAGCCAAAACCATTATTTCCTTCTCCTGAAAAGCTCCCACTTCAGAGATACAAGATTTTGACAGCAACAGTTCATAACTATATTATATAATTATTTATGCTATTATAAACTATTAGATAATGATTAAGTTACTGTTTAGTATGGCTTAATTTTATAAATATTATTTACTTTTAAAATTACTGAAATAAACCTCTACAGCCACTCTACTAGCTTCAGAATTAGGGCCTTTTAGCATTAAAGACTCCCTCCTCTCACTCACATCCACGTCCTCCTGCAGCATTCGTGCTGCCACTGTAAGTCTAGGCTTTTCTGACACATCGGATAAGGCTCTGTGCAGCGGTTAACACAAACGCCTGTCCAACACATTTCCACCTACGGGATGAGCTCGTAACAGTCTGAGAGAGAGGCACTGCTGCTCCCTGTTTCAGCGGACTGGAGCTCAGTGGGCGAGCGAGGCTAATTATGCAATAAAACAGCAGCCAGGCTCTATCTCTCTCGTCACATGTGGCAGCAGCCGTGCGACATTGATACTGTACATACTGTTGACCCAAATAAATTCAGTGTAGAGAGAGGGTGGATTTCTCAGGCCTAAAGACCCCACATACCTGCCACCACCTCTCTGCCTCTCCGCTCTCTCTCCCAGTGCAGTGACTCATAAAGACTAACAATGTGAGATGTCGTGCTCTAGCTGGTTGAACAGAGCAGCTGAAGACTCCTGCGCCGTAGGTGACAAGACACTCTGATTAATACTGAGCATTTGCATGTTTATTTGATTAGCATCTCCGGCTGAAAATGACACCACTGTGAACACATATTATTTTTACTCCGAAAAAAAAAGAGGCAAAACAATAAGAAGTTAAGCGGCCATTGAGCGGCACCAGGCCTGGAGTGCTCTGGGTAATGAATCCAATTAGAGGTGCAGATCGGAGAGCCAGGGTAACGCGATTATATTTAGCTCGACCCTCGGCAGCTCGCTGGGAGAGAGAGGGGAATCTGGGTCACCGTGGTAACTGAGTGGAAGCCTTCACCAGCCAGTGTGTATATGTATGTGTGCGTGTATTTGTGTTTCTGTCAGGGGTGTGAATCTCAGCTCGCACAATTGTTTGAGTTGAATTTTTAGGAGGTGATTCATCTCAGATTCACAACAATTTGATTTGATTATTTTGGCAGCATTCAGATTTACTTTTACTAAAATGTGCTGAACATGTAAATATGTCTGTTCTTGTGCAAGATAGACAGTAACACTACAGGTCGACTTATAATGTTGGGGTTGTTTTATCTACCATAAACAGTCATAATTAATTTTTAGCTGACCACTCCTCTGTACCCTTTAGAACTGAACAGGCTGTTTTTGTTACTGTGCCTTTAAGACTCATAAGCTCTGTTCTGATTGACTGCGCTGTATTGTACCGCATTCAAAAAGCAGTCAAGTCTGAAACTCTCCTTATAGCTTGAGTGTGAATGAGCGGGGCTAAAGTACTATAGGCTGAATAGGCATAGTGTGTGTATATATATACATATATATATATATATATAATATATATATGTATATTATAGTATTGTTGTGTGTGTGTGTGTGGAATTTTTGTTACATCTGTGTGTGTATATATATATATATATATATATATATATATATATATATATATATATATGTATATATATACACATTATATAGATTTCTGCCTGCGTCATGCTAATATTTTCCCCTCTCTCTTCTGCTTGTGCCTACACGCTATATATGCATGCGTGTTGTTTTTCATTTCATTTTAATATTTGGACTTTGGACTGCTTGGACTAAAGCAAAGAATATTCAGTCATATCCATGATATGGGCCCTTTAGCCTTTAACAATGTCCCATTCACTCTGTAGTCCATACGGTCCATTTATGGAAACTAACCTGTAAAACAGCCAGTTACGAATTCATTGTTTTTGTGATGTCACTTAAAAGTAACATATTTACATATTTCCGCCTGTTCAGCCTACAGCAGTTTAGCCCCTCCCATTCACTCTGAAGTTATAAAGAGTGTTTCAGCCCGAACTGCTTTTTGAGGCTCAATACAGGACAGGCTGTTTATTTATGTACATCAGTCTTAAAGGCACAGTATCAGAAACAGCCAGAACAGTTTTATTCTAACGCATAAAGAGAAGTTGGGAAATAGTCATGTAAAAAATTATAAGTGGAAAAAAGATAATTGCAAGAAAATGTAAGAGACTGACCCTTTAACCCATTTTACATATTTCTATGTTTGAAATTAGCCTGATCATTTTATTTTGTCCAAAATAATGAGTGTACAGTTTAATTATTGTTACAGTACATCATAATTAGTTCTAATGATATAGAAAATTGGTGCAGTTGAGTTTCCACTTTCAGATCAGCACATTGTGGTGCATTTTACCACCCTAGTTTCTGTGTTAATATGCTTATGTACAGCACAACTGTCCAGTACAGTCCACTGCCTCCTTTCCCTCCCCGTCTACCTGCCTTCTTTTTCTCTCCTCTGTTCAAAGCTCTGTGTGTGCTACTTAATGCTGGTCTGGGGGAAATCTGTCAGCTCAACCACATCTTCTTCCTGCATTAATGTGCGTCCTCCATGAAATTGTGACTTATGTTGTCACCCCAGCTTATTTTCACTCCTCTTTATTCTTCCCTTCGCTCCTCGGCCCGGTTCATGGGGCTTCGACTCGCTCATTGCCTGTAGGTTAGGGGAGGGCAACTGAATTAGTTGCTTGTTTAAATTCATATGGTGTGGAGGGAAAAGTTTGTATGCCCTTGCAGCCATTGCTTGGTGATAAGTGCTCCGTCAAAAAGCAAACAGCGCCTCGGGGGGGGTTTCTGCCTGCGTCGTGCTAATATTTTCCTCTCTCTCTTCTGCTCGTGCCTACACGCTAATAAATGTTTTCCCCTGAGCCTTAGGGAGGAAGAGAGGAAGAGAAAGAGAGAGAAAGGGAGAAAGAGAGAGGAGGGGAGGGTGTGTATGTGGTAGCACCTCAGAGATACAGCAACAGAAGTCACAGTCTGTTCTTGCAGTATTCACTGTAGAAGTGTGTTATTTTGCATTAAGCATAAGCTTTTGATGCGTAATTAAAAGTTCACGGTTTTGTTGGTCGTACTAATAGTGATGATTAAGGTCTGTGAGTAGAAAGTTATGATGTCTGCTGTCCGTCAGTCCTACACTGACAGTTAGGTCAGGGGTAAACAACCTGTCAAAGAGTGCCGACCAAACTGCAGTCCACAGTGGTTCTGATGGACTGGAGCGTGAGGGTGGAGATGATTAGCCTGTTTTCCTGTTATTAAGAAATGTTTTTTTCTCCAAATGGCTTCATAACTTCATTTGCACAGTGGTTCTGATGGACTGGAGCGTGAGGGTGGAGATGATTAGCCTGTTTTGCTGTTGTTAAGAAATGTTTTTTCTCCAAATGGCTTCATAACTTCATTTGCTAACTTCTCTCCAAACACCACACACAGTGGTTTTGCTGCATTAGCATTCCCATTGGCAGTGAATCCGTGTTTTATGCAGCTGTCATCATATTTTAGATTGAGTGATGCTTTTTTGTGTTGGAATCATTTTCAGTCCTGTCTTTGGTGTTTCTTTTTTGAGTTCGCAGCCCAACTTAAAAGTTTCTTATTTTTTGAGTTGTTCAGTTACACTAGCCATCAACTGAAAGCAGCCAATAGCAACCTGCAAATGTACACAAGACCATACGGAGATGTGATGTAGGCCGATATGTTTAAAATGATGTAAAATATACACATTTTAATGGAAAAATACTAAAACCTTATGATATTAATAACAATTACAATATAATGATTAGCAATAATAGCAATACATTTTAGCAGTTAGGCTCCCCTGTGATCACTCCTGCATTGTTGTGGCCTGGTATCAAGAAATGGTTGTCTGCCCAGTACCGTTCCACCGCACAGTGGTTGAGAACTCCTGTTTTAGGTTATGCGTCACCCGTAGGGTTGCCATGTGTCTGATTTTGAGGTCCTTTGTCCAGTGTTTGGATGGTACTCTGTACCGGACGTTAAAGTGTCCGGCGGAACCACTCTCTAATGCATTCCATCAGTTGAAATAGATAAAGTGCCGTTCTATTCCTGTCATTATGCCTCTCTGTCTCTTGCATGGAGACACGCGCAGAGATTTTCAGTTGTGGTGTAGGTGCGTCATCAACAGTGGCATTGCTGTTTTATGTGTAGGCAAATATAGGCTGCATTATGGCGTGCTACAGGATAAACCCAAAGGCATCAGTTATGCATCAGACAGCCTAAAACAGGTTATAATATAATAGGTTGTTTTCACATGGTTATAATTACAGTAAGTATAATAGTAGTGGGCTGGAAAATATATTTGTACAGCACTTAATTGCTTCGAATTCAACCTATACTGTTTATGCATTATTCCTGTATTTTCTTTAAGTACAAAGAAAAATATAAAAACAACATAAAATGTAAAAATAAACCAGAAAATTATCAAACTGTTTTCAAACACGCAAAAAAGATGAGAAGACGTGATAAAAGAAATATTAAATAAGGGCTGTCCAGTTTTAGCACAGCTGAAATCTGGCAACCATAATTGCACAGTCAGTTATGTATGTGGCATGAAGCAACGTTGACTGTCTATAACATTTCCTACAATGGCCATAATATGTCTGTGGTGATTAGCATTAGCAGTCGACTAACAGATTAGAAAAATTAAGATGAAACATCAGGAAGAATGTCTTTCCGAAAGACGTTTCCAGATAAATGTTTGGATTTGCATGGATACAAGGACCTTCTCAACGTCACTCAGGCACACAAAACTGGATCAACAGACGAGTCAGAAACTTTGCGTCCTGCTAGCAAAGAAAGGAAAGAGAGAGGTTTTGATTCGCTGCTACATCCAGCTCAGAGTGAAGCGTCTCCTCCTTCTCGTCCAGAATGGTCTTATCACAGTTCACATGTTGCCAGTAATCCTGATCTGAAAGACGAGGCTCAGGAGATGCACATCTCCATAGGCATAAGCTGTAGCTTTGTGGTTCCATGCTAACATGCTACACTGTCTCCGCCTCCTCCACACATGTTGAAATGGATGGCATTCCGTCATGGGGGGCTTAAAGACCCCCCATCGCTGCACAGACTGCCTGGCTGGAGCTCGACAGCACTGTAAACCTGGTTAATGCTAAAAACCCCATTAGCTTGTCAGACACAGTCTTTAAGTCTCGCCTAATGGAGGCGAGTGAGAGGCAGTGCTCCTCCTGGATGGGAGACAGGTATCGGGACGGGTTTTGACAGCCTGCAGTCGCCGGCCCTTCAGCTCGAGATGCTGAGGAAGAGCAGCAGCTGTGGGAGCTGTCAGCACCCATAATTCCCACGAGTCCCATCTTGACAGTGGAGTTTGGGGCTAATTAAAGCAATAGTTCTGTGAAAAATCAAATTTACACAGTTCTCCCCTTACCCCGAAACTATCACATCAGCCGAGACACGTTTGCTGTCTGAAGTTTGCTTCTTTAGGTTTGCACTGGAGCTAGAAGGCTAATGTAGCTAACGAGTAATGTAAGCTTATGACCCCTGATAAGCCAATCACCAGTGTTGGATGTAACGTGGTGCAAAGTAACACATTACAGTAATTTGATTACTTTTTCCTATAGTAAAGTAACGGATTACAGTTTAGATTCTTGTAATCCCATTACAGTTACTGACTTACAAAGAATTATGTTACCTGAGTTTCTCATATGTCTCTGAGAGAACACTGTTACACATTTTGAAACATAAATTCTGTTTATGTACATGTAAAATTACGTTTTGTTGATTTTTGTAAATAAAAAGGCACATCTTCTACAGAGAACACACTTCTGCGCATTTTAATGCAGAGTTACTGTTTATCTGCTGAATTTAAGATACTTATTTTATGATTTTTTTCCCCAATTTGTTCAATTTAGCAAATAAACAGAAATTGTGAGCTATGTTTTTCATGCGACAGCTGACTACGCAACTCTGATTGTGAATATGAGCAGCGAGAGTGCCAAAATGCCAAAAAACCCTCAATTAATGTGTCGAAGCTAAAGTGTAAAACTCCCCTTGCTAAAAAAGAGAGAAGCCCAGATTTCACCTAAACCTGTCAGACTTTCACAAGCAGCTCTGTAAACTATTTTATATGCAAAGATTTCATTTCAAGTTTTTGGACTTTTATTCTACTGAGACATTTCTACGTTTTCAGACAGCATCAGCATGATCACGCTTAACAGGCTGTCTTATTCAAAGTAAAGACAGTTATAATGACATAAATGTTTACAGTGACTTGATGTTTATTTCTAAATAAAGTACTGACAGGACCGCTGCGTTTACCTTTGGAACTACTTTCCAGTTGGTGTGGATGTATGTGGGTTTTAGAGAGTGACTCAGAAGTAGTTTAGTCACTTTTTAACTTTTATCAATGTAAATGAACAAATATACCTTGCACAGATGTAAACAGCCATCTCGAAGCATCAGTTTGGTCTGGACTATTTCTGTAGACGACAGTATGTCATACAGTGTCATTAAATAAACTAATCTGAGATTATTTTTTTCCTATTCTCCACCTGGGCATGCACACCTATTCCATTAAGAGTCCTTGGGCAAGACTCCCAACTTTTACATTAACCTACCTCTGTAGCTTGGTTAAATTGCAAGTTGCTCTGAATATGAGAGCTTCTACTAGTTATTAGCTAAATTAGCCTCTTAGCTCCAGTTCTGTAACTAATGAAATTTTTTTGGGAAATGTGGCATGTACTAGATTTACAGGCAAAATTGTGTCCATTTTCTTATTTGTCAAACTTCAGCAGAGGGCATGGAGAATATAGTAAGGCGGTAACAACACCAGTGATACGCAAGACCCCTCGGCACCTGTTGGCAGGAAGGGTGTGGGGTGTGTATGTGTGCACTGGGGCGTGTGTGAAGGCTGTGGCTGGTGTGACGGGAGCTATATTTGCGCTTGGCGAGCCACGTCTCCTCTTTAACACCCCCGGCCCACCATGCCTGATCATAGCAATTAGCCGGTTCTCAGAGTCCCCGCCGCTCTCTCACACCTTCTCATTATCAGGCCTGCTTTTGTACTCATGCACACGCATTCGCACTGAAAAACGCGTGGGCTCCCTGTTTATCTACATCTGCTACTTTTATTTCTTTCTTCCTCTTTTTCTCGTTTTCACAAGCCACTTTCTAGCACTTCCCCGCGAACGGAGCCCAAAAACTTCAGATGTGGTTGCTGCGTGTGTCTAGTCTCCCAGCGGCTGTCCCGCAGAGGCATATGGCTGTCAACCCTCTACAGCTGGAGTCCTTGAGCAGTGGCTGTGCAGCGCAGGCCTCGGGGACGACAGCCTGCGATTTCAAAGAGGCTTCCGCTGCCTCTGAAAAAAGGTCTCATTTTTTACTGAGAGAATATGCAAGCCATCTCAATTACCAAAGCTTGCCTCGGCTGCTGGAAGTTTCTACAAAGTCTGTAATCGCGGCTGCATGTAAGATTATTTTTCAGAGAAAGAACTTTTCCCTCTCTCTTTCTTTTTCCTTCCCTCTCCGCTCTCACTCTCGCTTTTCCTTCCCTTCCTTGACTTAATAAATCTGCAAGAATTTCTCCCCTCCAGAGGGACTGAGAAATCGAAAAAGGGGGGAGGTGGGCGTTGGGGGGGTGAAGAAAAGGAAGAAAGAAAGAGGTTTTCGGTTATTCTTTCATCTTTTTTGGGGAGGGAGTGGGGAGGGGACAAAGACAGACAAAGCGTTATCGGAGGCTGCAGTTGCGTTTTCGGAGCCGCGCCCTGGGAAATGGGTCATTCCAACCTTTCAGAAGGCCATGAGTGCTTACTGATGAGCGCGCTCCCACCGTACTTCATCCACAGTCGCAGAGGAGATGCGTGCGGAGAGGAGATCGGGGCAAAAGCCTGCTTTGAAGCCCTGAGAAATTAGGCCCCGCTCTGCGGTTTACATATTTATGCACCAATTGAAAGAAATTTTAATCCCTCCTCCCTCAAAACACGAATCAATAGCTGTGTTCCGCCACTTAAGCTAAGACATTCTCCTCTCTGTAAACACCCGCCTCTCTTCTGTCAGTGTTGCCAAGCATTTCAGCACACTAATGTAACGGGCAGGAAGGTGACCCGCAGCCTTCCGCTCATACAAATAAAGGTGCCAAAAAGGGCCACAGAAGAGACACTTTTTTCTTTAAAAAACGTTCAATTCAGAGTTCTTTAAGTCATTAATTTTGAAAATGAGATTAAGGGACGCCCACATAATGTAAAGTTCTATAGCGATTAGAGATTAGTCCAGACCTTTTTTTAAGAACGTGGCTGTTCAGGCCAGGTTAAGGCTTAGATGTATGAACAGCTTTAGCAGTTAGCTATCCCTTAGAGGTCTACAATTACTACTGTACATCCTACTTATATTACATAATTATCTGACTGCATAATTACATGGTTAATAACATCATGAATTATATTTATGTTCTATATCAACAGCTTTGAGTCAGGTTTGAGTTTTTCCTGTTTCAGTGTCAAAAATAACCTTGGCCAACAGGTAAAAAATGAGCTGCGCTCCAAAGCCTAGGCTGCAGCTGTGATAGGGCTCTCATTGAAGACACCTCCTTATTAGCCTATTGGTCACACAAATGGAAGAGTCCTAACGAGGCTGCGTGATGACGTCACCACAAAGGTCCACTTCTTGCAATTGCGGCATGAAACGTGTAAGGGGACTGGTGAGAGACAATGGAGCCCATTGCATTGTGTTTGTTGCTGTGGTAGCTAATACATCAACAAGCTTATGTAGTACGATAAACTACATATATGCAAATACCTCTGATTAAAATATGATATCAGTGATCCATCCTGAGAATTTGTTGATGTTCCCTTTAACTAGATTAAGTCTGCGCCAGAAGAGTATACATGGCTTATAGGCTGGCCGGAGTGAAACATATCAGTGCGTAGAATGAGAGATTTTGAGAGTTGCAGTGTTTTCTATCACTGTATAAAAGATGCACAAGCTTCTTTTATTGCTGGATGTACTGTGGGTTTTTCAGTGCGCACATGAGCTAATTCACCTCATTTAGAGCTCAGTTGAGCTTAGTACACACTTATTATTGATTTGTTTAGTCAACAGTAAAACGCATCTGATGTGTGGCTTATTCACGCTTTCTTGTTTATTAGACATTTTGTATGACGAACTTAATACAAACCTGTCAGTTTTCAGCTGATAAATCCTGTTTTGTACATAGGAAATAAATGCAACAGCAGTGAGAAATTACATGATTATCGGAGAGCAACAGATCACGTGGCAGAAGCAGGCACATTTTACATAGTCCTTAAAGGGGTGACCATAATTTAAGTATGTTTATTTCTATAGTTAAAAATCTATACAGCAAGCAGCAACAACATATTCAAAGTGTTTACTGGTAACAGCGCAAATGAACCGAAGCTTACCGAGCGGTACACAGGATCACTGTACTTACTTCTTTGAGATGCACTGAGCTCTATTCTTATCGTTCAGTGATTTTAAATGCTCCCACATGTGATTCTTGGGCATCTTTGCTCCTTTAGCTTCAGTGGCCATGTAGAAAGCAGTGCAGCACGTTGCGCTCTGTTAGGGCTCCGAGGTGATGTGCATGCCCGGCATGAGTTTATGTTGTGTTCAACTAAATCTTAAGCCTCAGCTGATGAAATTTAATTTGATTTAGGCATCAAATTTTTGTATTAAATAAAGACAACACTTTCTAAAACAGACAATCGAAAACAAATACTCAATTCAGATTATTTGGACCAGCCCTCAAAGTCTCCTCTTCTTTTTACAAATACAAACGTGGGATCAATTGATCGTTTAGAATCCACACTTTTGACAGAATTTCTCCTCTTGTTTTAATAGGCTGACGAGAAATAATCAAACGTAATGTAAGAAGAGGCGTTTCAAGCCGTATAAGCCATGAGGGACCAGGGAGGGTTAATGCTGAGTTAGTGCTCGCCTGTACTGACGAGTGTTTTGCTGGGCAGGATTACAGCAAGCTGCTGGTGGGGTTAGAGGGGGGTTACATCCATGCTGACTGCCCTAGCTACTCAAAACCCTTGAGACAGGCTGGGGCACGTGGGGGTCACAGAGCATTGGAAAAGAGCCTGCTAGATTGATTCTGTTAAGGAGAGGAAAAATAAGCTCATTTAAGAGACAAATTAGCATGTTTTCCTCTCTCTCAGCTGTTTGGTTTCTAAATTAGGCTGAAAAGATAACAACAGGCTTATCAAAAGAGGGTTCTGTGGCATTTTTATTGGCTACTTTGCTTATTTTCTGGTTGTTAGTTGAGAAAAGAAAGACAAAAGGCAGTTTATTTGCTGATTTATCATAAGGCTGTGTGAAGGTAGGTGTATGTGTAATATTGACTGCATCCATGCGTCTGTAATGAAATCGAAGACTCTTGCAGGGAGCAGACAGCATGATGGCGTCTAATCCGGGAATAATTACAGTAATGACGGCACCACGGGCAGCGTGAGTAGAGAGCGTATAGACACACGCGCACTCACCAATAACAACAGTGCACATATACACCGATATAAATGCACGTACACGTCCCGCTGAGTGAGGCAGCACAAACAATTATCGAGACAAAAGATGTGCACCATCATACAAACGTGTAGAAGCAGACAGCACGCCCACTCCAACACGCGCCGCACAATTAGTCCGAGAGCTAAAAAGCACAAAATACAAACACGTTTGCAAAAAAATCCCTGTGGTTCACTCCACACACACACACGCCCCCACCCCTGCCCCCCCACACCTAATGAAGTTTACAGCGAGCGGTGTTGCTTTTTGTCTTTGCGACTCTTTCATCATTGTGTGAAAGTGCAAAGCACCACCCACCACTACCTCCATCCCACCCCACGCCCCCCCACCAGCATACAAATGAGCCGCACTTTGTTGCGCTAATACAGCCTCGTCTCCGTCTCCCCCCTGGAGACCTCCGCACGTCCCCACCGCCAAAAGGTTCACCGTAACTTCTGCTTTTGAACATGTTTTTTTAATCCTCACAATAAAGAATTGATTGGAAAATAACGAGGCAGTGATGAAAAGGGTTTTCGGTCGTGTTGTGCTGGTTCACTGCTGACCCAGTTCCCTCTCTCTCTCTCTCTCTCTCTCCTCCATGTACTTCTCTCTCTGTCTCTCTCTCCCCACCTCTCTCTCTCTCTCTCTCTGTTTCACTCCTTCTCTTTCACTCCAACTCTCTATCCCACCTCTTTCTCTCTTTCTCTCTTGCTCTGTCTCATTCTCTCACCCCCTCTCCCTCTCTCTCTCTTTCTGTGTTAATCTCTCTCCCCACCTCTCTTTCTCTTACTCCTCTCTTTCTAGCTCTCTCTGTCTGTGTTTCTCTCACCCCTCTCTCATCTCTCTCTCTCATCCCTCTCTCTCATCACTCTCTCCTTCTCTCTCTCCCCACCTCTCTCTCTCTCACTGTTTCACTCCTTCTCTCTCACTCCAATTTCTATCCCACCTCTCTCTTTCTCTCTTGCTCTCTGTCTCATTCTCTCACCCCCTCTCCCTCTCTCTCTCTTTCTGTGTAATCTCTCTCTCCCCACTTCTTTCTCTCACTCCTATTTCTAGCTCTCTCTGTCTGTTTCTCTCACCCCCTCTCTCCCTCTCATCTCTCTCTCTCATCTCTCTCTGTATTTCACTTTCACTCTCTCTCTCTCTCTCTCTCTCTCTCTCACTGTTTCACTGTCTCTTTCTCCCCATGTCACTTATCTCTGTCTTTCTCCTTCTCTCACCTGTGTCTCTCTCTGTCTCTCTTTCTTTCAACTCTGTCTCTGTTTATCTCTTTCTCAGCTCTCTCTCTCTCACTCTCTGTTTCTCTCTCACCCTCGTCTCATCTCTTTCTCTCTGTCTCTCTGTCTCTCTCTTTCTCTCTCTCTCTCTCTTCTCTCTCTCTCTCTCTCTCTCTCTCTCTCTCTCTCTCTCTCTCACTGTTCCACGGTCTCTCTCTCCCCACGTCTCTTATCTCTGTCTTTCCCCTTCTCTCACCTGTGTCCCTCTCTCTGTCTCTTTCTCTCACCTCTCTCTCTTTATCTCTTTCATCTCTCTCTCTCTCTCTCTCTCTCTCTCTTTCTCTCTCTCTCTCTCTGTTTCTCTCTCACCCTGTCTCATCTCTCTCTCTCTCTCTCTCTCTCTCTCTCTCCCTCTCTGTGCTGGTATGTATGTCCCTCTGTCTCTCGCTCCTCTGTCTCTCTAACAGCAGCTCTTAATGAACTTACAGTGTTGGAGCTCTGGCCGCAGAGAGGCCTGCTGCATCCTCTGATCTTCATATTTCATGTCTGCCTCCGCGCACAGCAGCCCTCTGCTCTGAATTATTAACCAGGGCGCTCCTCTTTTTTCTGGGGTGTTGTCTCTCTCTCTCTCTCTATCTCTCTCTCTCTCACCCTCTCTGCTCCCTCTGGCCTTTATCCCATCGTCACATGGACAGTGCTGCTGCTAGGATGCAGATAGTGTGTGTGTGTATGAAGTGGACTGCGGGTGCAGTAATGAGGTGGTGTGTTTGGCAGCCGTCTGTGGGTGTATGTCTGTGGAACAGAGCTGGTTGGTGTGCTGTGGCGGGTTAGTAGGACAGTGCCTCTCACTCACTCTGTCCCAGACTGTCAGAGAAAATGAATGGGATGTGTCAAAGCCCCACACCGAACCAAAATATCAGCTTCCAGCACAGAATCTGAAAGAGAATCAACCCTGTCCAACATTATCGCATAGAAGCCGCCTGTGACCACAGCTGGAGTCAGTTTTAATATATTTTATATGTGTGATTTTTGTATGTTTTGCTAGTTTGGTCATTATTTTTGTAGATTTACACTTGTTGCTCTTTAACCCCTTATATTCCAAACTTATTATTCAGATATTCATCTTATTATTCAGCAGAGATGTTCATAAGCCACTTCATGCAAGTCCAAACCAAGTCGCAGATCTCTGATTTGTAATGAGTCTCAAGCCTTTAGTTGTGAAACTTAAATCTCAAATTGTTATTATAAACAGTTAAGCTTACCTTCTGTATTATTTAAATGGTGTGCACTGCACACTGTACAGGGTACAGTTACGTCCATCAGAAGGGTTTTCTAATCAAACTTTAATGCTTGTTATTTGAAGCCATACTAAACCTCTGAGAGACCCCACTGAGAGCTTTAAGAGAGCAGCACTGCAGCAAATGACTGCGCCTGGTGGGAAACACTTGTGGGGTTTTTTCCTCAAGATTCCGGAGACTTTAGCGTAGAGTCTGAGTCAGTTTGCAACTCTAGTGACTCAAGCAAGTCCAAGTCACCATCTCAAGTCTAAATATCTTATCCGTTAACTACTTTGAATTATTCAGCAATTACCTATTTTGTTTTCTGAGAGTGAGGACCTTCCAGTGGGTTTTCAGAGTTTAAGGGTTGTCAGTGTCCTTACGTGCTTCTCGATTGTGACGTCGAAGACGGGTATTCAAATAAGGTTCTTGGTGACAGTTTATTTTGAGTGGTCCTTTTTAGATGAAACAAACGCTCAACTCACTCTCAGTAACATGTTAAAAACGTGAGGGTTAAGATTAGGCTTTTGGTTGAGATTAAGGTGAGGGTTTGGATTAGGGCCAAGGTGAGGGTTAGGGTTAGGTTTTGGGTTGAGATTAAGGTAAGGGTTAGGATTAGGGCCAGGTTGAGGGTTAGGTTGTGGGTAAGGTTGGTAAGGGTAGATTTTGCATAATGACAGTAACAATTTAACATCTACTGAATGTAAGTAATGTATCAACAGAACATCTACAAGATATTTACTTCAATATGTTCAGATGCTTCACTGCTTCACCACAATTAAAGTTTTACCAAGTTTTTTATTGTCATATGAACAGAGAGGTAGATTTCACTGTACAATGAAATTCTTAGTCTCATGTGGCCTGACCATTTGCCGCAAAGAAGGATAAAACCCACCCCACATTCCTCCAGGCCGTGCTCTTTTAATGTCCAGAATAATCCATAACACAAGCAAAACAAGCTATCTATTGATTAATGCTATCACTAATTCTTCAAAAGGAGCAATGTTAGATTTAGTTTTGTACCGATTTCATGAAACCACTTCAGATACTTTGTTTGAAGACAGAAACTCGTGTCTAATATCTTATAAAGATTAGTATAGTTTGGTTTAATGGAACTGTTTTTTGCTGGTGAGGGTCAGGCTGGGCAGAATGACAATATGCTTCATTATTGGGATAAATTATGTCACAATACAATACAAAACAATTTTCTGAACCCTTGAAGAACCATACTTTTTGTATGTACAAGTACTGACAATATTTTTTTTCCCAGACTAATGGGAACTAAAAATTTTAGTTCCCATTAGTCTGGGACTGAAAAAATTCCCAGACTAAAAAAAAATTCATGATGCAAAGAACCCTTTATTCATGCAAAAGGTTCTTTGAGTGTTCATGGTTCTATATAGAAGCATTTATTTACTAAATAACCCTTAAAAACAGCTTTTAAAGACTGTAGAGCACTGACCAACTGTATGTTTCATTATATAGAGAGAAAATTGGTCCTGTTTAACTGGATATAGTGCAAAACAGTTTGCCAAATATTGAACATATTTACTGTATTCACAGTTTTCGATAGTATTTTTTAAAAATGTAGTATTATTGTTCCAACTGACAAAATGTCTGAAAAAATAAATGACATGTATCGTGAAAATTTAGTATCGCAATATTATGTTTTTGCCATATCGCCCACCTTTAGGTAAGATTTTAGGTAAGACTTTTCCGCTCTGTTAACTTATGTTACACCAGAGGGCAAACGACAGGCTTGTTGTCTGTAGAACAGTGTTGACAAGCGCATCATCGCCCCCTACTTGAGCTCCACCTTCACAAGGCTTTGGATTGGTTTAGACGTTTCACACTCAGCTTGTTCCCACCCTAAGAAGTCTGAGTTCCCACCTACATTTAGCTCAAACCTCCTCATATTTGTCCCTAGACATTCTTATTATGACATCTGGCACCACGAGACTATGAAATTCTTAGTCTGTACCATTTTAGCACCACTGACAAAGAGAGGAAGAAAAAAAATGTAGTGCAGACATACAGGTAGTGCAGAAATGCAGTAGTCTGAAATACAAATGGTAATATGCAGTATTATAGAATGTGTTCAGGTTTGATCGCAGCAGTTTGAAAGATTGCTATACTTACAGTGCTTAGAATAAAGCGTAGTGCATGCAGTGTGTGCAGTTAGTCATGGATCGTCAAGCAATTAAAGAATGGCTACAGCAGTCCATGTTGGTTAAACAGAGGGTGCAATGGGGTAGATGTAATGGCACAGAAAGATAATACCAGTATAGTGTTCAGCTGCTTAGCGCTTTACGTTTTATTGCTTCATCGTTTAGTGTGTTCAGTTAAGACGGACGATCCTCGGATTAACTCATTCCTTGTTTGATATCCACAAATAAAGCAGTTAAACTACAAAAGTCTTGGAAAAGTCTCGGCAGCCTTTATTATGTGCTGTGAGCAGTTTGTTACACTGCTGCAGGTTCAGCATTGTGGAAACACTGTGTGATCTTTGATCCTCCTGCCCACCTCTACCCTTCTCCCCTTTCCTCCCCCCATCCTCCTCTGATCCCTGACTTTTCTCCATCACTAACTCCCATCTCTCTGCACTGCTTTCCGGAGCCAGATCTGAACGCGCCCAGCCCGTGCCTGAAGAAAACGTGTGAGTTCGGGGGCACGTGTGTGGTGAAGAATGGAGAGGCGGTGTGTGAGTGCCCGGACGCATGCCCCCAGGCCCAGGACCCCGTGTGCGGCAACGATGGACACACCTACAACAGCCAGTGCCACATGAGGGCCATGGGCTGCGCCCTGCAGAAAAACAT
This sequence comes from Colossoma macropomum, assembly GCF_904425465.1. Classification (NCBI taxonomy): domain Eukaryota; kingdom Metazoa; phylum Chordata; class Actinopteri; order Characiformes; family Serrasalmidae; genus Colossoma; species Colossoma macropomum. The sequence continues at coordinate 10,869,015 of NW_023494802.1, read as the reverse complement.
CAACATCAGCCACAAAGGACCCTGCGGTGAGTCCACACAGACACTCTCACAGGCTGTTTATACAATATATATATAACTCCCATATATATATATATAGGATAATTAACTGATATTATAGTGAAGTTTAAAGCTTAGTCTCTTCTGCGTAAGTGGGTCCTATTGGTAAAGTAGGCAGGGAGGGGGAGGGGCTTAATTTTGCACACACCCAAGCTCAAGCGACTAGGCTTTTAATAAATCAGTTATAAATTTTAGGTGTTTGTTAAATTCGAGAGCAGCATTGGGAAAGGTCTGTTGGATAACATTTATTGATCATATATTTAATTAGAGCTCTGCAGAATCATTTGTAACATTTTTGGCATACAAAATACCAAAAAGCAGCATTGCATCGTAATGCTCTCGGCGTGCATGTAATCTCCTAACAAGAACACACATCTGGGGAGAACTTGTTAAAGCTTTGGTGCTGCTTTGCATCCAGTTTGACCTCAAAAAAAGAAAAAAAGAAATCCGATTAAGAAATTTGATAGAGAGAGCTGGATTTTAGCTCAGCAGTCAGATTTCTCAGTGCATGTGAACTCTTACTCGGATTTCTTTTGGATTTCTCAGTCTGCAGGTGTGTAAAAAAACAAACCGCAGTACCGTAAATAAGCAAGTAGCATTGCTGTGAGATGCAGCGAAACACTTTTTCAGCAACGCTGAAACCACCCTCTCTCATCTGCCACTGCTTCAAGCTTTGCTTTCAGGAGGCCTTAGATTGGTTTAGAAATGTCCCCCTTAGTTTTTCCAACCCTAATAAGTCTACATTCCCAAGTACATTTAGCCCGGACTTCGTCAGCCTGCAGATTTTGTTGTTACCACCCTTTGTGGAGTCTGGCTCTACCATTTGATGTTGTACTACAAGTGGGTTTCTCTGAAACAGTTATCTTTTGGTTAAAATTGAATAAAGTGACTCACTACACGACTTTTACCCCAATTTTAGCCCCGCTTCACAGTGTGGCCGAGTCTGTGCTAGTTGGCTCTAGTCTGCAGATTTTTGGGTCAGTTGGAGTCGACAGTCAGAGAGAGAATCGAGGGGCGCAGACTCAGATTTTGGCCTCCTGATCATGTTTCAGACCAGTCGGGAGTTTATCAAATATGTTTGATGTTTTTGACCCGTCTGTGAGCGAAATTTAGTGTAAACTGATCAACAACTCAGTCTGAACGGACTCCTGCAACAGTCAATGAAAACTGAAAGCGTGAAAGATGCGGAGCGAAGCTTTTAAATCAGCTTAAGGCACAAGCACAGTCGAGTTTATGTACATTTAAAACTAAAACATCCCACACTGATCACATTTTTAAATCAATGAGCCTCACTTAATCATGTTTACCTGCTGCTTCTTTACTGTGTGAGCGCAAACGGCAGAGAAAACAGCAGCAGCAGCTCCACGTTTGGGTCTCCTAATAACTGGAGAACGCGAGAGTTAACATGAGTTAGCATGAGTTCAGTGAGCTCCATTCGGTTCAGCAACAGATTAAAGGTTGAGTAGTGTGTGATCCCCAATATTTCAGTCACAAGATCTGCAAAAACCAGTCAGATAGTGAGATGCCCAGTCTTTTTATAATCTGTTGAGACTTTAAAAGTCATGTACTCAAGACTTAAAAGAAATTCAAACTTACCTTGAGTTAAATTGTTAAAGTGTTTGAATACGTTTTAGGGACCACTGCATGTGCAGAGCCTGAAAAGACATGTAATACAGTAGTGTATAGTATGTTACTGAGTGATATGATCGTATGTGCTGGGATACAACGAGACATGTTTCTCTACAAATCTTGTGCATCTTTGTCCTGCAAAAGTACAAAAACCAGGACATACCCACACACATCCTGGCCGACTCTTCCTTTTTTTAAGTCCTGCTCACACTCTTAAGCACTACGCAGATCGTCATAGATAGAGGGCTGTAATTTTCTTCCTCCATGACCTTTTTTTTTTTTTTGAAAGGATGCTCTTAAGTTAAAATTAAAGAGAGCAGCAGAGCAGCATCCTTCTGAGTAATTGTTTGCATGAGTCAGGTATTTTTTGTAGCACAGTGCAAAAGCAGCTGCTGAAATGGCTGCGCTGTCCTCTCAAGTGGACCTACTACAGATTGTATACGTACTGCTCATGTGAAGAACTGTTTCCTTTCAGTTCAGTGAGCGCTTTTACGCGCCGCTGCTGGAAAGATGAATGCGCGCTGGATTTCTGATACGTTCTGGGCCATTTCCTCCTGTGTCCTGCTTGAGTAAACTGGGCTACTCTGGGGCTAGTGGGCAGCGGAGGAGGGCTCTGTTTGGATGCCCACAGCCAGATCGCTGCTCTGTAAATACCTTGTTAAGCGTGTTTTCATTATTTCATTATGTTCGAGTGCTCTCGAGGCCCGCAGTGTGCATGAGTCAGTGAGTGCGATGGCGTCACACTGTGTGTATATTAATTGTCGCCTCCAGTGAATGGCGTTTGTGTGTGTATGAGTGTGCGTGCGTGTGTGTGTATGTGCCTGGGGTCATTTGGCAGCAGCGGAGTTTATCTGAATGTTTTCTACCTGCAGGGCGCTGTTGCTCTTTATGCTAGTGCCGCTCTGCTGCTATACGTCTGCCATCAGCACATAAATAACATGTAGATAGTGATATCTCTCTCTCTCTCTAGTGCCACAGACTCGCTCGCCCCTTCAGGGCATGCAGTGGGAATTAACACACTCAGAGGAGTTCGGGAAATATGAGAGAGAGAGAGAGAGAGAGAGAGAGAGAGGTGGAGGGGGGAGTAATAAAAAGAAATAGAGAGGAGAGAGAGAAGAAGAGAAAGTGACAGATAGAGGGATGAAAGAAAGAGTGAAATGTAAGTGAAGAAGAGAGGAAAGAGCTGAAGAAAAGGAGAAAGGGGACAGAAAGAGAAAAAGAGAAGGAGAAAAAAGAGAGAGAAGTAGAGTGGAAGAGTGGGACAGAAGGGGAGATGAGACAGAAAGGGACAAAATAGACCAAAAAGAGAACGAAATGTAGGGGCAGAGAGAGAGACGGAAAACAGCAAGAAACAGCAGAGAGAAAAAAGAGTCAGAGAAGGAGAGAAAAAGATGGGGAAACAAAGAAAGATAGAAAGAGAAGGCAGGGAAGAGGGAAGCAGAGAGAGAGAAAGAAAAAGAGAGAGACAGAAATGGAGAAGAAGAGAGAGATGGGGAAGAGAGATTGAGACAGAGATAAGGAAGGAATAAATGAGGGAGAAAGAGAGAGAAAACAGAAGAAGGAGAGCAAGACAAATGAGAGAGAGATAAAGAAAGGAAGAGACAGGAGTGAGAGACAAGGAAGGAGAGTGAGGCAGAGGGATGAGAGAAGGAATAAAAATAGGTGAGAAAGTCTAGGAAGGAGAGTCAGACGGAGGGGAGAAAGAGATAAAGAAAGAAAGAGACAGGAGAGAGAAAGAGTCAAGGAAGGAGAGCGAGACAGGAGAGAGATAAAGAAAGAAAGGGATGGGAGAGAGAGACAAGGAAGGAGAGTGAGAGAGGGGAGAGAGAGAGATAGATAAAGAAAGAAAGGGATGGGAGAGAGAGACAAGGAAGGAGAGTGAGAGAGGGGAGAGAGAGATAGATAAAGAAAGAAAGGGATGGGAGAGAGAGTCAAGGAAGGAGAGTGAGAGAGGGGAGAGAGAGAAAGATAGATAAAGAAAGAAAGGGATGGGAGAGAGAGTCAAGGAAGGAGAGTAAGAGAGGGGAGAGAGAGATAAAGAAAGAAAGACAGGAGAGCGAGAGTCAAGGAAGGAGAGTGAGACAGAGGAGAGAAAGATAAAGAAAGAAAGAGAGGAGAGACAGACAAGCAAGGAGAGCGAGAGAGACAGACAAAATCTTTTACAAATTGTCTTTTTTTAATATTTTGTAGACTTTGTAATTTAAGCTTTGGCAACACAAATGTAGCATTGCTTGTTAACAGAGAACCACATTGGACTGAATTGGAGAGAGAGAGAGAGAGAGAGAGAGAGAGAGAGAGATAAGGAGGGATAGACTCTTCATTTCTCCTCGTCTCCATATGGAACAAAGTGTGGTGCCTGCACGGAGGAAACAGCAGCCAAGGAACGAATAAATAAATAAATAAATAAATAAATAAACAGGAAGTGGGCAGGCAGAGAAGAGAAATGTTTAAGCACGGCAAACTCAATTTGGAATACAAGCCTGTGGGAGGCAGGTCCCCATGTAGCGTTCTAGAGAGTAATAAATAGTCTTTATTTAAAAAAAAATCACTCACACACACACACACACACACACACACACACACACACACACACACTTTGGTAGCATCAGTAATGCAGGGCATTAGATGGCATTGAGTCAGTGCTAAAGCAATCGTCAGCGGATCGGGGCAATAAAGAGCGGCCCCCAAACAGCTAATCCAGCACAGGCTCCTGCTTATTCTGGCCTGTTTACAGAGCACAGCTCTCCAGCACAAGTGAGCTCTGTTATTATCTCCATTAATTATCCCTCTGTATTCAGACCACAGCCTCTGCCTCACAGATCACACCCTGCCATCTATTACGGATGTGTGGGTTTGTGGTATGTGTGAGAGAGAGAGAGGGAGAGAGAGAGAGAGAGAGAGAGAGAGAGAGAGAGAGAGAGAGAGAGAGAGTGTGTGCTTGTTTTCATACAATCACAGAACAAAACTGTCCTGATTTTGTTGAAAAGTAGAGAAAAGCAGCTCTGAGCAGCTAAGGGTAAAGTGTTTTTACCAAATTTGTATGCTGGATTTTTTTCAACTGGAAGGATGTTTCTTTTTGGTTACTGAGGTTAACATTAGGGTGAAACTTTCTTGCAACTGCTTGCAGTTTGCGAGCTGCCTGAAACATAATTTGCATCACATTCACTTTCATATTACGTTGCTGGGATTATATAAGTAATATCAATTGCGATGTTGTATTTAATTTATGCATCTGGTTAACAAGGTTAACACTGGCTCAAGCAGCCAAACAGACAGCTGTTATGTTAATGTTAGCTGACCAGCTGACTAGTTTGTGGAACTGTTAACCAGCAGATAAGCAACATTATTCCAAGGGACTGTTTTTCTGTCCAAACAGCTTTCTTTGGGTACTATTTTGCCTTATAATGCCGTGCATGTACCTCTCCGTCATGAATGCGTTTCAGGGCTTTAGGCCAAAGCCTAATCTCATTATAAACTGTTGCGAAACAATGTCTCCAGCATCAGGCAGCATATTTGTAACTATTTAGTCTAATAGCTTTCTGTGAGGGAGCTTGATTAACATGATTTATATTGCTGCAATGGCTAATAGAGAGAACTGAAGATGTGCTAGGTAATGAAAAAAAGATGCATGTATTTAATGTGGAACCTGTGTGTTGTATGTTTGTGTTTTACGTGGCAATGTTGGTATGTTTACGGTTCCACATACTCATATGCATATGATCATATGCTTTTTTGTTGTTTTTTACCTCGTGCTACAGAATCATAAATGCCCTTATCTTCACAGCTCAGGAGCAGTCCAATAGAGATATGAGTGACATTTTTTTTATACATGGTATTTTTCCTTGCTGTGTGAGTGGCAGCTGACCTTGTCTGGCAGGTCTGGAGAAGTGTGATGAACTAATAGACTTCACAGGGATATGGGCTGCTCTGAGAGAGCTCGTCCATATATATTTATAAACAGCTTGATGAGAGAGGAGCCCACTGTGTCATCGGGAAAGAAAATATGACAGCGTGATTCGCCAGGTGATGGAAATGATACTTATTTGTTGGGAGCTGGGGAATATAGGTCAGCTGCGAGCCGTGGAGATGGTGAAGGAGGAGCGAGCCAGGGAGAAAAATCATCAAGCGGTGTAGAGAGAGCGGAAGAGGGAGCAGGGAAAGGGAGATGGAGGTAAATAAAAAGGAAGAGGCTGATGGAGCAGACTAATAGAGCGAAGGCCCGGCGCTGGGGGATTTTTCTTCGTGGCCACTCACAACAAACCGCTGTTGTGGGCCACACATTAAGCACATCCTTACCTTGTCTCCGCTGGCCACTGAGGCCACTTTACAGCTGGCCTCTTAAGAGCAGTGCGGTGCTGGCTGCAGGCTCCATTCCCTCCATATGTCAGCCTGAATGCTGGCCTGTCTGGACCCCTGTTGGGGGCCCAACGCTTTGGAATAGGGCAGCTGTTTACAGGATATAGCCTCTTGTAGCTCCTGCGGTCTGCGTGGAGGTCGACTAACAGGTGCAGCAGATAAAGAAGTGGCGAGCATAGGGGGGCCTGATAAAGGAGGATGCTGTGGGCAATACCGGGGTGATTTATTGCTCTTGGCCCGCTCCCAGCCGTGGGTGGCCACTTAGCCATGCGGGGCGGCTGTGTTTAATAACGCGGCCGGGTGCCTGGGCCCCGGGAGCCGTCGGTAGAGAAATGCTTCCGGAAGCCAAAAGCGTCCCACTTTATTAATGCGTAATAAACAGGCTGATGCCAGGCAAGCGGCGAGATTTATGCACGAGCACCTCTCTCCATTAGCACTAAATCAGCAGCTGTTATTACCGCCGCTCTAATTGAATCCTCCTGGTTGTAATTGTCACTGGCCGTGCTCGTTCCCTCCCAGTTTGAATCACATTTTGATTTTTTTTCTTGATGAACTGAGCTCCAGGAAGTCATAGCTGGGGATCAGATGTGTTGCTCCTCTCAAGAAATCCAAGTGGGTGAAGTGATTACATGTAAGAAGAGAGAGGGGTTTGGTTGGAGAGTCTGCTATAGATTTCTGTAAGTAGGCCCTTCTGATTATGAGGCTGGAAGCAGGGTGATGGTGTTCCTTCAGCACAGAAGCAGTGCTGGAGTGGAAAGGAGCATCGAGGCCTTGGGAACTGAACAATTTTCACAAAACAACAGCAGATTTTAAAAAAACTGGGTATCTCTCATTTTCTGACTGATGTTTAGAGAATTTTCTGGCTACTGAGAAGTTGTGGATGAAAAATTGGAGATCAATTGCTAAGAGATGCCAACATCAAAAACATCTCTCTGTTTTGTATTGAAACACATTCTATACACAAGTATGAAGTAGATGTTATGTTCTCAAAGTAGTTGAGCACAATCTAAATGCGATACCGCATGTCAGTACTCTTCGGGCAGCTTGTTTACATATATTGTTCTAGCCTCATTTATTTTCGGGCAACTGCGTATGTGTTGAAAGAGAAGCTTACAAACCCAAAAAATGGAAACAGGGTTGAAGCACGGTACACATAGTGGTGATTGATTTACAAGTTTGTACCAGTTTGCTTAACAAATAAGCGCAGAAAACACAACATACTTACAGTGTAAAACACAATAAAGTTAATCCATTTAGCTGAATGGCAAAGTCAGGGATTTTTCCCTCATACTGTTGTGTAGTCACTTGCAGTCTGAGGTAACGCTAATCCAGATTGTTCATTTGGGGGGGGCATTAGAGAGTAATGTGGAAGGCACAGCTGGTCTCTTGGGATTAGCCTTTAGCTTAGCATGGACACCAGCCTACTTGCCATGCTTTTGTTTTGTCTCACACCGTCTGCACCATACCACTGCCTTCCCCAGTCCCCTCCCAGCTGCATCAGGCAGTGTTGTGGGTTTGGGGACCGGGTCACATAAATTGTTTATTTGCTTCAGTTTTGACCACCAAGGCCTACATACCTCGCCATCTTGATTTTTAGATGCCTAGCTTAAGCAGGGTCGATAAAGCAGACCAAAGGCTGACATTGATCTTTCTTCTCGACTGAGTCTCTCCACTAACATCCACCAACTTCTCTTCCACAGATAAGGCCTGCGCTAACTGCTCATTTGGCGCTATCTGTGACACGCAGACGGGCCGCTGCGTTTGCCCCACCGAGTGTGTGGGCTCGCGGCAGCCTGTGTGCGGCAGCGACGGCACCACCTACGCCAACGAGTGCGAGCTGAACGTGAGGGCCTGCACCAAAAAGCTGGAGCTACGAGTGGTGGCCCGGGGAGAATGCAGTGAGTGCCCGCCAAAAACAGCCCTCCGCTCCTCTTTCATCTCCCATCACACAGTCATTTATCCCCACCATGCACGCGAGGAGAGCTGACCTTCATATCAACATGCAATGCATGATTTTCAGTGCTGCCTTCATGTGCTCGTTGGATGGTTCCCACTCATGAAGTTGTTGTCTTTGTGTCACATAGCTTGTCTGATCTATTCCGATACTTTCCAAGCAATTAGTGCAACCAGTGGTTACAGTGCTGGGCGGTACATCGTCTGTACCAGCATACCATGATATTGACACAAAATATTGTTGCTTTTTGCTTTAACAGTATTTGATAGATAATAAGCGTTATGTCTATGATGTAATGTCTATATTATAGTGATGTCAAGAGTTATTTATTTATTATTTATTTATTTGACTTCATGCACTTTACTGTCGTCAACATGTTAATGCTACCTTAAATATCATCTGATATTTTTGGAGGATATTGCGATATTGATTTTTTTTCAATACCACCCAGCACTAAGCAGTTAAAACTAGCCTAATAAGTGTCCACTAAAAATATGTTCCCATTAGAAAAATGAAGAATTAGCTACCAGCATTATTTAATATGTATTTAATAGGGACAGTTTCAAAGCCTGATGCCACATATCATATCATTTATATCTATATGTAACTTTACATGAGAGGTCAGAAACCTGGGTATCAAAGCCAGTTCCTAAGTTTCCGCTTGGACTACATGAGTGGGGGTTGAAATACAATTGTTCCAATAGCACATGAAGGTGGCACAACACACGGTCTAAAACGTTACCACCCATATCATATAATCCTTGGTCTGTGAATGCACATATCGGTTATGCCCAGCAAGTGAACATGCTTGATGCCCGGAGTTTGCAGTGGGGCTGCATGTGTATGTGTTTTTTCATATACCCTGTACGTGTGTGTGTGTGTCTGTTTATGTGTGTTAACAGAGACCTGTGGCGGCGCTGTGTGCAGCTGGGGTGCCCGCTGTGTTCAGAATAAGTGTGAGTGCCCTCGGTGTGAGGGTGAGCCCCTTAAGCCCGTGTGTGGCACGGACGGCAAAACCTACGACAACCAGTGTAAACTGCGCCAGGCCTCATGCATGCACAAGAAGAACATAGAAGTGTTCAAGCCTGGCATGTGCGATGAAGGTAGGCTACCTGTTATCCCACATATTTCTATTCGGTCAAGAGCAGAGTCAGTATATGTGTCCTTTTTACCTCAGCATACCATCCAGGTGTAACTGACCTGTTCTCACAAATGCATTCTTTCATAGCAACTGTTAGGTTGAACAAGCTTTACAGAATTTGGGCAAAAATCCTATTCAATTCAATGAGAAATAGTATTTTTTCTCTGAGTGTGTGAGTGACTACTCAGGCTGACATTGTGTAGCAACGCTAAACAAACGTCGTAGTGGTCACATTACAAATAACCCTTCTTAACCCTTTAATAGGCACGCAGGGAACTTCTTGTAAAAAGGTGGGGGTTCATTTATTTAAATATTTGAATCATGCTGAACAAAAATGTATTGATTTTTTTTTCACAAATAGTCATTAAGATTGTTAATTATCAGCGTCTACCAGGCACTGAGCTGTCCGTTTAAAGCAGTTCTTTAGAGACACTGAGAATAATGCACCAGCAGCACACTTTTACAACCAGGAGAAATGAATAAAAAGAAAATAGTTGTAAAAATGTAAAAGAAATACAATGAAACATTTAACATGTTTTTAACCTCATACACCCACCAGAGAGAAAAACTGGCTGAGACTAAATAAATGAGAAAGGCCCCAGGACACAAGCTAACATGAACAAGCATGAAAAAACACACAAAGCAGAGGGAATAAGAGAAAAATAAAAACATTTAACTGCAGAATGATGTAGAATTTGACTGTATAGCTAACCACAGGCCGGAATATATGGGCATGAGAGTTATGCCAAAATAACTGTGATATCAGGTTAATATTTGGAATATATGAAAATTAATTAAAAAGGCTCATAATATTAAACAAAGACTGATCTGATCAGACACTTTTTTCACTACTCATGGACATATTTATCTTCTACATAGACTAGCAGACTGGGAAGAGCTTGTTGCTAACAGCCTGTGAGCTGCAGAAAGCACTGTAGGTTAATTACCTTTAGCAAGCTTCTCCAGTGGTCACACATCTTTTGGCCAGACTAATGGATACTTTTAAGAGCATGATGGTGATGGTGATGTTATGCCTTCATCGTGAAAAGCTGTATGCATTCATCTCCTACTGACCTTTGAGTTTTTGCCTAACTGACTTTCTGGGGAGGGGGTAAAGCGATGTCAGGCTCTTTTTTGAGTCGTCTTCAAATTCATGTATTACAAAAAATGGATGCACCCATGTTTATATATTTTATAAATATGCTCATTGCAATCACATGAAATAATATGTACAGTTGGAGATGGATTTGTGATCATGCTATGATTTGAATTACAACATGAAATGTTTAACTATGCGGTTGAGCAGCCTGTTATATTACTAAGGCATGGGAATGGGATCCTAAAGGGTGGCAACAACTTAGCAAGGCATGAGAACAATGTAATTATCTTGTTTCCACACCCTCTGTAATTCATGGCCATGATTTAGGACCCTGTTCCCATAGCTCAGTAGGTGACGGCCATTATTTTTGTTAAGAAGGGGAGTGACTATCAGGACTGATGAAAAAAATGGATTCTGCATTTTTTGCCATTATCCTATAAAGCTTATCCAATCACAGAACAGAGCATGTTTGTGGGTGGAGTCAGTTAATCTCTGCATATGTTCAGCTTGTAAGTCGGACAGCCCCCTTGGTTCATATTTTGTGTGCACTTAATGTTTTTCCTCTGTCTTGTTACTCTATGTGTCCGTTTTGCCTGCTGCACCACCTCCGTACCAGATGCTAATAGCATGGGACAGACGCTTTAGGTGACCCTAATATCTGGAGAAAGAGGCAGACAAATCGACAGATGCAGTCAAAGAATGAGACATAACAGTCCCAAGGCCAAAGTCTCTATTATTGTTGACTCTCAGTGGCTCCTCTGGTTTTGTTACCGAAGGCTGTCTGGATGAGCGACTGGGCTTTAACACTGGGCTTCTTGCAGTCAATTTAGCATCGCCTCATTATCTACGCCGATTGACCTTTCGTATGTGGAGCATGAAATACTACTCGAATTTTTGCCTTTATGCCCAAGTAACTGCTTTTTCTGTCTCTGTCTCTTTCCCGTTCTCTGTCTGTCATCCCTAACAACCCATTGACGAGTAACAATCGCCACGTTTTCTCCTCTCTTCTTTCACGCCGTCTCATCACTCCTTTTGTGTTGCCCCTCCGAGGGCTGTGGAGATGTTGCTTTTAGAGTCAGGCCTGTTCAATAGAATTTTCCCAGAAGCCACGGTTTTAGCGTCTTTCTGCCTCTGCCCTTGCTGTGGTCATATGACCCAGCTGCGGCTAAGACACTGTTCTGGCTCTGGGCTTTAAGCCTTTGTGCAGGAACAATAGTGATGGTCTAGTGTGATGAGAAAGAAGAGGCTGCTTTATCTATTGGGGCCAGTATTCAATGTTGACCTATAGCTCTCTTACATTCTGCTGGGTTTATCTGATATCTAGGCTCTTCTGATTATTTACCTCAGGGCTTGCAGAAGTCCTCTGCAAAAATATGGTGTCAAAGGTGGAAAATATGTTCTTACCAGACCAACGGGGTTGGCGACGCAAAAGCGATTTATTCATTTATTCAGAGCGGGCTTTAAAGCCCGTGTTCATTAGTTACTGGAAAGAAATGGGAGTGTTTTCTCACTCTTTTATTTTGCGGTAATGAAAAATGACAGTGTTCCCAGCGTTTGGCCGCACTGGGAAATTTATCACCTGTTTAATTTCACACTCCGCTAGGCTTAAGCTCAGCCTCTTTGTAGACACTGACAAAGTGGCGGGCGAGAGCGGTGCATCACCTGGGAGCTGCCGCCCCCTTTTAATTGAATACACGTTTGCTAAATAGGATTATGCGTTGCAAATATTGAGATGATACACCCGAGTAGGGCATAGCATCAGTAAGTAAGCCATAGGGCTACTGATTAGAGGATAAGGTCGTATGAGGGACCAGGAGCAGAGAGAACTCCACACTGCAAGCACATGCTTATTCATCCCATATGAGTATTTTTTCTTAAAGTGATGTTTACACAGTCTTCTCCTTAACCTGAATGTAGTCAGTGGGCCTATTTGTTTCGCACCATCTCTGTGAGGGTAACTAACTAGTAATAGACGTTTATAGCTAACAGTTAGCGTTGTGCAAACTGCGTCCATAAATCATCAAACCAGGTCGAGTTGCTAAAGGGATAACCTCGCCAAAATGAGTCATTTAACCATCGCTACATCTGTTGTGAACATCTGTTGTACCTGCCTCATACAGTGCTGCCACAATAGTGTCTACAGTGAGATATTCCAGTTTAAAGACCAGAAAAAACTATTGACATATCTTGAAGGTGGGAGGGAGTTTTTGGTGGATTTTTGAGCGCAGCTTTTTTGAAAGTTATTGCTAGGAAGCAGAATATCATCGTAGTCGGGTAACTGAAGTAACTGGCTTCAAATCATTATTATGACGGAGAGAATGGATTAGTCAATTGACAGAAATACCTTATTAGATAATAAGCACAACAGGCTAAAAGCTAAAATTAGCAAGGTAGCTAATTTACCTCAGTTTGGCTTCTTTTCTCTGCTGAACGAGTAAAGTTGCTGTTTTCGTTAGATTTAGTTCGACAGCCGAAGTGAGAGTTACGCTAATGCTAGCTTGGTTGTATTTATTTCTCAAACGCTAGAGGGTGCCCCCGAGCGTGTCCAAAATGAATGGGTTTATATGGAGCATTTGAGTAAAATCATAGTTTATAAATGTATAAATAAACATTTTTAAGATACAAGAATGCATTCATATCCTGAACACAGAACAGCATAAAACATTTTAACACTGCTGTTATATTTTTGAGCACTTTTTAAACTTTTTAAACTATAACTTGGTTATAGAAGTTTAAAGTGGTGCCTCATGTGCGTCCATGATGTCAGTGAGCACAAACAGCCAATGAGCTGCTCCGCTCACCAACCAATCAGCACTCAGTAGCAGTAAAGCTAGCATTGTACTGCCCACAGCCTATTTGCTGTAGAAAAAGGAAACATACAGGTGAGTTTTCTTTGCTTTTTTAGTGAAATACATCCTTCTGATTTCTAAAATTAAGCTAAAGTTATGGGCAAATTATTAGAAACTATTTTAACTTTTCGTTTTTAGCTGTTTAGCTCTATTCACTCCCATTCACTGAGGACTCTTTTGCCCTCTGCTATTGTACAGTCATGTTTTTGATATAACAGGGGAAATAGGAAGCGGCCAGGCTCCCCTTAAACCGGCTCTGGATCTGTGGCTAGGCTTGCAGTCGAGATTGGTTGACACCATGGGGATTCCAAATAAATATGAGCTGTATTTGTGTAATGCATGCTGGATATTGTAGTGAGAGAACACTGGTGAAGGAAAATGTGAAAACAATGTAAAATCTTGAATTGTGTCAAACGTATAACACGACAAATTACATATTAAACCCAGTTTTTGGTCAGAATGCTTCTTTAAAGTAGTCTCAACTAGATTTGCATATGTTTTTTTTTTTTAAACACATTCGTTTATTTATAAAGTTGGACAAAGAGAATTTAGGCTTCTACTACTGTTTTTAGCTGTGCTACATAGATAGTATTAGCCTTGTAGCTCTGGTGCAAAGAAAGAAGCTTCAGAAATCAAACTGATGGACTAAGGTGAAAATTGCATACATCGGCTGAACTGTCACGTTAAGTGCTCTGTATCTGTGGTCCACCAGTTGGCGTGATGCTCTATCATTCTTTACATTGATGGGGTTTTATTTGCTCTAACGTGCTGTCCGGCCCTTCAATGCATCAGCTTGACAAATTACAAACACAATAGGTAAACAAACTCCTAGTGTATCAGTCGCGAAGGCCAAGGCGTGTGCTTGCCTTTGTGCGTGTGACACATAGGTGTCAGCCGCGTGTGATTAATGTGTATGTTGACTTCTCCAAAGAGCGAGCGAGCAAGAGAGAGAGAGGAGAGAGAGAGAGAGAGAGCACCTGTATGTGATTGCAAAGGTTTGCTGTGCATTTACCGAGGGATTAATGCAGTGCCATGTTACTGATAGTAAAGCTTTTCTTTCCTCCACTGAGCCGGCGCTCACATCCGAAGGTCAGCGCGCTCTCCTCTGACGTTCTTCTGTCCCCTCGTTCTCTTTCATCCCTGATTCCCCGCCCTCCGTCTGCCTGTCTCTTAGACAAAAAAATTCATTATACTTATATTGTGCTGTATGTCTTTTTTGTCTGAACTTCTTCCTCTTGTTCTATGTTTATCCTCTGTGCTTCTTGTTCTTCCTCTGCCTGCCTTTTTTATTCGTTTAGTTCTTCATCTTAATGGAAATCCCATGGCTAAATGGACCCTCGTTAGGACATGATTGAGTAAAAGCGAAGAGGAAGGGCTTTGAGAATAGCTGATGCAGACGTCTTTGCCGGATTTGCTAATTGAAAGGTTCGTCTGCGGTGCGGGTGGCAGTGACTTCAAAGTACAGAAACTAATTAGCAACCTCCTCGCCACCACCCCCCCCACCTCAGACTTCGTTTTTATTTATGCACTTCATATGCTGTATTTTTTATTCTGGATGCGTGAGTAGAATATGTCTGTGAATGCATCCTCCTCCTGCTTAGCTTGCATAAAAGGCCTTAGGTGCCCCGAAGAGCTTTATACATACAAATGATTACTGCAGTCAGTGTTCTAGGCAAGGAAGGCCCTGGTTTAAAAAAAAATACTGTACTAGTGTGTGCTTAGAATCTCTGATGGCCCCCTTACAGTCCAGTCCTGCTGGACAACACATGCGCACTCCTATTCAGAGCCAAGCTGCAGGAGTGGGCTCCTACAGAGAGAGCCGCTGTCGATGTGTTTGAACCATTAGTGATCCCTGGGTTTGGCGATGGACGAACACTTCAAAAAGTCGGCTTTCATGTATCAGTAAGGCTGAGCAATATGGTATGAATATGTCTAAAAGTTTGTAGACACCTAATGGGCCAAACCACTGCAGCTAATCAGCAAGGCCTTCATGAGCTGAATTCAGATGTTAGATGAGGGTAAACGCTAATCTCCACTGCACTTTGGCCCGGAAGGTCCCCGGTTTGACATGCTTGCTCTAGATGACGTTGCTGTGTTGATTTGGTTACATTCAGCCTTAACAGCATTAGTGAGGTCAGATATTGATGTTGGGTGATTAGTTTTAGACCACAGATGCCCCTCTAACTCATGCTAAAGGTATTGGATGGAGCTCCATCACTCCAGAGAGCACAGTTCCACTGCTCCACAGTCCAATTCGAGGGGCTATATACCTTTCTAGCCAGTGGTAAGCATTAGGCATGGTGATATTATGAGAATGAAAGCAGCGCATATGCGGTTAAACACCTGTGTCAGAAACGGGTGCACTGTAAAGTAGCTGAATTCACAAATTAGAATGTAAATCCAGATACCTTTGGTGGATGTATATATAAAATATATAAAATAGATAAATAGATAGATAGAGAGACACACAGACGATTGGACCAAAACAAATGTTCCAAAATTTCTAGGAAAAATGTCTGGTTACATTAAATGTGAGATTTTATTGCTAATAATGATAAATGCTAAATCCAGTCTAGTAAACTATGCAGTTTATACAGTAACTATACCATGGTTGTTGTTTACAGGCTCTCAAGTCTTTCTTATGACACATTTGTTCAGTGTTCTGGAAGTTCTTACAATACCCATAACGCCATACCATGATTTATCATCATACGCAGTATGAACAGCATATTGTCATATTCCCCACCCCTATGTATCAGTACAGTGAAAAATAAGCTGCAGTATCAGCTCACTACATTAGGCACATGCTATCATTGATCATGCTTTGGAGCTGAAGCGTGGTGCGTAAAGAGAGAATTATTTGCACAGTGTATCTTATTTGACCAGATCTCCAGAGTTGAGTGCCGTCATTGTTTCCAGTCTGAGACTAATGAACTGAATGCCCTTCCAGAGTATGGATCCAGTGGGACCGTGTCAGTGTGGAGTTTTGATAAGCAGCGCTAGGCAGGCTCGAATGCAGCTGCTGCCGCACTCTTCGCCTGGTGCTGCACCCTGACCCGCTCCATAATCTGCTTAAGGAGAAGCTTTATGCTAAGTGGCAGTTCCACCGGCATGCTATTGATTTTCCCATCAGGCCAAGTGAGCTCGCCTCGCCCAGACTTGTCTTCACAGAGCTGAAAGTGTTTAGAGCAAGCTGCAGAAGAACGGGGGCTGGATCATGCACAGCAGCAACCTTCTACATCTTGTTTAACTCATTACGCTGGCAGATGTTTGGTGCTTGCTGATGAATCTTTGTGTATTAGCATAGCCAGAACTTTGAGGTTAAATGTGAACCCTTAGGAGCTGCAGCTTTCCTCAGCAATTATTAAAGTGTGTTGTAATTTGATATGAATTATTTCTCACTTATAGCTCATTCAGTTATATTTAATTATAATTCATATGTAATTAATTAAATAATTACAGCCTATTCCTGCCAGGTGGAGCAGAAAAAGTCCCACGCTTATGTTTTTTATTTCTCCTCTGTTTCTGACAGCAGCATGTCAACATTTTGGCTTATTATCTCCAAATAATGACTTGTGTTCTTGCGATTTTGACTGTCTCTAAATAAAGACGTGAGATTTTGACAAAAATTTTACTCAACATCTCAAAATGATTAATTTCCTCAAAAGTTTGTAATTAAATTTTAAAAGGATATTTTTTTTCAGAATAACAAGTTAGTATTTCAAGATTTAAGTCAAATTTATGAGGAAATCGCTAATTATTTTGAAGAAAATTAGTCAATATTTTAACATAGTAAGTCAAAATATCAAGAAACTGGTAATTATTTCAACATAGTAAGTCAAAATTTTGAGAAAATAAGTCATTATTTTAAGACAGTAAATGAGTATTTTGAGAAAAGTCATTATGTCAGTACGTTAGGTTAAAAGAGTTATTATTTTAACATTGTACCTCAATATTTTGATAAATGCAAGTAATTGTGTTAAGATTCTCATGCAGTAATTGTTTAAAATTCTAAAGAAACCATGTCATTATTTTGGGAAACTAAGTCATTCTGACATACTGCTGCCAGAAATAGTAATAATAGGAAAATAATAGGAGTAATTTTCCTCCTATAACTGCCGGAAATAGATTTCCATAAGTGACAGATGAAGAAAAAGCATCCTTTACATTTTCT
This sequence comes from Colossoma macropomum, assembly GCF_904425465.1. Classification (NCBI taxonomy): domain Eukaryota; kingdom Metazoa; phylum Chordata; class Actinopteri; order Characiformes; family Serrasalmidae; genus Colossoma; species Colossoma macropomum. The sequence goes on along the minus strand of NW_023494802.1, from coordinate 10,851,756 downwards.
CCATGATTTTGTCCTTTTTTATGTTGGAACAAAACAGAATAACAGCAGAAGAGGATTGTTAAAGTGCTCACTGTTGGTACAGAGTGTGAAATGTATATAAATGTAATTCACTACACCTTCCTTAACTGTACACTTACATAATTACATTTACACAGTGAAGCAAAACAACAGTAAGATCTCTCCATTTCTAGAAACTAGCCTCAAGCTCTGTGTTTAACCTGAGGCCTGTAGTTTCGTCTCCAGAGTCACATATTATTAGTTAGGAGGTATTAAGTACGGAAGCTCAAAGAGACACCTCTCTGAGGAGATTTCCTCAACAGCTGTCACTGGCCATAACGTTAATGCTCGCTGATAGAGTGGAGGGTGTAATATCTCCAGTGAGTCTACTCACTTGACTAATGAGCAGTCATTTTCAATAAATAAGAGAGAGAAAAAGAAGACTGTGCTTTATGAGACGCCTCAAATCTGTTTCATTTGGAGAGCACTCCTGGGACATCTTAGCGTTTCTTTATCATAATGCTCAAGTTTTATGGAGAGGAAGAATCTAGATTTGCCCTTCATGATTTCACACCTTCTTGCATAGAGAATCTTCTTCTTTTAGCTGACGTTGATGCTAATTACCGCTAACGCAAAGGAATACAGACCCCATATCAGGATATTAAAGCTGTGAGACCTTCCCATTGATTTTCCGCCATGGAGGAGTGAGTGCTAATATTTCCCAATTTTTCTGCCCGTCTCCTGCTTTAATTGAAATGTGAAGAAGCTTCGCTGGTGGCGCAGCGATGTAGCTGTTAATTTATTTTGTCAATCGTCGGTCCTCTCCATGGTTGGTCATTATCTCATGCTTCCAGCAGTGCCTTTGGTTCAATCTCCACTCCAACGTGAAGCAATTTTCAAAATCCACCGCTCGGTAGAAACACTTCACCAGCCAGCGCCTATTAATTCTTGGCAGCCATAGATAAAAAAAGATGGTTAAAAGTATCCCAGAATATTTGACTTTAATAGTAGACAATGTGCTGCATTAAGATATGCAAATGTGTCTATGTTTGTATGGTCCCTTGTGTCCATGTGTCTCTTCCTGTCTTCACTCTTCTTTCTTTGTAGGACTTCTGAGGTGCTTAGTTACTGGGAGATCTGAGCTTATTTCTTTCTGTCTTCAGTTTTGGCTGTGGACTCTTTGTAGCTGTGTGTGGTGGTAGTGTGTTTGACGGAGGTGTCCGTGTTTCTGCAGAGTGTGGTTCTGGAGGTTCAGGATCTGGAGTGGAGTCGTGTGAAGAGCAACGCTGTAAGAAGTACGGAGGATCGTGGGATGATGACACGGAGGATGAACGCTGTGTGTGTGACTTCACCTGCCAGAACGTACCTCGCATCCAGGTCAAACACACACACACACACACACACACACACACACACACACATATATGCACACTGTCTGCATTGTATTAGTGCAGCTGCCTCTACCAAACTATGTCCTCTGTTAACCCTTAAATAAACATTTCACCTGTCAAGAAGTCAGGGACTAAACTTATAACTAAGATATTAACGCTGATATATTACTTCTAACTGAGATATTAATAACTTTTTAAAAGTGTACTACGATAACATAAAACTTACTGCATTTTACTGTATTTTGCTTATTTATTTCTTCATTTCTTGACCAATATAGAGTGATCAAAAACAGTTTTGGGATGCTCTCTGAGTACAGTTTATGTCTTGTTTATATAGTATCGTTTATTTATTTATGTCAGAAAAGCTTAACAACCAATAATAAGGCAAGTAAAAGTACTCAAACATTAGTGTCTCCTGCTTTTATGTAGTTTAATATTTTAGACCGTCTATTAGATTATCTGGACGTCTTTTTGAAGTCTTCTAGGCAGATTGCATGAGTTTGCACAACTGTTGCTCAGCCAGATTTGGATGTTCTCTTTTGAAATGCCAGAGTGTGGCAGGTTTTAAACACTTTTTTGTCTCTTTTCATGACTTCAGTACATTTTTAGTCTTGATTCTCTATATACCCTTTCAGTATATCCATAGTCTTTCTCACAGACATTTACCAAGTTACCAAGAGACAGTATTTCTTTAGAATTTAATTAGACTCTATGTTGAAGTTTTCTGTTTTTATTTTTTTAAGTAAACTGGGTAGCTAAGTGAGAGTTTGCTATTGTTCAACTGGACCCAAAGTATTGGGTGATAATAATATATCTGAAATTATTTACTTTTGGAAAAGGCAGAATGCCCATAATACCTTATCAAATTAAATAATTCTAAATAAACCGATGATGAGAGAGGCACAAGAGATGCAAAGACTACTTCTAAGTAATGTACATAGTTTTAAACAGTTGTCTTGGCTACTTAAGGAAGGGGGGCAGTTTTTTCCTATTGTTTTGAGAGAGACACATTTTGCTTGCTGTCTTTTGTGCATTAATGCTAGATCACTTTCTGAAAGGAGGCATGTCGGAGCTTCCTGTCTGTATATATCGGAACCTTGGTTAGCTAGCACAGCTGATTGACAGTTAAAGTTCTGTTGTTGCTTAGCGACAAGGAGACGCGCAGCCAGAAGCAGCGTTCAAAAAATGCAGTGCAAAAAAAAACAGACCATACAGTGCTCTTTGTGTATTTCTGCCTCCAGGAAAAACAGAGTGCGCCTGTCCTTACACACAGAATTTTGATATATTGTCATTGTCACAAAGAAAATCTGATAACTCTTTGTATTTTTTTGGCTTTGTTTTTATGTATTTATTTTTTTGTAGATGGCAGGTTAACATTTCATGAAGTATAGAAAGAAAGTTTGCATATATTAACTTTTGTTAATCTCAGATTAAGTTAGTTAAAAGCTAAAATGTTATCATTTTGGAGGTACAAAGTTCTTATCACAGTAACTTTTTTCCTCAAATTTGTTTTCTCAAAAAAATGGACAAGGTCAGGTGTGTGGGGGGGGTTTAAAGGTTATTCTGGTAACATTGTGGTGAGCTCGTTTGTGCTCCATGACGGTTCTGCAGGTGTGCGGCTCAGACGGGAACAATTACACCAGTGAGTGTGAGCTGAAGAAGAACAGGTGTGAGAATATGGTGGACCTGCTGATCCAGAGCCAAGGCCCTTGTGCAGGTGAGGAAGTCTGTTCCCCATCCATTCTGAAGGACTGCATACACCCCCCCCACCCCCAACCCTGTTCTCTTCACTCTTCTCTCTGGAGGTTAGCATGACAGCTATTGAGACAGTGGCGCTGAATTGCAAGGCTGATGTCATAGCAGCACTGCAGCAGAATGCAAGCGCTGTGCTTCTATGAGCTTCAGGAGGCCTGTGTAGTCCAGAACTGAACAGCTAGCGAAGAGAGAGAGAGAGAGAGAGAGAGAGAGAGAGAGAGAGAATGAGAGAGAGACTGTGTGATCAGAGCCCCTTAGGCCTCAGTAGAGTTTCATTCTTGATACACACATGGATTCTCTCTCTTGCAATCTTTTTTTCCCTTTCTATCTCCTCTCTTCTCATTCTCTTTCTACTCTCTCTCTCTCTCTTGCTCTCTCTCTCGCTCTGTCTCTCTCTCCTTTCTTACTCTCATTCTCCCACCCCCTTCTTATCTCTTTCTCCCTATAACTCCCTCTCCTTCTTGCTGAGTTTTCTGCTCCAAAGCCTCTCAGGCCTTCCAGCCAGGCTCAGTCATGCTTCTGTAGCAGCCGTGGAAAATCAATCCTTTTTGGAGAACTTTCCACCGGTGCGAGGGGGCTTTTGGCTGCCTCCTCCCATTGGCCGAGCTCAGATCAATGAAAATCTCATTGGGCCTGTGCAGTTGATATGCGCCGAGCGACTCCGCTTTGCCCACGTGCCGACCTCGGAGCTCCGAGAGGATGAGGAGCCTCAAGAGCATGCAGCCAGCTTCGCTAATTGGAAATTAGGTCTCAGTGACCCCCAGACAACCTTGCTCCAATTCCCCCAGTGAAGCATCCAGGATGGTTCCTTCTCTTCAGTCATTTCCTATCCATCTAAAGTTGGGCTCTGCCAAGGTTAACATTTTTTTTGAAGGTATTGAAGCCATGAAAATGTTCATAAATGAGAGATTCCCCTCACTGTAAAGGTGTCTGTGGAACCTTGAAATGACTAGGAAATAAGGAAAACCCTCTTCAGATGGCTTATCTTGAGTGTAGGATAAATTTTTGAAAACCTACAACTGCTTTCGGGTGGATTTTTGGGGGTGGGTCGTTTGAAATATGTATGTATGTATATGCAAAAATATCATAGCTAGCTTCATAGCATTAACAGCTAGCTATCTTCCTGAGTTACCAAAAAAAAAAGGCAGGGCAAGTATGTACATGTGCCCTCAGCCCTCCAGTAAATCCTGTACCGCCCCCAAAAATCCACCCAAAGCAGTTATATGTTTTAAAGAGTTGCTCGCACCTTCAAAACACATAATCCTGGTTTGACCAGAGTGTCCCTTTACTGGTGGCCAAATTTATTGCCTAAAAGATGTTGGCCATGCAAGTTTTATTATGAAATCTTACAGATTGTGAAAAAGGCTGAATATCTCAAACTTTCCTGCTGATTTCTATAGATCTTTTGGAGATTAAACAAGACAGATAGATTCTTTAATTGCCACATGATATATTGGTTGTAACTGTATTTAGCACATATACTGAGTGCAGTGCAGTCTGTTAACATCAGACCACATGCACAGACCATGATAAAAATACAGTACTTAACAACACATACATACATATTTGAGCACAAGAGGAAGAGTATAATCACAAATAACATCAGGGATGACTCAGTCACAGGCACCAGCCAGAGCGAATGCCGTAGATCTCCACATCCGTGATGTTATTGGTGATAACACAAAACCTTGATGTGATTTCTCTAACGCAGCAGCTCTGCAAAAGAAAGAAATAAGATAAAGCAAAGAAGCCAAGCATTGAATCAAATGTGCTTTAACATCAGCAGTTCCTTTAGAAAAGTAGTAGCCTTTTGCTGTGGACAGAGGCACGAAATGACACAATATCAGGTTCAGCTCAGCTTTTTTAATACTTGGCAGATTAATTTAAATGTCTTTTTGTTCACAGCTTGTCTTGTTTGCTGAATTGTGTTCTGTTTCTGGCTAATTCCAGGTTGTTTAGTTGCTCTGCCGTAGCAGCTACCAACTGAAAAGCTTGTTTGAGGGCAACTTTTATATTTATAGTTTTTATATAGTTCTACTGTCACTCTTCTTCAGAATCTGACCAAATGGGCTGCAGGTCAAATGCTGTCTTATAGAAATGAACTAGTGTCTCTAATTCTACTTTTGTATGTGTTAAAGTAGAAACATAATAACAGTTAGCTGCACCATAAAACAAGTTGATACTTAGCAATCGGTGCTCAGCAGAACGATACAGAAAGAAATCAGAAATAACAGCACAGGTAGGATGCCTCTCAACCCAGTTAGATTGTGCCATCGAAGATAGGTATTGTATAAATTGCAGTATATAATATAGGGGAACACAACATGTAATGTGCTGCAAAAAATAAAAAAAACACATAATATGAATTCATTGCTTCCCTATTACCAGCAGACAGCAATAGCCAAAGCCAATAGGCAAAGAAAGATGGAAGTACAATAGCTGTTCATTTTCTTTGGCTGTTGACAGCATCCATTCATATTGAAGCTGCTGAACAGCAAAAAACTACTGCATTACATCCAGATACTAGTCAAAAAAATCATTCAAATATGTCTGACATACTCAGTCTGTCCTAAAACTAGATCAGGAATCACTTTAGAGTCTGTGCCCCTCATTTTGGTGCCAGCCATCAACTCCAGCTGCCCCATAATCTGCAGACTAGGGTCAGCACATTTTGCACTGTGGCTGTAATTGAAGTGGAACTCATGTACCCCAAATTCAATTCTAAAGCTCTGCATCCGTAAAAATAAAGGGTTCTTTGAAATAATGCCAGTGCCATAAAGATGCAGTGATTCAAACCATCTTTTCATTAGTCAAGAACTATTTAAGAACCTTTATTTTTAGTTCTCCTCTGAGGCTCTGATCAGGTCTTGCATCTCCATAAGATCCATAAAATCTATAGATCCAAACCTATCCCATATTCTTAACGGCATCACGTCATGGCAGAAAGGATTGCATTGCAGGAGAGATGAACTTGGGGGAAGGAGGCGGTGAAAAAAAGCGCTACGGTGACAGGAGAAAGAAAGTATGAAATTAAACGTTCCTGTGTCATAATAGGGCCAGTGCAGCAGGGAGAGATTTAATGAAGTGTGGCCAAAGCCCATCTCTGGCACTGCAAAAGTGCAGCGAAAAGGCCCAGCGACTCATCACCATTAGAGCCCCGGCGCCACACTCTCACCAGCAACAGTGTGATTTATAACCAAGCGGCTGCTGATCCAAACGCCACACCGCAAACACGGCAAGAAAGAACGATCTGCTTTCCCCTCTCAATTGCCTGCACCCATTCAGAGAAGAGAGAGAGAGAGAGGGAGAGAGAGAGAGAGAGAGAGAGAGAGAGACTTAGACAAAGAGACCATCTGGCATCCACTAAACTTCAGTTAAATGTGTCTGCTAGTTAAGGCTGCCACAGGCCGGAAGACTGCATTTAGTCAGCTTATTGTTATAACAGATTGTTTGTGCATGCAGATTCTCATGCAAACATGCAACTGCCCCACAAATCCTAGCTTGACATTGCTGCCGCTATCTCAGACAGGAATAAATGGAGAGAACAGGCCCCCCAGGATGTGTCAAATGTCAGCCACCACACATTCACTGAGCTGTCCATTGTTTGTTTTCACGCCTAGTAATAGCATCATTTTTCCCTGATTTTTGCATTGTTGTCTGGAACTGTAAATAGAATTGTTATCTCGCAGCCAAGCTCTCCCACCTCCGCTCCTCGAGCGATTCGTATTGTGTTGCGCTAAATTGCATTTTTGCTCGAGATTGCTTGGTCTAATTTGTCTTAAAAGAATGCCGCAAATCTTTCAACAAGCTCTTATTTGTCTGTTTCGCTCTCTCTGTCCCCCTCTCTTATCTCTCTCATCCTCTTTTTTTTTTCCTCCCAGATACTACAACTGCCAATCCTTCCTCTGAGCTGATCAACCCCGTGCACTGCAGCGAGACCGTGTACGGGTGCTGTAAAGACAACAAGACCGCTGCCCTCGGTGTGGAATTGGCAGGATGTCCTAGTACGTACAGCTCTGTACCGTGTCTCCGAATGACCCCCTGATCTCTTAACTGTGCTGTTGGTGGGCCTGCGGCACAATATATACTGTTACCCATGTTTTCCTGTTACATTTATTCTGAATTCAGATTCATTTAGTCTTGTAGTGATGGAGCTTAATATAATATAAGATAATGTAATACAAGATTTCTTTAAAACTTGTACATTCAGTTGAGATGTAAACAAAGCCGTTCAGACTGGTTTGATGTGAAATGCGCAGCACTAGAGAAACATCAAAGTCAAAATTCTTTGTAATGGTGGTGATTGGAACTAGGAGTCAACAACATAAACCATAGCCATTTGTATGTATAATTTGGATAATTGTAAAATTAAGTTCTAAAGTTTTAAAAAATAAATTTTCTTTAGCTGTTATTCTGCCTTATAACACTACCTCTCTGCCTTATAGCGTGTACCTCTCTGCTACAAATGGATTTAAAACATACGCTTTAAGCCAAAGCCTTATCTTAAAACTGTTCAAACACAATGTCTCAGGCATCAGGCAGCATATTCATATTCTATGAGGGCACTTTTAGAAGTGCTACATCCTTCAGATGGTTCCTGTCACCACCCTGACTCTGTAAGTTTCTCTAGAGCCCATATGTGAAACACAAGGCCCGTGGGCCAGATCAGTCCCGCCACACAATCCTGTCCGGCCCGCAAAAGTATTTTAATTTTCTATTAGTATTATCCTGTTTCACAATGCGCTGCACTACAGTCCCCAGCATGCAGTGCAATGTAATGTGCTCCAACTCTCCTACCCTAACATCAGTCTATAGGACAGTTCTACACAATTCTGTGCAATTCCACACCAGTCATATCACCAAATGCAACGTCAGCTTAGCAGCTCAGAAACTGAGCCCAAGTCTTAATGAACGTGCAGCAAAGAAAGGATGCCAGGCGTCTAGTTCAAACAAAGAGGTAGGTTTAAAAGACCTACATCCTGGGGACATTTAGATTTTGAATATTTCAAGTATTCATTTAATATTTCAAGGTCTACTACAAGTGTCTGTATTTTACTCTTGAAGTTTTTGCGTATTTTGAATAAACAATGGCCAGTTTGGGTCACAGCGCAACAATAATTAAAAATAAAATAAAAACATTTTTTTCTCTGGCCCACAGATTTGATGAGATTTTTTAATATGAGATTTTTTAATTTAATATTTACTAGTTGAGTTTGACACCCCTACTCTAAAGTGATACATTTTTATTGTGATTTTGTTTTGTGTGTGTGTGTGTTTTGTTTACATGTGTGTTGACATTGTGTGTGTTCTTGCTCAGGCAAGTGTCACTGCAACCACTACGGCTCATACGGGGGAACGTGTGACCCTACCACTGGCCAGTGCTCCTGCAAGCCCGGCGTTGGGGGTCTGAAGTGTGACCGCTGCGAGCCAGGCTTCTGGAACTTCCGCGGCATTGTCACGGAGAACACGAGCGGCTGCACACGTAAGAGAGCCTTTTCTTTCTATCAGGGGGCGACTGGTGACACCAAAATGTGGAGGGGACAAGAGATAAATAAATGTCAATCACAGCTACATTGTACAAATGAACAGTTTATGTTTTAGTTTGCTGATTGAAGTGTGAAAGGCACATTCCATCAGTTTTTCAAAATGAATGCATAATCCAGCTGCTGAAATAGATCAGAGTGATTTGATGTGAAATGGGTCATTTTAGAGATCCTGTTCTGTTTTACAACACTGTATATGCACCTCTTTACCATGGAATTAAAAAAATAGGCCGAAGTGAGAGTTTAATGCCTCTAAAAAGGGCTTTTAGAGGCATTAAACTCTTCAGACGTCTGGTTCCTGCCACCACAATTCTGGCTACTCTAGAACGGCACATTTCACACAAACCACTCTGAATTGTTTTTTATATACGTCCTAATATAATTAAATTTATTAATTATTAAGTTTGGAAATTAACCTTTAAAGATTGGCAAATCTGTAGTTCAAATCAATAAATCATTTTTTAAGAATCAGTGAAAGCACGAATGCCCCAGTCAAGTACTTACTTAGTTAGGCTAAAGAAAAAACCAACCACTCCATCAGTGGCTAACACACTGCCCTTTGCACCACTCACATGATTTTGCCTATGAATACTGATTAATAATATAACAAGTTTTTTTAAGTTTTATTTTATTTAAGAGCCTATGTTTCCAGGCACCTCTGCTTTCTACCTCTCGTTGTCTCTCTTCATTTCTTTGTCAAGCCTTAGATTCGTACTCAGTGGATGAGTCTGCTCATCCCGGCGAGCTTTGTTATCGAGTGCTAAACGTTCTGTTAAAACCGCTTTGGCTCTGCTTTTGTGCAAACCCAAATAGACAACCTGCACATATCTTTCCAGGCTTGACAGTGATTTCTGTTGACAGAGGCATTCTGAGTCATTGAGACTGGCTGGAAGTCTATATGTGTGTGTACTATACTCTGACCTGTAGAGCAGTGAACAGGCTGCCGTGAGTATTAGTGCATCACTGCAGCGCGGAGGTGGTGGAAAACAAGCATTGATTTGAGCAGCATGAGGTGGTTTGTATTATCCCAGAGGTGGTCCGGGGGTTAGCGTGCGCATGCATGTGTGTGTGCGTGTCTGTTCACATTCTCACCCCAGGGCCACCTGACCCTCCAATGAACCCCCACTGGCTGGAGCCAAAGACGTGCAGGAACAGCCTCCGATACGACCTGGAGGTCACACAGCAGAGAGAGTGTGTGTGTGTATGTGTGTGTGTGTAGTGAAATTGAATTCAGAGGCTCATACAATCTAATAAAACCTGCTCAGCTTGTACTGTTGTTTCAACTTGTTTTTCTTCTCTCTGTCTCTCCCTCTGTTTCTCTGCTTCCTTCTCTCATCAGCTCTTGTCCTCCCATCTCCCTGTCCCTCCATCTCACCTTGTTTTTCTCTTTATCGTTCTTTCATCCTCTCTCTCTGTCTTCATCTATATGTCCCCCCTTTCTCCATCTCTTATCCCCTCAACCTCTGTTCATCTCTATTTCCTTTTCTCTGTTGCATGTTCCCTGTTTCTCTGTCTCCGTCTATATATCCCTCTCTCTCTCTCTCTCTCTCTCTCCCCATCTCGTCTTACCCTTTCTATTTCTTTCACTCACTTTGTCTCACTTTTTATCCCTATCCCTGTCTCCTTTCTCTCCCTCTCAGTTTCTCCCCCCTCTCTCTTTCCTGCCTCTTTCTCCCTCCTTCCATCCTTAGGACTGAACTGAATTGAATTGGGACTCTCTTTCTCTGTCTGTCAGTCTATCTCTGCTGTTGGAACAAAACCTCGTATCTCAATTTTTGTTGTTTTTCAGTTTTTTACATAATTTGAAAATGCTGTGGCCCTTTATGTATTGTTTAAATTTCGTGATGAATGGACTAAAAGAAATGACCCAAAATTACTTGGGAAAAAATCTAATTACATTGACTTACATTAAAAGTTAAGTATATTTTTTCCTTCTCCTGTGAAATTACCATTTTGGAGATACAAGGTTTCTGACAGCAGCAATATGTACACACTGCTGTGTCTGATTCACTCATACCAGCGCAACACACACTAACACACCACCACCACATCAGTGTTGCTGCAGTGCTGAGAATGATCCACCACCCAAATAGTACCTGCTCTGTGAGGGTTCATGGGGGTCCTGACTACTGAAGAACAGAGTAAAAGGGGGCTAACAAAGTATGCAGAGAAACAGATGGACTACAGTCTGTAACTGTAGAACTACAAAGTGCACTTGTATAGTAAATGGAGCTGATAAAATGGACAATGAGCATATATATATATATATATATATATATATATATATATATATATATATATATATATGAGAACATATGAGACACTGTCTGTCTCTCCTGATCTCTTTCCTCTCTCTTTCTTCCTGTCAGTCTACCTTTTCATTTTAATGGAAGGAAAAAGTATGACTATGTGACCTTAGAAATATGATGTTGTTGTATCAGTGCTGTAGTAGTATGTACATAGACACAATAAAGACTATTCTCTCTCTCTCTCTCTCTCTCTCTCTCTCTCTCTCTCTCTCTCTCTCTCTCTGTGTGTGTGTGTGTCTCTCTCTCTCTGCAGCCTGTAACTGTGATGCAGTAGGCTCTGTGAGAGATGACTGTGAGCAGATGACGGGGTTGTGCTCCTGTAAGACCGGAGTGAAGGGCATGAAGTGTGATGTCTGTCCCGACGGCAGCAAGATGGCTGCTAACGGCTGTGACAAAGGTAAACCCCCACCTGCCAGGGCGCTCCCCACCCCCTCAACCAAGACCACACCCCAGCCCCCACCACCCCCATACGCACACACATACATACACACACATCACACCAGCTGCTGCTGCATGCACTAGCGGTGGAGCAGAGAGGACCTGGAAACCCTGCAGAGCCACGCACTTTCTCTGTCCATCTGAGCTGTACCTGACAGGGGTGGGCTTTCCCTGTCTCTACAGGATTTTAATGAGCACAAAAACTGAGGGATTCTGTCCAGAAACATGCGCTTTGATCTTCCTGTGTTTGTTACTTTTTGACTTTCATTAATATCTATTTTTTTTCCTTCTCATTTCGGACCGAACATGAAACAGAGATGCAACATTACTATTACTCGCAGAAGAACAGGAACTAATTTGATTTCTTGACAGCGCTACGTTAGTATCAAATTATACACTTCAGGATCGAACCGCTTATTTAACAAGGTGTCTATCCGTTTAGAAATCAAACACGAGCTGGGGGAAATTAGAAGTGCGCCCTGATGGGAGCCCGCCGCGTCAGCTCGCCTCTGTGTAATTAGAGTCCTACTGTCAGCTATTGACAGGATTGAGGAAGTCAAGTGCTTAATGAAGCCAATACTGTTAGTCCCATCAGAGCAGTGGGGCACTCGGGGGCTCCTGTGGTTCCAGCCAGATGAAAGTCTTTACATGAAAGATAAGAGGCGCCCCTGCTGCAGCTCACCGCTGTGATGTCAGAGCAAAGGGTGGGCTTCAGTGGCGAAAGGCCTCTAGGGCCCTGGGACCAGCTGCTCCTTCAAGCCCTCTGTTCAAACACAAGGACGCGACTGGCTTTTCGGGGGTTTAGAACGGGGGATCGATCTGAAATCAAACAGTCACTCATGTTTTAGTAATTGGATGTGTTAGCTTGGACAGGGTAGGGGGGCCAAGCACCGAACTGATGAATTAATTGTGCTGCAGGTCCCCTCGCACCCACATCCTGCACTGAACTGCAGTGCCTCTACGGAGCCTCGTGCGTCGAGGTGAACGGACAGGCTCACTGTGAGTGCCCATCGCCGGACTGTGACCAGGAGAACAAGACTAAGGTGGGCTACACTGCTCATAAGCTACTCATAAGGAATAGTTTGGTGATTTTACGCATTTATGTCCTTACCCTAAGATGATAAGTTGAGGAAAGTGGTTAAAAGAGTAGTTTGTCAAAAAAAAATCATATTTACGCAAATTTTGCGCCCAAATATAGTCATGTTTGGTGTCTGGTAGCTTCTTTAGATTTGTACTTGAGTGACAAAGCTGATCCCTACTAGAGAAAACAGCAAAGACCAGCATAAGCATAGATGGTCACAAGCAAAACTAGCATATGTTATGTTCTGGATTTTGGTTGGCAACAATAAAAACTGTTATGCTGATATTGTGTTTTGAATGTTGGTACACTTGCATGAAGCTGGATGACCAGGTAAACCAGCAACAGAACAACACAAACCAGCATAAACCAGCTTAGCTAGGCTGTGTTTTTCAAGAGGGATAGCTAACAAGTAAAGTAGGCTTACAACCATCGGTTCATCGTCATTCATTTGCCTTAAACTGCATCAAGTTCTCTATAAAAATTCTGACAAAATTCAGGCATCAGAGTAACTGTTGCTAATGTTTTAGCCATGCAGTGTTTTTGTCCATGTTAGACAGATAGAAAATCTGTCCAAAGCTGTCAGAAACCACAATTCAGTTTAGGGTACATTAACAGCTTGACATAGTTTGAGGTGAATATGTGAGTATGTCGGCACGTAGTGTGTATGATGCTATCTAAGAGTGCATAAGCTTATATTTCATGTTAGCTACATTAACCTTGTAGCTCCAGTGCAAAACTAAAGAAGCAAACCTCAGACACCAAACATGTTGTTTGGTGATTAACTATATTTGGGACATGGGTGAAACTGTGTATATTTGGATTTTTGGACATGGTAGGGGAGATTTGGAGCCTACAGCTGTTTAGCCCCACCCACTCATACTGACATTATAAGGAGTCTTTCAGCCTGGACTGCTTTTTTGAGGCACAATACAGAGAAGCCAGTCAGAAAAGTGCTCATTTACATATATCAGCCTTAAAGGCACAGTGGAAAATGGTCATGTAAAAATGGATTATGATGAAAATGAATTATTTTTGGTATATAAGTCCACATAAACATTATAAGTGGACCTCAGAGAGAAACTCTGATGAAAAATATGTATTATATAGACCCTGTAAGTAACTTTTTTTTTAACTCCCAGAGCACATAAAACATGAGGCGCCCAGCACAAAAATGCAGCTCTCCTATTGGAAACAATTGGAAATGAGTGACTTGGTTGTAAAAAACGCATATAGTGTAACTCTGCAAGTATATATTGAGTCTCACAACTGTCATGGTGTGTGTTATGAGTGTATTGTGACTCTTTTTGTGTGTGAGCAGGTGTGTGGCTCTGATGGTGTGACCTACGCTGACCAGTGCCAGCTGAGGACTATTGCCTGTCGACAGGACAAGGAAATTACTGTGAAGCACTTAGGCCAGTGCACAGGTGAGACTACTCTCTAGCTCACTCTGAGTCAGTTTAATACCCACCCACTCACCCACCCACACAAATAAATCATTGCTGGCCGGCTCTCAGAGTGACAGGAATATCAGTCTTTCTGGTTATGATGAATGACACAGACAGATCACTGTCAGCTCTCACACGTGTCAGTTTCACTCACAGAGTAAGGGAGGCTGGTTTAACCTATCAGATCTTCCTGCTCAGGGCTCTCTGCTGGGGGGGTGCATGGCAGGGCTGATGGGAAATAAAGGATCAGCGGTGTCTTTGTCTGTGTGTAGGTGTGTGTGCGTGTATTTAGATGTGTGTGGGGGGGTTCAGGGGATCAGGAAGCTGCCTACCAGATGCTACCCTGTAGATAGAGAGGCTGCTGCTTGGCTGCAAACTGGGGTTTTTGAATCCCCTGGAAGGGGGCGACATTTGGACTGTTTGGTCTGCAGCCCCCCTGTGTGGACTGGAGGGAGGTTTAGGAGCACTGTCTGTGGGGAAGAGCCTGGAAACCTGCTGCTTCTACTTATAGCTCCACACTGGGGCTGGAGGAGAGAAGCTGAGCTGGTGGAGTGAGAATGGTTTAGACTCTCTCTCGCTGTCTCTCCCTTTCTTTTTCTCTCTCTCTCCCCCTCTCTCTCTCTCTTCCTCTCTCCCTCTCTCTCTCTCTCTTCCTCTCTCCTCTCTCTCTCTCTCTCTCTCTCTCTCTGGATGTGAGGAGAGGGGATTCTGGGAGAGGGCCAAGGTCGGAGTTTTTTTCATGCTGGCAGTGTGTGAGGAGCAGAATGCCAGCCTGCGTCAGAGGAGCCCTCTACGGGGACGTGCTCCGAGATGGGCACTGAAGCGGGCGGCAGGCGTGACGGGTGATGCCAGCTGCTGGCTCCTGTAGCATGCCCAGCATGTTTTGTGCTCAAGCTCTCCCACTCCTCCTCCTATGTCCACACATCAGTCAGATTTAAAGGGACCATATCATGGAAAACTGTCCTCACTTTCCTGAAATAAAAGAGTGTTATTAAAGTTTTAAAACATACTTGTCACTTCAAAGTCATTATATGGAAGCTAACAGCCCATTTTGAAATTATACTATGATTTTTGTGATATCACAAACAGCAACAAATTTACATTTATCAGCGGATTCAG
The DNA here is from genome assembly GCF_904425465.1 of Colossoma macropomum. NCBI lineage: Eukaryota > Metazoa > Chordata > Actinopteri > Characiformes > Serrasalmidae > Colossoma > Colossoma macropomum. Next base: position 10,836,678 of record NW_023494802.1, on the reverse strand, counting down.
CCTACTAAAATTCACCCCCACTCGTTCATGCTGAAAGCATGCTCATTTATCGTAAATCACTCTCAAAGGCACAGAAAGCAAAAAACCACCTGGTTAATTCTAAAGGATAAAGAGAGGTTGGAAAATGGTCACGTAAAAATGGGTTATGACTGTTTTTCATATAAAAACCCATGCAAACATTCTAAGTGGACCTCAGGAAAGCTTCATAGGTCTCTGATGAACAGAGCTGTAGATAGGGATTCTCACATCTGGTCCCTGAGGGCCAGAGTCCATCACAGATTGTTGAAAACCCTGCTCAAACACACCAACTGCACCTGGTAATTAACTGATGAGTTGAATCAGGTGTGTTTGAATAGGGATACTGCCAAACTGTGCTGGACTCCAGGACTGGACAATAGCTGTGGATGCTGTAGAATTGAAAGCTGTCCCAAAGCAGCTTTACACACTTTTTGGTCCAGGACACTAATGAGCAAGGCCAGAGTGACAGCGGCAAGAAAAATTTCTTATGACCAAAGTAGTCCAATTGAGAGATTAAACAGAGTTAGAAGTCTGTCAAAAACTGCCAGAAATAGAACTGGAATTGAATTATGTTAAATATATGCAGAGCGTTAGGTATGAGTACATGGTAGGTAAGGTGTTCAGTATAGCATACGGCAGGTATGCAATGCCCAGAAGCAGATTAGTGCTTCATGCAGGTAGACATGATGATAAATACAAAATATGACATGAGAGATGATTGAACATTCATTAACCAGTCTCTCACTTTTAGTCACCACTTCCATTTCTTCTTCTGGGTCCCCACCACACTCCTGTGCATCATATGTAGCAAACACAAGCACAAACTTGCTGAAGGAAATTTTCTTAATAGAATGGAAAGAATAACTCCCTCAAAAATGGATTTTGGACAGATACAGCCAAGCTGCACTTACCTAACTAGCACAAAGGGAAAGGCTAGGGTAGCATAAGTAGCATTTACTTTAGCTGTAAGAAATTGCTGTTCGCTGAAATCATTTCCAATGACAAAATAATCACATAGCTATCTGTCATTAGCTCAGAGTTAGATAGGGGCAGCTCTTTGTTTTGAGGCAACAACATACTGGACATGCTGCAGCGCTTCCATAAAATCAATACCACTGTAGTTAATGAAGGTGTGCGCATCACCGCTGACATTTCTGAGCAGTGCCAGTTTCTCTAAGCACCACCATGCCACTCAGGATTTTCCTCTTTTTACATTAAATGAAACCCAAATCAATCACAGAAATCGATGGAAGGTGGCTTGCGGTTTGGAATTTACACTGAGAACGCTAATGCTAATGGTTAGCTACATTAGCTAACTTTACTAGCCCAGTTTTTTTTCACCTCAGATCTTTTGGCTTAAAAAATATCAGGCTTGTGAAGACTTTGTTAGCCAATACCAAACATGATAAATTCACTAAATGATGTTGAAAGATTTATTCCATCAAATCTTTACGATAAACCTGAGCCTGATGTTTATGAGCGCTCCCTTTGTGACGCTTTCTATACATTATAGCTATCCTGTATGCTAAGTGGTACACCACTGTGCGATAGCCTTTAGGCTGGCTTTACACAGTGAAACTTCCCATGCAACTAGTTGTGAGTCACCTGCAATGTAATTTCGGTGCAACGTGACAGTTACTCAAAGCAATTCAAAAACAAAGTTGCACACAACATATTTGACTCCACTAGATAACCCTGCGCATCTTTTCTGATAGACTGTATCGTCTCACTATATAAGGTTATTTAATTTACATATTTGCAGCATTTTTAATGTCTTTGTATATTATTTCAAGCTAATATTTTATCTATTAACTGTTTTTCATAATATATTCGAGTTTGTAAATCTATTCTGTGAATGTTAAGTCTTTGAAAATCAATATTTAATCTTGGTTGGGGGGGTCAATTGTTTGAAAGTATGTCATTTGACATCCTTATGCAACTCAAGTGCAATTTAGCTTCATGTAGGTGGGAAGCAACTAGAGTTGCATGAAAGTTTTAGCATTTAAAGCCATCCTTTGGGCTGTGACAAAAAATCTGAATGCATCTCGGGATATGCCACTGCCTGAAGTCTACAGATGTAGACTTCCTCCCTTGAGTCAGTTCAAGGGTTCAAGAGGCTGCTGGTAGAAGCTTCCCTCAACCTCTTTGAAAATCAGAACCACCCTTCAAGATGGCAGCAGGGATCCCCCCGAGGGCAAGCGCAGGAGTGTCTTTTCTGGAACTGGAATGCAGAGCGGATGAGGTCTAGCAGCAAGATGGTGAATAGCACATCCAAGTAGCTCCAGAGTATTGGAGCTGGTACCGGGGGCAGGGGGCAGGATCTAACCCGCCGGAGGTTCGCACTGCTGCCGTTTGATGCAAAGTTTGTCAAACAGCACCCAAGCAGCAGGCGAAACCTCTTCCCCAGTTCACTCTGTTGCTGCGGTGGGTTGTGTAGATCTGCAGCGCCATAGGGCCACTGCAATGTGAGAGATACAGTACGCAGCAAATTGATGTTCAGAGATCATGTTGCGATTACTGCCCCTATCCCCTAGGTTGTTATTGAAATTAAATAGAGATCCTCACTCTCCCTGGCTGTTGCCTGGAGATAGCTGCGTGTCTGGCATGTAATCCCACACCTCTTCGTGAGTTAGCCCGAGCAGTGGGAGAAGAGAGGGTGCCGTCTTGGGGCTGCAGCCACTCTCTCCCAGCCTGAGGGGGAGCCGGTGACAGCAGTGACTGTTATTAATTTCTTCCGCGGCGGCGTGCCGGCCGCTGGCTGCTCCTCAGCCCTGAGGTGGAGTAGGGGGGCTAGATCACAAGCTCATTTCACGTGTGACTGCGTGGGAATTAGCGGAAAGTCTCTTTCTCTCTCTCTCTCTCTCTTGCTCCGTCTCTGTTTCCCTTTTATTCTCCCTCTCTTTCTTTGCCTCATTCTTCCACCACCCGCCGAACACTCCTATGCTGAACAAATGACATCAGTGCTGTTGAAAAACAGCCTACGAGCTTCCCCCGCGCTCAGCGTGCACACATGAGGAGCCTGCCCAATCTGTGTGCTGGTAGAATAGAGCAGTCAGCGCCGTGAGAGGCACAAAAGCTAACAAAACGTGAGGGAGAGCTTTCAGGTGCCTGACCGGCTCAGCTGAATGCTCGGGAAAGTTTTGGCACAGCGAATGGCCAAGGCTTGGCAGCTCCATCCGCTCGCATATGGTGTCATCACCTGTATGTTTGTGGCAAACTGGCAGTCCATGTGTGAGCATATGGCACCAGCATCTCTCTGCTCAATGTTAGCCTTGATTTTCTTGTCCTGGCCCACTACCACTTTCTTATTTTCCCTCGCCCATCCTTCTGCTCCTCTCCCGCTTATTTTTTCCACATCTCACTCTCTCTCATTCTCTTTCTCCCATCCTCTTTCTCCCTCTCTTTTCCTTTCTTTCGCTCTTTTTCTTTCTCTGTCTGTCTCTCTCTCTCTCTGCTATGTTCTCTTTCTCTCGTTTCTCTCCCTTTCTCTCTAATTTCTCTCTTTTCTTTCCACCTTCTTGCTCTCCCCTCTTTCTGTCTCTTTTTCTTTCTCTCTTTTCCTCTCTTCTCTTTTTCTCTCACACTGTTTTTCTTTCTGTCTTCTCTGTCGGTCTTATTTCACTCTCCTTCTCTTTCCCTCATTCTTTAATCTTTCTTTTTTCTCTTTCTCTCTCTCTCTTCCTCTCTCTACCTTTTCCTCTTTCTCTCTCTTTCTCCCTCTTTTGTTTGTCTCACTCGTTTCTATCTCTCATTTTCTCTCTCTTTTCTTTTTCTTTTATTTCTGTTTCTCTCTACATATTGTTTTCTCTCTAATTTTTCTTTTCTCTCCTTCTGTCACTTTCTCTTTTTCCTCTCCCCTTTTTTATTTCTCCCTCTATTTCATTCTTTTCTCTTTTCATTCTTTCTCTTTTCTTCCCCTGCTCTCTCTCCTTCCATCCCTCACTCTTTCTGTATTTTTGTCCACCTGTTTAATCTGTCTTGCTTTCTTTTTTCTCTGTTTTTCTCTTTTCCTCTCTTTTCTCCCGTCTCTCTCCTCTTGCTTTCTGTCTCGCTGTATCTTCTCTCTCTCTCTCTCTCTCTCTCTCTCTCTCTCTCTCTCTCCCCCTCTCTCTCTCTCTCTCTTGCTCCTTCTCCTTCTATCACAGTCTCCCTCTGCAGTCCCTTCCCGACGTGTGAAAAAGACAGAAAGCCATCTTAATAACTGCCTTTCAGAGATAACTACACAGCCGAGGCAACAGAAGATGACAATGATTTTTTTTCACCCCCGTCTTTCTTCTAATATTGCGGCTTTGCGTCCCGGAAAATCAAATGAAGCGTTAAACCTGATTAGTCTATGCTTCCGCTGAACTGCTTGTGCTGCCAGTCGCTGTTTTTCCTTCAGCTGGTGTGCGGCACATGCCCATGTATGTGTGTCTGCGTGTGACAGGCCTCAGAGCTCAGTCACTGATAGCAGGCCCGCACCCCACATTCCCTCTCGCTGGGAGCTAGCGACAGGCCTGAATCCTGAATGACAGGTGTAGCCGAGGAGAAAAGCAACATGTGCCACAACACACGCCGATAGCATCTTTGCACTCCGGCGCTGAGCTGCCGTATCTTCTCCACTCTCCGCTCCTCTCGGCTCCTCTCAGACAGCCTGTCGGATAAACAGACTATTCCCGTAAGCCCGTGGAGTTTCACACCTCGCCGGCTAATTACTGATCAAACGTTAGCATGATTAGCATGCGGTTTAAGAGTCAGCGCTTTGCGCTATCACAAATCCAAGAGAAGTGCGGTTATGCCGTCCGCAAGGGACTCTCCGAGGCAGAATCCAGGCCGCTCCTTTGTCACGCTTGCATGGCTGCACTGTTCCTATGTTCTCCTTAGCAGCCTAGCATAGCCTCACAGCATGGCTCGATTCCCCTGCGGCACACTTATTGTCCTATTTATCACTCGGATCAGAGAATATTTGTGCTTTGCAGAAGGGCCTTGTGCGGTTTAATGCTAACATCTCGCCTCTCTCGCTCTCTTTCTCTGGTGAAGAGTAGCTTTGCGGCTGTGTTGACAAGGCTGCGGCGGCGGCTGTGTTGACGGATGCGGGCGCGCTGCGAGCGGAGAGTGTGCCGGCTTTGAAGCCAGAGCTAAACCCTGCATTTCTGCCCTATTTATATCAATCATTTATCACTAGGCGCTCCGGCTGTCTGTGATTAAAGCAACCCTACAGGAGGGCAACTTTTGAGTATATATAATTCATATCTACAGACACACACACTCGCTCTCACACACACATACTCATACACACAGCAGACACATACATGTACACACATTCTAGAACACAACACGGTTCAGCCGCACTCCGCAGTCAAGTATAACCAAACAGCTAGCGAGCCCTTCATTATACTCTGTTCAAGAGCCCACATGGTAAAGCCTTTTGTCCATGCAGGTTTTTTATAGGGGAAAGCATCAAAGCCTGTCTTTGATATGTAATTTTTATTATGCACTTGCAGTACTCATGCAGAGCATGGACAAATACTATGCATTGACTGTGGCCTATAGCCTGGCTGTTTTAGTTAAACTGTGACTTCCCTCAGTGCCATGAGGGCCACCATGCAGCTGCGTTGAGAGGTCTGTATTAGCATTAAATTGAAGCCCGAAGTTGACTCGTACCCTCGTCTTTAAGCCTGGACACAACCAGGTCTGACAGAAAATGTATTTTGCACATCCATGTTGCACGACAAATGTGCCTGAACTCATTCCGAAACCTGATATTTTGGTAGACCTTGTCAAGCGTGGGTTGGGTAGCAGAACTCTAAATGGGTTTTAAGATAGCAATGATAAACCACTAGCTGTTCAGAATCATTGAAAGTCAATGTCATTACCAGTTACCAATGCCTGGTCCTCAGGGCCCCTAGATCAGGGGTCCACAACCCAAATGTTAGAAAGAGCCATTTTGTCAATTCAACAAAAATCAAAGCCACATTTTATGTCCATTTTACCATCTTGCCTGTAAATATGTCTCAGTATGTGCTAACATTGTAGTAGAGGCTAAAAGCATAACATCAACAAAAACTCAGACTTACTTTGCTCTGCTTTAAGCTTTAGCTCAGCTATAGCCACTTTTCTGAAGTCAGCTTCTTGTTCTCCAGCTACTTGTTCAAATTTTCCCGTTCCACCTTAAATGATGCCTGAGTGCTTATAAGTCCATTCGTCTTTGTATCAATGTTTGTCTTAAATCTTCCTTGTCTTTGCCTTTTTGTTAGCTAGTAGCTAGGCGAGATTGTTGTCTGCGTTGCTGTGTGACCAGCAGTCTGTGCGCTGATCTTCAGGGTGAAAGGGTGAATTAGCCATTATACCTTAACACCAGCATTTAAGACCATTTATTGTTAAAACTGTGTTAGAATGATCAGCAGAGCTTTATTTTACTCACAACACCTAGTGATGAAGGAAGACTGTGGACCGTCCGAGGGCCCTAAAGACCAGGTTGGGAACCCCTGACCACGACTTTTCGTTTAGGCCACGTGGTAGGAACTTTGAAGCTGTGCTAACGTGGTGCAATCAAACAGATTACAAGTTATTTTTAAAAACACAGTGAATACACTGTAGATGTTAACCCCTTACAGTCCCAGGCTTATTACATACTAAGGCCTATTATTCAGTAACTACAAGGACTTCATTGCAAACTGGCTGAGATATTCTTAGGTTATGGAAGTGTGTAATAAAACTGCCAGTGGGCCCTGACCATTTAAGATATTAATACATTAGTGTTTTGTCTATATCTCTTTTAAGAAGTGCAACAGTGATTGATTAGGAGTTCATAGTCAGCTAGTATAGTTCATAGAATTCATAGTCAGCTAGTATATATCAGAAGAATTCATGTACAGCTGAATGCTTTACAGCTCATACTGGGCCAAAGAATAATTTGCATATATTTTTATAGAAATCTGTAGGAATAATGTTCATATTTCTTTAAACCATTTCTAAATACTGTCTGCCACACAATGCAGTCAGATCTGTGATCAGATCTGTGCTGTACTTGGGATCTGAATTTAGTGCATTTGAAACTAGATTTTACTTTGGCCAAAACGTGAGCACACGTCACATAAAAGCATATGCTTTGAAGCAAAGATTTATCAGTTATATCCTCACATCTGTATCTTTTCCAAGCCAGGCAGCATGTGAGTTTGGCCTGTTTAATAACAGGAGAAACACTGGGGTTATATCAATATGGCTTCCTTTTTTGACATGGATCAATACTAGTAATTAGCCAGTGCAGCCAATATGCCATCAAAGAATTTGGAAAGAGCAAGAACCACCTAAAACTGTCAATAGGCCTGCCTTTTGAAGATGAGACCTCCCTGTCAATGCCTTGCATATTTGACTGAATATCTGAATGAAGCCAGGTTTTTGCTTCCTGGCTGTGCTTGAGAGACAGGCTGCTGGGGTGTTCAGTGTGTTTGGATTTAATGGAGCCTAAATGACCTGATTGAAACATGATGCTTTTCGCAGGCGGGAGTGGGTTTATTCCCAGCGTTTCCACCTAGCTGATTTCGATAGTAATCTGTGAGGCATTCAGAGTGGAGCTCAGGATTTGTACGCCCCACAGAGAGCCATGCAGAGCACTCAGCCATATCTTCTGTAAAGGAAAAAAAACAGTGGAAAAAATGTAGAATTAAGCTAACAACTGAAAGAGTGTCGAAGAGCAGGAGAGGGAAGTGGGGCTTACAGAAACATTTCCATCTTTGCTTACCCATCAATCCATTCCTGCTTTCCTCCCAGAATCCATCTCAGAGCCTGTGGTCAAGCCCACCACCCTCCCGATCACTCCACGCGCCACCCCTCCCACTGCACACGTCAAGGTCACCTCTCCACGCCATGGCCTCACCACCACCTCATCCGACTACGAGGAGGATTATGAAGAAAACTCCGTGCTGACATCTGAGATCGAGAAATTCCCCACGTCTTTCACCCACAGCCTCACCACACCACACTATCCACCCCGCACCCCACCCCCCACCTCCAGCCCTGGCTTCGAGGACTCAGGCAGTGGGGAGCCCAGTGGGGACGATGACATGGAAGGTAGCGGAATGGAGGCGAGCGGAGAAGAGCCAGTCGGTAATGCAGCCCTCTCACTACATTTCCCATAATACTGCGCTTTGGTAAGGGGGTGTTGCTGTCATGTCAGGGAAATAGTGTAAAAGAATAATGGAGCACAAGCGTGATATGGTCTTATCTAGAGGGCTACTGCAAATTTGCTATAAATCTGCTAAAATGTACTTTGTAAAATGACTGTTTAGTTTGTTTTTTTTCACAAACTGCTATTCAAGCTTTTTTTTTATTTGGAATACTTTAAATTATTAAATGACAACTGTAGTTCTTTGTATGGCACCATCAAGGAGGGTAACTGGAAATATGCTGTGCATTTAGCAGTATGGGTACTTTAAAGGGGAATTAGAACATTTTATAATATTTAATCAGTGAGATGTAAACAAAGTCATTCGGTGTGGTTTGGTGTAAGGTGGTACATTGTAGGGAAATATATATATACTTAATACATTTTTAGGGTTTCTTCAGTTGCAATGATAGAAACCAGGGGTTATGATATCTACAGTGCATATATATATATATATATATATATATATATATGCACTGTAGATCGAGTGTGTGTATATATATATATAATCTTTATTTAACCTCAGAGAACATTGATCGTTTACAATGTTGCCGAGTTGATACAGGGAAAAGGGATTAATAACATGTAAGAACATATCAAATAATAAAAGTAAATTTAATAATAAAAATGACTCAAATCAGGTAAGTATAAAAAACGAAACATTAATAATAAAATACATAAGTTCTGAAAGATTTTAAGAAGTCTAAAAGATTTAACAATGGGTCTCTGAGTTTTCTTTAAGGACTGTTTTGCCTTCCAGTGCCCTGCATGTACCTCCATTAATGGGTTTTAAAAATGGGTTTTAGGCCGAAAACTGATGTGAAGCAATGTCTCAGTTATCAGTGAATTCCTAACCGTTTCGTGGCATCAAGCGCTTCAGATATTTGGTTCTTATCACCCCTACTTTCAACATTTCTGACTCTGCAAATGTGGTAAAATTCACCTTCAGTGACTATTGCTTTTAGACACCTTACCACAAACTGCTTTATTACTCTACTACCCTACAGTACTTTCATTTAAATGACAGCTAACCTTTTTGATATGACCTTATTTATGAGGATAACTGCCAATCTGCTGTGAATTCAGCATTATCTCTGTACTTTTTACAGTGACCGTTCATTTTAGATGCCTCACCTCAAGTTGTTGTTCTATTTTGATCCCATTTAAATCTTTTAACTCAAATGACAACTTCACTTTTTAACATTGACCTGATCTAATAATCCACTGCGTGCTAAAGTATGTTTAAGATGCAGCCCGTGGCATCTGTTCCTGCTCTCTGCGCGACCGTTGGACTTTGCACAGCACGTGTTAAATGAGAGCAGAATACGCAAGCAGTGGCTGCACATCTGAATGCAAAATACTGTGTAAAAATTACAGCCTGTGTCTGGAGCCCTTGCACGACTGCTCTGTCCACTGAGGCCTGCGGTCCTTTTGTTGTTTCTGTCTCCTCGGAGCCCACAAACCATTTTCAATCAGCTTTTTTAAAGCTCTCCATAGCTCTCCTGACCTCACGTCAGCTATACTACGGTTGGGCTGCCTGAATTGATGGAGGAGAGAATGGCAAGGCCTGAGTGTCTTCCTCTTCAGATTTATTGTCTTGTCACTGCTGGACCCGAGGACTGTCTACCAAGCCGAGGGGATGAGTCTCTGGGGGGCTGCTTGACAGACTCCTGCCTCCCCAAGGTTCAATAGCCCCATGAGGCAGAAGCAAGCTGCGTGGGGGTCCATTTTGTGCCCCCCACTGTACCAGGGCAGGGATTCATAAATCTGTTGCAAAAACAAACAGTGGTGAAAGCAGAACCACAGGGATGTGCTCTCTGCTCCACGTATAATGTCATTTTCCACTGCTCTCGCTCGTCCAGCCTCTCTCACTCTCTCCCTCTCTCACCACCTCACTCATGCTCACGGAGTCCTTGAACATCTCCCCACTGACGGCTTTATGACTTGTTTGGGGCGAGCGGGAGTTGTTTTTTTCTCCAGCCATCAGTGGTAATCTTCGCTGCTTGCTGTGGGAAGCTGTAGCTACCCAAACCTGAGACAAGTTGTTGTCAGCCACATTTACAGGTCGAAGAAGAAGGAGCATCGGAAAACAATTTTCACAGCCACACACAGAGTTTGACTGCTAATCAATGACCAAGACCGTTATCTCTAGGCCTCACGGTTCTCTGGGCGGGTTTGTAATTACGCTGTGATCATAAACCTCGTAGAATTTAATGATAAATAGCACAACTGAAGAACATAAACTAAATGAAAACATCTCTGCAGCTCCCTCAGCTGCTGTTTCTCCTCATCTCAGAGTCTAATCATACCTTAACATCTAGGTTGTTTGACAGTTTGGCCAAGACTCTGTCTACACCACTGGTTCCCAGTCCTGGAGGCCCACCTGCACTGCACAGCTTTGTGTTTTCCCTGCTCTAACACACCTGTCTCAGGAAGGACTTGATAATTAGCTAATGATATGTCTCATATGCAGGGCCGGTGGGCTTCCAGGGTTGAAGTTGCTATAGACAGGTATCTGGGCTCACTCCCAATTCTCTAAAGCAGCTTGCCTAACTTGTCTCCCACAGTAAAGTTGAAAAACTTTAGGCCGCGGTTCTAGCATATCGCATTCACTCATCCAGATATGTGAAACTAGTTTTGGTAAGCACATAATAGTGAATTTAGTGAGTGTCCTAGTAATAAACTCTATTACATTTACTTTTCACTACACTATTTACATGCAATTGTGTAATCACATAATTAATTACATAGGCTCTGAATTACATTTACATTTATGGTTATATGGACCAGTGTGGAACCCTCAGGTCCTTCTAAGCATTCTGAGAAGGCCTAATGATTTCTAGGAACTGACAAATTTAAGTCTTGTTATGTTTAGCTCACTTTTATTTAATAGAATCACCATAGTTGTAGTATTGCAAGTATTGTAGGAATATTCTTATGTTATTGCATCAACCAGTAATGTCTTGGGTGCAACCAATTTTGAAAAAAAACATCCCACATACTTCACTGACTGTGAATATGAGCTTAAACCTAACAAGGTTTCAGTCAGTCATTAGAAAGGGAAAATGCAAGTGCTGTTTTTTGACATTTGTGGCCGAGGTCCTAAGTCCTAGCTCTAATGTTTCAAGACATGTACTCTGTTGGGGACCTTGGAGGGTTTCTATTAAGAATAAACAAAGATGTCCCTGCTCATGTCTTCCTGCAGGTCCCACTGTAGCGGCCACCACTGTCCCCACAGGTGAGGTCCGCTCCTCCTGCGACAACACACCTTTCGGCTGTTGTCCTGATGGCAAGACCACCGCCCTCAGCCCTGATGGCACCAACTGCCCCTGTAAGTACCTTTGACCCGATCCCCACTCCCATCTCCTTTCTTTGCCTGTGTCTGCTCTCCCCCTGTCTGTGTTAGTAGAGGTGTGTTAGCAGGCAGTCAGCGAGGCTGCCTCTCAGTGTGGAGAAGTGGAGGTGGACAAGAGGGAGATGGGTCGCGGCCAGAGAAACCACAGCCAGCGAGCACAAATTAGGCCGGGCCTGCCATGTGGATGCTGATTCACCATGGCAGGAGTTGCTCTGAAGTGTTGAGGGCCAGGAGCAGGTCCAGTGTCAGCCGCTGTGCCAAACAGAAAAGCTGTTTCTACAGAATATACGCTTTGACAGGCTATCGATCAGTATGTACAGCAGCAAAAACGCATGTAAACACACAAACTTACATCCCTTACATATACGTCCATTATCCTTCACGCCATAGAATCAGCCCTGTGTGTTTTAATAATGGGCGGAAATCATACACAATAGGGAATGATCAATATTCAGGAGCAGGTAAATAATCTATATTCTAAGTACGGCAACAGCAGGTCAAGTGTTAGCACCTCGCCTCATATCCATCAAGGCAAGGTCTTTTAGCCGCTTGCCGAGTATCGACGATATGCCACCAGAGCCGTAAGCGAGGAGCATAATGTCCAGTTTGCTCAGGTTTAGCTGACGGCATTTACTCTGCCTACATCTCTCAAGCACTCACAGCAAGATAACTCACCACTCCTCAGGGTTTCAGAGCAAAAGCGAGTGGGAGTAACAAATAGCCCCATGCTGTTTGATAGCCATGCTAATAGTGCTAGGCCTGTCCAAGCACTGTTATTACATGAATGCAGATGCCTGCTACATTGAACAGAGGTTTTAATCTCAGGTTATAATTGATGTGGTAGTGTTTAAATAGTAAAGTCCAGATCCGCTGGCACTGCCAGAAGATACTCAGTTGAGTATCAGTTCACAAAAGCCTGTGTAAATTGTATTTAAATGTACTCTGCCTGGAATTAAATTTACTGTCCTTATTCCACAAACCACACACATTGCGCTTGTAATAAAAAGGCACTGTCAGCTTTACTGAGCATATGCAGGAAATTATGAATGATGAACTGGAGTAGGATGTGGCGGGGAATTTAGCATTTTAATTCAAGCCTGGAGCCTAATTTCTCGCCATCTTTCAACGTTAGCTGTCATCGCGTGCTGTGGGAAAATTCCTCCACTCACATGTTTCAGATTCACATTCTGATCAATTCATTTGCAATACCCGTTTGCTCCTTTTTTTTAAAGTCCTATCAGATAGGAGGTGATGTGTGTCTGGGCGGGAAAAAAAAGCCCTTATCATGCAATTTTAACCAGCTTCTGTCACTCACCCGTTCCTGGGATTAGGAGACAATTACAGCTATCTTTCACGATAATCATACAAGTGCTCTTCCCAGTCCCAGCCAGGCTGGAGCCCGGCCGGCATGATTGATTCGGGCAATTTGTTCAGCTGATTACGCACTACACAGAAACCCAGCATTGGCCCCGTTTTCTCCCCTTCTCCTTCAGATGTGCCGCTCGTTTTATTCATTATTTATTTCCCTCAGCAGATCACAATGGCCAGGCCCCCCTCCCTCCCTGCCTCCCTGCCTCCATGCCTCTCTCCTCACGCTTATTACTGTCAGCACTGTGGTGACGGATAGTTGCAATAACCTCAGCAATGACCCCCATAAAGAAGGATTTTGGACAAAATAGCTGGGGCGTTGCAAAGCGTCTTTTTAATTTGATCTAATATCTGTGATGTGCATGTGAGCCTCTCGATTGTTGAATCTGTGTGTGTGTCTAACAAATGTTTCTCTACTCAGTCTTCTTTGCTTCGGCCAAGTTTTGGGAAGAGACTCGGTCTGGTAAACTCTGGCCCATCTTCTCCACCACTCCCTGCACAATCACTGCTGTCCATGTTATCCACCCCTTGTTCCTCCACTCACACTACGGGAATCCCCTCACTTGAGCCCCCTCCACACACCAACCAGTGGACCCAACACACACTCCCTGCACTAACTCCACACAGCACCATTACTAACCTGCAGACTGGCACTGCACCAACCACCACTGTGTAATTCTGCCCATAGGGTGTCACTGTATATGAATCTATCTGTGTCCTTGCGTGTAAATGGCCTCTCTGCTCTCTGGTGCCTTCCCCCACAGCTACCATGCGTTTTAATGGCCTCCTACACCTGGACCAGGTGGAGGGACAGGAGGTCTTCTACACCCCAGAGATGGACGACCCCAAGTCTGAGTTGTTCGGTGAAACAGCTCGCAGCATCGAGAGCGCTGTGAGTATTGCCTCAGTTGAGGAGGCGGTTATGCTTCGCTGTTTGATGTTCCTGGTTAGAGGTGCTGCATTTGTATTCCTCTCGATGTTCTGCAGTCCCAGGTCTTGCACACAGCCACTGAATGCTAACTATAGCAGTCCTTTGCGAAGGGTGTGTTTTAGCTTGTGCTGCACATTATTTGATGGCTTAATCAGCTCTGGTGAAGCAAGATATTTGCTCTGCGCTACTCAACCAATTCGTAGCTTGTCTGCAATGTAGGCTGCTATCCGTGCGAGTCCAGCCAAAAGTCTGAATTACACAATTGTACTCTTATTGCAGATGCAGTATATCAACTTTTTGATGTCTGACACTTGCTTCTTTAGTTTTGCAGTGGATTTATGAGGCTAGTGTAGCTAACACATAATGGAAGCTTGTAGCCACTAGGTTAGCATTGTGGAAACTGCATGCATAATTTAAATGGTTAAAAAGTAAACAAAGAAATTCAGTGATTTGATGTGAAATGCACCATTCTAGAAATCTTACAGAGCGAGAACTGTTCATAATGGTAGTGGTAGAAATCAATGCTTGACATGTCTAAAAGCGACGTGTTGAAAGGTTACAACATAAAATGGTTATGAATATGTGGTCAAATGCCTTAGACATTGTTCTATGATGGTTCTGAGATACTTTTTTGGCTGAAATATTTTTCAAATCTATTTATGGTTGTATTCATGTTGTAAAAAAATCAGTCATTAAGTTTTTCCTACAATGACGTACATCACATCAAGCCACTCTGAATGACTTTTTGACTGAATTGTGCAGGAATATAAAAAAAAAGTTGGTGGAATTTTCCTTTACATCATTTCATACATGCTTCAAACTGCATAGAGTTGGTAAAAAGCTTAAATCAACTTGAAAATGTTGTAAATTTGTTTTTTTTCTTTAACCCAACCGTCATTTGAATTAGTCCGAGATACCACACCAGCACTAACCAGAGTTGATAAGTGGTTAAGAGCGGTGACTGAGATATCGAGCAAAAGCTGAAAGCTCCATAACCAACAGAACAAAGCCACAGCTGGTGCATCACATGGCAAACCAAGCTGGACCCCATCCCCTCTCCACTCACACTTACACAGACACCTCTGTTTCTCATGATGACCCTGGTTGGGGCATTGACGAGACAAGGCCAGCTGTGGAAATGGTGTCGGTGGCCGCTAGCATGTTCTAATCCGATGTGTGTGAGTGTGTGTGAGACACCCTGCAGGCTCAGCTGGGCCACAAGATAGCAGTCCAGCCCCTCCCTCACCCCCCCTCCCCTTTGTCCCTCTGTTGCTCTGTCCCCATCTTCCTCGCTTCTCAGCCTTCAGTCCTGTCTGCTAGACCATGTGTAAATAGCACCTGAGGAGAACAGGGGAAGTTTCTGGGTCACGGCACCCAACGGGCCGTGATTGAAGGCTGGCTTTTGTGAGGGTCTGACTGCTCCCAGGGGGTAACTTTTGGAGTGGGGGTGCTCCAAATAAACACATTATTGGCTTAGCTCGGATGGGCAAAGCATTATGAGTAGTGTGATTTTTTTTCCCCCCCTGAAATGGTGCTTCTGAGGAAAGAGGGGCCTAGATTGGGGTACCGGAAAGACCACCTGCAGAGACACTTTAACAATAACATACTCAATGAAGGGCTCTTGAGGCAGCCGAGAAGAAAGGGACACCATTTGAGTACGGACCAAATTGGGAGCCACTTTTCAATTTCTCCGGTCGTGACCAATTTAGTGTAAATGAAGTGTGGTCGGCACGCTTTTGTTATGTATTGCAGAAAAAGGGCCATACATAGATGGAGAGGCTCGGATGTTTACTGGCTCTAAGAATTGCAATAGTGGCTCAATCCTCACTCTTGTTCCGCAGTTATGGGAACGACATGCACCTACACACTCGGCGGTGCAAGCCGAACGAAATGCGAACGGGCGTCGTTAGTATCGTGACATTTACTTCAGCCTCCGAAATGTGTTCATGTAATTACTTCTGCGCTGCAGTTAAATGTCAGTTTGTGCGCCCAGACCCAGTGGGGTTTTGTGCAATTTTTCCAATGAAACACTTTCCCATCCTGTAGGAGAAATGTGCTCTTAACGAGAACTGGATCAAAACATCAAGCTTATTACCCTTTTCATCAACTGAGGCTATGGACATTTCCCTGTTTTTTTCCCTTTTCTATAGCTGAATGAGCTGTTCCGGAAGTCTGACGTGCACAAGGACTTCCAGAGTGTCCGGGTTAAGAATCTGGCCCCCAGCAACTCCATCATGGCCATTATAGAGGCCCACTTTGACCCAGGTAACATAACTTCCAAAGCAAGTACGTTTTGAAAGCTTTGTAATTAAAGCTATATGCATGATTGTTGATGTCTTTTGTTATACGAATGTGTGTCACTCCTGGGTTCTTTTTTACTGGAACATGCCTTTTTTTTCTTACCATTATTGGGAAAGGATGCTCACATTGGTTAAAGGACATACAGAGAAACACAGCCAAATTGACATATTCATGCTCAGCCAACAAAAACTTTAATTTGTAGAAACTTTGCAGCTGCAGAAATCCCATTCAACTACAGGTGTGACGATGCACCAGGCCCACAGTTCGATTTGATTCTCAGTATTAAATTTACAATTCAGTAAATTCATGATATTTGAACACAATTTGAATTCATATACATGATTGTATACATGTTGTTGCACAGCTTACTAATAAACATGCTTGTTGATTGGTGCTGGCTGTTTGAAAATGTAGGTGTTCAACCAGTGCAGTTGTACAAGGTGCCATAATTCATAGAATGTCCTTTCCTTACTATGTATTGTCAAACCTCCACAATGCACATTATCACATAGTACCGCAAAGCATTTTTATACCCTTACATTTAACCCAATGACAAGCTTTAACTCCATTTTTCAAAAGAATTGCATATTGCATTAAAATTAGACCCCATACAGTGTCTGTTTAGATTATAATGTGTTAAAATGTCAGATTTCCACTGCTATGCTGCTGAGCTGGGCTATGTTGTTGTAGCTATTAAACATTAAGCCCTTTGGAATTTACAGTCACAAAAATTGGCTTCATTTACTATGTAGGTGCACTTTGTAGTTCTACAATTACAGACTGTAGTCCATCTGTTTCTCTGCATACTTTGTTAGCCCCCTTTTACCCTGTTTTTCAGTGGTCAGGACCCCCATGGACCCTCACAGAGCAGGTACTATTTGGGTGGTGGATCATTCTCAGACGTGGTGGTGGTGTGTTAGTGTGTGTTGTGCTGGTAAGAGTGGATCAGACACAACAGTGCTGCTGGAGTTTTTAAATGCTGTGTTCACTCACTGTCCACTCTATTAGACACTCCTACCTTGTCAGTCCACCTTGTAGTTGTAAAGTCAGAGACGATAGCTCATCTGCTGCTGCACAGTTTGTGTTGGTCATCCTCTATTCCTTCGTCAGTTCTCACAGGGCGCTGCCCACAGGACACTCTTGACTGGATATTTTTGGTTGGTGGACTATTCTCAGTCCAGCAGTGACTCTGAGGTATTTAAAAACTCCAGCAGCACTGCTGTGTCTGATCCACTCAGACCAGCGCAACACACACTAACACACCACCACCACGTCAGTGTTACTACAGTGTTGAGAATGAACCACCACCCAAATAGTACCTGCTCTGTGAGGGTCCATGGGGGTCCTGACCACTGAAGAACAGGGGGCTAACAAAGTATGCAGAGAAACAGATGGACTACAGTCTGTAATTGTAGAACTACAACGTGCACCTATATAGTAAGTAGAGCTGATAAAATAGACAAAGAGCGTAGAAACAAGGAGGAGGTCATAATGTTATGCCTGATCGGTATATAAATTTATGTACATTTAGCCGGGATGTAACAGCACAATGTGTTGTATTGTGTCTAATCTATTGCAGCACATCGTATTGTATTGTATCGTATTGTGTCCTGTGTTGTGACTAGCATATTAGCTTGTGGTTAATATGTTAGCCTGGACTATATTAGCCTTTGGCTAGATCATTACATCAGAGCACAGCTTTTGTTTCAAATATTGTGTTTTTATAATGTTAAATGCTATAATAAACTAGAAACACTAACATATTAACATGAGGCACGTTTTCAGCCACTCCTTGTTTTTGCTTTATCAAAAAAATGAATTGAGATTCTTCTGTTATATTGAATCGAATTATGAGTCACGGTTTCTCATTGGGTTTTTGTTTTTTTCCAACATTCTGTAAACAACTGCAAAAGACCGCATATGTGGGTGGAGCGTAAATGTGACAGTTGAAGTAGATCTCTGAGAGACCCTCATATTTCTGATGGACTTTTCATTTCCAAACTTGTTAATTTGTTCATCAATTCATCATTACTGCTCATAGATGCCTGTCTTATTAAGCCTCAGCACTTGAGCAAACTGCATTCAGGTCCACAGCACACAGAGGAAGCATCTTCCTTATCCTGAACAGCTCTAGACAAATCAGTGACACACAGACATCTCGAACACTGCAGACACGTGTAGCATGTAGAACATCAGCATTCAGCTTTTGATGACATAATGGCTTTTTCCATTGCAAAAATGTGCATCTTGAGCCGACTGGGGGCGCACGCATCTACGCTGTGAAGAGGCTTGCATGAAGCAGCTACAAATTGTTTATCCAGTGGGCACTCTGTGGTCTCAATTATTCCATCTGTTTCTATAGTGACTCATCTTCTTTCCCTCTCCCATTGGCTTTTTTTTTTCCAAAGCTAGTTCTGTGTTATTTGTGAAGTGCCTCTTACCACCCTAAGCTTTGTAAGCACTTCTTATACTCTAAGCACATCAAAATTCCCCGAGTCTGTGCTCCTTTAGAAGTACGCCTTCAGTGAGAAATAAAAAGCACATAAAAAACTGCCTTTTTTGTTAGAGGAGATATAATTCAATAGAATAAAATGAGGTGTTTAACTTGTATAAAAGAACCCAGCTCTGTGCCTCTGTCTTGTCGGGGCTGTTTACAGCAGGAGTGGCCAGGCAAAGTGCTCTTTGCATGGTGATTTTAAAAAAAAAGAAAAGAGAGAGTCTCTCAGAGATCTGCCTCAATTCAGCCTCATTCCTCTGTGTGTCATTAAACTCCTGTGAGCGTCTCTCACCAATGGAGGGGAAAAAAAAGGAAAAAACTCCTCCCGCATTCGCCTTTTATTGGCCCCATTCAGCGTCTTTTATTCCAGCACAAGAGCCTGTCATAAAGGCAGTCTGCAGTGGCCAGTAACAGGGCCATCTGTGGAAGTGTTATGACAGCCCTTCATTCCACCGTCCCTGAAACGTACAGCACTTGGAGGACGTCCACTCCCACGGGCCCATTACGTGCAGGCTTTGCCCCGTGTATTTATTGCTGTGTGTAATGTCTGCGGGGGGGTAGTAAAGGTGGTTTTCTCCCTGTGCTCCAGTACATGCTCACCTCTCCCTCCATTTCTGTCCCACTTCCTTTGTGCTTTGGCCTCGGGCTGCAGACACCAGGTTTACAGTGGAGGATATTAAGGCATCGTTGCTGAAACAGCTAAAGACGGCTAAAGGGACCAGCATAGTAGTGAAGCAACCCGAGGAGGAATTTGTCAGTTTCTCCAAATATGGTAAGTCTTAATCATCACTCAGATGTTATTAAAAAACGTTAAGCAAAGAGAAAATCAAATTTACACAGTTTTCCCGCTAATGGACAAAAGTTTGAGCTTTCCTGGCCAAATTACGTATGTTGTTGTAATTTTTGCACTGAAAATATGTGAACAAAATCTCTGCAGCAAACTGTTTTAAAAATGACATTTTATTTCAGTTAATTTATGTTTCATCACACTAGCAATAACGGTTGCTGAGTGTAGGTTTGAAGAGTCAGAGAATTTATTACACTCTGGAATTGTCATCAGCTGACATGTCCTTGTGACAATTCTTTGACCTGCCCAACTAGTCCTAGTGAGTCATTTAAACCAAAGAGCCTGGCCTCATGGTTATAGCTGCCAAGTAATGGGAGATACAGAAATAAAAAAAAATTGAGCAGCTGATGTTTGGAGCCCATTTGCTGGGTGGGGAAAACTCATACCGGCACCAAACTTTGTGGTCCTTCTGTTGACATTCAGCCCTTTTGAATGATAGTAATCCTGCCCTTCTAGCCCCCATGGGAACCAGAGATATGAGCCCTTACTCTGAATAACTTTAGAGGCTCTTACCTCAGTCAGTAGAAGTCCAAGCACCACCAAACTTCAGCAGTTGCTACCTCCTAATTCTGATTGCTGAGAATTTACAACTGGAAGGATGTCCAATGTTTTTTAAGTTTATCAAAAGTGATAATGTGTTTACTTTGCACTTTACAAAATATGTAATTTGGATGACCAGATTTTTGCAACTATATGTTTGTCAACTGCTACTGTAGTTTTGCACTGAAGCTATGAGGCTAACATAGATTATAGC
This sequence comes from Colossoma macropomum, assembly GCF_904425465.1. Lineage (NCBI taxonomy): Eukaryota > Metazoa > Chordata > Actinopteri > Characiformes > Serrasalmidae > Colossoma > Colossoma macropomum. Next base: position 10,816,461 of record NW_023494802.1, on the reverse strand, counting down.
CCACTAATAATAATGATACAAACTGCATCCCTAAATCAACATACACCTTAAACTGTGTTGAGTTGTTAAGTAATCTGAACTAGATTTGCTTATGTAGTTTCTGACACTGTGAAATCCTTTAGAGACAAAATTTAGACTTAAGATGGCTGCTACTACTATTTTACAATGCACTTTTACTTGTTTTATAGATAAGGTAGATAATAAGATAGGCAAGTTATACATTACAAGCTTCCATTACTTGTTAGCTATGTTAGACTTGTAGCCCCAGTGCAGAAATAAAGAAGCAAACATGTCTTGGCTGACTAAATTTGAAGGAAAACTTGTGTGAATTTTATGTTTTGCCTATTACTTTAAGCCAGTTTTCTTTCATTATATATAAAAGCTGATACAGGGCCAACAGTATATACCCAGTCTCTTTGTCCTTGCTTGTCTCAGGTCTTTCTATTCCATCCTTCACCACGACTGCCACCACAGTGGCCACCGTCACCACCCCCACCGCTGCTGCCACCATGCCACCTACAACCGCGTCCATCACCACGCACCGGCCAGCCACCACCAGACGGCCCTTCACCACCCGCAGGACCACCACAGCTGCTCCAGTAACCAGCACACCCACCCAGCAACACACCACCTCCACCTTGACCCTTAGGATCAGGCCCGTACCCCAGCACACCAAGCTCTCAGGACCATGCGACTCACAGCCCTGCGGCCACGGAGGAACCTGCGAGGCGGACGGCGACGAATTCACCTGCACCTGCCCTGCAGGAAGAGGCGGAGCAGTGTGTGAAAAATGTGAGACAATCAGTGTCAATCATGACGAACAGAGAAGGTTTTTGTGTACATTGTCTGTTAAAGCTTTGGGACACCAGGCCTTTGAAAGTTGAGTAAGTAAGAGAAGAGAGAAAATACCCTCAAAGGCTATACTTGAGATGTGAACAGAGTCATCCAGAGTGGTTTGATGTGAAAATCCAGATTTTCTGTAGTGGTGATAGGAACCAGGGATCACACTGTGATAGGAACCAGGGATCACACTGTCGACTTTTTTTAGTATACAAAATGACCAGTGAACCTAAAGTACTGGCAAATCTGAAAAAAATACAGTCTCTTTGGGGACTATTTAGCCTTAGAATGCCCTGCATGTATCACTTCACTATGAATGTCTCTTAAAATATGAGTGTTAGCCTAAATCTAGTTACAAAAACTTCATAAAACAATGTCTCAGGCATCAGGCAACATGTTCATAACCATTTCATAACTTCTTTAAGAGAGATTTTTAGAGGATTCAGACATCTGGTTCGTATCTACCACGACATTGAAAAACACTGTATGTTCCTCTAGAATTGCACATTTCATATTAAACCACTCTGAATATTTTTTAACGATTTAATTATGCAGAAAGTTAGAACCGAGGAACTCCTCTTCAATATCTGTCACTGCAATCCAACAAAGAAAACTTTTTAATAAGATATGTGTCCCCAGACTTTTGACAGGCAGTGTAGGTTTATGTGTAGAATGTATGTGTAGGAATTTAAAGATGCCAAAAATCTCCAAATCTTAATATGCACTCCACCACAGCATCACAAAAGGCTTCGTACTGAGTCCTCCACATGACGAGAATAGCACAATTATGGCTCCAAATTGCAGTCCTGCTGTGGCGCTTTAGGGATTGTAGCTCCCATCATTCTCTCTCTCGGTGGTTTTGGATAAGAAACTACCCCTCACAGCTGCATCAGATTATAATTGACACTAATTGCTTTAATGAGCATTAGTTTGTGATAAAATGCTATGTGATGAGGGAGGAAAAAAGGTGGCTAATTGAAGGCTTGTATGCAGCACCAGTCCCTCCCTCTGATCAATCAGGCCATTAAAGAGTGATGAACAGAGAAGGCTTCATCAGCCAGCCATTTCCCGCGAGAGAGGTGTTGATGATAAATGCCTAAGCAATGGGAATCTGTGTATGAAATGTACTCGGCAAACTCGGAGCAGTCCTGAGAGATTAGACGGCAATTACTCAATGAACTTATCATTGTCTCTGCGTCTCTGTCGTGGTGGCTGAGTACATTGGACCAAACAGAGACAAGCAGCACTCTAGCCTTACCCTACCACAGCCATGGTCTTGTATGCTATCTTAGGGAGACTTAGTGCCCTGTTTTTTTTTTGTTGCTTTATCAGTAGCGAGCAGGCTGTTGAAGGCTTGGAGGCTTGTTTGAGACGTTCCAATAACCCGCTTTATCTTACCTTGACTTTCTCTATTCCTCAGTGATAAAGTATTACATCCCGTCCTTCGGAGGGAAATCTTACCTGGCCTTTCCAACCATGAAAGGCTACCACACCGTGCGTATTGCCATGGAGTTCAGGGCCTCAGACACGTCAGGTATACTCCTCTACAACAGCCAGAACGGCAAGAAGGACTTCCTCTCTTTGGCTTTAGTAGGAGGAAAGGTAGAGCTCAGGTAAAGTACTGATTACTGTTCATTATCAAGTTTTACAGCTTTCTTATACTGTCATTGAAAAGTTTAGAATTACTGCTCAACAGTTTATAATGAATGTTTTCAATAATATGAAACTACTGTAAAAGCAGGTAAATGTATCAAATGATCCTAATATGCTGGTCCTATGCAACTTCACAGGTTTCATATAATTAATAGAAAGCTATAAAACAGTAAAAGAAAAAAGTCAAAATTGTAGACGTGTCCAGAAAAATGTAAAGAGCTGTAGATTATTCGGAAATAGTGGAGAAACGTGTATATCATCAAAAATATAAGTTCTAAAAGAATGAATGCATTATGTTTGAATAGCTTCAAAACAGATAATCTAAATTAGTATTTCGGTGTTTGGTTATAACATTTAAATTTACACTGTATAAGTAAATATTTTATATGAAATATCAAAAATTATTAAGCAAGTGACGTTGAAATCAACATAGTATAAGTTGCTGCTGCATATAAGATCAAAAATGAATGTTCCATGACACTGAAATCTATGTTGTTTAAATTATTACTGTATATAAAGTAACAAAAGATAATATGTTGAGTGACCTTAAAATATATAAGATAGAATTCCATGCAAAACAAGAAAATGAATATATTGAATGGTTTCAGACTTTTAAACAGTGTTATATGTGATATATTCACTGTACAATCATTGTCCCTTCTCTCCACTTGCTCTGTCTTAGGTTTGACACAGGTTCTGGCATATGCTCAGTGGTCAGCAAGATCCAGATAAAACCTGGTCAGTGGCATCACTTGGTGGTGAACCGTAACAGGCGCAACGCTGCGCTGAGCGTGGACAACGAAACACCCGTGGAGGGCCAGAGTCCCGCAGGCACTGATGGACTCAACCTGGAGACCCCGCTCTTCATTGGTGGCGTTCCTGAAGACATGGTTCAGGAGTAAGGATCACTGCCTTTTTTCTGTCTTGTTATCAAAACGCAACACTGGAGCCAGAAAACATCAGCTTCTCAATTAGGATGCTTACAAAAAGAAAGTGGAGAGTAATGAATTAATGAGTGTGTTGACTGGTTAGGGCTCTGATTCCTCTGCCTGCTAAAAGCTGGCAGATAGACATTTTCTCTAATAAGATTTAATGGGACAGAACAAAAATAGCTAAAAGGAATTAGCATCAGTCAGAGCTGTTGCAGAAATATCATTGATATCCCTTTGGAGCTGTTTCACATAGAGCACAGTTCGTATGTAAGGGCAAAAAGCCACCGAAAACAAGCAGGAGCTGGGAATAGCAGCATTACAAACCTGGCAAAGCATCAACACCCCGTCTGGTGATGTCTGTGGGTCAGAGACTTAGGCAGGCATCAATTGTAAAGGATTAGCAACCAAATACAAGACATGACGGCACAGTTTATTTAAAATTATGTTAATTTGTCCGATTACTTATGGCAGCCTGAAATGGCGGGACTGTAGGCTATAAACAGCTGTAAATCCTACAAATGCCTACTCAGTTCACCCAGCATAGACAGTAATACCCTTCAGTTATAGCTGAGATCCTACACTTCAAATTCATTTCCATTGTTTCCTTTCAAATCTGGTTATATACTTTACTTAAATTAAGTTCAAATATATCAGTGGAAAAAAAAAATCTAATTTATGCAATTTTCTTCGGTCAAGACATGTTTGATGTCTGACGTCTGTTTCTTTACTCAACTTATGAAGCTAAAGTAGCTAACAAGTCATGGAAGTTTATATCCCACTAATTGGCATCATGCAAACTGCGTACAGAATTCACCACACGCTCGCCTTAAACCTTGTCAAGTTTATAAGTAATCTTAAAGGAGAATGCCACAGATTTTTCAAAATTTCTGCATAATTAAATCGCTGAGATGTAAACAAAGTCATTCAGAGTGAGTTAATATGAGATGGTTCATTGTAGAGAAACTCTGATTTCTTTACAATGGTGGTGACAGGAGGGGTTGTGATGTGTGGAACACAAATACAGCCATTTGGTTACAACCAGTAAATCTACTCTACTTTCTTAGCTTTATATGTGATGTTAAATAGTAAAATAGTTTTAAATTAAAAAACGTTTTCTTTGGGGATTATTTTACCTGACAAATACCTCTCCACTATCCCAAAAAGCTAAAAATAAGATCATAAAACAACGTCTCAGGCTTCAAGCAGTGTTTCCCTGACCGTTTCATGCAGTAATTTCTGTGAAGGAGACGTTAAACACTTTAGACGTCTGGTTCTAGTGACCACCACTGTGAACAATTCTGACTCGCCAAGTTTCTAGAACAGAGCATTTCACGTCAAACCACTCTGAATGATACTGTTTACGTCTTAACTCTGTAATTTATAGAAATTTTGACAAATGGATGGAGTTCTCCTTCAGATAGATTCACATATGTGACTTCTGTCACTGTATGACATATTGTTATTCATGAGAATGAACACAAATACACCACAGCTAAAAACAGCATAGCAGCCACCTTAAAGCCTGAATTTTTTCCATTATTTTGTCCATGTTTATAGATTACAGTAATCATATTGGTTAGATCAGTATTACAGTGTGAAGTCTTATGTATTTTATATGCTGTAGATGAAATGTGTTTAAATATGTGCTAATAAATTGCTTTCTCTCAGTGTGAAGGAGAGGACCTCAGTCTCTACTGGTCTGGTAGGCTGTATCCGCCTGCTAGATGTCAACAACATGGTGTACAACCTGCAGGAGAACGGTGGCAACGTGCTGTACGGCACAGCTGTCGGTGAGTGCGGCAACAACCCGTGTTCACCCAACCCCTGCAAAAACGGAGCCTCCTGCCACGTCAAAGGAGCCGAGATGTTCCACTGCAAGTGTGTCAATGGTTTCTCTGGTGAGTTCACCTTCTTGGCCTCTCCTGTCCTCTGTTTCTGTCAGCTCAGAGCTCTGACTCAGCCGCATTTCATAATGAGCCCTGTGTGATGAGAAGCTGAGCCCGTTCGCAATCAGATCTGGATAGCGATCTTGATCGTGAGTCCAGCAGCTGGTCCCCATGGATGAAAGATGAGGCAGAACAGAGGCTGCATGCGAAATCAGCGTGCTACAGGGAGGTTACAGTAAGATGGATGAGTGTTTACCTCCCTCTTTAAAGGGCAGATGGGGAAGTAGGCAGAGAGCAGTACGCTCAGGGAGAAAATAAGGACAATGCTGCTCAGCTTGACCTGCACCGAGAGGTCACTGCAGACAACTGGAGCAGTGTAGAGCTGGAGAGTGTTAACGTAGTTTATTCCCGTCAACTTTACTTCAGCCGGGCTAAACATATCAGGACTTTGCTACCCCTAGATGTTGGTAAAGATAATTTCATTTCAAAACCGATGAATAGTTTGCTACTAATTATTTCTCACTCATGGCTCATTACAAGAAACAGAAAAGTACAGATTTGTTAAGTTTCATTAATACCATTGTGGAGAACATATACTTCATATTTTTGTCACAGTTTGTCATTTCATTGCAACAAAACAAATAGCAAAAAGCCAGAAGCACAAACTCAAATAGAATGTAGATCAAATGTAAATGTAATGCATTATATAGCATTATATAGCTAATAAATTTAGCTCAAATACTATTAAACAATAGAAAAAGCATTTTTGTTTAGCTCAACAAAAACAATATTTTAGTTCAATTCAGTTTATATTAATTCATATGAATTCACATAATTTCAAACCTCAAAAACACTTTTAACACAAAACATTTGCCCTGAATTGACAGTGTAGATATGTTTAAATAGTATATCTACACTAAAAGTAAATCGAATGTACATATAAATGATTATGTAGCTAAGTGCACTCATTTCAGAACTTAAGTAACTAATTATGTAATTACAGGTACATTTAAATAGTATGTCACTACTATGCAAATGAACTGTAAATATAATTCATTATGTTCAGTTTCACCTAAAAAAGACTTCATATGGTAACAAGCAATTTAACTTGCTTTATTTAACTCAAATGAAACTGTGCAAAGCAGAATTTTAGTGTAGATGAACTAAAGCAGTATTTAACATCATTTCAACAACACTGCAAATAAACTTCTGCCCTGTTCTGCTTTCTACAGTGCAGTTACATTTAAATAGTTGACTATATCAATCCTGAATGTAATTTGAATGTAAATGCGATTCATTATGTAACTAAGTGCATTCATTATAAGACGTACACAACTTATGATATAATTGCATAGTTACCTTTAAATAGTGTATCAATACTGAATGTAAATTGAATGGAAATGTAATTCATTATGTAACAAAGTGTGTTGCATAACTGTCAAAATGTGGATATATGTCAATAGTATAGCAAAACAAAAGTCTCCTAAGGTAAAGTTAAATCAGCATTCAAACTGCGTCCTCCAGACCACTTCCTGTGTGATTATTGGAGTAATCAGTGTGCCTTTGCTGCTCTTTTGGGCCGCTTTGCCTCCCTGTATAGAAGCCAGAGTGAGTAATTGGTCTGATAGAGAGTCTTGCTTTTGTAGCATCTGAAAGCTTATAGAGCTGTTGCTGCTGGTCTGTGGCCTTTGCCCCAGTCTCCTCTCGAAACGGTCACGGTCCAGCAGTCCGCTGCTAATAAGGGCCTTGAAGAAGAGGCGGTGGAGGAGAATAGCAGGTACTGTGGCTGATCCCAGTTCTCACACACTGTGGCGAGCTGCACCTCTCCCTGATCTACAACGAGAGAGATAAGACAGAGGCTCGAACTCGAACTGTGATAACCAGCCACCAGACGCAAGCTGCATTATTCTCTTTGTTCACATCGGAGGTGTTTTTTTCCATCTCTGCAGCTACTCCAGTCTCAAGACATATTGCCTGCAGTAAATTGCTCTGTTGTTCTCCTCGCCGGCGTTTATTGAACGACCCTCATAGTAATACAGTTCAATATCACTCACTTGATTTCTGTGCTGCACTTTAGTAGGTAAGGCTAGGGTGTGGAGGAAAGCCCTTTGAAGTAAAGGTATATACAAAGGAGCTGGCCAGAGGGATAAATATGAGCTAACCTTTAATGTTTAAAGAGCAGGGGTGTGAGATGAAGCGCACTTTTCGTCGTGATGGAGCTTCTTGCTGACTTACGCTGTAGAAAAGGCTCCATGTAGGAAGCCCTTCGGGAAAACAGCGGGAGTTCTCATTCCATCACGATGGCTGCTCACGGCGCGCTCTTCTCTCCACTCTACATAATGATGGGAACATTCTGATGATTCCTCAGTAAATGCCAAAACCAGCAACCATGAGCAATCTTCACTTCTCCAGCAAGGAAAGCACACGAGTGGCTCTTGGTGCTCCGGAGCTTAATCTGGAGTTGTAATAATTCTAAATCCTATTAGAAAATGACCTCCATTACAGTGTAAATCCTCACCCCATTCTGTACGAGGGGAAGGCCTCGGTAACAGCCAGCGATAGGATTTTAGGATGTTGTTAGTGGCCCAGGGTTGGATGAGAAGGTAACTGAGTCTTTGGGGGGTTTTTTATTATATATTATTTTTTATTATTCTCTGTAGGGAGTGTTATTGTACTTTTGCAGTACTTTATTGGGCAGATTAAACAATAGCAAAACAAGTACAAAGAAAGCATATACACAAATTATTATAGATGATATAAAAACCATATATAGTGTAATGCCAAAAAAAAAAATCCCTGTTATGACTGCTTAACTAAGGAGCAGGGATGCATGAATTGAATCGGCCAAGATTGGAATCAGCAAGCTATTGTTCCAAATGTACAAGAACAATTGGCCATTTTATTATTTTGCTTTTGGTTGAGCTGTGTTGGAACTTTATAACAAAAAATTGCACTCATGCTGTATTTAAGGGCTTGTGTGCTTATTAAAAAGCAAAGGTTGTTTATATTGCAGCATCGGCTAATAGAAATTACTGGAAGGTGCTAGTGTGCTTTCTTCTTTTAGCTTATATAGTGTGAACTTCAGGTTTAAAAACCCAGGAAAACAAATGACCAATTTGGTTGCAAAGAAATCAAGATCAGCCATTAAAAATCATGATTAATGCATCTCTCTTACCCATTTCTACTGTTATTGACATCATTTTGTTTTTAAAGAAAGTTTATTATTATTTATTTATTGGTATCCGTTTTTCATTTTTGTTTTCTTGTGTGTCCATTTTTCTCAACAAAGAAAAGCAAAAATTAGGCTCCAACAGCTCAAGTCGAGGCACAGCCTTCAAATATGAAATATGAATCGCAGAGTAGCAAAATAGCCCAACTCACACTTCTTATTAAGACTTTTTATTTACTCAATACATTAAAATCGACATGACAAAATAATTATGACAATTTTTATCATATAAATTCGTACAAATGTATGTTAAGTGGACCTCAAGGGAAGAAATAAAATACATGAAAATATAGGATATGGGCCTTTATATGCATTATAATCAGAATTAGGTTGTGGCGTACACTGTTACAAATAAAGGTGCAGGTTATTTTTTCATTCATCAAGGTACAAACAATGTTAATGTACCTCAAAGGTCAACAGTGGTTTTAAGGTCCAGTTTTGTACCTTGAATAAGTTTTTTCCAGGTTAAAAGTACATATTTGTACCTTTTCGTAACCTCATGGTTTAAAAAAGAACAATGAAATAAGCCTGGAGACGAGACGGGGTGTGTGGAGAAAATATAATTTCACTGGATTATGATACAGTTATGTTCCCTGACTAAAGGTACTGAAATGTACCCTTGAGGATCCCACCCCAGTGACAAGAGGGGCACTGCCCCAGTGACAGTTTACTACCTCTATTTCTGAAAGTGTATGTGATCTTAATCAGATGACAATCAGGTGACAAACATCAGCAATGATTCCAGGTGAAAACAGCTTTGTTTTTTTTCCTCTACAGGTCCCACCTGCGCAGATGCCCACAACCCATGCGAGCCGAACCCGTGCCACCCCTCTTCCCTGTGCCACGTTCTTCCTGAGGGAGGCTACAAATGCGAGTGCCCCATGGGCCGCGAGGGCAAACACTGCAGAAAAGGTACAGCAGCAGAATTTCAGCGAGAATCGACTCTGATCTTTCACTTCTCTGCAGAGGTTTTCTTATTGATTTCATCTCAAGAAAAGTTCATGATGGATCCAACATTTGTTTGGTTTGGAAAAAGAGATTTTTTTCTAAGGATTGAAAAATGTGAGTCAGAAATCTGCCTTTCACACAGTGCGGCTGGGCAAAGGCAGGGCTTTATGTAGTGGCTGTGGTGGCGTTTGGTTGGGGACTCAGGAGGATGTGTTGTTGTTTTCCATCCCTCTGTTTGCGTCGTGACGGTACATTTCCATCCTGAAACCAAAGATCAAACAGACCGGAGGCCTGCGGGAGGGTGATGGTGGGGGGAGGGGGGGTGCTATAGCTGAATCATGGGGATTGGGCGACAGGCCTGTTTGTAGCACTGCTGATCTGGTCGTTAGCTGGTTAGCTTCAGCTCGCCGCCCCCAGGTGAAGCTTTCAGAGAGGCAGTGGTGGCGTCTCCGCAGGGAGCTGGAGCTCATTCACTGTAGGGAGGAAACATGCTGCCTCGTTTTTTGACGCTTTCAGTAGTTCTTCATGCTTTAGTGTTTTTTGTTTTCTCTCTCTCTTTCTCTTTATCTCGCCCTCACCCCGCGAGTTCTCGAAGGCATTTGAGGGGCAGATCCAGGATGCAGGCCCACATGTGTACACAGATGCACGTCCATGCATACAAGTCAACTAAAACAGGCCTGAGAGTGGCCCTTTGACCAAGCAAGTCTCCATTAGCAAGTGATTAAAATAAATTGAGGTGAACCAGAATCAATGAGTTGAGCGCACCCATCACATAGAGTGCGCCTTTTTTTATCGCTTGAATCAATGAGATGAGTAATTGTATCAGTCAGCAGCACATCGTGATTAATGGGGACTCAGTCAGGCAAAGTGTCTGGGGAGAAAGGCAACTGTGAGATAAGGGATCATCAAGTAGAGAAGTGAGTGAGAGAGTGAGTGAGGGAGTGAGTCAGAGGGAGGGAGAGATAGATGGGTTGGGGGATGCGCGGCAGAAACGAGTGTTATAATAAGCGAGCGTCCCCTGTGTGAAGTGAAAACGCCGCAGGAACGGCGAGGATGATGATGGAGGGAGCAGAGTAGTGATGCAAACTCGGCCAATAGCTGTTCTCAGCTCTGATCAAATCTGAACGTTCTGAGCACAAACTCTCACAGCGGTTTGCTTTATACACCAGGCTGGCTCTGTCATTAGAGAGCAGGCTGTGTTTTGGAGTTGCTTGCAAGCGCTGTGGTCCACAGTGGTTTCCAGTAGGGGTTTCAGAACACTTATTTTGTTTTTCCTTTCAATAACAAAATAAGCCCCACAAATAACAACCTCTAGAATTTATATGTAAGTATAATATCAAATATATCAGCATTTAATTTGTCAGAAGGTACAGCTGTGTCTCCCCAGAGCTGTCACTGACGTTATGTTCCCCTTGAAAGAGACATGAACATTCATACAAGCAGCATCCAAACACACCTCAGCTGCCTTCCAGTTTCTTTCTTATGTGCATCTAAAATCACTGAAGGAGGAAGGAGATTAGAGAGAAGATAATCCATTTGCATAAGGAAGTAAAGTCAAAGGAAAATAAGTCAAAAAATGAAGTTTCCAAAAATGGGTTTTAAAATCAAGCTCCACTTTTGCTTCGGATCTGAGAAATCAACAGGTGTTTCTGTTGACTCAGCGCTATGGGTCTGAAAGGATGTATATCTGTCAAAAACACTGAAACTGGACATATCAGCTGTGGAGTGAGGTTTTATCCACTGCTGAGTCTAAATATAATAGGTATTACTCGGATCACAAGAAGCAGAAGATGCGACCAACTTCTGCGACTGAACTTTGGAGGTGTGGGAAAACAGCCCTGCAGATTTCTTTAAAAAAAATTTAAAGAAGGTGTCCTGAAAATTATGGCAGGGCTAAATACTAAAACATTGATCATATATTTAATTGTTGAAGCTTCTGTGTAATTTTCTGTTAAGTATATCGTCGCTGTCCAATGAAAAAGTATCTCCAAAATATTAACTTTACAGGAGAAGGCGAAAACACTCTTACCTTTCAATGTAAGTCAATGTAAAAAGATTTTGTTCCAAGTGATTTTCGAGCATTTCTATTGGTCCGTGCGTCATTAAATTTTTGCACAATGTAAAGGACAACTGGTGTGCTGAAATGATGTAGTAAACAAAAAAATCGACAAAAATGGAGATGCATGGTTTTCTTTGGACATCGACGATACGTTTCTTATTCTGAATAGCTTGGTTTTAATGGCTGATTTTGACTGCAAATTAAATAAATGAAAGGGTGATCTAACTTTTTCACAGCACTCTAGTTTTACATTTCAGTACACCATTTCGAAAGTCATTGTTTCGATTTCTTGGATCCTGTATCAAAATCATTACATCCTTAGTTCCCAGAGGTGCCTGTTTGCCCCCAGCCTGGTCGAGCATAGCAAAACGCTGCTGGATCAAGATGCTGTGTGAGCTCAGAGCAGCAGAGGGCGTCCTGCCCAAGAGAGGCAAACACAAAAGATCTCTCCTTCTTTCCAGACCACTGAACTGGCAAGGTTCCCACTGTTGATTCTTCTAAATGGGCTTTGACTGCACACTTCCTTGTTGTGTCTGCAGGTTTTTGTGTTCCCATGTACAATAGTCAGCAACTGTTTTAAGCACTAGCTAATTAGGTTTTTAATCTCTGCGCACCATCCTCGTCCAAAACGTGCACGTTCTAATCCAGCGTAATTAGCAGCGAAAGGCTTTTCTGTGCGGAATACAATTGTGCTCTAATGCGGAGGCCTAGGTGAGAGTTTGTGTGGGTTTGTTGAATGCAAATTGGCAAAACATTACAATTGCCGTCATTAAGTTAATATATATGTGCTATTTGAATCCTAATGAACTCTATTTTTCCTTCTCAGTATCAGACAAGAAGGGAGCCTACATTCCATACTTCAACGGAGAATCCTACCTAGAATTAAAGGGCCTGCATTTGTATAACCATGATCTGAGGTAATTATTGAGTCCCATCGCTGCACATTTACACCTACTTTGTAAACCATCTGTCACTGCAGAATCCTAGTAATATGATTAGTCATGATGTACATCAGCCTAACATAATCTCTAATGAGATGATGGTATGATTTATCTGCAGGCAGAAGGTCAGCATGACTGTGGTACTGCTGGCGAATGACTCAAACGGCATGATCTTCTACAACGGTCAGAAGACAGATGGGAAAGGAGATTTCATCTCTCTCGCACTGAATGACGGCATTCTGGAATTTAGATATGATCTGGGCAAGGGACCAGCTGTCATTAGGTAAGCAGAGCCAGCTCTAGCTATGGGCTCTGTAGGAGCTTAGTGTTCATGTGTTTTCTGTATGTTGTGAGTCAATGTCTCCTCTTATCTCTTTGATTATAAGAATGCTGATAAGATGAGCATAATCTGATCGATAATGGGGCGCTCAGATGGAATCTTTGAGGCGAGCTAATGCCTTTATTTGATAAGTAGATAAACACAAGACGCTGATCTGAAAGAATGCGGAAAACAATTTTCACATTCAGATGTATTGTAGAGCTCTGGACGTTTGAACGGCCAAAACTAGCTTTTCCTTAGATGGTGACGAGAGAGAAGGCGTCCTCAGTCTTGATTGGTCAGCGATGGATGATGTATAGCAGTTTAAAACCACAAAGGACACGCTGCACGCTAAAGAAGAGCTATTCAGTCATTTTGCTTGTCACACAGAAGTGTGCTTGTAAGAGAAAATGTGCCATCTGAACGTCCCCTAACCAGTGCAATCATGCATGTGTGCTTGTTCGCCAGCCAGAATGCTAACTAGCCTTAGCCTAGTATGTGTGTGGTTTGTACTCTCACATCTACAATCGTTAGATAAATTAAATTAAGTGTATAAAAGTGGACAGTAGCCACACACAATGTATGTCTGTGTAGGTACACAATAGGAGAACTGGCCGCTTATATGAAACATGGAACTATAAGCACTTTAGCTATGCTATAATTCATCTTTAGTTAAGATTCACTTCACTTTTTCATTCAGCATTTTTCAAACTCATCTCTAACTGCTGCATCTGTATCTTGCAGTCAGTTACTCTGAGCAGCAGTTTCAGTGCGCGCTGCCCATTGTCTTCTATTATAAGCATGTTTCGAGTCAGCGGGTTTTCTGTGCGTTGTATAAGTACAGGGAAACATGTTTAAATTATTGTCTGTGGTAATTGATTGTGTACTACAGACACAGCAGATAGAGATTATATAAAAAAACATACAAGAGTGTTCTTGGAAGCAATTTTGTATTTCTTTTCAATAACTACATCTGGCTTGTCGGCCTATTTGTGTTTTTTTGCCTGGTCAAATTACATGTTTTGTTGGTTTTTGTAAGAGAAAATAAACGCATCCTTTACAGTGAACAAGCTCAAAGTCTCTAACATCATGCACAGGCTCAAAGAGAAGGTCCAGCTCGATGTTTAGGTCTCAAATGTAAAATCAAAAAATCAACATTATACTGATGACATGAAAACAATAGTAGGTAAATCATGTACATCCTCGGAAGACACGTCCCTTACCAAGTTTCAGCTGAGTTCTCTTTGAATACTCCTTCAACACGCTCATCTGCTCAGGGAAGGGGTCCAAACATAAAACACAAAATATAAAATGTGCCGTAACTTTGGTACAGGCCGTTTTATTAATTTTATTTAAATTCAGCAAATGAACAGCAGTTGTGCATGAATGTGTGCAGAAGTTTGTTCTCTGTAGAGGATGATCAACATATTTTCATTTAGAAAATCAACAAAACCTGTAATTTTGCTTTTGACTTAAATTTCTTTGTGTGTGCGATTGTTTTTGCGCAACAGGAGCAAAGAGAAGATCAAGCTGAACGTGTGGAGCACGGTGAACCTGGAGCGAGCCCAGCGTAAGGGAGAAATCAACGTTAACGGCAAAGACCCGGTCAGAGGAGAGTCTCCGGTAAGACGGCTTTGAGCGCTGGCTTCAGCTTATGCCTGTGTTGCTGTGCCCGAGCCGAATGAGGGCAGCCTTGGCTCCGTGTTACCTCAGAGCCGGGGTGCCGGACTGTGCTTATGCAGCAATATGCAGTAATATTTCCCCACTTCAAATATCCTCCCAACATTTAACGAGCTGGGTAATGCGGAGCCAACTTTGTTCTCTGGCTAACGGTGCTGTTTTTCTGGCTAATGAGAGATTCGTGATGTGCTGGGTGCATCTAGTGAAGTCGGGTTTGGAGTGTGTACAGTACGCAGAGTATGCGGCGCATGCGCCTGAATATGTGTGAAGCTTTGGAAGTGTTCCCCACCAGGCCCCTCGGGTGTGTGATTCTTTTTGTACACGTCTTCCGCTTTTCTGTGCAAATGGCTTAAATCTTTGCGTCTGTTTTGCTGCACGTCGTGCACCCACTCACATTTACCCACACAAACCACTTCCCAAACGTATATGTGCTCATAAATGTATGAATCACATGACTGAGGGCCATATACAGAAAAACGAAGGCAGGGTAATAGTTTGAACGTTTGTGTGCCCCCTAATTACGCTAAACAGCATCACTTCTGATTAGGCCTATATATTTGGTGCGTAGGCATTTAAGTCTTCTTAAAAAATTGTATGGCTCTCATCTGTTTTATCAAGCCATCCTACATATGGTAATTGTGTTTGGTTCTAGCCGCAGAGGCAGAAAATCTTATTAAATAGAGAGGATGATGGAGAGAAAAATGGGGCGAAGAGAGCAGAAGGGTCCTGTTATGAAAGGCTGCCTCGCAGCCTACAGAGCACAGAGCGCACCCCGGGAGAAATATTTTCCTACAGAACTCTCCGCCACTCAGCCAAGCCCCACCGAACGAGCTCTAACTACACCAGCACGTCATAAGGCAAATACAAATACAGTGTGTGGGTGCACCAGAGTGAAACATCAGCTGTAGACTTTTATATTCTTTCTGATCTCCTTCTGAATGTTCATTTCGAAGCCCGTCATTTTGCTTTATGTGCCCTGCATGATTGTCTCTGTTGTTATGTGTGGGTATTTTGGGGTCCTATGGCTTATGTTTTTTGCTGCACGGTTTATTTCTATTTGTACTGACATTCTGTTTTTCTTCTCTGGTAACATTTTTTTCTTCCTCCCACCTTTTTTCTCCCCCCCTCCCCACCTGCCCCGTGTGCTCTTTTTTTGTGTGCTGTCTGGATATAAGAAATCGCGCAAGGTAATGACTGAAGTCTGATCACTCGCTCCAACATCCTCCTCATTCCCTGTGACAGCACCATCGAACAGCCCCGCCGTTCATCTCCGCTCCATTCTCCATTCGACAAGAGCAGGCAGAAGGAAGAGGGAGATGGGAGAGCTGTGTTTTCACACCATTCCATATGCTAGGGCGAGAGAGGGAGAGAGAGAGAGAGAAAGAGAGAGAGAGAGGACAGTCGAAGAACTCGGTTTGGCTTTCACCTCGGGCCAGCTGGTATGGGGGCGGCGAGAGAGAGAGAGAGAGAGAGAGTGAGCGAGAGAGTTATCGTTTGACCACCATTATTTCAGCAGCCTTCGTACAACAATGAAACGTCTTCATTAGTTTCGCGTGGGAGGGCCATTAAACAGCTTCACAGTGGATGGAGACAGTTAAATAGCGGAGGGAGAGCGATGGAAGGAGGGAGGGAGGAGTGGAGGGAGGGAGCGAGGGGGCGGGAGTGGGGTGTGCAGTTGAAAGCCAAACTTTGTTCTTTTCTGCTGTTTGTTTTCGCCCTCAGAGAAACTTCCCTGTTACACCCTCAGTCACTCAGTGCATTCCAGCAGTAAGAGAGAGAGAGAGAGAGACATAGAGTGAGAGAGATAGATAGATAGAGAGAGAGAGAGAGAGAGTGAGAGAGCATCTCGTCCAGCCCGTGGCTGCCGGTGCATGGCAGCGTTGTGTCAGGGTTCTTCGCTATGCCCTGCTCTGCCCACATCACACAGGAGCTGGGCTGAAACGGCGCTGGCTACGCTGGCTTGGCCCGGGCTACTAGTCTGGACAGGCCCACAGGTCCATAGCCAGGCCTTTTCAAGCCTCTGCCTGTCTGTTTTGCCATTGGGCTGTTGTTTTTTTTTATGCTGGGATAAGAGCCGGACTCTGCGCCAGCAACTGGCAACACATTTGAACATTTCATCTTGTTTTCCAGCAATTAACTCGGTTTTTCCCCCTCGGCAATTATTGCCCTACATAAAATAAAGATCCTTTATACTGTATACGTGTAGCCCGCCTCAGTAAAAAAAAGAGAAAAAAAGGTCCTGCTGTAATTGAAGCAATTTTCATGCAGGTTGGAGAACACTGATTTCATGGTCATCTGCGGTGCAAACGATCCCCCAATTAAGGTTTACCACTCAGAATTTGAAAGGTCCGAGGAATAATCACACATTCATTATACTCTTTCATTAAAAAGCCATCCATATCAGTCGTTCTCATTTCAATCGCTCCGATTCTCTTTGTGCCCCCCCCCCCTCTTTTTTCTCTTTTCCCTTCTGTCTTATGTGTAGACTATGAATAATTTGCTATTCAGAGAGCTGCACTGAAATCAATTATGTTTTGTAATACAAGAGGTGCATTGATGTGGCTAAGGATTAAATATGAGAGCTGAATCAATAAATTGGCTCATGCTAACCATCCCCTTTTATCGATTGGCTATACTTTGCTAGTGTTGCTTGTTCAGCCATGACAGAATATTATAATTACAATATGGGCTGGCATACAAGAGGGTTAATTGCTGTAATAATAGAGTGTCAGTACTGTAGGTTCTCATCTTGCTTTTTGTATTCTGCAGAACCAGCATAATGATCTCAACCTAAAGGAGTCCCTGTTTCTGGGCGGAGCTCCAGATTTCCGTAAGGTGGCTAGAGCAGCATCTCTTAAAAATGGCTTTAAGGGGGCCATTCAGAAGGTAAGAGCTTGCTGTGTCAGCGCCGAATACTTTTACTATTGTTTCGCACCATCGCAAACTTGTGTTTGTGTTAAAAAGTGGATGTCACGATTTACTAATTAGGCGCAACGGCCCTTTTCACCCATAATAAGATCAAGGGGGTGGTCAGTGCTCTTTTGCGTTTTTGCCTTGTTGCATATCATCACTGTCAGAAGAAACCTCATATCTCCAAAATGTAAACTTTTACAGGGAAAGGAAATACTTTCTTAACTTTAAATGAAAAGTACACACACACACACACACACACACACATCTTCTAAGCCACTTATCCTTCTGGGTCGCGGGGGAGCTGGAGCCTATCCCAGCAGCCATTGGGTGGAAGTCAGGATACACCCTAGACAGGTCACCAGTCCATCGCAGGGTAAATGGAAAGTACTGTTGAAATGATTTATTCCAAGTATTTTTGGACTATTTCTATTGGTCTGTTCATCAGGAAGCTGTGACACAAAATAAAGTGGAAAAGAATTCAAAAATGTGCCAATAGCAACAATATTTGTAGGAGTTTCCTTCTTAAAAATCTATTCCAGTTTACCAAGGCTGATAGTAAATACTAAGCACTGTTTAATCTGTGAAAAGCTTGTTTTATTCTTGGCACTAACATGATTGTCATTGTGCTCGGAGACATTTCAAACACATCTATTTTTCGATGGGGGGAAAAAAAAACATTTGTGAACGCCTGCCATGTCACATCATGCTTAATTTGATGAAGGAAATAAACCTAAAACCAAATAAAAAAAGAACATTTTAACCCCGTAAATGGCCAGGGCCCCAGCGGTGGGCCCAAATAGCTGCACCAGTTTGCATTGAACTCCCTGTAGTTACTGTATAATAAGTCTTAGTGTGTAATAAGCCTGGAATTTTAAAGGGTTAAACTACTGTTTTCTAAAACTTTTGGTATATTTTACAAAAATCATCAAAATGTCTCGAGCAGTTTTTGACTAAATGATGACTTGGCAGTTTTCCAAATGACTGTAAAAGCATATATTGAAGATCTTTCAGCTGTGCAGTGCCTGCATCACTTACTTTGTTACTTCATGCACACTGTGGCTTCTTTTGAAGAAATGTCTAAGCCTTTGATGCACTGCATGTAGCTAAGAGATTATACTCTCCACAACTTCAAAACATAGGGTTCCCAAACAACCAGGACTTGCTCAAATTTATAACTTTGAGAAAAATTACTGAAATACTTGAAATAATCACGTTCACTCACTTTCACAATCACTTTCTTGACAAGTAATAACTGTTCTTTTATTTTCTCAACATTATTTTTACTTACTAAATCAAAATCTTAAGAAAATAAGTCATTTCAATCTAATGAGTCAAAATTTGAACCATTTAGCTAACACTTTATCGAGCCCTGCAACATAACATTGACATAAACATTCCATAAACATGTCATAAATCATATCCCGTTATGTTATGAGTTATCATGACATTGTATGTCCAGTAGTATAACAGTGCAATGTTACCATTACTAGTAATAGTTATGACATAATATTTAATGTCATGACAGTTTATTCATATAAATTTTTGCTGTGTATTCTAATTAGCCATCATGACATCAAACATTATTACATGTCATGACAATTACCGGTAATAGTAACACTTTAACATTACTGGACATAATCTGTCTTGACAGCTTATGACAACATATGACATCTGCCATGACAAATTTATTGCGTGGTTATATCAACGTTATGTAGGATAAGTAGAGTGTTACCAAAACTTTTTTCACCTACATGGCAGAAATGGGCTTTCATACAAAAGTTTTGTACTGTAGTTTTCATCTGTTTTTACTGAATTTGCGTTCATTTGCATGGATATTTTTTGTAAAATGTGCTAAATTGGTCACGCCCCACCTGTGCAAAGTGTCCATAGACGGTTGGCAATAACAATTTAAAAACAAAAGCCTTTTTTAGTAGATCTGTCGCTTGTTTCTTACTTAATGCTTATGGACATGTAGTGCATTAAAGTCAACGGTGCACTGGCGCTGTAATATTGCCCCATAAATTCATTATGAGTTTGTGCTGGTTCAGTGCTTTATTGATCTGAGCTGCTTTATCTACAGATCACTGTGATGGGCACGCCAATCCTGAAGCCTGAAAATGCACTTCACTCCAGCGATGTGTCCATGTACACCCACCACCCCTGCTCCACAGATGTGTGTGAGAACGGCGGCGAATGCATCCCGCTTCTCGACAACTACGAGTGTGTGTGTCCGTACGGCTTCACTGGGACACACTGCCAGCACAGTGAGTGTTCCTCTCTATTCCTTTTCCAGTGATTCTGCAAACCCACTTCCCAATATAGACATCCCACCCCCTCTCCTTCCCTAAGGGTAAGATTAGCTTAAGCCTTTGGCGCATGTGAGCCAATGACCAATGACACCTACAAAACAGTTAGGGGCTGTTTTACTCATTTTGTCTTTGCTTTACATTTTAGAATCCCTACAGCTCCCAAGTGCGAACACTAACATGTACTTTTTCCTCTTTAATTGATATTCTCAGCACAAGCACACAAACTACAGCCAGAGAACTTTTCTAGACTAACCTCATTAACCTTGCTGTGCCTCCTTCCTGTTTCTTTAACCTTAATTAAACCACACAAGCATGAAAATTACAATACATCACACCTCCTCTCCTGTAATTAAGGAGTGCTGTGTTCCTTATCGATTGATGTAATGCGACTCCCTATCCTCTCCCCTTTCACAGCCACTTACGAAAAGGCCGCCGGGGAGTCGGAGGCCATAGCTTTTGACGGGCGAACGTTCATTGAATATCACAATGGCGTCACCAAGAGGTAAGGGGTCTCCACGAGCTCTCGGACTCGTCCTGCGCACTCACAACAACATCTCATGCCCTCTAGCTGTATTACCACTCAATGAGCACTGATGACGACAGGTTAAATTACTGGCCCCATTTTGGCCCTGCGTGCTTCCTCGTTTCAACTAATGGCTCCTTCTCATCCCTCACCGTTTCCACCGCCTCTGTCTCTTTGGTCTTCAGCAAGTCTCGCTAATTAGCTGCCCGGTTCCAATTACAGTGCTGCCTGGAGCGACCTTCTCTCAGTACTGTCCTACAGAGCATTGGGCTGATACATTGTACGAATCCCCCCCTCTCCATTATCAGAAGCTCTGAGGCCCACATCTCCATTAGGGCTCATATCGAAAGCACATTTGGAAGGCTCTCTCTCTAATTGTTTTCTTCTTCAATCATGAGCTAATTCCTTGTCCTCGGGTTGGCCTCGTATGTCTGTGGCCTTCCAGCAGCGGGGTCGATGCATACGTCAAAATTTCATTAATCTGTTCACCGTAAGTAGAATGGATTAAGCTGACTTGCTCTTCACAAGTGCATTGTGATGTATCCTATTATCTCCCCTTTCCCTGCTCAGGAAAGAAATGCCAATGACCGTGATATTTTACTATCAGAAACCATTAGCTATCTGCAAATTGACTGCGCTGTAACTCCACAGTACAGATCTGTGGTACCCAGATCTCTAAACACACAGTATTGTGCAAAAGTAAGAGACCTCCCTTCATTTATTTGATTTCCAGTCAGTGTAAATAAGTGTATTTTGAATTATTTGGATCATGAAAAGCAGAAGTGCAACCAACTTCTAAGACTGAACTTTAAAGGGGGGATAAATATTTCTGCAGATTTCATTGAAAAACTGAAAGCAAGTTTTCCAAAATTAATGGAAGCTATTTATGTTATATATGTTACTTATGTGTGTAGATGCTGAAAATGATAAACTAGTACTTAATGGCCTTTTTGATTGGAAATAAAGTTAACGAAGGGTGATGTCTGACTTTTGCACAGGGCCCAATGAGTGTTTCTCTGTCTGTCTGGACATTATGCGTCTTCCGTTTGTCTTCCTGCCTTTCTGTCTGTCTGTCTCTTGTCTGTCTCCTGTCTGTCTCATATAAGTGTTCCTTATTGTCTTCTTTCTGCACCCAAGCCAACTGACCAATGAGATTCCTGAGTAAGTAACCAGGCGTCCTCTGAGAAAAGTTGAATCCAAGCCAAACTAACTCTGTAGTAAATCCATCCTAGTATTTAACCTGACGTATTGCCCAACATACACCAGAACATTTGATTTCTTTTTTTTTATTGCCCATGAGCATCACGTAAATGAATATTCATCAAACCGACAGTGCTCATCTGTTTGATATTCCTACTTTGTATTCATATTTTTTTTCCTGGAAAATCTTTTTAATTGGGTGTTTGCTTTCTCATCAGGTGCATTACAAACTAGTTATGGGAATGCATGCTCGGCATGCATGATGAGCATTGTGTTCAGCAGAAAAGCTGCAGTGTATCTCTGCAGAAAGCATGCAGAACTGGTTTAAAATGACGTATATCCATAGACCTGCAGTGGATTTGACTAACTGTTGTGTGAATCTGAATGAGGCCCCATTTAACTGCAACTTTAATGTGTACTTTGTGGTTTCACCCTCTCTGAACCCTTCAAACTAGTTAAAGTCGGTTTTAAACTGGCGCTTTCAAGCTGGTTTAGAATTGCCTTTGACTGCCCCATTAGAGAAATGCTCAATCTGTAATAGTTTCCCTTTTAGAAGCACTTATTTTACATTATTGTTTTCTTCTGAATGTAATTAACTGGCTAAGTGGCTGCACTGAGCCCCGGTTTTATCGTTGGCAGCATGATTCATTTTGAATTATGCTAAGTAGCTCCCGTGGAAAATTCCCCTTCCACATTTTAGCCATGTCAGTTTGTTTGTCAAATCATTAGCTGTGATTTCTAATAATTGGGTCCAAGGCTGAGAAGGGAAGTGACATATTAATCAAGGATTTGTCTTTCAAGACAAAAAAAGACCTTCACAGGACTTCAATTGAGATGCGTTGGAAGACCAATAGTGTAAGTGGTCCGCCTCGGGCATCAATACTAGTTAAGCACAAGGCCCTGTCGAGTGGCTCTTACAATGGCCTAGGGTTTAATGCGTGTCACTTCCTGTATAAATGAAGAGCCGAATTAGAATTAATCTCAGCCAAGAAAGCTGACCAGCCCCTTAGAATGAGTGTCATTAATCCAACATTATTTGGTTTTGTAAAGTGGCTGAAGTTAATGAATTCCTCAGAAGATGTCTACACACTGGGCCTGTAGCTGACTGGAGTCTGGAGAAATATTTCTGTTACTGTTTACTGGACTGGTCATCTGTCTTCATTCTCTGTTCTTTGCTCTGCAACCTTGAATCAATTTCCTCATGCCCCATGACTTCAGTGACCAATTCTCTACCACTGCCTTTTCATAATTGGATGTTTGACCCCATTTCCTTCTTGATGGAGTGCCTTGTTTTTGATTGGCTTTGCTTGAGGAAGCTTGATATTGGGTTCTATCGCTCACTCACTCAGCTGACTCACTTGGAGGAACTGTTGTGCCTTGTGCAAACTTCCTCAATTTTGGTGCCAATTTGGTGTTCCAATTCATTTTTCGTAAGGAGTTAGGCTTAGACACTGTGTGCTCAGCTTAGAAATGTGGTTTTATGTCAGTGGTCCCATCTGCCACATGTGCTTTAGCTGGTTAACCTCTTCTGAAATCCCTGATTGGCTGGATCAGATGCATTAGGGTTATGTAAGGACCAGTTTGAGACCCACTGCTTTAGGGAATCTTATATCCTTCCAAAGAACCCTCTCTGACAACTTCAGTCCAGTGTTGGTCTTCTGATGACATCATTACTTTGGGAATACGAGCCTAATCACAGGTATATTCGATTTGATCTCACACTAATGGCCCCCAGCTGGTTGGCATATACCCTCGCTGGTCTGTGTGTTGTGTTAATCCCACAGAAGGGATGGCCCTTCGTCCTTTTGAGCTTATTGCATGCCCTTCATTTTCTCCCTTGTCCTCTAAGCCCCGAGTCCCTGGAGAACCCATCTGACCAGAGGTGAGTCCCCCCTGTCTGAGCTGCATCTGCCTGCATGCTGCCCACCCCCACTCTACAATCCCCTCCACACGGGCTGAAGGTCACGGCTTCACGAACAATAGCAGCGGACAGAAATGTCAGATTGCTCGGCCTTTATCTGAAGAAGGGACGATGCACTTGATCTTTTCTTCTCGAGGGTGCCAGGCGATAATGTTTTAGCCCTTCATGAGTGAGGCACTGCCCCCTACAGGCGGACAGCGCGAATCATTTAACCGGTCTCTGAGCCGAGTCCCTAAGCTGTTTGAACTTGTATGAGGAGTAATGGACATGAAGCACCACTCCATTGCACAAGCTCCTCTTAAAAGCTGGTTTTATTAAGCGAACCCTCATCCTGGGTCAATTTCAATGATCTGTGTACATTGCCGAAGTCAGAGTTTGATATTTAAGCACCACTTCAAAGAATTTCGCGGAAGCTTGCAGGGGTGATTCCTAACGGTAGAGTGATCATGAGCGGAGCAGTTTTGGAGTGGCCCAGGAATGGCAGTTAGCCACCCTGGCTGTCAGCCCTGTGGTGGGGGGAAAATGTGTGGAAAGAGTCCAGTCAGCACATTACATGTGTCTCGCTGGGGAGGAATTCAATTACACCAAATAATTATGCAGCTTTTCTCCATCATGGCCTCATCTAACACAATTTGCATAATGAAATTTTGTCTTTTAATTAAAGAAAAGGAGGTCTGTCATTATTTCCAATTGTACGAGGTGCTTTCTCGGGACGACACAGCCGGCGAAGTGCAATGCATGTAAGCAGCGGTGCAGTAGATGAGAGAAGCGTTCCGGAGGGGGAGGTTTCAAGGCACAGTCGGGTTTCTTAGCGTTCCTCTGCTTGGTGGGTTTGATTAATATGACTTGGCACCAACCCTCAGGGCACCCACACACGGTGTGCTCGGCAGGAAGGCAACCTGATGGTTCCCCGTATTGGAGACGACATGCAGCGGTTGACTGTAGACTCTTTTCTTCTCTAGCAGGTTAAAAACTCGTAACCATGGCTTTGCGTAATTAGTTGAGGCTCTAAACTCGGGCCTAAATGTCCATCTGTGAGGCACAGTAGCAATGACGCTTCAGCAAACAAACAAAAGGCGTCAGTGATGTCACAGTTTGGCGGAGCGTGCCAGGCCACATCTCCTGTGTGGTGTGAAGATTCCTGTCCGCTCGCCACCTGCTTTCCCTGCTCTTGTGTTCTGCTGTCTTTGTGTCCATTGTTATATCACTGTGTCTCTGTGTTCCTCTGTGTTAAATCTGTTTCGTGTCGTGTTTTGTCCTGTGTTCTGTTTGTTCTGTCTTTTCGTTTTCTCTGTTCTTTTTGTCACTTGTCCTGCTTCTGTTCATGTTACCTGTTTACAGCGATCGAACCCACACAGCATCACACAAGTCTGACTCACGCACACACTTACACTTTCACAATAGTGGCTTTCTTGAGGCCAATAACAGTAGAGAACAAAGGAGCTGTTGTTTAAAAATACCCATTCCCTTTAGTTGTGTACGAGTGCTCAGAGCTGAGGGAATTAGTGGGGGGTGTGGTGATGAGGAAGTGTGAAAGTGGGAGTGTACATGTGAAGATGAGTATGTCTCTGCTGACCCCAGTGACCGCTCCCAGCTCTTGTGACTTACAATTGTAAGGCAGGGCTGGGCAAAGGGGTGACGATCGGATATTGGCAATAATTAACAAGTGATTCGATGATAATCCTTGACGGGCAGTGATGACCCATGTGTGGAAAAAGACCCGATAAGGAACTACACTTAGAAAAGTCACATTAAATTTACCTGATTCATCATTTCCACATGAATCAAATGTAAACACAGTTTTGCTATTTACATTGACTTAGTTTTATCAGTGGTCAAAGTATTTTATTTAAAGGGAAATGATGTACAAAAATCAAGTAAACCTTTTGAGTACATTTCTTTACAGAGTGAAACAGTGAAAGAAAAACTGTTTTATTCTCTTTTACTGTTAATGATGGAGTATTTAAATAATTTATTGTTACAGATATTAATAAGCTGATCTCCCATAGTCTCTGCTGTGGATTTCACACATTGTGGCATAGAAAATGTTAATGGTGGCAGAAATTCGAAGCATTTTCCATACTGCGTAAGCGTGCTGATAGTCTGAATGAGATTATGAAAATATAGCACTTCATGGTTTCTCCAACTGTTTGTAAAAGTTTGAACACCCCATATAAAATGCATGTTTTGTTGATTTTCTAAGTGAAAGTGATCCACCAGGGGGAACAATTCTAACAAATATTATTTTTCTACAAATTTTAAAGGGGAACTCCACCAATTTTGCAAAATTACTTCATTCAAAGTCATTCAAAGGTTTAGATTTAAACAAAATCATTCAGAGTGGTTTGTCGTGAAATGTGCCTTTCTAGAGTTCATCATTATAGTACTGTGAGCCAGACATCTGAAGCATTTATTGGCTCTGAAAGCTACATCCCCATAAATTATTACACAAAATTGTTTGTAAATGCATTGCTCAATGCCTGAGACATTGTTTTGTGATAGATTTGTTATGAAGTTTTGGCCTAAAATGTAATTTAGTATAAACTGTTACTCCAGGATTACCTCTGTGTTTCCTCTCAAAACCGCTATTTCACCTGGGATCAATGCGCGCAAGCTAACGTGGTTTTGTTGTTACTAGCCTGTAGCTACAGTCGTTCAACACAGCTAACACCAGCAGCAGCTTTTGTTTACAATTTATTTTTACAGGTTTCTTACCTATTTCGAAAGATGCCAGAGTATGTAGATGACTTTGACGAGGTCTGTTTTAAAATGTTGTAGAGGCAAATCGATTTGAACCAGAACACACAAATGATTTGCAGCGGCTTGAAGAAGAGAGAGCCAAAAAGGAGAGAGAGAGAGAGAGAGACTGAACCCGCCAGTGCTGAAACAGAAGAAAGCAGAAGTTTGTGGGGTAGGATAGCGAGGTAGATAGTTATTTTATCGCTTGGCCTACTTATCTAGAAAGGTGCACTTCACACCAAACCACTCTGAGTGATTTTGTTCACATCTAAACCATGGAATGATTAAGTAACTTTGCAAAATCTGTGGAGTTCCCCTTTAATGCACAGTTTCTCTTCATTTGCGGAGTTTTAACATTTGAAAAAAAAAAAAAACAAAACTTGTTTTATGTTTTATTTTTTAAATATTCTAAATCCAGCCAATACACAGTAACTATTCATTAAAATGTGCAGAAGTGTGTTCTCTGTAGAGGGTGTGAACTTATTAACGCTTGGAAAATCAACAAAACATAACTTCCCCAGGGGCGCCCAAACTTTTCCATGTGACTGTGTATAGCTGAATTTCAGAGCTGCTCTGCATCTTATGTTTTGTATGCAAAGCATCTCATGGACATTTTATAATTCACATACTCGCTCTGTAACGTATAGCAGGCTGACGATCATCCCAAGAGGTCACTAATAGCACTCAATGCACTTTGTGTGCGTCATGTAAACTGGCTTGAAAGCACACCTGCAGGATCTGAGATAAAAGGCCCAAAAATATGAGATAAAAGGCCCAAAACATTCCCTACAAAAGTATAAGCTATATTTAAATAGCAGTTCTGATTTTCTAACAAGAACATTTTATAAATGGAGTGGTGGGGATTCAATCTGTAATCCTGATTTTAGGCATAAATATATAAAATATAGTGACAATTTTTGACATTTAGATATCACTCAGTTCTACTACTAATGTTGACTTGGTCGTCCCAGAGGACGTCCCTCTCCCCAAGGCAGAGGCCCACATGAAGGGAACAGGCATCAAGGGCGCAAGGGAGCAGATCAAAAAACAGATCAGACAGCAGCTAATATGAGCATCCTTCCTCTTCAGCCCCTCCTCCATGCAGGAAAAGAGCAGCTAACCCTGGGGGGCAGCCCAGGATGAAGTGGAGCATCTTTAGTCGTAGCAGGCTAACCTAAAGTGTGTCACCACCAGCTCTATCTCTCCCTCACTCCCTCTCTCACTCACATGTTCACGTGCCAAACACCCCCCCTTTCCCTGCAGTGTGGCCTAGTTTACTGATGAACCATGAAGACCCCTCAGGATCTGAGTACCTTCACAATCTGCTCAACTACACGCTCACTCGTTAGTTTACTATCCTGCAAGGAAACAACACGTCATGGGTAGACATTATCAAGGTCCAAGCAACAAGGTTTTGGCATAATTAGTGACCTGAGCTCCATTAGGTTAGACTCTCAGCAATTAAGTGCAGTCTGTTGCTAAATCAGCAGGGAAGCTGTTAGATCCTCGTACCACTCACATCCTCAGGGGAGGACAGTAATACTGGAGCGAGAGCAGAATCTGTGTAAGAAAGTAGGATACAGCTCTCAGATCCCAGCATGAGCCCTCACCTTTTATTTTAGTTCACTCATCTTTATATTATTTGTCTCCCCGGTGTAGCGAGAAGGCCTTGCTGGTGAACAAATTTGAGCTGAGCATCAAAACAGAGGCCACTCACGGTCTGATCCTCTGGAGCGGAAAGGGCGTGGAGCGCTCCGACTACATCGCCCTGGCCATCGTGGACGGCCGCGTCCAGATGACCTACGACCTTGGCTCCAAGCCTGTAGTCCTGCGCTCGTCCGTGCGGGTCAACACCAATCACTGGATTCACATCAAAGCCAGCAGGTATGAACTTCTACTGCCGTCACATGCTAAACTGGAAATTTTACACTTGCATAATTACATAATTACAAATATCAGTCACATGCGAAAGTTCTGCATGTTTGGTACAACCTATTTAGCTAGTGTGATCTATTTTGGCATCTTCCTAACATTTTGCCTCTTTGTAAATACATACACTGCTATGTATTGTACAATATATTGTTTGATAATCGTTATTGCAATATTGGTCTTTGTTAAACTGATGTTGTCAAAGACTAAAAGACACAAATAACTCTTTTAACTTTCGTCTAAAGTGAAGTGCTTCAATTAAAATTAACTCTTCATAAGGCTTACTATACTCTAATTTTCAATACTGGTATCAGAAAAGAAAAATTGGTATTATGCCTCCTCTGCCTTTTACAAAAACATTTTTATTATGTGCTCTGAGCGTATTGACCAGATGTTACAGACGTTTTGTGCTTTGATGAAGCAAACAAACGTAATAATGCAGGCAATATAATATCCAATCAGTGGTTATTATATTGCATGTCATATTGCAATCGCACTATGTATTAATATAATTATGGTATTATATTTTGCTCTCACAGCAGACAGATATGTCTAAGGCCTGATCACTGACTACTAGAAGTGAGCTCTGTGCAACTTTTAGTTCAGGAACTCGTATTTACAGTAATCCTGACAGTGCATGAAGGCAGCATTATACTGTATAAAAGGTCAAATTTGTGAGTTCTTAATGTGCTACATCTGAGCCCTTTCTCTCCTCTCCCTCTTTCATCAGAGCCCTTAGGGACGGCTCTCTGCAGGTCGGTAATGAGGCCGCTGTCACTGGCTCCTCACCTCTGGCTGCCACTCAGCTGGACACAGACGGTGCCCTTTGGCTGGGTAAGGCACCCCTACATCCATCTCACATGTCCACCACCCCAGTACCCCTCTATATCTGCACTGTCCTACCTTAATATGTCCCATTTGTACTTCTCATCCTTTTTATTTGTCCTCCACATGAATTTTAACCCTGTTAGAGCTCAGCCTAAAAGTAGGCATATTTTGTTTTTTTCTCTGATTTGGCACAAACTCAGATTCACAGTTGTGGCAGTTATAGAACACAGTATATACAGTAAATACAAAAGATGAAAATAGTGGCAAAAGAAAAAAAAACAAATATTTAAATGATTTTTTTGGCTTCTTTTGAAACAAGTGCCAAAAAGTGGGAAGGCAGTACAGCAGGCTGTGCAGATATAGAGTAGATTGGACTTTGGATTTCACAAGGAAGTACAACACAGAACGCATACTTGCAGGAAGCTCAGCTGATGTACTGTGACACCGAACATTGCTGACACACTCCACTGGTTCTTCTTAAACTTTAATACTCATTAAGAGTATGTACTGCGTCAGTTATACAGGCCCTAGATTCTGTTTATTCCACACTGCTGGTCTGGTCATTTGTGGAATAACAAGGTCAGAATGTTATCTCTTCCATCGCCTCTGCATTTGTTTTCAAGCCTCTAGGATAAAGAAGAGTGAGAATTTTTCAGTGGCTTATTATTGATGTTTTGCCATACGTTCAGTTCACATTACTTACTGATCCAAACGTTATAACTAGTGGTGCCGATGCAATAAATTATTAAGAGCACAAATATTTTTAAAGCTGTTTTTCAAACACGTTTCTAGTTTGTCCCTTTGAACCATTTGATGTTGTTCCCTAAAGCCTGTCTGCTCGCACACTGTATGTTGCTATGACCATGTGACTGTAGAGGATTCACATACAGCTTTTAAATGGCAAGAAGTTCAGCTGATGGCACTTTTAAGCAAAAAGTTATTTTCAGGTACTACAGTGTTAAACAGTTCCTGCAATATCAGTTATACACTATATGTACAAACGTTTTTAGACACCTGCTAATGAGATCAAAGCCATGAACAGAAAGCTGGTCCTGCTTTGCTGCGGTTTTACACTAGATGTTGGAATATTGCTGTGAGGATTTAATTGCCTTCAGCCACAAGACCATTAGTGAGGTCAGGCACTGGTGTTGGATGGTTAGTTCTGGATCTCAGTCGCCACTCCAGCTCATCCCAAAGGTGCTTCATTATTCCAGAGAATTCAGCTCCCCTGCTCCACAGCCCAATGCTGGGGAGCTTTATACTGTACAAAATCTTGGCATTGGGCATGGTGACCTTGGGCGAATGTGTGGCATCTCCAGAGGGTCCCACTTAATTGGTCAGTGCTTTTTCTGTGGAGATTATACAAAATGTGTGTGCGCAATTAAATGCCTGTGTTATTATTAATAACACCTTAAAGTAGCTGAATTCACAATTTAGATGGATTGTATACAAACTTTCGCTGGTCAGCTGAGATGTACGGCTAAATTAACATGCAGCAAACTCTAAACTAGATGCAACATAGCACTATGAGAGTGAGAGGCTACAAACACAGGAGTTCAAACATGCAGCCGCTGTTGCTCTCACTGGATGTTAGTGATGTGTTCACTCTAAAGATATCACGTGATTCTCATGTTTGGGCTCATGTGAAACCTGCATTCACATGATGAAAATAATGTTACTGAATTAGTGAAAGTACTTACCCACTTGTCCATTCATATAGCTATAAAAATGCTCTTTTTATTTTGCAAATTTGAGCAAATAAGACGAATGCGATTTCTAGTTACATGATTACATTTACTTGCAATTTACAGTCTTTATCGACAGGCCTGAGTCTGCACTCTTTTCCATTTTTTGTATGACAGATTTTGTCAGAAAATGACAAGTGTGGCAAAAAAGTAATGTCTGCAAAACACGACTGTGAACACAATAACTTTTCATTAAATCCAGGCTGTAATAAAAAGTCCTCTTCTACTAACACAAATACTTACAATCTGCACTTTCAGCAGAATTTCTCTGTTTTCAATGGGCTACGAGTGAGAAATAATCAAAGTGTGAATAAAGGCATTCTGAGTTGCCATGGTGGATCCTGTGTGGGATAAAAACCAGCATATCAGGGAGTGAGACTCAGTGCTTTTCCCTTTGGGGGGATATTATCCCATTCAGGTTACTCTCTCTCCCTGATGCAGGGCGTGCTTCTAATTCATCTGAGTATCAAAGTAGTCGCATGTTACAGTCTAGAGCTTAGTGTTCTTCTCTAAGAGCAATAAATTTTTCACCAATGATGTAAAACGCATCAGGGGAAGGAGCGTTCAGCCATCGCTCTGCCATGTTTCTGATGCAGTCATGCAGAATGCAGAGACTTGTGAAGACTGGATGCTGAATTGGGAATTAGGAAGTTAGCAAAAAACAAAAAAAAAAGAAAAAATAACAGAAAAAAGGTTAAACTCACTGATGGAGCTAAAATGTTGAAGTGGGTTGTTTAAAATTCTTCCCGAGGTTGAGTGTGTTTGCGCGGCGGAGCAGCAGAGGGCCCGCCACCCCCGCTCCGTATAGCAGTGAAACAGGTGCTGCGGACGCCCCGCAGCTAGAATACATTATCCTCAGGCAGCCCTGCACATCAAGAGCCAGCTTTTAAAATCCCCTCTTTCGTATCTCATTATTTATTTACTTATTCAGCTGTAACTCGCATGAAATTAGTCCTGTCGATGCTCCTATTCTGAAGCACGCAGGCTGATTAAAGAGGACAGGGGGTAGAAGAAAACAGAGCGAGGAGATGAACTGCGAGGCCCTTTTTGCGTGGAATGAAGGAGCGGCTCGGCGTTCAGGCGCACTCGCAGTGCTGCACCGAGAGACGCTCGAGTCAAGAGTTTCAAACGCGTTGAGGCCCTGAGGGAGAGAAATTTAGCTCTCCCTCTCAGACTGTCAGTGCGCATCCCCACAGCCCGGCCGCCGAACAACACTGTTTGATCTGCTCACCTGTTACTGGCTTACTCTCTTCTCTTTCTCCCTTTCTTCCTCTGTCATCCCTCATTTCCTCACTTCATACCATCCTTCCTCCAAAATCACACACTCCACTGTGTGCCAGCTTGCCATTTTTGAACTATGATGCAGGCTGAATTAGCATATGTTGGCTGCTTCTTCACTTTTGTGTCAGTGGTTCTTATGTAGGTTTGTATTTGTTCCTCTGCTGATCTTCTTAAAGGAAAAGTTTGGCAAGAAAAAACTTAATTTAAATAGTTTTTGCTACCCCAAATGTAGTCAGGTTTGCATTGTCTTGCACAGAAGCTACAACGCTAATATAGATTACAGCTAATAGAAGCTACTACCGTGCATGCTGCAGGCCTACACACACACATTACGCATCAAAACATGTTGAGTTATAACACTAGTGCGTGGAATAGGACATGACCATATTGAAATTGGGAAAAATGGCAACAAACAAACAAAAAAACATGAGTTATTAAGCAGTCTTGATGAGCACTAGGCTTGTTTTTGTGATTTCTGAGACTATATTATCCTTGTGCCAATAATTGATGTCATTAAATATCGCAATACTTTAATATACACTAATTAATGTTTCTTCTGTTCCACATTACACATGACCTTTTATTACTTTGGCTTTATTTAACTTTTCCCCTTGTACAGTTATTATAATCTATAGCTGCTACCAAAATGTGTACAACAGACCACATGGAAAGATTATAAGATTTTGGCAAAGAATGCTGGGAAACATACAAATGAAACAAAGAAACTCTGGTGCATGAAATCTAGAGAGTAAAATGGACAAACTTGTCCAGAAAAAGGATTTTGGTTTCCAAACCAAATGAAAGTGGACTGCTGGATGTCAACAGTGTTACACGCCTTCTGCGCAGAATATTTAATTATTTTATACTTTTTTCTTTTCTTTATTTCTTTATTGTCTTGTGCTGCATCATTCTATCTTGCTTTTTCCTTCCTTTCTTTCTTCACACTGTTATAAAGTTCTTCAAGGGTTCTTGAGAAAGACAGTGGTTCTGTGCAACAGTAATTGTTTATCAAAATTGTCCAAATCTACAAAAATATACAAATTTGCAGACAAAATTTGGACAATCCTGCAACTGTCCCTAAATAAAAAGTAAAATATTTAAAATAAATTACAACATATTGTTTATATTTTGGATAATACTAACAATATATAACTGTATATGTTCCCTTTAAGTTGATTTTTTGTCCATTTTTTTTTGTAGAGAACAGCTACATGTTACAGTGTCAGAAGCCAAATATGCAAGTCTGTTTGAGCTTATTTAACATCTTAAAGCAGTTTGAGGCAAATATGTGGTACAATGAGCTTCTATTGCTTGTTCTAAGAAGCTGCCCTCACTTACTAAACGTCATGGTTGATTGACTACATTTGGAGTTTTGTACGTTTTTCACTACATTTAAAATTCAAAAACAGGAGTCGTGAGATGTATAATGTATGTCCTCTGCTGACGGCCCTTCTCCCTGCTCTCTCCTCTCCTCAGGTGGGCTTGAGGAGCTGTCCGTGGCCCGCCGGCTGCCCAAGGCCTACAGCACGGGTTTCGTAGGCTGTGTGAAAGACGTGATAGTGGACGGGGTGGACCTGCATCTAGTGGAGGACGCCTTAAACAGCCCCAAAATATTACACTGTTCAGCCAAATAGCCTGGCACCACCTCCCTCCCTACGCCATGTCTACTGCTGTAATTATTTTCTATTTTTGTATACTTTTCATCGCTTTTTATATTGGGGAAAAAAATTACGTTGTTTTCATTTTTTTTTTCATTTTATATATATTTTTCGGTTTAATTTTATCTGCGCCTCCATCCATAGTCTTTTCTTCAAATTGCAGTCGTACATGGTGTCGCAAAGACAAGACAAAAACACGTATTATGTTTTGTGGTGTTGCCTCCACAGCACCAAAAAAATAGAATTATATATAAATATATATACATATAAATATATGAATATATAAAACATTACCTTGCTCATTACTTGAAATGGCAAATAAGGTTGGTGCTGTTTGTCCTCTCTTGATTGCCTTCTCTTGGTGCCATAATTCCTAACGCTGTATTGCAGCCACCACGTACATTCCACTGAGCCGCCGCTGCAGTTCATGCCTGTTTGCTTTCAATGGCTTTCTACGAACAAAAGCATCTGCTTGATTTCCGATGGACTGTCACTGTTAACTGTGCTGAGCAAAATGTACGAGTCACGCCACTAACAGGGGCCAAGCCCCGCCGACATTAACGTCACAAACGTTCCGAGCTCCTCGCTAACCACTGAGCTTCTAGTCAACTGATCAGCATCCTCAAAAGACATAATTACATATCATAAATCTCTGAACTGTCATGAACTGACCTGTGAGATGTAATTACTAGCTAGTACAGAAATACATGAGACTGTGAATATCGAGGGGAAAACTCTCTTTTCTGTTGCAAAATCGTTCGTCTCATGTGTCGTGCACCATATCTAATCGACGGTGACTTTACAAAATGACCACTTGCTGCATGCAACTTTTTAAATGTCCTGTTTTTTTCTTTTCTTTTTTTTGCCTTGGTTCCTCTTTGGTCTTACTTATTCCGTTCAGGGCAAAAAATGAGTTCAGGTGGGCTGCATTGAAATATGGAAATGTAAATGTTTCTTCTTCTGATTTGAGATTTGATTCTGTTTTCTGAGTTGGGAGAAATGATGGACTTTTATATTTGTCGTTTGTTTTGTGTTGGACTTTGAAAACGCTGAGGAGACACAGTGGTTGTTACAATGTTTGCCATGGGGAGGCACTGTAGCACAAGGAGAGGCGGCGAGATCCGGGGCCAGAGCAGCAGAAGATGTCAGACGGATGCAAGAACACTGAAATGTGAGGAGTTTTAACTCCTGAGACGGCGAACGTTCACAGGACAACACAATTTTGTTCGAATGAGAATGTTGCTTTAAACAATACTGTCAGCACTTGCTTCGGGGGAGGGATGATGTGTGGAAGACCCTTGCATTTAATGACTGTGGCTCTTAAGCAGCGGATAGAATAAGCAAATGTATCAATAACAATAACAGAAATGAAATAATAATGCATGGGTTTGGTATTTGGAAATGATTTTTGTAACATGTTTGAAGACAAATGTGATGCAATCGTTTGTACTGCTGACCCAAACATTGTAAGAAATGCCTAGTTTCAATACGAGTTCAAGACTAAGTTGCGATAATCTAAGACAAGGTATGCCTGTTTATAGTATCATGTTATCTTTTGTGAGAAAAAATCTTTATATTGCTTTGTTTCTTTTTCCTTTTTTTCCTTTTTTTCTTAAATGATAACAACCAAGACCATTATGTACAGCCCTGCGATTATCAAATGTAAATGAGTCATGTGCATCTGTGGACCTTTTGTTTTAGTATTATACACTGGAAGTCTAACTTGTCTCTTCACAACACATATTCTGTTCCTACATCTTTGGTCGGGGGGCACAAGCAGTAATAGAACTGCAGTGAGGGGGATTTTTATTGTTCCAAAGCAAAACCCTTCTTTTCTGCATTAGCCACTGAACATCCACACACTGCAGTCTACTGTCCACTTTACTTTTCCATTCATTGTTTTTTTTTGTTGTTTTGTTTTAATTGCTGTTGCCGGTTCTTTTTCAACGTTTCAACGTCATCCAATGGCCGTGAATCAAAAGGGACCCCCTGCATGCTTGGAGGGTGCTGAAAGGACAAAGTGCTGGGCTCATGAGGAGGACCAGGCAGATGACAAGAACAACAGAACAAAAATTTGCTGTCTGGACAGAAACGGTCTTAGAAATGCCTTAAAAATCCATACCGTTCTGTGCTCTCACTTTAGCCAGTGTATTAGCCACATCCCCATCATGTAAGTTTAATACATCCATGTTAATAATTGTATTAATATGAAAATATTCCAGAATGCCTCAAAAAATAGCTGTTCTGGGCTCTACAAATATAATATTTACTGTATAAATACTATTTTCAGTATCTTATTTATGTCTTCGAGTGGATTCCCATACTGGCCTTTGTAAACTACTGTTTTGATTGAACTATACCTGAAGGGCAGTGCTCAGAATGAGAGTGGCATGACGTTACCATTACTAACTTTATTACTTGTGTCTTGTGTTCCTACCACCATGAAATAAAGTGTAAAACAACAACTGACCCTCTTTGTGTGACGTGGCTCTTGTCCTACCTTATGCTCAGGATGGATTAATCAGCAGTGCTGGGGTAGGAAACAGTTCTCCATTACAAAAGACTGATTCCTTCTCTCGAACTGCAGTGGGATCATTGTACTGATTACTTTCTTGAAAAAGTAGGTACTCATTACTTGACTTCTATGTTACCCTCCAAAATCCATACAAATCTGTACTAACTGTGCAAAGCAAGCCCCGTATTTTTAGAAAGAAATAGCGAATCACTGTTAACATCATTTATAATATCAGTGTTGATGCTTTTAAATAAGACACAGTCTGTTATGCTGATTAAACATAAGTTTACTAGTCAGTAGACGTGGTCCAAAAACAGCACAGTCCAAAAACAGCACAGTCCAAAAACAGCACAGTCCAAAAACGTGGTCCAAATATAATCTCAAAGTTCTAATATTGTCAAAGCTGAACGCGTAGCTTCAAAATGGCTACTTTACAGGAGAAGACGAGCAACTTTTAATGAAAGTTAATGTAAAAATATTTATTCCAAGCATTTTGGGGCATTTAGAGCATTTCTATTGGTCCACTCAGCATGACATTTTCACACCACTTTCAGGGCAGCTGGTGTTGCTTAAACAATGTAGAAAATTGAAAATATATATATAAAAAAAAATGTAGACTTTTTTTTGGACAGCCTAAATTTCAGAATGAGTTTCTGAATGAAAATCAAGTCTGGTCAGTTTAGGTCAGATTGGGGCTCTCACCTTCACAACTGGGTCTTTATTTCTCACTTTCACTTTAGAGAGATTAGATGACCATTTTTCCAAAAATTCAAATTATATAATTAAATGGTTAAGATGTAAACAGTCATTCAGAGTTGTTTGGTGTGAAATGTGCCGTTCAAGAAAGGCTTGCTGAGTCAGAACTGTTCATAGTGGTGGTGATAGGAACCCGACATCTGAAGAGTTTACTGCCTCTAAAAGCTCCTTCACAGAAAGTTATTACATGAATTGGTTAGATATATACTGTCTGATGCCTGACACATTGTTTTATAATAAAGTTTTGGCTTAAAATGTATTTTTATCTATTCATGGCAGACGAGTACATGCAGCGCTTTGTGAGGCAAAATAGTTTTTTTTTCACATTTATTTTACCATCATTAACGTTACATATACACTGTAAAAAGTGGCTCATCAGATCTACTTAAAAAATTAGTGGTAACACTAATACCACAATTGTGGTAACAAGCAAGTGTTCAAAGTATTTATTTAGGTTGAATAAAACTAGTTAATTTACTTGTTACCACATGAAGTCATTTTTAAGTAGATCTGACGAGCCACTTTTTACAGTGTAGGCACGTGTAGATTCTATGGTGGTTTTGGATAGTAAATAAAATGGCTATATTTGTGTTGTAGACATGGTGACCCCTGGTTCCTATCAGCACCACTGTAAAGAAATCAGAGTCTGCAAGTTTCTACACAATGAATCACAGCGAGCCACTCTGAGTGACTCCATTTACATCTCATGGACTGAATTATTCAGAAATGTAAAAAACATTGTGGAGCTTCCCTTTAAAAGTTTAAAGCTGAGCAGTCAGCTGTCACAGGTAGCATGTGAACTCAAATTACGAACAGGAGCAGCCAGATAATATGTAGAGAGAAGAAATATGAGAAAAAAGGTACTGAAGTCTCACATTACCTGTGTGGGATCTTCAAGGGTTCTTCTTCAGTACTTTAGGTTCCAGAACACATTTATACCACATTTTGTAGCAATTCGATTTTGGAGACACACCCCGTCTGCACTCCAGGCTTTTTAGTTTATTGTGCTGTTTTAAAGCACTAGGTTAAGGTAAAAATATGTGGCTTTTCCCTGAAAAAAGCTTATTCAATGTGCACAGCTGGACCTTGATGAACATTCTTGTATGGAATTGTTGTACCTTGATAAACAAAAATGTACCTGTGCAGTACCTTTTACTGACAGTGTAACACAAGCAATGTAATGCTTAACTGTAATGTGTTACAAAAAAACAATGACATTGCTGTAACTCAGTGACACGTTACCCCAACCCTGTTAATCACATTTCATCACATATCTATCTATCTATCTATCTATCTATCTATTGCTCTACAACTCTATCTATCTATCTATCTATCTATTCCTCTACAACTCTATCTATCTATCTATCTATCTATCTATCTATCTATTCCTCTACAACTCTATCTATCTATCTATCTATCTATCTATCTGACTGTCTGTCTGTCTGTCTATCAATCTATCGATCTGTCTGTCTGTCTACAAGTCTCTGTCTATTTCTCCATCTATCTGTTTGTCTTTTTTCTGCAAGTTTTTGCACGCAAGTTCCATTTAAGTGTAACAAAATAAAACAAAAATGTGCTAAAACTCTTGCAAAGGTCACATGTTATGTTATGTTTGTTCTTTACCAACATGCTGAATCTAGTTGTTCTTTGTAAAGGATTTGTTCTTATGGTCACTTAGAAAATCAACAAAACGTGTCATTTGACCAGGGTGTCCAAACTTTTGTGCACAACTGTTAAAATCTTATAATCTTCAGGTAAAATGCAAATGACAGAATGTGTAAGCAGAAAGTTCACAATGCATTTCTGAATCATTAGCTATCAGGAGCTATCAGGCTCCTGAGGTCAAATAAAATATAATCCAATATGCCAAGCTCGGGGTTGCCTAAACATGCTCAAGGACAAGATCCTATCAAAGAGCTGAGTCTTGTGACGAGCAATGGAAAATCCCATTTGATTTGCACTGCATGGGAAATAAGGATGAAATTATCCGTCTGTGGATGAGTAGAGGCCTCTCTCTGTGTTTTTATGTTCTCACTAGTGTCATAAAGGGGCCTTTTACAGCTCGTAACAAGGCCTCAGCTGTCTGGCTGCATCAGGGGCTCTGTGCCTTCCATTGTTTCTTCCCATGAGTAGTTTGGACCAGAGACTCCTTAGGCAGTGAAATCACAGGCACATCCTGGCTGGGGTCTGGCCTCCTCCCGTCCATGCCAGAGCATTCTTTACTGCATCACCACTGTCTGCAGTGAGTAGACTGCTAAGAGTTTAATCTTTATAGTAGAGAGTATTAAAGCTGCACAATTGGCCTCTGCAATATGCGAATAAGGCTTCCAACCAATCAAAATGTGAGGATTTTAAAGGAGATAATGTCTGCATGTCTGAATCATTAAGGTGTAAACAAAGTAATGTAGAGTGTTTTGATGTGAAATGTGTCTATTGATAGGAACCAGACGTCTGAATCGTTTAATTCTTGAAAAGCTGCAGTTATTACAGTAAAAGCTACAAATGTATTGCCTGATGCCTGAGAGAATGTGTTATGGTACTTTTTAAGATAAGTTTGTGGCCTAAAACTTACTTTTAAACTCCATTGTGGTGGAGAGGTACATGCTAGGCGTTAGAAGTCCCTAAAGAAAACTTATGTTTTTGAAAATGATTAAAACAAAAAGAACTATTGTGTCATTATCAACATCACATATAAATACTCAGGATACACATGTAGATTCCCTGGTAATTTGGATAGTAAATAAAAAGGCTATATTTGAGTTGTAGACATTGTGACCCCCGGTTCCTATTGCGTCAACCACTCTGAATGACTTTGTTTATATCTCAATGATTGAATTATGGAGAAATTTTGAAAAATAGGTGGATATCCTTTTTAACCAATCACAGTTCCAGATGACTGTTTATGTGGCTGTTCAACATACAATAGGCCAAAATAGTGCAGGCAAAACTTTAACTATGTCACATCTTTAATTCACCATTGCATTTTTAACATACTGCAAGGTGTAATCATAATATGTAGCAACAGAATCACAGCATTAGTATTTTGTCCATGTTGTGCTTTGCATAATGAATTCAAATTGCAGTTTTCTACAGCATTTCACACCAAATGCAGTATAGCAGTCCACTACCAATCACATTCAATTACATGCTTTTCCAACTGTTTGTGAGACCATTTGGGCAAAGTGATAAAGTACCTCAAATGCAGTTGCATAAAGTAGCTGCTGTAGATAGGCCAGTGGAGCAGTTACTAACTCACTGTTTGCATTGGCACTCTCTCTCAGTACAGAGAACAGCAGGTTAGGCCCTATCAGTGGACAGAAAGAGAGAGCGAGAGAGAAATCCATAGCTGAAAGCCTGCCGTTTGAGACAATTGCATAACCCCGTCCCCTGGGCAGATTAAGCTCGGTGGGGGCCGGTGACGTGAGCACAGCCATGGCATCAGCGCAGCGCCTCGCAGCCTGCGGCCTGCTGCCTGCGCCCACAGCTGCCACCTGAAAACCGCTCTCATGCAAACGGGATCCAGCCTGGATGGAATGAATACAGATTAAATAAAAATAGAATACTTTGCATCTGTCTTGCATACCCTGTTCCACTTATTCCTTTGTCAGCGTTTGTGTGTCGACCCTCTGCATTTATCACAGCTTCCGTTCTCTTCAGGAGGATCGCTTTCAGTTTTTAAGCGAAATCTACAGGGATGTTTTTCCACACCTCAAAAGTTCAGTCTCAGAAGTTGGTTGCACTTTGTGCCTCTCACAATTCAATTCCAAATACATTTATTAATATGTTGAGGTCTGGGCTCTCTTGAAAAATGAGTAACTTAGACGGTAAGATAAGTAACTTGGTAACTTAGATGGCCATTTTGACTGGAAATTCAATAAATGCAGGTCTCTGACTTTTTGCAGTACTGTATAAGGATGGTGGTAATTATATAGAATGTATTTTTGTAATGAGTGTGTTGTGACTTGTTTGAGCAGATGGGATAAAAAATGAATGAATGAATGAATGAATGAATGAATGAAATGCAGGCTGTATTTATATACACCTTATTTAGACATGACCTTTTTTGCATATAAGGGAAAAATCTCACCATTGCTTACAAATAACTCTGGTGTAGTAAATATGCAAACTAGGGATTTTTATAGTAACCTATTTGTTAGTGTAAATATGAGGTAGAATTCACGTGTCTGTAAGTCTTAAAGAATCTTTGTAGAAATAATCTGATCAATAATATCCATTTTTAATACAGTATAGCAGATAAGGCCACTTGGGACTGTAAGAAGTCTGAAAACTTCTACAAAACTGCTGAAAACTATTTCTGATTATGATTTTTTTAGCAAATTTTGCTTATACTCTATGATTGTGTATTAAATAGGAATATAGAGATCTGAGAATGAAAACACATTTTGCCATTGAACTTAAAAAAAGGGGAGTACCTCAGTGACTTGTACTCTCAAAGAGTAAAATTGATAGATTTATTTTTATTTTCCTGCATATTTTTAAATTATAATTTTTTATTTCTATTCAAGCATGTTTTTGAGTAAAAAGAATGAACTTTTTACTGCGTTTTATTTTAGTCATTCATATTTAGTGGTGTTTAATTTCATTGTGTAAGGCTAATAACAGCATCTTTGTGATTGGTCACACCTCTGACTTTGGAGCTTTAGCATTTTATTTTAGATCAGAAGGATTAAAAAAGAGAATAAATAGGGCCTAAAAAAACAGAATAAATAGGGCTTAACAAACTCCAGTCCCCCTGCTGATAGCTGCTGTGACCTGCTAAGAGGTCCTGGAAATACCCCAGTACCTTTGACCTGCTGCCTTGTTGTACTTCAACTCAAGTTCTTTTCTGACGAGGTACCTTTACTTATGGTACAAGCATGGGTTTAGGCTGGGTTTAGGCTTATAGGGGAATTCAAAACTTACAGAATTTGTTCACAGCTCTTGTGATGGGAACCAGACGTCTGAAGCATTAAAAGATACCTCAGAAAGTGGTACTTCAGAGTAGTTTTAAGGTGAGGTACATGCATAATATTTCCTCCAAGATTAACACTATTTCACCATAATTATTCATGGTTCTCATCACCACCACTATACAGAAGTCCGAGTCTGTACTTTTCTCCACAATTAGCCATCTCACATCACACCACTCCGCTCGACTCTGCCTACATCTCAACGACTGAATTATACAGAAAGTTTGAAAAAGCGGTGGAATTCCCCTTTAAACGAGGGATCCTTGAACTGTCATGCTGTCAGACGAACCTGATACCTCTCTCAGTGTTGGAGCACTGAGCGCACGGAAGCCTGCCATTCGCTGTGAAAGTGAGTGTGGCAGCAGGAGAGGCGGAGTGAGCTGCAGTGCTTCAGCTCCTCCAACCGCCCTCCCTCAGCTCACGCACATACACAGACACGGGGGGCTAGGCTCACTCCACCTGACTCTCCCCTTCCATTCACCGACCTCTGACAGCCGCTTAGACCGCTATGACGTCTCGTAGGTAAGTTTAAGCTGGCAGTTAAACGGGGGGATAGACCGGGCTCTGGCGGCTCACTGTAGCCGGGAGCGGAGCTCCGTGAGGCGGACACGCTAAGCTACTTCTCGCCGGGGTGCTCTCACTACTCCGGGCGCTTGTTCCCGTTCTCCCGTGGCCCGTACTGTGGATTATCGCCACGAATAGCCGGTGTAAACTTCAGTTTTAGAGCCAAACCGATAATGTGGCCGGTTATTTTTTTCCTGTGAGGAAAGTTTTTAACCATGTTGTTGGTCATGCTAGCAATAGCTGAATGATTATCGCTAACGTTCCCGTTAACCTGCCTATAGTGCGGATAACACAGTATGGTAACCTGTTCGGATAACTTTACACACTTCTTCACAAAGTGAACTTCTTTGCTAATTAAAGCTGCAATAAAACGTTTATAACGTCTTTTGTTTCCAAATAATTGACAAAAATAATTTTGTGAGTTACGTTACGGCAGGAAGTCTTTTAGTCTGTCAGGAGGGAATCGTGTTATAATGTAGTGGTTCAGCCTTACAGTGCACTCTTGATGGTTCTTCAGTGGTTCTTTAGTAAAGCCAGTGGTTCTGTTTAGAACCATGAATGCTGAAATGGTACCTTGCATAGTGAAATGGTTCTTCAGACCGATGTGAAGTGAGAATGTGTTGTGTATGGTTCCATAAAGTACCAAAAAGTTTTTTCTGCTGTTATTGTGTAACAATAGAAGAACCATTTTTAATGCTATATAGAAAAGGTTCTATATAAAACCATATACAACACACTCTCCATCAGTCTGAGGAACCATTTCACCATGCAAAGCACCATTTAAAAATGAAATAGTTCTATATAGAACTCATGGTCCCAAAAAGAACCATTCCCTTTACTGAAGAACGCTTGAAGAACCAGAGTGTAAGAGTGTCACATCTGAGATTTTATTTCGAAGTTGCTTAGACAGTCTGTCTGAGCAGGCTAGACAAAAGTTACAACACAATATAAGGATTAACACGCCAGAGGAAAGAGTGGTGAAATAGCCGTCACAGGCATGGAGATGTGTTATGAAACCTGGGCTTGCATTATAGGTTATCTAAGGAAAACAACACTCTATAGGTCCCTATAGCTGAGAGGTCTAATATGGTCTAACAGTGTGGCGGACTGTTAAATTCAGCTTTTCTTAGTCTAATTA
Source organism: Colossoma macropomum (assembly GCF_904425465.1). NCBI lineage: Eukaryota > Metazoa > Chordata > Actinopteri > Characiformes > Serrasalmidae > Colossoma > Colossoma macropomum. Next base: position 10,772,985 of record NW_023494802.1, on the reverse strand, counting down.
CTGAAAAATGGTCTGTAATTAGTTAAAACTTTTGGTTCAAAAAACACTTTCTTGTCAGCTTTTTAATAGTTTCTATGTTGACTAAAAAAACACTGTAACAGTGTTAATACACCAAAACAGAAGGCTGTGCTGCTGACCGTTTAATCTGGGAGTCTGTATGTTTGGACAGGTGGCCTGCCTTGGTCTTGGGTAAACAGTAGGACAGGACCATGGGGACAGCACTGTCTGGGTGTGACAAGCCAGCAGTGCATCCATACACTCGCATTGCAAATGCGACTATAGACGTCTGCATTTCGGTGCTGACTGCAGGCTCTGCCTAAAGGCTTAGCGTTTTGTAAGCACTGGTCTGCAAGGTCTGATTAATTTGATATTGACTTTATATATAGGCTACATTATGCTCACATGTACTTTGAGAGTTGGAGGCCATCTGTACATCTGTACGATCAGGTTCATGTTAATGGTTCTGCTTCTGATGAAGGCCTCTGAGTGAACACAATGAATTGCTGTTGCCCTGTTATAAATTCCTTTTGTGGTTCTGTAAAACTGTGCTAGGAAAGATTTTTTTCGTTAAAAAATCTGTAAAGCTTGTTATGTATTAACATCTCGTTATGTATTTACATCACACACACAGGCTCACTTTGAATATTCTTTCACTGCGTTCGCAGTCATCACATTCATACGCTTGAGGAAGGGGTCCAAAATGTTACACTATGTTATTCTGCATGTTGCGTGCAATTACACATTTCAGCCAGAGAGGTCTCTAGATCCCCAAATCTTACGTAGTGTAGCTTTAACAAAACTATACTTAGAAATTTCATTTACATGGGCAGTTAATGATGGTTTAATGTTGAAACAGCAAGGGGAAGAATTTCTGCTTTTGCTCTGTGATTGAGCATAGACTAATAAAAACGCATAACAGACAGATTAAAAATTATACGATATGATAATAGACATCATAAATCATTTGCTGTAGAACTAAGAAAGCTTTTATGTAAGCATGTGTGTCTATTGGATGTTTTTATTTGATTACTCCAAGATTTTATTTAAAATAAAAATTATTCATCAGTTTTTATTTCAGCTGTAGGCCTCAGTCTTGAATGCATTAGTCAGAGAATCCTGGGCTGATTGCAGTTGAGATTGTGCTCCTAAGAGGAAGGAAATAGGGACTCTAAATATTTATCTCATTGGACAAATAACGAAGAGTAGTTTTTGCCTTTTGAGTGTGTTCCAGTCCGTGTGCTGTCATCACGATTGAGGTCATGATGTGACACATGAGTTAACGCTGCCATCCACTTCCAGGCTTTGTCCATTCTGGTGTTTCCCCGTCCATCAGACACCAGGTCATGGGCCTCCTGTTGCTAGGTATCATCACAACATTTGAATACTTTCAGTTTAACTATGAGGTGTTCTCAAGAGGAACTGGGTTGATTTTCAGACGGTTTAGGGGTCGGATCATAAGATCATAACGTTTTCAGTGTGAGCTCTTACTCGCTGTTTTTTTGTCTGAGAGCTGCTGTTGACTTGCTGGTGTGAAAGCAGGAGGGACAGGACCTGTGAGTCAGTGCCGAAACCATTTTTGATAGCTGTGAAGCCAGGAAAGCTGCCAGCGTGGAGAGAAGAGATAGCCTCTCCAAAATTTCCAGGAATTGACTTCATGCTTGTTGTGATTAAGGCCTCATTGTTACAGTATTTTGTTGGTAGGTGTCATTCCATGTGTTTACCTTATATAGATTAGCTGTGCTCTAACACCTGAACTAATGGTCATATTGTGTTTGTTGGTATGGATTTAGTGTGGCATGTATGCTTTACATTACCAGAAAAGTTACCATGATGAGTGGGTGATTCATAGGCTGGTGATAAGCACTTATCACTTTATAAATGGACCCTTAAAATAAAGTGTAACCAAGGCCACATAGAGAGCACATCAGGTATCTTGTTTATTCCCATAGTTGGCTACAGCTTCGAGCTGTTTATTAAAGGGCCATATCCTACTTTTTCTTGTATTTTATTTTTTCCCCTCATGTCAGAATTATAAACATTCAAAATACATTTTATGTATTTTTTACTGAGTTCATTTAGTTAATTATCTTATAAATTGTCTTATTATATTGCAATAATTTTACCTGTTTTGATTGGCTGTTTCATAGGCTTACATTTCAGTCCAGGCTGATACACTACTTATAACTTCGACATGAAATGGACGCAGCTGAACTGTTATAGTATATGAATGGGCGAATATATGTCAGCCATGGCCTAACTGCTTTATTGGTTACTATATTGCTTGGCCGATACTGACATCATTTAATCGATATCTCTGAAAATATTTCCAGTAATGTTGCACTAATTACCAACGTTTTTTGGTTGTAGTAGCGCTGGAATTCGAACTCGTGATCTCTTGACAGTGGGGTAAAATCTTCGATAGTTGTACCACTGGGAAACCCAATATAAGATGCCCCCTGTTTAACTATATGACTGCAATACAACTGAACAGCACTAAGTTATGGGTCACTCTACCGCCAGTGCTGCAGTATCTATATTATTTGGAATTATCAGCTTCTTTTGTTCATTTGAGTTCAAGAAGTGTGATGATTGATAAACTCTGCCAGTAAATCTTTGTTTATCTAAAACCTTTATAGTTTAAAATCTAAAAATGTAGGAGTAAAATATAAAATAGGATATGAATCCAAAATAAAATCGATAGTATTGGTTATCAGCCTCCTAAATTTAATATCACTGAAGTAAACGTGTCAGTTTATGACAATGAATTCAAAACAGGCCGGTTTATCAGTTTAACTGGCATATATGACATGTATGGACTGGAGCAGCAGTGATGAATTTTGAAACATTGGTTTACATATTATTTTAAACACTTTTAGTAAGCAAAATCAGTTTTTCAATGATATGGGCCTTTTAATGTCAATTCCACTCGATCACCCATGGGTCATAGATCATTGGTGTACAGTGCTCAGTAATCCAGGATGTATTACGGATGCCTGTCAGTGCTCATATTTTTCCATATCAGACATGGTAGCTTTAATTATTCTTTTAGAAATCCCCTTATAAAGGGTCACCGCTAATACTTGATCCCATTCCTTAGAGCTATTTCCATTGGAAGAGCTGTTATCAGCTGCTGAGCATTTGAATATGATCGTGGACGTTAGATTTCATTTCATATGCCCTTGGTCTGTGCACGCTGAGACGTTCAAAAATGGCAACATATTTCTCCCGCCCAGTAAGGGCGGAGAAGGGTTGGCGTCTGGGTATGCATGTGCTATTCCATGTATGTCTGTCAGCTTATTCAATCGTGCATATAAGGCCTTAAGACCCTTCATAACACACACCACAGTCAATTCTGTACATTTCGAGCTGTGTGCTCCTTTTAGCTCTATACTCCTTTTATTTTTATACTTTTATGTTCAATTATTTTATGGCGTAGTGGTAACTGTCTAGCAATCTACAGTATAGTGTGTCTGATGTGGTTTGGGGTTTGGGCTGGCGGGGGGCAGTGGGGGCTTTGTTAGTCCTGCATGCAGTAGCATGATCAGCTCTTCTAAAAATATCAGTAACAGTACCAAAATCCATCCAGCATGGTGCGTCTGTGACCGATATAGCCTTCGAGGGCTTTGAAGCGGAGCAGGGGGCACTAAGAATATCACCTTTTTGTCACCAGGCCTGCCTCTTTAAATAGCTGTCTGTATTGAACTTGAGACATTATGTAAGAGGATAGAAGCTGTGCAGTGTGTGTGCACGTGGGCCCCCTCTGTTTCTCCTGTCAAAGCTTTGCAGCTCTCTGTCTCTCTATCTCACTCTGCTCTCTCTCTGTTCCTCTAGCCCACTCCTTTAAACACAGCAGAGCTGCAGACTTGTGAGTAGAAGGGAGACTGTCTTTTTAAGAACAGGTTTAGTGAAGCACTAGTTCTGGTCTATTTACCCCAGCCTTGCATTCCTAAAGCCTCCCATCAATCCACCCACCCACCCAACACATGCCCTGGCCTCAAAATATATGTATGTGTTTATTAAACACATATTTGGTGATGTGCAGAAGTCAGAGACCGGCCTTCGTTTGCTTAGTTTCCAGTCAAAATGGTCATCAAGTACAAGCTATTCATTTTTGTGCATCAACAAGAAAAAGCAGAAAGCATATTTAACAGAAAACTACTTAAAGGCTCATTTCTCAGTATTTTGTTTGTCCATGCTTTGTCTTTATCACAGCTACCATTGTTTTGGGAGACTTGCTTTCAGTTTTTCTGGAAGATTTGCAGGGATTTTTCCACACCTCAAAATTCCAATCTTGGAAGTTTTCTGCTTATCCTGATCCAAGTACTCCCAGACACTTTCAGTGATGTTGAGGTCTGGACTCTGGGGAGGTCACTCCACTGTTCTGAGAATGCTAGGTACGCATCCTTTCAGACTCAGTGTTGAGTTGTCTTCTCACAGTGGAAAGGATGGACAGAAGCTGGATTTTTTTCAGATCTGAAGCAAGAGTGGAGCTTGATTTTCTGCTGTCCCCCATAGTTTACCGTTTATCTGTCAATGATAGTTTTGGTGGTCTACCAGGTCTTGCATGGTTTTTAGGAGTCCCATTGTCAATCTGAGAGCTCCTCAGAAATATCTCTTGGGGATCTTGCTGCTGTCGGAAGAAAACCTTGTATTTCAATTTTTGACGTTTTTCAGTTTTTGACATAATTTGAAAACACCTTTGCTCTTTATGTTGTATGTAAATTGCATGATGAATGGACCAGTAGAAACAGCCCAAAATGACTTGGAAAGAACTCTGGTTCCGTTGACTTACATTATAAGTAAAGTAGGTTTTTTCCGTCTCTTGTAAAGTTACCATTTTGGAGATACAAGGTTTCTGACAGTTCTGACATTTTTGTTTGTCAACTACTACCTGGTTCAGCTAATCAATAACTCATTATGTTAAATCAAGTGTACAGCTGGTGGAATTTCTTTAGGATGGCTGGGGGCATCAAGGAGAAAACTCGAAGCAAACTTTCCTCCTCAAACTAGCTCAGAAATACTAACTAATTGAAAGAAATTCAAAGAAAGATTTTTTTTTACTGTATTTGTGTTTATTTGCATCTATTCTAATGTTGTACAGTAATGTTATTCACAACACACTCATTGCCAATGGTTTAAAATAGTGTGCTCAAGAGCCTAATGTATATACATATATATATATATATATATATATATATATATATATATTATATATATATATATATATATATATGTACACACATTTCAGTTTATGATATGTATGCTAGTAATTTTGGGCCATTTATTTGGGTATATTCATTATGAAATGTTCATACAATGTAAAGAGCAGCTGGTAATTTCAAGGGCTACAAAAAATAAAAAAGGAAAAAATATGAGGTTTTGAAATAAGGATATGTACATTTTTCCCTTTAAAAAGTAGCCCATATTTTGCCCTCAACTGAAAAGAGCATTTGTATTTTTAAGAGAAGTCAGCTTGGCATTAGCTGTTAATGATTACACTGAAGGAGTAGGTTGTGCATTTTTTTGGTTGAAATGAAGGAAAGGCACAGGGAGCTCTGTTCACTCTCTCAAAAATATGTGAAGCAAATAAGCTGTTAACAAAGGTTGAGGTGAGTGATTGTGATCACAGTATGTGCTCTCAGTTATGTCAGTCCTGTATCAGGTCAATGAAGGGGAATTTGTCACTCAGACACGTGCTCACACATAGGTACAGGTAGAGAGACACTCTCAGAAAGAGGCAGTGGGGAGGGGGTATGTGCATGGTTCAGCAATGTTCCGCACAGCCTGTTGGGGGGAAACTCTTAATAAGCTGTTTTTGTACTTTGTCCAGTCCTGTGTTGGCTTCATGTACTTTATGGGAAAAGGTAGTTGCTTTCTTAACCACGCAGAACTTGACCTACTTATCTTATTATATCACGGTAACGGTGGCTCATTATTACCTCTGTAAGTGGAAACTTATTGTCATGGTGCTATAATGAATGTGCTTTACGTTCAGCATCTGTACAGGTTTTTCCACCTGGTTTTTTAGTGTTTCTGTCAGCTCTTTCACGATAAGGCGATGGTGTCACTGTGGATGTCCTTCACGTCTGAGTGACTATTTTGTGTCGCAGAAGGACAGTTTCATGGGACAGGCATGAATTTGCTTGGCCTGTAGGGCCCTTACTGCGGTTTAACTGATAAAACTAGTGGTCCGCTGTAGTTCCAGTCATAGTGAGTTATTCGCTAATGTGGTCGTATATAAAAGTTTAAATACCCACAGTCAAATTACTTGTTTTGTTGATGTTTTTAGATACGGCATTTTTCCTCCAAATTGTAATGCACAATTTCTGTTTTCTTGTTGAATATAAAATGCGCCATAGCACATTTTATGTCATATCTTTTTCCAATATGTTAAATTCAGCAGTAACTGTGCATAAACATGTCCAGAGATATGTTCTCTATAGAGAATGTGTAACTTATTTTTTACTCAGGGAACCAATAAACAATAGCCAGTTTGCCCAAACTTCTGCACTCCTGCAAAATTAATATTATACATAGGAAAATTATTAATATTATTGCCAGTCTGACATTGCAGCAACTAAACACAGACTTACAGCAAATAATCAATCGCAACTGATTTACAACTACAACTATAAATAATCTTAAATGTCAGACCAACATGAATTTGAGCAATAAAAGTCCTTGACCGATGCACTTAAAATTACATTTCCTTAGCATTCCAAGTGTCTATTAAATAATGTTTTTAGAAAATAATACTAACAAAGTATAATAATAAATATAATAAAATATAATAGTAAGTAAAATTAAAATAAACATAAAATATCAGTTTAAAATATCAGTCAAATCTAAATATCTGTGTCGATGCCAATATAAAGCAAATATACGCTGGTACTAATATGATTTCATTATCATCGGGTACCCCTAACCATTAAATGGACACCAAAAAGTATTTTAAAAATGTTTAGTCATCATTTAGTGTATGAGATTGAATAATAGTTATTATAGTTATTGTTATAGTTATTAAATACATTATTAAATGATATATTAGAATTGTCTGTTTACAGTTGTTTGGTCAAGCAGTTTCACTGCTTTTGAAATTTGAAAATTGAATATTAATAATAATTCCAAACCTCCGAACGCTAGTGCTAGTCATGGCTGTGTACAGTTAGTGAGTGATCTATCTTTGGAGTTTTACTCTCTTGTGCACTGTATTTCTAATATGGATTATAGGGTGAACTTGTTGGTGCCCATACAGGCACTTAAATACACAAATACAGTGGTAGTGGCAGTGGAGGATTCCCGATACCATAAAGCTGTTTTTTACATGCAAACACTCTACTGAGTGAAGCAAGCAGTATGTCTGCAATGTGTGATTATTTCAAACACTCACTGACAGCCTGTAACAGCAGTGTATTGAGGGGAGGCACGACCAGCAGGGATTTTTATACATACATTTCAATCAAGTATTTAAAGATAAACCCTGCCACAGAGCACAGTGACTAAAACCAGTCTGACCAGTAAACTCCATTCATCCAAGCTTAGTGTGTTTTATTTGTGACAGAAAACAAAAAAGTGGAATGATATAAATGTCAGTATTTGTAGGTGCCTGTCGAGTATTTCGTTTAGAATTAGGATTAGTATCGATACTCATTATCAGCTGATGTGTGAGGATCAGGTATCGTATCGGAAAAGTAGTATTGGCGTATTCCTGATCTCAACCTTAACCCTAAGAGCTTGTGCAGTACTGTGCAAAAGTTTTAGACACCTACAGAATTAGAGTGAAAAGCTGTTTGTTTTTGTTTTTTTTTCTTAGGCAGGAAACATTTATGTGCAGATATTCGATAAATACTGTCATATGCAAAAGTTTTGGCGCCCACGTTTTGATTTTGTATGTGAAAATAACTTATACATCCCCTTCAGAGAACACACTTCTGCACATTTTAGTGCACAACTACTGTTTATTTGCTAAATTAACATGTTGGGAAAAGTAAAACATAAAACATAGCTTGTGCAAAAGTTATGGCACATTTCGGATTTTACGTTAAACTCAGCAAATAAATATAAACTATGAACTAAATTTTGCAGAAAACTGCAAAACCTCATCGGAGACCAGTATTACTTGTAGTTATCATCCAGTACCTAGTTTGGCTAATAGTTGATTATAGTAAATCAGGTGAGCTGGTAATGGAATTTAAGAAACCCATACAGTCACTTGGAGAAACCAGGAGACATCTGGAACTAAACTTTGTCCTTCAAACTAGATCACAAGAGATAGTTCAAAATAAGGAATTCATCTTGCATTTGAATGTATTTATGTGTTCTTTGCATCTGTTCTAATGATGTATGTTTTTACTGACAAAAGCACATGGTTTGCAAAGATAAATGGTTTGAAATAACGGGCTTAGGTGCCTAAGACTTTTGCACAATGCTGGTTCAGTTCTGCAGTCTTGTAACTACATACTTATTAAGTTTCATAGTAGTTAGAAATAAAGCACAGTATAATAAGTCTTAAGGTCAGGTTAACCACACATGCCCTGCAGCGTCCTGCTCCAGTGCTCTATTGCATTGGTTTGTTTGTGTGCACATCTCTCTCTCTGTTCAGTGGGATATTTTTAAAAAAGTAGCTCTAGCTGCCACTCTTCGTTTCGACATAATGAAGGTGAAGATAAAGAGAAGGCGAGCGCGTGTGCGGCCGGGCTGCACGCTGAAGCTGTGTCACGTTCAGCCCCACAGCCGTGTGTGTGTGGGAGGGGAGCGAGCGAGTGAGTGAGTTAGCGAGGGAGGGATGGACAGTTGCTCAGCGGCTGATTGTACTGGCTGGCACTCCTATCAGGGCGGCTCACGCTCATCCAAATCCCAGATTAAACACCCCCCCCCACCACCACCACCACCCTCCGCCTCTCTTTCCGACCAGCAGCACTCCTACAAGTCCCTGCCCCCCCCCTCCCTTTTCCTCCTTGTGTAACTGTACTGAGCGTGGATTACTAAGCTCTGAGGCGAAGCAGGGGGCTCTGACAAGCTCCGGCCAGAATGGTGAGGTAGGAACATGAGCAATTGCTTATCGATAGCGTTCTCCATCTGTCTTTTCTTTTCATCGCTGCTATACATTATTGCCAGGCGCAGAAATGTGCAGCTGCAGGTTGTTGTAGTGAGCGGGTGGATGGGGAGGAGGAGATCTGAGCGTGTGGTTGCTGGAAAGATCCTGAAGAGCCGAAAGGTGCTTTAGAGAGAAGCTAAACTGGGTGTCATTGGGTGGAGAGCACCCTAGGGTCAGGATTACAAACGGCCAGGATTACAGGCCGTTAGCGAGCGCTACTGTTAGACGGGGGTTGAACGGGGTGAAGGAGCAATCCGCACACCCAGAGGCATGAATCTGCACAGGCCTGAGTGCAAACTATATCAGCCTGCACTTTCTCCCACTATAAGACAGTCGGTGTCTGCTGGGCAGTACATCACCTATACCAGTACAACAGTATCAGAGTCACAAGGCAATACTGATTTTCAGCTGTAGCAGTATTGATACTTAACAAATACGTTTGTCATTTGCTGGGAGCTTCAGTTGATTTTGAATGAACCATTCAAAATACATAAAATCTAAATAGAAAGTTTTCTTTTTGGAAATCTGTTCTCAAGACTTTGGTGTATTAAAGGAGAAGAAAATAGAACAGAACAGCCTAGTAAAAACAAGCTATATAGGTGAAGATTGCAAGAGCTGCAGTTTTTATTATAGCTCAACAATGTTGTCTAAGTTTTATGGAGGACTTAACTGTAAAGTGGTTCAATGATTCAGACCCAAATAAGTAAGAGTGGTAAGTTAACAGAACGTAAAACACAGATTATTGTTCTGTTAACTTACTATTAGAAGATCAGTAAGCTCACATTTTTAAAAGTAAAAAGTAAAACATTGAATATTTTATGTTTTTGTAACACCGAGCTTGCCTGTAGTTGAGTTTGACCAATCGGAAGCAAGCAAACGCCCACATGCTGTGTATATGACAATTCAGTAATAACTGTCTACCAGTCCGGCTCACTGCATTCAGTGTTCAAGCCGCAAAGTAATATGCTGGTCTTCATGGTCAAAAAAACAGGCCGGGACCTTAACTTATAGAAAATAATTGGAATTTAAATCACAGTCACAATATAACTCAGGAAAAACACAATTAGATGTTTTCTCCATATCCTTTAACTTTACTTAAACATTATCTCATATTGTGATACCATGATATATATGGGAAATGTGATATTGAGCTTTGTTGGTACAACCCAGCATGACATACCAGCCTCTTTCTGTAAGAATGCCTAGTCTAGTGCTATTTTTATAACTCTCTATAATTAGTGGCATTATTATTTGATCTCAGTCCAGCACTGTTGTTGTTGTTTTACACTTTTCTGTGATGCTGTGAATTGAAAATAGATATTGAAAAAGATATTCTTATAATTGGTAGCCAGTTCCCCTTTACTTTCTGAGTGGTTTAGCCTCTGTAGGACTGTGCAGCAGCCTTCAGAGACAGTCTGCTGTCATGGTTTTATAAGAGTACATGATTGGCAGCAGTTCTGTGGAGCCTCGAAAGGCAGCTCGACCAGGGATTATTACCACATGCCTTTTTTCTTTTATGAATGAAGTATATTTTTCTCAGGGTCACATTTGAAAGCTGTAAAGGCATAGAAATACCAAAGGTGAAATGTGAGTTTAGACATGCAGAGGACAGAGGACAAGACAGACCAGTCATGCAGCACAGAGGAAAACATGATGGCTGTTGACCTCTAAAATATCTGAAATATCAAGAAACACAGTCAGATAAGTCTGAAAATATGTGGTATGTAAGAAACATTCGAGACGGTTGCATCATGTTCCATATTCCAGCAAGCGAACATGTCTAATAATAAGAACTACTTACTAGAAGTACTAATAATAAGAAGAAACTTGATTTATATCGTTCATACAGCCCTTGAGCCCTTGACCTATTAAAATGAAGGCCATAGAAGAGCCATTTTTGGTTCCCTGAAGAACCGATTGGGTGGTTCTTGAAAGTACTACTTATATTTGAGATATATAAATGTGAAGAAACTTTCTAGTCTGAAGAACCTCCACAGAGTGACAAGGGTCCAGTTAACTGTAAACTGTAAGTGCAGACTTAGTCAGTTATTAATCATGATGCTTAATGTGCAGTAACTACCTTAAGTTATTTGGTAACTACTATAAAAGTAGTATGAGGGCAAGGAACTGAAGTATGAAGGCCCTTTAAGGGTTTAAGGCTTTAAAATGCAGCTTAAAGTGCTTTACAAAGAGAGAAATACATACTAAAACAGCATAAAATAACAACAGAAAACAAAGAAAATAAAAGCACAACAAAGAAGGAAAGAAAATAAATGTAATAAAAGTAGTAGTAATAATGAAAATAGTGATGAAAATGAAAAATACGCCATCTATGTTGGTGTAAATATCAAAGCAGTGTAAATCCTCATCTTCATTCCTTGTTACTCGCCTCTTTTATGCTGTGCTCTACTTCTGCCTCCATATTACATGTACATGCTGTAAGACATAAGGCAGGAAGTTGCCAAATGGAAATATCTTTTTATATATGCGTTCACATATGTTTCCAGGAAGTAGTAGTGCTCTGGCTTGGTGCTGTAAAGCATGGTTATCAAGAGAAACAGGCAGTTGAATGTGGAGCGAATAGAGAAGTATTTATCCACTTTCCACATGTATTTAAAGCTGTGTGCTTCGGTTGTGATGCACAGTTCAGATAAAATAGAGCAGTTACTGGCTGTAAATAACTATGATTCAACATCAGGGGAAAATCTAGACTTTTAACGAACATAGAATCATAGAACATGAGTCACGGAGCAGATGAACGATGAGCAAAAATCTCCCCACGTGCCCCGTGATGATTATTAATAGAAACAGATTCTTTAAAAAATTGCACAAATGTTTTTGCTTCATACAAAGTAAAAAATAAGGTTTCATTTTAAATCTTTTTAATTTATATCACTTTAATCGCTTGTATTGGCTTTAAAAGTTTTCTATTATTCATATTTTAGATTTTAGATATTTTAATGAAATGTTTGCAGACAATTAGAAGTAGATTACACTACAAACATTTGTCATTGTAAGAGCTCAATTTAATTATGCCACACATTTCCATTCATTCAAAAAGAATAGAGTCAGCATATACTTTGTTACCCCAAATGCAGCTGCCGCTAATTCAGACATTTTTTCAGCTTGTAAGTTAAACAACCCCCTTGGTTTGTGGTTTTCACTATAGGGTAACTTTTCATGAAAATATAGCTTTAAAAAATAATATTTTACAAGTAAATCTTTAGGTTGACTCAAGTCAAATTCTCCCATTTAACCCCCAGACTGCTATTCATAAAGTCACGTGAGGGGGCAGCGTTATAGGGGCAGACAGACCACAGGCAGCCAGACATCTGGGGCCCAGCACTGGCCTAGATTGCACCTGACCCTCTTATCCCCATGCCCCCCACCCCCCCCACCCCCCAATCCAGCTTCTTATTCCCCCAGAGGATTAGAAAATAACTTTTCAAACACAGCAAATCGTAACTGATTACAGCTGGCATTCACCAGGAGATTAGACACGAATATATGTGTAGAGGGAATTGGATAAGCTTGGTGATATCACTGTGGGGGGAGGGGCACAGTAATTCACTAAACCAGAGGCAGTGAGACCCAACATGGATGTGAAGGTTCAGATTGTGGAAACATGTAAGGGCACTGTTTAAAGGGATATTTGGTAAAAAATGTATACAGTTATTTGGTTACCACAAGCACATAATTTCCACATTAATCAGTTATTAATATTATATAATGTCCAGTACATCATTAAGTACAAGTTATTCTTTTTCAACATCAGGCGTCAGAAAGCATTTTAACAGGAAACACTTAGGACACTTGCTTCCAGTTTTTCTAAGAAATCTGGAGATTTTTCCGTACCTCCAAAGTTCGGTCTTAAAAGATGCTTGCATTTTCTGTTTCTCGTGATCTTAAACACATTCAGTGATGTTGAGGTCTGGACTCTGGGGTGGTCAGTCCATTGTTCAGCAGATTTTCTTCTATTTTGTCTGTTTCCTTTTCTCAGTAACCACTTCTTTACAGCTTTAGACTTACTTTCAGACTCATAGCGTTGAGTTGTCTTCTCACAGTGGAAGGATGGACAGAAAATCCTGTGCAATTTTTCAGATCTGAAACAAGAGTACAGCTTGACTTTCTCCTCTCTCTCAAGATGAAAGCATTAGGTGCTGTTAATCTAATGGTGATGGTTTTGGTGATTAACCATGTTCTGAATGGTTCTAAGGAGCTTCATTTTCTGTATAACTTTTAAATACTTTTTTAAAAGTTTTGTTTTTGGAAACTTCTGTTTTTGTAATTTATTTTCCTTCAACTTTCTCCTGTCTTATGCAAGTGGTTTATCTTATATCCGATTCCCTCAGAAATATCCTGAAAAATGAAAAGTTTACTGAAAAGTTTTTGACTGGAAATTTAACAAGTGGAGGGTGGTCTCAGACCTTTTGCACAATGCTGTACAGAAATATGTATGAGGCTGGTTTCCCAGACCCAGATTAAACCTTAATCTGGATTGAAGTTTAGCACTGCAATTTATTGTAAATCTTGTCATAATCCATGTCCCATATAGTTTTATACAGTCTTATATAGCCTTATATAAACGTTTTGTAGTATCTAAAAGTTTTGTGTAATATATAATATATATATATAGATTTGCACTGGGGTCATGAGGCTAATGTAGCTAACAAGCAATAGACATTTATAACCACAAATCAGCATCTTGCAGGCTGCAAGCCTCAACCATCACTCTCAAACTGTGTCAAGTTGTTGGGTAATCTCAAATACACTTGCTTGTGTGGTTTCTGACACAGCATGACACACTGATCTCTATAAAAATAGACAAACTGTGTAACAGGAAAAACTGTTGTAGCAGCAGAAGCGTGAAGCATGAACTTTTGTAATGAATCTTTTATACAAACCACCATCATATTGTTTTATATTGTATTACAGTGAAGGTTGAAGTGTAGCTAGTGTGTTAGCATGGGGCTAACATATTAGCTTGTGGCTAGATCATTAGATTGGGACACTATAAAGCAGAGCTTTTGTTCGAAATATTATACTTTTATAATGTTGAATGCTCTAATAAACTGAAAATAGAAATATTAACATATTTGCTGCATCAAAAATGCACTGAATTAAGATATCACTTCATCACATCTAATCAGATTTTGGATTTTGTGAATTATTACACCCCTATTATATGTCTATTTAATGTGTCTGTCTTGTGTTGTGTGTTAAGCAGTCACCTATTTAGCGAGATTGTTCCTTCCTGTGATTTGGACTGTGTTCATTTAGCGATGCAGTCACTTCAGCAAATGATCACATGCCGGGAGGGCTTCTAAACCTCCATCCATCCAGATGGAAGAAGAAAAACAAATCTGACTTGAGCATTTCACTCTGCTGTCTAAACATAGACTGTGATTCACTGCTGCTGCGAGAATAAGCTATTACTTACCCATCGCAGTGAGGCCTCTTTTCCACCCTCCACACATAACAACCCACGTTGCCTGTTAATGAACCAGTTTTCGGTTTAATGGTTTGATCTGAATAGTGCCAAACCGCAAATCTATTATGCAGTGAGAGAACATTCCACTGCTGATTAAGCCGATAGGTCATCATTGTAATGAAATAACGTTATCAGCATCTGATAACACATGTTAATTACTGCCATTTAGCTTTTATTTATTGATTGCGCACTGGAAGTTACTGCTTATGTGCTCTACGCACTACTTGACCCTCCATTTAAATTCACAGCGCCCCTTTAGAGCTGGAAAAGAGGAAAGCTTGCAGCTGATGCCGTTGCCTGGAGCAATGTGTGTACCTGAGTCCAGTAATTGCTGCTGCTTGGATTTTAGTAGTCATTGATAGATTTTCCAGTAGTTAGACTCTTCATAGTAGCTCTAAAGCAATTTGTAAAATGCGGCTTGTTTTTGCCAGCAGCGTTGAGATGAACACTGCAAAGTTTTTCTTAGCTGCTGACATCTGTTTCTGATTTCCATTTGAAATAGCTTCATATTCTTTGAGCTTTTTGGTTTATTTGCTTCCAAAATGTGATGACACTGCTCTCTGTTATTTTTAATCTAGGTGGTTCCACCCCAACATCACTGGCATAGAGGCAGAGCACCTCCTCTTGACGCGAGGTGTCCATGGCAGCTTCCTAGCCAGACCCAGCAAGAGCAACCCTGGAGACTTCACTCTGTCTGTCAGGTGCGCCTCATTAGCTCGTTGTTCTTTGCTTTATGCTCCTCCCGCACTCACCCAGTCCTACCCTTGAATAAATCCAGGCCAAAGTGCTCCATCCTCTGGCCGGTTACGCTGGTAACTGATCACATGAGACAAGTGGTTTGTTCCCTCTCTGCAGCTGGTCATGCTGAACTTGATTCATTACTGTCCAGCTAGGCAGTGAAAACATTTGTTTGCAGGGTCATCAGTTTCTCCAAGTGAGCTTTGCAGTTTCTCTGAATACTTCCAGGCCTGGTGAAACATCAGTGTGGTCAGTGCTTTCACAGAACTTCTCTTGCTCCATGCTGCACTTTGAGGAATATGCCCATCTTGAGCAATGCATGAAGAGAATGTGCAAATAGCAAAAGAGAAAAGCACTGCACCAGGCTCATGATGCTCAGCTATACAAGTTCAGCATTGCAGTTGTATTAGTTTGATTGATTGGTTGGTTAGTTGGTTGATTGATTAAATCATTGAATACATGCCTTATGCCAGAATTATTCTTCTCAAAATACAGTGAAATGTAAATACCAAAACACAACATGCTCATAAAGAGGTAAGTCAAGAGCGAAACATGGCACAAAAGCATGAAAGAAACCACATAAAAGAGTAGTGCAAAAAGGAAAAAAAAATTTTTTATATATATATATATATATATATATATATATATATATATATATATATATATATATATTAAAGAAAAAATATATAATACAATTTGTATAATAATGATAATATAATTTGGAGAAGAGCAGTCGTGAGAACAAATCTACAGAATATAGCTGATCTAGCTGATTTACAAGAATTCAGATTTTTTGTATAGGATTCATACGAGTATTGGAAGTACTGGAATATTCATATCAGTATTCCAATTAGTTTTATTATTTCAATTTTCATGTCAGGCACGACACTAACACCAAGAGCCTTAAGGCCAGTGGAATTATTTGAAACCAAGGCAAATTGATTAGAACTATGTAGATAATATAATAATTGTAGAAAAGTTATTCTCCCTTTTTATAGTTGCTCTTTATTCTCTAAATGCCAGAGTTTGAAGTTGTTGTCTTTTCATCTGGATCTACATTTTGTATATGTGTGTGTTTGTGTGTGTGTGTGTGTGTGTGTGTGGGGGGTTTAGCGATGGTTCGGCCAAAAAAGCAAGTTTACTTAACTTTCCCTCCCATTACTACAGATGTAAGCAGTCAGCCAAGATATATATTGTGTCCAAACTTTTTCTCTTTACTTTTGCACTGGAGCTACATTTTGTATATGTGTAGTGTTATGTAGTAGTTTTACATACTAGTTTTGCACTGGAGCTATAAGGTTAATGTAGCTAACAAGTAATGGAAGCTTATAGCCCCAGTTATTTTAAGAAGACCTTCTCACTTAAGTGGAGTTTTTAAGTAAATTCAAGTAGACTTGCTAATGTGGTTTCTGTCACTGTGTAACATCCGGTTATTTATTAAAATGGACAAAGCATGGACTAAATTCAGGCTTCAAGCTTTGCAATATACTTTTGTACCGTAACTGTATGTTATATAGTGTCAGAAACCACATAAACCTGTTTGAGATTACCCACAGTGTCAAATGCTTTGAAAGATGCGATGATTCAGGCTTGCAATTTGTGTGATGCTTACAGATGGCCCCAGTGCAAACTTAGTATATAAAACTATTATAACACTATATATATACGAACCGTAGATCCAGTACAAAACTTAAGAGCCAAACTTTGGACGCTGAACATGTCTTGGCTGACTGACTATATTTTGAGTAAGGGGAAGATTGTGTAAATTATATTTTTGGCTGAACTACTTCCTTAAAGCTAACTCTCCTTGTTAATTTTGGTTTATTCGCTTAGAATTTCTGCTTAGCCCATCTAAATTCCTAGACAACACTTTCTCTTTTACCCTTTCCAAGATGTCAGAGCCAGTCTGAGGGAAGCGTTTAAGTTGACAGTTTGTGGATGGCACTGTGTACTGTGGCAGCTGTTAGTCTGGAGAATGAATGAAGAGGAAGAAGCAGAAAAAGAGAGAGAGAGAGAGAGAGAGAGAGAGAGTGACAGAGAGAAGGATAAAGGGAGAAGGCTATGTGCCGGAGCTGCTGGCAGGGAACCAGCAGTGGTAGCCCTTAATAGCTTTAAGCTGAGGAGCCGGCAGAACCCCTGACCTGCAGCCAGTGGTTTTGGTGGTGAGGCTTCACACTATGTGTAATGTTCTCCAGAGATTGGCACCATGTGGCACAGCTCAACCACAGCTTTGCCAGGCTCTGGCCTGGCCACTCTCTGGCTGATTTATCCGCTCTGATTTTCTCCAGGATAGGAGGCAAGGACATACTAGCTTGTATAAGCCCATTGAAAAGGATTGAAAAGGTGATGTAATAACTTGGTTGTTGGTGAATGGAATCTCTGAACTGGGTATGGTGCCATTCAGTGCATTTAGACTTGGAGTGGCAGGACTGTGTCAGAGGCGGTTATGTAATTAGGTGCTTGTCTGGTCAGTATCAGTAATCACAGAATAATGATTAGCATTTCTCCTGCGGTCATACATTAGAGGTCTCAACAGCTCTAACATTCTACATGTAGGGTTATTACTGAGTTTTTAACTTTTGGGATCAATCAGTTGTGAAATTGGAATTAATCTTCACCACACCCGACCCCCTCCAAGCAATTACACTCTGCTCCAATAATTCTAACCAATGGGCTTTGTTTAGACCGTCTCCCTGTGCCGACTGGGACATAAGAATTTACATAATCTGTTGGACATTCTGGTTCCCTTCATATTCAGATTTAGCAGGAAGTCACTGTTTTGTCTTTCCTTTCAAAGTCATTATTCATTACATCATGCTCTTAAATGAGCTTAATTTGTTTAAATTTATTTAATATTTTACAAAATTGTCAATAAGAAACATGAACTGTAATTTCATATTCATTATTTATCATTCTTAGCTTATTGAAACAAACAAAGAATTTCTGTTGAAAGTACAGATTCTAAACTATCAATTGATACCACATTCATGTTTGTAGATATTTTACAATGGTTTCTGCATTTTATTATTTGTTGACATTGCAATACATTGAAAAAGACTGAAATACAGAATATAAATGTAAATGTAGTAAATTATGTAAAAACCTATAATTAAAAACTTTTACCTGACGATTAATTCCCATATAAATAATGACGTTATCTTTTTTTTGTTAATTGTATGCAACTATAAAAGTCCTAAAAGACCTAAAGTTGCCAAATTAACAGTTTAGCTATCTTGCCTCCTAGCTGTCAATTCTTGGTAGCTTCCAGCTGATCACCGAAAAGCTCATACGAACAAAAATTACTCAATGCTGCCCTCTAAAGGTGTTATAGCACCAGCACTGTAAAGAATGTGAACACTTAGAAAATCAGCAAAATGTATTTGATTAGGGGTGTCCAAATTTTGCGAACTAATGTGTGTTTTTGCCTCAACTGAGCAGATAAACACACCCAATTCATGTAACTGTGAAACTTTACAACCGTGGACAAGAATTGTAAGCCTGTAAACAAATATAAGTAAGCGATTTCTAGGGTTGTCAAACAATTAACTGTACTGTGTATAGTGCAGTTAATCGTGATTAATTTGTCTTATTTGCTTTTTTGTCATAAAAAAAATCCTTCACAATTGTACCTCCCTTGCCATCATACCGCTTTGTTGGTCTCTTGTTTGGAGGGGAACTGTGTCTTTCCACTTTGCTGTTGCTTTTGTTAGTTTGCTGCTACCATATTGATACTGGTATTACTGATACTGCCAGCATCAGCAGTATGTTTTGCATGTAAATGATACTTAGTACTTGATGCACTTTGGTGATAAACAAATTCACAGCATTGAATTATCTGGAAGTCATTTTTATCAAAAGAACCATCAGCGAAAGCCTTCATTTAAATACTGTATTTGAATGAGAGGACTACAGTTGGGCTTCAGGCTGGAACTACAGATATTCAGACTAAGAACTTTGACACTACAAGTAATTACATTTAGGTACATCCTCTACACGTTTTAAGGCACAGTTACTGTTTTTTTGCTGAATTCAACTTATTGGAACCTGAATATAAAGCATAACATGTGGCCTGTGCAAAAAATGTCACATTTCATATTTCATGTTTGCTTTTTTTGCAATATGTTGCAAAAAAATAGAAACCGTGCACTAAATTTGGTAGAAAATGCCATATTAAAGTTTATTCCCTGACACATTACAGACAGAGTTTTTCTTTCAAGCGAGAGATGAGAAGGTAATTACAAAGACATTAGGAAAGTCTCGCCTTAAAAGAGAATTATTAGATAAAGGGCTGAGGTTTTTTTTGGCCAAATGGGCACAGAGGGATTCCATCAGGACATTATCTTCTCCTCCATGCCTCTCACTGTATCTTATCTCCTTCCTTCTGCGTTTCCTGGGTGGAGACTGCAGGCCCGGCTCTGTTCTATTGTTAACAGCTAGGGAGCACGCTCAGAGAGGATGTAGCTGGGAGTTGAGGCAGACAAACAGCTTGCAAAACTGCAGTTTAAGTGTATCATGTATCAGGGCCAGGTGAGAGTGTTAGGGCTAACGCAGCAGAGCTGAAGGAAATGACCTTCTGAACCTGTTTTGAATCCACAATGGAAAGGCAGTTAAATATGTTACCTCTGGTTAATCTTTTTATGGTGGTTTGAACCGCAAATAAAAAACATGGGTTAAATTTTAGGTGGTGGTTTCCACATTGCACCAGCTTCCTCCAGCATGTGGAATGAACACTGCCCGGGTGCTACATATGGATTTTTCTCAGCTGTGAATTACGTAATGTGGGATTGCCTCAGCCAGCGGAACATATTTCCACAGTGCTCTGTCTCTTTATGGATTTTCAAAATCGACTCGTAGAAATGCATTGTGCAAACGTAAACTCTACCGAACTGTCTGCACTGTTGTGACTAGACCAGACAGACCACAGCAGATAGGACAGGGTGAAATGGACAAGGCTTGTATGTGGATGTGCAGGACATTTTAATGCACTGAGGAAGGAAATGGTTAAACGGGGACATGTGGAGTGACTCAATAGCGTTATTGTGTTCCTCTCTTCTCATTTCTGCCGAGCCTGGCTCTGGCAGTAAAATCAATGATGAACTCATGTTGCTCTAAAGATAAAATTAGTGAGCAGGCGTCCTTGAATCAGAGAGCCAGAGCTAGATATGCCTGTCCGTCTCCTCTCAGGCCCAAAGACAGGCCAGATCAGAGTGTGAATAATCAAGTACTTGCAACATTTAAAGGAAAAATAAAAACACACCAAAAATCTTGCTAACTTTTTATTTGGATGGGCCTCTGTAGATGCTTTGCTTGTCATGTAAAATATAAATATCTATTAAATTCAGATTAAATGTTTTCTAACGCTCAATGTAATACTCACTAACCTTAATCTAATATCAACATATAATCCTAATCCTAGCCTTAAAGGGGAATTCCATTGATTTTTTTCTCAATAGTGAAAAGTCATTCTGAGTGGTTTAGTGTGAAATGTGCTGTTCTAGAGTCAGAATTGACTCTTCTGAAGTGTTTAATGTCTCTAAAAGCTACCTCACAGAAAGCTATTACGTGGAATGTTTATGTATACACTTCCTGATGTCTGAGACATTGTTTTACAATCAGATAAGTTTTGGCGTAAAATGTAATTTTTTTTAAATACTGGCTATATTTGACACTGGCTATATTTGCACTGTATTCATTGTTAATCTCAGCCCTAATGCTGTTAAGAATTGACAAAGTTTTATCAGAGAGTTTATGATTTCATTTTAGCATCTGTCATCTGGTTATCGCAATATAGGCCTTTGCATTCACAGAAGGCCACAATATGCAAATGAGCCCTCTAACTAATCACAGTGCTTTATGTATGTGCTGTAAGCATCTTGACCAAACACAGTTCCAGGTGAGTGTTTGTGTGGCTGTTTTGATGCAGTCAAACAAAAGTAAGTTATTTTGGTCAAAATAATGCAAAAGTGTCACATTATTGGGTCGCCATTGCATTTCAACGTATAGCAAGGTAAATCGCCTTATATTGAGCCACATAATCGTGATACTCATACGTTGTTCACATTGTGGTCCAGAGGACTATCCAAATAATGTGGGATACCATTTCTGGTGTAGGCAGTGCACTTGTTGACTTTGTCAAGCTTTCTGTATCTAACATATAGCTGTGATGGACCATTCCCTTCCTTCTCTTGCTGTTTATTAACTTTAAGGCAAATAAGAGTGGAAGAGGCAGGAGCACAGAGACGTAGATGAGATCAGGTGAGGCTTTTTGGCGCGTCTGGCTGTGTGCCCCGTGATTGCATTAGAGCAGTGCACAGACAGACAGCATGGGCCGCTCATTTGCAGCAGTCCCCCTGGCCATTAGGCCTCTGCGCTGAGAGCCTGCCGTGCCCCGGCTCCACTGCTCCTGCTATAATGCAATTACACCCAGGAGAGAGTGCCGATTTATGAGCCAAGCCCATATAGAGATGGATGGATGAGGCATGCGAGAGATGAGGAGGAGACAGATTGGATTTATTCCACTTTCATAGCACTCGCCCCTCATAATCAATTTGCAGCGCAGGCTTATTGCACCTAAACAAGAGGTCACGTATTTGCTGAACTGACGTTTCCTTGTGCTAGATATGATCAGTGCTTAGCGCGGGCTTGTGGCTTGGTGCCTGCGCCCAGCTGATATTATCTGCGCAGGTGTTCTCTTTCACTTTTTCCATACATTGGCATTTGAAGCTTCAGCACATTCTCAGCACATTGACACTTACAGTCACAAACAAAGTGAAAGGTAAAGAAAGTTTCTCACACCTTCCTGTTGTATGCTGCATTTAGCTGTGCCATCACATCATGCACAAGCCACTCTTATATGATATGTGTTTCTTTATAAGGTAATAAAACAGTGTTTAAAATGGTTTTCTGCTGGCATTCTACTCCTCTATAAAAGTACAGTAGTGCATAATATAATTATATATTTTACATTATACATTCATACAGTATAATTTAATATATATGCAGTGTTTTTAATATATATGCAGTGATTTTTTTCTCCTAAAATATATCAAGTGTAATTAGAAAAATTTGATCTGTTTAAATTTGTTAGCCTGCAGATCCTTTAAAAATAGATTTTAAACATTGGTAAAATGTCTGAAAATGCCTTAGTTTTTAAACAGAGATATTCAGTTTTAATGTGGTAGCTAGTGGCCAGGCTGAAAAGAGTTATTGTGTATATTAATACAGAATATTTTATAATAAAACCAAAATAATAATGAATAGTATTTAATAGCCAGCCTAAAATATTCAGTTGATAGTTGGCCTATGATCAGAAACTGACCACTTATGAAGGGCAACAGAACAGCGGAACTGATGACAAAGTCAAGCACACCGAAAAGTCATGTGTCAAAGTAATTAACCATGTTTGATTTTCAGCCTGGTGTCAATCAGTTTGAATATAACAGACATTAAGACACAGAGACATGGGAAGTGGGGGTGCTGACTTATTTTGACTTATTTTCAGACTTATTTTATTGCAACTAAGACTAGTTAAAAATAATACTCTGAGGGTTGTGAGTATTTATGTGTGCTTGTTTTAGAGTCTGTTTATTTATTTATTTTTCAAGTTTTATTTATGTAATTTCATAATACAGTAGCTGAGCACTGTTTAAGTTAATACTGCAATTTCCATGATAGCGAGCCAAATGAATGCATACTTTTCCCAATCGTTATATCTTCTACTCAGTGTACTTTCAAGTATTGAGTCTTCAGCATGTAGATTAATCATGATACAATTGGCTACCGCACCACGGATCATCGATCTCATTGGTCACCAAAGATTATCCAGGACAAGAGAGTGTGGAGCAGGGTGCACATATGTCAGTTAAATGTGTATATTATCGTCTTTTGTCACATTACAGCACATTTTCTTTCTATTCGATGTAAATTCTATATAAAATGTTTATGAAAAAGCGTTGAGTTTGATTTTAAAAATTGTGCAGCAGCCCTGCAACTGTAAATGCTCATTCATGCCATCTGTTTCCTCTCCACTGTTAAATGTGGCTTCTGTTTCCCAGCTATCAACTGTAACCTATCTATCTTTTCTATCTGTACCCTCCTCCACCTCTTTTACGACACCTCCACCGCACTGCCTTTGCTTCATTAGACGGAATGATGAGGTCACCCACATTAAGATCCAGAATTCTGGGGACTACTATGACCTTTACGGAGGCGAGAAGTTTGCAACTTTGGCCGAACTGGTGCAGTACTACACGGAGCAGCATGACCTTCTGCGGGAGAGGAATGGAGACATCATCGAGCTCAAATACCCCCTCAACTGCAAGGACCCCACATCTGAGAGGTAGAACGGCAGCTTTCCTTACACAACTGTTGTGGACATATGAAACCCTGCCCTCTAGTGCACAAACCAAGCAGAGGGCTGATGCCTGGAACAGTGCCACCACAGACAAAGCACTGACTGGTAGCACATACGGGCTGCAACATTTGTCCATTTGGTCCGTTTGGTCTAGAGCCCATTCTTGAATCTGTAATTTCAGTGCTGATGAACTGCTTCTGTGCTTATCCATGCAATAGGGCTCTGTACAAATGTACTGTGTGTTTATGTGCAGTGTTTATATGCCGGCCGGCTGTTTTTACTTTAGAATCTCTGCTCTAATTGACTTCCACTAGCCTGCTAAAATGTTTGTGTTTGCTTCCCTTCTAAGGCCCTGAGGAGCCTCAGTTATCTTTTTCTGGTTTAAAATGCTTACAATTTATGATGGCTTGGGTTTTGTGGTTTTTCCTTTAAATGCAAACAACCAGGCTAACCTCCCACACATACCTTCACTTTTCCACATGAACAAGTCTACCGCATAATGTAGGCGCGCTGTCTACAAACACTTGTCAGTTTTCCAACCACAAACGTATAGTCTCTGCCGTGCATGGCTGAAATGTATACTGCATGGTGAAGCACTTTAGTTTCAGACTCTCATTCTGCTGAAAAAATGGGTTGAGGTTGGTTCTAATGGGTATTAAATGTTCACTGTACATTTCTAAAAGTTCATGCTCTCTTTTTGTGCTATAAATTTCTCAAATCTGATCTTTAGGGCTGTCATGATTACTCAGTCAGACATTTGATTTGAAAAATCATTGATTTAAATTTACTTTTGTAAAGAATTGGGTAATTTGCATGATGATGCTGCACATTGTGCATGCTTACTGATCTCTATAGCCATAAGAAACAAAGCCTAAAAGGTGATATTCGGTTTGTTACTGTTAATTTATGTCCATTTGTATTTAAAAAACATTCATTACTATTCATTACTTAATTAATCATCATAATACTTGGTAGATTTCTTCTAACTGAGTCAATTATGACTGCCCTACTGCCATACCTTTATCTAAAAGTTTTTTTTTAGTCAGCTCAATTGCAAATAAAATTATTTTTTTATTCTCTGAATACTACATAATAAATCTATCTCTACTTTTCCTTGTTACCTGTTCCTTCAGATGGTACCATGGGCATCTCTCTGGGAGGGATGCAGAGAAGCTCCTCACAGAAAAGGGAAAGCCTGGCAGCTTTCTGGTGCGAGAGAGTCAGAGCAAGCCCGGAGACTTTGTGCTGTCTGTTCTTACTAATGAGGAGAAGCATGAAAACGTGGACCGCAAGACAAAAGTCACTCACGTCATGATCAGATACCAGGTATGGAAAAGAGACTACAGTGAAGAAAGTGATGCATTGAATTTACTCTATTTAGATGTGGACATATTTTTTTACATAAATACCCTCAATTTAATATAGTATGATATAATATAATATAACATAACATGACTCAGTGCAGTATATTACATAAAAACAATTATTGCAAAAAATAAGTAAAAGACTTAAGTAAAAACAAAAAATAAGTAGAAGACTTTGTGAAAGACAAAGAGGCAGATTTACTTTTGCACCATTGCAAACCTTACTGTGGTGTTAAAAAGTGTTGAAAAAGCTCACTGCTTATTTGTCCTTTTGCCTAGTTGCATGAGCATTTAGGGGTTTTCCTCACAAAGCACAAAATACTGAGGACATTATTATAATTAAGCTTTTAATTTATTTATTAATGGTGGACAAATTAGACATTTGTAAATGCCTGCCATGTCACATTTTTATCAAATTGGTAAAGGAAAAAAAAATAAACCATATATTTCTTTGCACACTGTTGCAGAAATGTCTAAGCTTTTGATGCGGTGCATGTAGCTAAGAGCTCACACTCATCATGAGTTCAAAATCACACAGTTCCCAATCGATCAGGATGTGCTCAGTGACATTAAACAGGGATTTCACGCTGTTGGTTTCCAAAAGCATGGGACACAGAATGGCGGAGAAGTTCAGCTCATCCTACCTGCCAAAAATGAACTTGTTGAAACAGAAAGCCAAAATAATTACCCATTTTCTTGAATTGTTGCTGTACTGTGTAAAAATAATGTCTTGTTTTCTGAAAATTAATTACTTATTAGAATAAAATAATTACTTTTCAACTAGTAATAGCTCTTTTTTACTTTTGGACCTAAGTCTAAGTGACAGTTTAACCAGAATCAAAGAAATGGGGTCTTTTTCCGATAGCAACTACATGTTAATTATAAAGTTGCGCCTGTGTTCATTTGCAAGGACATTTGTTGTTAACTTGGCCAACCCAACTAGTGCAACTGTAGACCATCTGTAATAATAACCTCCTTTAGTAAATCTGACCCATAACTGTGTCGATGAAATTTTATTAATGTAGAAATGGACACATTTAAATCTAGTAAATTATTTATTTGAGTGTAGATCATCAGAACCTTTTAAAGACTTTTCTGTTGTCTTTGCAGGATGGGAAGTACGATGTGGGTGGTGGGGAGAAATTTGACACACTGGCAGATTTGGTGGAGCACTATAAAAAAAACCCAATGGTGGAGAAGAGCGGCATTGTAGTGCACCTTAAACAGGTTAGTCATTGTGATCAAGCTGTTGATTACATAACTGCTTCACTGTCTTTCTAAATTATTGTGTCCTTCACTTGGCTGTAATTTTTCGAGCAGCTGCTTTTCTTCTGTTTGTACTGAAACATCTTAGGCTCTTTCCCGAGTTGCTCTCTTCATCGTGATTGATGTGTTTTCTCTCTTTACAAATGGCAGCCGTTCAATGCCACCCGGATAAATGCAGCCAACATTGAGAACAGGGTGCGAGAATTAAACAAAGTGGCAGACAACTCAGAGAAACCCAAGCAAGGCTTCTGGGAAGAATTTGAGGTACATCAGTAGATTACTTATTCATTGTGTGTTTTCTTTTTTCTCTGGCACGATATACACTCCAGACATGATATCTTCTTTCTACCAGTGAAATGAATTTGTATATGTGTCTGTACTTTACATATTAACTCAGTTTGATGAACTGTTTGGGAGGAGAACAAAAGGTCTCCTGTCAAAGGTTCATGCGTGGTTGCACAGCAAGTATTAGTGTCCGTCCCCCAGGGGGCGCTGACTGGACACAAAGCCGTGGCTCAGCCATTTTGTCTTAAACATGTCTATGAGTGCAGTTTACCGTGACAGCCCAAATTAGTCCTGTTTCAGAGCTTCCTCTCCTCCCATCTTTTTCTGTAGGTGCTACAACAGCAGGAATGTAAACTCCTTTACCCCAGGAAAGAGGGCCAGAGACCAGAGAACAAGAGCAAAAACAGATATAAAAACATCCTGCCTTGTGAGTAAAACACACGCAAACAACCATCACCTTTTTCTCTTTTTTTGCAGTCTAAGTCTTATTTATATATTAAGCTGTACGTTAGATCCTACACATCATCTGTAGGCTGATCTTAGTCATCCTCCTGTGTGTTACAGTTGACACCACTCGTGTGGAGATCAAAGAAGCAGATCCCGATGTGCCTGGCTCTGACTACATCAATGCCAACTATATCAGAGTGAGTCCTCATCAATACTGCTAAATAGACACAGTGGCCCCAAGTTCACTGTGTTTGGAAACAAAGTGTCAAACCAAGTGGCATTTATTTTAAACAGATGATTCCAAGACTGTAATTTCGACCTCTGTGTGCAGTATGTTTGCTGCAGTCTGGTTGGAATTCTTCTCCAAGTCGTCTACCATCACTGATGGTAGTTGATGTTGTGCCAAAAGTGTTTTGTTTTTGTTTTTTTTAGTCTGAAACACTTATCATTTTGTTAAAACACTTATGAAGTAACCTAAAGAACATCACTAAAGTTTACCAATGGTTGAATGGTTGAAGCGTCCAAATACTTTTGGAGGCCACTGTATATACTGAGGATAGACAGCTGAGATACACTGATTTACATAATTACACAACTATCTACACAGTGATGAGCAAAATGAATTAAATGTGATTCACATTCTATATTTATAGGTTCAAGTTATTATCCTTTTGTTTTGATGTCAAAAAGTGACAAAACATGGCAAAAAATCTAAAGGACTTTTTCTTTTTGCAGTTTAAGACTGCACACACACAAAACAATAATTTCAACAAATTCAAATAATTAATATATATTCTTTCCTCCTGATGAACACAAATGTGGTATCGACTGAATGTTTACAATCCGCTCCTCTGACAGAATTTCTCCGTTTGCCTTTAATTAGCAACACATAAAAAATAATTAACATAAATTTACAACATGCTTTTGTTATCGCTGTAACTGCAGATTACACCAGTCAAAGTTTGAAGAGTTAACCAGTTAAAGTTAGATTTATATTAATAGATGTAATTACTCAGAGTTGCTGCTGTGCATTTTGTTTCCACGACTGTAAACAATCTGCTCTTCCTCAGAGTGCGCCTGAAGAGGGTCGTCATGGGGATGAAGGCAAAGTGTTCATTGCTACTCAGGGTTGCCTGCAGAACACAGTGCTAGACTTCTGGAAAATGGTCTACCAGGAAAACACTCATGTTATCGTCATGACGACCAAGGAGATGGAGCGAGGCAGGGTAAGGGCTGGCCCTGGAGGCCACTGCACTTTATTTTCAGCTGCTGTACAGAAACCGTTCAGATCATGAGTTCAGAGCACAATCAGGCTTTATTCTACTCATGGGAGGCCTACAGATATTGCACATTACAGCAGCGTTCTCCACTCCCGAGAGTGCTGCACTGCATATTTTAGTGTTTTGCCTGTTGTAAAACAACTGCTTCGACTCATCAGCTAAATAGCAGCCCCTTTGTGAGATAGCTGTGGTGTAGTGAGGCAGACTGAATTAGTGCATTATGTACTATACTAAAATAGACTGAATTATAGTACATTGTGCCATATTAGTATGTGTTTCTGCATTTATGGTGGTTACGCTATCTTCCCAAATGTTAAACTCTAGCACAGTGTAAATGACCTCAGTTTATTCCTAAATTGAATTTGTGCTTATTTACAGAATAAGTGTGTGCGCTACTGGCCAGACATTGGTGCAACAAAGGAGTTTGGGAAAGTGTGTGTGAAGAATATTGAGGAGCACACTGCTCAGGACTACATTCTCAGAGAGCTGGAGGTCACACGTATGGACCGGGTATGTTTAGTATTTATTTCTAACTTGCCTTCACTAAATTTGAATCTTATTGTAGCGTTTGTTTAATTTTTCTATGTGTAAAAGCAGCAGTCTGAGGTGATGTCATTTAATGAATGTTTGTTTTTCTGACTGTTTTAGAAAGAGCCTTCTAGGTATATCTGGCACTTCCAGTACTTGAGCTGGCCTGACCACGGTGTGCCCAATGAACCAGGGGGAGTTCTCAACTTCCTTGAGCAGGTCAACAGAACACAGAGTGCCATTCCAAATACTGGACCTGTTGTGGTCCACTGCAGGTAATGCACAGTGCAACTCAATTACTTCTAGAATATGTTTACTCAAAAAAGTAACTCTGTACACAACTACAATAACTTTTCATCAAATAAATATTAAAAGATCTCTCTCTCAGCTTATGAACACAAATCTGGTCTTGATTGAAAGTTTAGAGTCAGCACCTTTCACAGATTAAATGATACCACCTTTTCTTTTCCAATACCAAGGTTTGACTGAGTTGTCTTTGAATACTTTTTCAGCGCACTCACAGTTATCAGATTCATCCATCCTGAAGGACAACCATTGATACATAATGTTCTTCCTCATGTTGCATGCAATTACACATTTCCAAATCCCCAAATCTTACATAGTGCAGCTAAAAACTGATACTCATAGTTCTAGCGTAATATTTAGCTAGCTACTTCTTCTTATGTTAACATTAGACTGCTGTGATCTCCTGACCTCTTTTACTTGGCTTTACGCTGTATTGCGCTACATGCAATTCTGAAATATTTTAGGCTGGATTCTACTGAATCAGATCAGATCAGATCTGTGTCATGTCTATTGTGTTATATAAATATATTGTTGCTGATACACAAAAACGTTTTCTCTCCATTTTTGTCATTTTCCATTATTTGGCAGAGCTTGAAAAGTTACCCTTTGACTCGTGTTAAAATTTTATGATGAACATGCCAATGAAAATTTTCCGAAATGAGTTGTAAAAAAATTTTGTCACATTAATTTGCATTACAGTTAAAGGACATTTTCTCTTTCCCTGTAAAGTTACCATTTTGGAGAAGCAAAGTTTTGTTCTAACAGTGACAGTATATGATCTCTGTAATATGTAAGCTCTCATTGAGCTTTGGAGAACTTTATCATAAAGCACCTGATGTAATTGTGATTGTTTAAAATACTTTTTAAAGGAACATTTTTCTTTGTGCATAAACAAATCATGCAGTCCAATGTTTCTGTTTTCATCATAATCTCTCTTTATTGTGTTTTTTTCATTACAGTGCAGGGATAGGAAGAACAGGCACAATAATTGTGATTGACATCCTTATTGACATCATAAATAGACAAGGTATGCTCTTCATCACTTAGTCATGCATTGTTTCCATGCTTTTCTGTGATTAAATGGTGAATATAACGGAATATATGGCTAAAATGAAATGCATAACTATGATTAGAAAGGGTGACAGACCTACAGTGTATCAGTTTAACTGTATTTGAATCTCTTCTCTCTAGGGCTGGACTGTGACATTGACATCCCAAAGACCATTCAGAGAGTGCGTCAGCAGCGATCAGGCATGGTCCAGACTGAAGCTCAGTACAAGTTCATCTACATGGCCGTGCAGCAGTACATCGACACGGCGCAGAAGAGACTGGAGGAGGAGCAGGTACGTGCACAAACAGGATTTACAATCACAAACAGTAAGGGAATTACAAAGGACAAAGGATTTCATGACTATTAATAGAGCTGAGTTGATGAGATTGTACTACATTGTGTTTTATGGGATCAGCCCACTACGCACTACTTAATAGCCCAAATGTTGCTTAAATGCCACTCCACTGCTTGTGTAATACTGCACAGGGTAGTCTGTTGTAGGGTTTGCCAATAGTGCAGTAAAACATCATGATATTTGAAGACATTTTCATGAAACATGATGCATATCATGATTTGGGGTGGTCAATATAGTGATATTTATCATTATTGTGAAAGTAGCACAGTTAGATCTAATCTCGCCGTTTGTTTGAATGAGAGGTATTCATGAGTGCCAGTATCTCCCAAAAATGACACTCCAACCAAAGCTCACCTGCCTTATCTGCATTTAACTTTGCAGTGTTGACCAGCCATTAAAAACACAGTTTCCCAAAGAGAACTAAAAAGAATGATAACTACAAACCACGATGCTCATATTGTAATCAACAAATCTCTTTACACCAGACATGAGGGTTTCTGTTTTTGTCACATTGTGCTGATGTTAAACCTCAACAGAACCCTCAAAACATTAATGTAGTCAAAATCGGATGAGTAGAAACTACATGAGGTGGAGAAAAGAAAGTTGTATATCTCTTCCTCTATTTTTTTATAAAGATATTAACCAAAATGAGACTGCTAGAAAGGAGTAATAGCACCTTTTTGGGTCAGCTACTGATTTTGCATTTGTTATGTCTTGGAAATGTTATGGGTAGCTAGTTAAGGTCATGTCTCCACTTTAGACATCCTGAACTTTTTGCGGGGGTGATACTCTATTTAGCAGCCTTTATAAGCAGCAGCGCTTGCATACAGATCAGAGCTATTTTTCTGCATGGAGTGTAATTGTAATTTTTTTGTGTTGACGCAAAAACTTCTTATTCAGTTTTTGTGTCATCATTGTCTCAAAATGTATAAATATCAATATCAATATATAATAATTATCAATAATGAAATGGTGGTGTAATGTAAATGTATATAATTCACATTACAGTATGCATTTCTGAGCATTTCATGGATATCGTCACTACTTAAAAACATTATCTGTGTGTTTCATTAAAAAGAGAGCATAGTTAGACTTGTTTAAATGGACTAAAGTGCAGTGCAGTATGAGAAAGCGCTAAACAGAAATCATAGTTTAGATACTGTTTTTTAAATATGACACTGCTGGATCTTTTTTGCCTGTTCCAATAAACAAAAGATATGTAATAATATTCAGGAAAATATCTTGGGGTTTGATTAAAAGTTTTTTGCTGTTTTGCCCATCCTAATCACTAAGGTTCAGACATTGTAACAGATACAGTGGTGCCTTATTTTGAAAGCTATCAAAGAAATTAGTGCAGTGATTTTTTTTTTAACTTTTTACATTCTAAACGAGTACACTTCATTAAACAAGGACAGTTTTGATCTCTTGGATTTTTGGCATTTTCAAGATTTAAATTTGCTGACAACGTCTGGAATAAGTTCAGAAAAGCCTGCTGTGACTTGATTTATCATAATTTTGATATTGTATTATCATGTCTTCTCAAGTCTGTTGCTTTGAGGTTAAGAGAGAATGTTTCGTAGTATGATTTCTCTTACGCTCATCGTGGTTTTGTGATGTTCATGACCATTGCAGAGGAATAAGACAAAGGAAAGAGAGTACTCCAATATCAAGTACCCTCAGATGACAAACGCTAGAGCCAATCCCAACATGAGCTCCTCTCGCTCTTCATCTATGTAAGTACCGCTCAGCTTCTTCCCCTCACACACAGCCCACACAAATTCAGTTCATTACTGTTGAATATGTTTAATTTATGCACATGGTTTGTGGAAAATAATTGCGTTGGCACATCGAGTTCCCCTGCTGTATTTACTCGCGTAAGTTGTACTAGTGAAAACGACTCGGGCAAATGAGTGTGAGTGAGTCAAATGAGCCACGGGAGTCATTTTCCATAAACTGTGTAAGGACACTGTGCTAATTAGGGGTTTTAGTGTGTGTAAACTGTTTCAGGCTTATATGTATATATATATATATATATATATATATATATACGCTTGACTTGCTCCCCTGTCTTTACTGTTTGAACTTGTGATGTGATGTCACAGATTGTTCCTACGCTCTGTTATGAAACGTCAATAACTTATGGTAAACTGTACCGTATCTCTGTTAGTTTACCGTCAAGGTATGTTTGGACTGCAACTCTGTCACAGTTCACAGTGTGTAAAACATCCTGTCCTGATTCACCAGGATGAACGACGACTCATCCGGCGTGTACGAGAACTTAAACATCAAAAACCCAAAGAGCTCCGCCTGCGCTAACACCAGGAGATAGGCCATGTGGGCTGCTGCCTCACACTGTCTCTGTGTGAGTACGCTTTTCTGTTTGTGTACACACACTCATGCTGCATGCTGCGCTGCAGTTAGCAGCGTGCACACACACACACAGGTGCTTGCACACAGGTGGTGTTAGGGCTGTGAAAACTAGAAAGCTGCAAAAGAGAGAGAGTGAGGATGTGGAAGGGGCTCTGCCTTTGTGTCGGCCTTCATAGCCTTTGTATGATACAATTGTTAGTACTGACTTTAAAAAAATAGCCGGATGATCCTGAAAAGCACTAGTCTGCTGATAAGATTCAGAGGAATGGGAGGACTTGTGTTTCACTGTTTGTGTAGATAGATAGATGCAGTCGTTCGCAAAAGTTTTGGCACCCCAGTTTAATTGAATTTTTAATGAAATCTAATTGATTTCCTAAGTGAGAATAAGTTCCTCGGTAGAGAACCTTACAGCACATTTTGAAAAACAATTACTGTTTATTTGCTGAATTTAACATACTGGTAAAAATTTTCGGTTTTTTTGTATTTTTAAAACATGTTAAACTCAAATAAAATAGAAATAAATAGAAACTGTGCACTAAAATGAGCAGAAAATTGAACATTTAAGTTTGTTTACTGTAGAGATGAACTTATTTACACTTAGAAAATCAACATAACATTTCATTTGACCAGGGTCGTTCAATACTTTGCCTACAACCGTACATAGATAAAAAACTTAATCAGTTTACATATTACTAGTATTTTATTTATGAATTTACTTTCACAGCCAGAACTGTGCAGATATCAGTGAGATCTTATTTTCAGTCAAAACTGCCAATAATCACAAGTTATTAATATTTCAGTGTCAGAAAATAAAAACGAAAACAGAAAACTACACAGAAGCCTCCAACACTAACTGTAGTGTCAGATCTATCAGCGTTTTACTTGTCCACGCTTTTATTTCTGTACACCCTGCTGCCAACTCTTTCATCCTTCCATTCTTAAAACCAGCCAGTTACAGGTGTGTCCTTCCAACAAAAGCTGCTCCCAAAGGACTCACTGACATTATGTTCCCCTTCAAAGAGACACCAACATTCACACAAGCAGCAGCCAAACACACCTCACCTTCTGTCTTCTGTGTGTCTAAAATGACTGAAGGAGGACAAAGGAGATCATATATAAGATTGTATTAATGTGAAAGTATGAAGTGGAAAGTCAAAAGAAAAATAAGTGAAAAAATGTGAGTCTCCAAAACTAAAATTTAAAAGATGAATTAAAAGATGCAATAAAAAGGGGATTCATAACAAGACCTGGCAGATCACCAAAGCTGTCACCATCAAATCAGCTGTACTTAAAGCTTTCGTCTTCATGATAGAGGAGAAAATCAAGCTCCACTCTTCATTCAGTCTGAAAAAATCTACCAGTGTTTCTGTCCATCCTTCCACTGTGAGAAGACAAATCAACACTACAGGTCTGGATGTGAAGCTGTCAAGAAGCCCTCACTGAGAAAAATTTGCACTAGAACATCAAAACTGGACATTTAACTTGTGGAGTAATATTTTATGGCCTGATGGGTCTAAATTTGTGTGATTACTTGGATTGTTATAAGCAGAAAATGCAACTTCTAACACTGACTTTTGGAAGGGTTGAAAAAAGATCCCTGCAGATTTCTTTAAAAACTCAAAGCAAGTCTACTGAAAATAAGAGATGCTGTAATAAAAGCAACAACTGAAAAAAACTAAAAACTGAATAAAATAATGTAGTTGTTAAGGCATCTGTGTAATGTTCTGTTCAAATGTTTTGTTCTTTTTTCCTGATGCAGAAAAATGATAACTTATTAATAACTTAACCGTTTAACTGGAAAAAATAAATAAATGAAGAGTGGTCTTTGACATTTGCACAGCACTGCTGGTGTACAGACTTAAGTCCATCTGTTGCTGATGACACCCTCATTCACTGTCAGTTTCTGACCATGGGATCAATCTTGTATTATTATATAGATATATAATATAAGGCACAGCAACATTGCTGCGATTTTTAGGATTTTTACACACAGTAGTGTCTCTGGTGTGTTAGGCAGTTCAGAGGTCAGATCATTGATGAAGGGCCTTGAGGATGGCTAGCACATAAATCAACAAAATCTACAGTCTCTAACTGTGCTTCAGCAAGGTGGACCAATATGAAAGGCCAGTCAGTATGAATTTATCCTAAGAAATACTAATAGAATTGCAGACTGCTATTAATGTTCTTCCTCCTTTGCAGCAGAGGAGCTATGTGGAAGCACTTGGCTGTGGATTGGCTCTGGAGCTTGGCATAGTGGACGCCCATGTGTTGGCCCTGGCCCTGGCCCGGCCCCGGCTGGCACTGTGTGGGCCACAGCTCTTCCACTCCTTCCTCACCGACTGACCGACTGACTGACTGACGCTCTGTGGGTGACGCACTCACAGTTTAAGTGCCTGATGTGCAGCGAAAACAGCCAGAGCACACCTGACATGGTGCTTCTCCCTCCAGTCTGATGATAAGCCTGCACAGTACACCACTCAGCTACACAATCACTTCTACATGATGTCTG
This sequence comes from Colossoma macropomum, assembly GCF_904425465.1. NCBI lineage: Eukaryota > Metazoa > Chordata > Actinopteri > Characiformes > Serrasalmidae > Colossoma > Colossoma macropomum. The sequence continues at coordinate 10,737,545 of NW_023494802.1, read as the reverse complement.
TTGAACAGGACTTTTACGCGCTTGGCGATGCAAGCTTCAGCAGGAAGGTTTCCTTCTGTCCACTATCTATGCCTGCTGTCCATTGGATGTTATCTACTGTAACCAAAGACCTTTTGTATATCTCACTGAATCTCACTAGCTGCAGTAATTAGTGCTTCACTAAGTGATGGATGTGGCCCACTAAAGCAGTGCGGATCTCAACAGAGGATCTCAACAAAGGGGCACACGAGAACAACAAGTAGAACTGCAGCACCTGTGCCGGGCCTCAAGGATCAGCCTCTTTGGGAAACATACGTCAAGTTGTGTTACTTTTCTGGGCGTTATTGGTAGCTAACAGCTCTAAACGGGTAGTTTTGAACGAGATGTGTATTTTAGGTGTGACAGGTGCAATATAGAGTACAGCAAGATTCATTTGTGCCAATAAGCAGCCTGCATTTTGTGCTTTGTTGCAGACGTATCTGCTTTGATGCTGCTTTACAGAAGCTTCGCCCTTTACAGAGCTCACAGACTGTGTCGAGATGTATGGGGTCGCATGTTACAGCTACTAATGAGCTCGTCGACCAATCAGCCTGGGCTCCTCCCACTAGAACTTAGGTTTTTTCTCCTTCCTGAACAACAGTGGGTGCGCCTTCTGGACTAGAGGTGTTTTTATTGGTCGTTTTAGTTGTTTTCTATGTTATATCTATGATTCCTTCAGAGTTTCTCTTTTTTGTGATATTTGTGAATGTGGTTTTATGATGTACAGCACATATGCAGGTTTTTGCTGAGCTGATGTTGAATTTGTTGACCAGAGTTAATAAGATTTTCATTGATGTTATTCCACATGTTCCTCAGAGAAGGAACGTTAAAACTTTTTGATTGATATTCAGAGAGTATGTGATTTATGACTAGATATTCAGGGATGGCGCTTTACATTTTGTTGCAACTGCAGGTCGAGATGTGAGAATTATAGATGGTAAATGAAAGTCGTCATGTTGCTAAAAGTGTCCAAGCATAGAGGACAAGTCGACATGTTGGCCTGGGTCATTGACGTGAACAGCCTTCAGAGCAGACTTAAGCTAAACAGCAACAGGCCAGATGGCCCTAACCCAAGATTAAAGAATAGATTTGTCTAGGAAAAAAAAGCAATTTGAAAGACGCCTATAATCCAGACACGATGATTGGAAGAAACCAGCGTCACTGGTGATGTCATAAGACAGGCGATCTTGTATAGACCGGATACCGTGAGTGACAAAGGTTGGACATATGCGGTGGTTTCTGCAAGCTTAAAATATCACAGGGCATGATGGGTCTGTTTAATCACTGTCTGAGGCCATGAATGTGGTTTTACTGTAGGCTGTATGAGGAGATGTGATGTCATGAGTGGAAGAACTGAGGATACGTGCTTTATTTTGGGTGCGACTCCGCTGTGGTTTGAACAGCATGATTGTTTCAGTATTTAATGCTGAAGATTTACTCTCGATTTTTTAGGCCTTGATCTGACAGATGTTGCAACACTGATCCTCCTCATGATAACAATTAAGCAGCAATCTGGAGGTTCCTGTTACTCTCTTTTGGGCTATCATTAACCTGTGAATTCACTGTCCTTTGGATGACCTCTGAAGTAAAAAATGATGTAACTAAGCATGTGGAGGTTTTAGCCTGTGGATGGAGATTAGTGTCTTGTGCTACTAATAACCGAACACTGAAGCTAATGCAAGAAATTATGTCGCAAAGCTCAAGCTTATTTCCCTGTCATATAGCACTGAATGAAAAAGAGGAGTTGTATTTATTGTATTGTAATTCTATTAGGATGGATTTATTAAGGATTGTTTATCTCCTGTTGAAATGTGTTTCTTTTCACTTTGCCGCTGTGAAAATGGCTGAGGGGTCAATCTTTGGCAATTTGCTGAAATACTGAGACTTTTAATACTTGAAATTCTGTATGAACTGCTGAATCCTAGCCGCACGCTAGTGTCAGAATGTCCTTTGGTTGTTGAAAAGTACATGACTTTTGTTTCTGTCATTTAGATGTTTTGCCATCAGTGTTGAATTTTACATTATACATTTTATTTCTCAGATTTATTTTAAATTGTACATTTTAAATATATGATAAAACATTGACATATTCACTGATGGCTTTTGTATTTTGTTTTAGAATTCTTTGGCAATTCATCCTTGATTATTATTATTATTATTATTATTATTATTACAACAGTGTCATTGATTCTAAGGTATATCACAAATTGTTATTCTACTTTTCAGTTGACTTGAATATAATGTTGTTATTTTTTTATCCTTGTTTCTGGTGGATGAACTATGCCTGATCTGAGTAGTGGTGTGCTGACTGTCCTCGTGTGAAGACCTTTCTCCCTCTTGCACTGGCTCAGCCTAAAAAGGCTTCTGTCGTGGCAAACACAGCTGATGCGATGACTGTCTCAAATGATAATAATAAAATAATGATGAAATAAATAGATATAGAATACTTCGATGTAATACTGAAATATGTGAACCAATTTTATATGGGGTGTAATAATGCATTGTGACATGTATATTGGCATGCAACAGTATGATAATGTGCATCATAGAGACGAGTGATTCCAACTGAATTCTATTACCCTTTTTCATAACAGCCATCAAAGCCATTTCCACCTGGTTTGGAGGTCCGTCAGTCAAACTATGCAATTTTTTTCCTTCACAAACGTTGACTGAATATATTTCAGTAGAGATATAATTTACAAAACTGAATTGGATTTTCATCTGTGTCGGTGAGCAAACAAGTTAACATCTATAAAAGGGTGTTTTTTAATGGGGCAAGTGTACATGATTTTTGGATATCAAGAAAGCGGCAGTTTTATCTGTTTTATCTTTTTGTGGACTGCTATGAATTTCTCATTGCTCACTAGCGGCTCAACACAGAGTCACATTTCACACTGAGAAAAAAAATGTATTTGATTACACAAAAAATACCAGAAGGAGTCGGAATAAAGTGGCTACTTGTGCTACCAAAGTATTTCACCAACGGTCAATGCATGAATGAATAAGTCATGTTTAATAAGTCATCATCAACATTCCCACTTCCAGCCTCTTAGCCTCCAGTTCTACAGGGTGATTCAAAAAGATTAATCCGATTTCAAAACGGCATATTTTTACAACTGTGAGGCGCCTAGGAACCAATCACATACCAATTGAAAGAGGGGGCCATAGACTTTCTGATGATCACTATGGCAGTGAACCTCCAACAACTCAGAGCACTCGTCATTGGTACCTACAGTTCCAAGAAAAAAGGTCACCAGCATCACCAGATCTCACACCATGTGACTTTTTTTTGTGGGGGTACGTTAAGGATTCTGTTTATGTGCCACTTCCAACAACACTGGGTGATCTCCAAAATCGCACTGAAAGAGCCGTGAGTACAGTGACACCCGACATGCTCAATCGAGTATGGGATGAATTTGACTATGGCGTTGATGTTGTCCGTACAGCAGGAGGAGGTTCATATTGAGCACTTATAAAATTACATAATAAACTTTATGCTCACTTAAACCATTTACAATTTACTGCATTGTTCTGTAATGATTTACTAAAGAAAAAATAAATCATTCTGAAATTGGATGAAATTTTGAATCACCCTGTATTTTCAATAGTAGTTGATACATCATCATTTTTTCTTCGTTCAAAATATTGTTACAACATTGAACTGTGAACCCAGTATTAAGAATGTAATTTGGTCGTGAACTGATTGTATCGTTACTCCCCTATTTTGTAAATCATTTTCACTCCAGTTACTCGTAACAAAATAGGGGAGTTTCTCAAAAGTCTTGTTTGAACTGTTCGTTGTGTCTGCCCTCTGCTGTGTGGTCATCTTCTGTTAATAATGCTTCTGGTAAATAGGAGCATTTATTTCAGTGATCTTCCTTGTATACGTGGCCAATTTTGGAGGCTGGTTTCCTAAATTCCCTCATGAGGATATCTGAAACTGCATAAAAGAGGACAGATATGGTTTCACAGTAGATTAACTTTAACCTCATTCCCATAAAGGGCTTAGTAATGAACTACTTTGATTGGCCTGTTTTGCCCAGGAAGAATGGAACAGGTGAATAATCTCCACAAACAGTTTTGCACCGTCATTCTGGCAGGACAGATTGGTTTACATGGGTGTACTCATTTATTGCATCTCTTGGAAGCTTGGGTTTCATCTGGAAAAGCTCATTGGGCACCTGCTTCCGTAACAGGCGCACAACAGGAAGTAAAGGTTCTGGTGAATCCATCCATGTTTAGTTTTCCATCATAGTGTCTACATCATCTGTTTATCTACCGTAGTGTTAATATTACACCTCCAGAAATCCCAAGATCAGAAATTACAGTAATAAACTTCCCCAAAGGGTTCATGTTTACTCAACATTTATTTTTTGTAACCAAAAATATAATGTATTCCATAATACAGAGCAATCAAATAGACAATACACAATGTATGTACAATTGTAGAAAGGGGGTCATGATAGCAAAAAAACTGCATGGTAAGACATTCATAGTGTTATTAAAAAGTTAATATAACCTTTTAATGAATGTTGGCAGAGATTTTCTTTATAAAGAGCCACCAGTTGAATACTGTAGCTACATTTATCTGGTTTCTACAAATAATCACTCAGCTGGCATGTTTGTCATCTTATTGGTCAACCTTGCAATTACCTACCAACTAAGTCACATTCATATCTAAAATCAAACATTATGATTTAGTCATAAAATAATGTGAATACTTCTGGAAAGTGCAAACGTTGGTCACTGGTATGTAGATCTCAGATAAGCATTATTCGTAGCCCATCTCTTATTCTTATTAGACTTGTTTACATCGCACAAAAAAGTGGCCCTACCACACATGATCTCATCTGTCCTGTAAAATCAACTCAGTCCAGTTCAGAGTGGACAGTGCATTCTGATTCTTGTTCCAGCGCTGTCTGCTCTCCAGGAGCTTTCTGAAGATGAATATGAGTCTCATTATACTAAAGAGGCACACAAGCACAACCACTGCTTGGTCTCTCAGGGTGGGATGGTGACGATATCTGTGTTACAGCAGCCAGTATGATACAACAAGCACATACAGCACTGTGCAAACGTGAAAGACCATCCTTTATTTATTTAATTTCCAGTTTTTAAGCTATTCATTTTGTCAGGAGGAAAGCAGGAGACATATGATATCCATTTTTCACTATTTAGTGCAGCGGTGCCCAGTCCTGGTCCTGGTGATACATCACCCTGCAGAGTTCAGCTCCAATGCTAATCTAACACACCTGATCCAGGTAATGAAGGCCTTCAGAGGCTTCTGAATATTACAGCCAAGTGTGTTGGACCTGAACTTTCCAGGACCACCTCTGACTTGGAGTGTCCACCCTTTTCCCTGCCTCATTCATTATGAACTGGCTTTCAGTTTCTCAAAGAAACCCGCAGGCATGTTTGTCTAGGTCAGTTTTAAAAGCTGGTAGGTTTGATAAGCAAATTTCCTGTTCTCAGTAACAACTTCATCATTACTACACATACAGTATTGAGTTATCTTCTCACACGGTTGCTAGGAGTTTCATTTTTTCTATATCTTTTAGCAATTTTTGAAGACCAGTTTTGGAAACTTGTTTTTTCTTCAACTTTCCCCGTCCTTGTGCAAATGGGCTACCTTATATCTAATCTCGTCAAAAATATCCTGAAAAAAATGAATAACTTTTGACTGTAATAACCGTTTTGACTGCAGATTAAATAAATAAATGGTGGTCTCTGACTTCTGCACAGTATTGTATAAAATACAAGTGTCTTTTCAGTATGAGACAACTCAGTCCAGTTCAGAGTGGACAGTGCATTCTGATTCTTGTTCCAGCACTGTCTGCTCTCCAGGAGCTTTCTGAAGATGAATATGAGTCTCAAATGTCATTTTGTGTCATCACAGCTTAGTTTGTCCAAAGGCCTTAAAATGACAGATGCTTTTGGAACTCAGCAGCCTCTCAGTAATACCATTAACCCTTAGATTGTGATTTGTCCATGGTGGATTAGGGTCCAAGTCTCTGGAGTGTAAGATGAACAGTTTTTATGCTAATAAGTTCTTTTACATTCCTTTGGTGTCCCTTATGGTTGGGTCAGTGTAAGAGGGACCAGTGTGCTAACCGGGGGCCTTGGGGGCCTCGGTATGCAGCGCATGGAGCCCGTTGTTATGATACACTGCAGGGGCCAAAGCACAATCACCACCAGCAATACCATAATGATGATGAAGAGCAGCAGCTTCTTCCAGTCGGTCAGCCGCTCCAGCAGGCCTGGTCTCGAGCGGGTCTGAGCTGGAGGAACTCCGGCCTGTCCGCTCGCTCCAATATCGATGCAGATGCAGAAGGCTGGCATGCCGGTCTCCAACGGTTGCTTATAGCACAGCTTCTCACCCTCCAGCCACACGGCCTCCTCCTGCTGCTGGTGAACAGGCAGGCGGCACAGCACCTCCTGGCTGGTGGTGAGGGCTGGGGGTCCGTTTTTGGGGATAGGCGTGGGGCGCCGGCAGAACGGGCAGGAGATCTTGGACTCCTGAGGGTCCATCGATATGGCCATGAGGCGAGACAGGCACTCCAGGCAGAAGGTGTGGGTGCAGTCCAGCTGCTTGGGCGTTTTGAAGACGTTGTCGTAAGTGGTGAAGCAAATGGAGCACTGCAGCTCGGGGCCCTTCTCCATGTCCCCCTCCAGAGGAGCCACCTGGGTGTGCCACACCGTCGGCCCTGAATCCATCTTATGGGTACGTCCTCTCTTTTATGCTTTCCTTATGTCCAACTATAAGAGAGGAAGTGGTAGATTAAGAACAGTCTTCTTAAACCCTGAGTATATATCGCCTATATTGTATATACGATTACAAAAAATATTTTCATAATTAAAAATCTATAAAATGTTGACACATAAACACCATTAATACCATTAAAGTTATACAGTTGTATTTCAAAGTTTGAAATAATGTTCTTTTGACCTTCTAAGTGAAAATAAGTTACACATTTTCTATGGACAGCGCCTTTAAAAATCTAGCATTTTCTGCTAATTTAATGCAAAGTTTCTTTAAATTTTCCCCAATATGTTAAATTCAGCAAATAAACAGTAAAGGTGCACTTAAATGTGTAGACGTTTGTTCTCTGTAGAGGACGACTCAACTTACTTTCACTTAGAAAATCAAAAAGTCATGTCATGTATCCAGGAGTGCCCAAACCTTGCAAGTGTATAAATGCTAACCAGCCAAGGTAAACAACTGGCACTAAGCACTTCTGCCAGCATTTTGCTTTTCAGGTCAACTGTAGTTTTCATTAAACAGAATCTGTGTGGTTTAACTGAAACTGACCTCTATGAGTCCAGTTATTTAGTAAACACCACACAAATGTTTTATGGATGCCAAATTGGCACAGATTGTTTTAAGTGGGTATATCTGAGGTTGAATGTGCTGTGCCCTGGGTTTATGGGCCTGTGTACTTGCTCTAGAACACTCACTGATGTTGACATGACTAGCCAAGTGACTATAGCAACGGTACACAGGGCATGAGTGTGCAAAAGGTTAATAAGGAGAGTAGATTAGTTCTCTTTCAGCACATCATATACAGCCCATCTACGATCCATCTAATGTTCCTGTAGCTACAACTGCTTTCATTTGGCACGAGTTTCCACAAAAGCTTCGAAACCACTGTTGTGCTCCGAGTATTCTCTCATGTCATCAGTATCACATTACGCCACTTCATGCTGAGTCATTTCAGCACCTTGGTCATCATGCTTTAGCATGTGTGCTAGTTCTGTGGGACTCCCTTGCTAACAGCGTGGAGCACACAGACCGCTTTGTTGTCACTGTTTTTGCTGCATTGTCAGCACGAGTGCCCTTCAGAAGCCTTTTCAACACTCTCAAAGTCAGCGCTTTGCTACCCCTGCCGCACAGACAGTCCGTCATGATAACCTTTAAGTGCAGGTAGCTGTAAAGGTAACGTAGTATGTCCAAAATAACTAGATGTAGCCTCATTGTAATATCCGTACTATTTTGGTACCAGCACCTGAACATACTGCTGTCCTGTACATCGCAAATGTTTACTTTTCTAAACAAAGCAACAAAGCATCAACACTGTTTACACTGAATCTATTTTCTGAGCATGTGCATGTATGTGTGTATTTGCAGACCAGGAATAGGAGCTTGTCTGAGAGCAGATGGTCTTTTCACACAGGCCTGCAGGGAGGACCTGTCTGTGGGTGTGTGTGTGTGTTTTCATACATTTTCAGGACAAAAAATGTTTGACGTTTGAATGTTACATTAAATGACAATGCCAGGAGCAGCTTTAAGTTTGTTTTTTTTTACTGGAACTACAAAACTTTTTTTTGTTACTGAGTTCAAGTGTAGGGTTAGGCTTAAGTTTAGAAAATCATTTTTACATATGTAGTAATTCAATACATTAGATATGTTATATTTTCTTATAACATAAACGTTGATACATATTGTAACTTGAAAAACTGCAAAAACCTCTGAATGGAGGTCAATGGACCAAGTTTTCTTTTTTTAATTCTGAAAAAACAACACAGAGAGAGATACAAGGTATTTTTCTGACAGTAATTATATATAACGCATATTGAACATATTTTTATTGCATATAGTTACTTACACAAACAGTACTGGGCAGAAGTTAGAGATCACCCTTCATTTATTTGTTATTTATTTTTCAGTGTCAAAAAAGTAAAAATATGTATTTAACAGAAAATTATTCAGAAGCCTCAACAACTAAATATCTTTTTTTTAGTGATTCTACATTTTTTAGTGATTCCACATTTTTCTATGATTCTTTTCATGAAACTTGCTTTCAGTTTTTCTAAGACATCTACAGGGATATCTATCTATATCTCCAAAGTTCAGTCTTAGATGTTGGTTGCATTTTCTGCTACTCACAATCCAAATAATTACAAACACACTCAGTGCTGTTGAGGTCTGGACTCTTGAGCTGTTTTGAGTGGAATTGAAATAAATGAAGGTTTCTGTTATTGTCTTTGTCCAAAAAAGTAGCTCCTTTTTCAATTTAATTATCAACATTATTGAGCACAGCAGCCGGCATTTACATCTGACAACATCTAATTAACTTACAGTAAAAGTAAAGAACGTTTTTAGCTCCTCCTGTAAAATTACCAATTTGGAGATACTTGTTTTTCTTTGCACAGCAACAATATATATATATTGAGCCAATGTCCTGACATTGTATGAAAACAAGTGTGTGTGTTTGTGTGTGTATGTGTGTCTGTCTGTCTGTCTGTCTGGCTGTGTGCTCCTCTCACTCTGCCTGCGGTGCACAATGCTCCTGTTTGTTCTCCCTCTTATTACTCTCCCCTTGGCATTCCTGGACAGCAGGCCGGTGCCCGGGCAGCACAATGACAGACAGAGCCTGCGGGTTGGGAACAGCTCCTCCAACAGCACCTGCAGCTCTCACACACTCTGCGTTACTCTGCTTCTACCTCAGGAGCGTGAAGACAGGCCATGTGTGCGCTACACATTAACCCAACCACCTTGGAGTTCCTCCAATGCTGAGGGTAAAACATTACACATGACCTGATTCCTCTAGTCCAGTACTGGGACACTCCTGTTCATCACGTCTTCACCATAACACACTGTACTATGTAAAAGGCCAGCAAAGTTGAGATACAAGGCTGAAAAAATGTGTGACTTGACTAATTTTGTAGGTTGAATTCAAGGCAATGAACTTCACCCACACAAAGAGATATATTCCACTTGGTTCCCTAAAGAACCTTTAAATTGATGGTTTAGTAAAGCTTACTATTACAGTTACTCTAAGTTCTAGGTCATAACCAGGTTAACAGAATTTAAATGAAATGTAGTTAGACTGTCTTTGTTCTTCCCCTCATTTTACCTAATTTACATAAAAAGGATTATTTGCATGATGCCATGGTAAAATCACTTTTGGCTCCCTAAAGAACCTTTCATGGATGGTTCTTTTGAGAATGTGCATGTGTGAATGTGAAGAACCGTTCTAAAAGTTTAACTTCAAAATGGTTGGTATAGAACCTTAGCATTATGTGAAGTTTCTCTGAACCTTTAAAAGGTTCTTCACACTCACACATCTCTTTATCAAACATGGTTCTTTAGGAAACCCAAACTGTTTCTTCCATGTACCGCACACTTACTCAGTTAGCCTAGAATCTGGACATTTCAGTTAATTTAGTTAAACTGTCATGGAATGTACCACTATGAACACAAAATAATTATCTAATACTTCTGAGCTGTGTCCAGCACCACACAGTTACCTGGGCCTGGTTAATACATAGCACTTAGATAAGAGTTCTAGATAAAAGAAAAGAAAGCATTACCAACGGTTCTTTGACAGGTCATTTTTGTAAGAGTGGTGTGAAAAGAACCTTTCCAATTACTAGAACATTCAAGCCAAGAACCACCTTTTTTAAAAGGGTGCAGGCTTACTATTCAGTTAGGTCAATTTGACTGACTTTCCAATATTTCTCCATAATTCAGCTGTTAAGATGTGAACAGAGTCATTCAGAGTGGTATGATGTAAAATGCTTCATTCTAGAGAAACTTGCAGAGTCAGAACTGTATGCAGTGGTGGTGATGGGAACCAGACATCTGAAGAGTTTAATGCCATCACAGAAAGCTATTATATGAAATAACTATGAATACACTGCTTACAATAGTTTTGAGATTTTGTCTTAAAAGGTTTTGGCCTACAATGTGTTTTATAGCTCATTCACAGTGGAGAAGTACATGCACTTATATGCATTACATATTTGAGTTGTAGACATTGTGACCCTGGGTTTCTATCACCACCACTGTAAAAATAATGTGAGTTGGTAAGTTTCTCTACAATGAACTCTTTCACATCATACCACTCTGAATGACTTTGTTTACATCTCAACCACTCAATTATGCAGACATTTTGAGACATTAGTAGAAATCTTCTGTAATATTCAGTAACTACTTTAGGTTATTTAGTGTGAAGCCCCTTAGAGTATAAGGGGTTAACTTCAGGGTCAGGTTCAAATGTGTACCCTACCTGTCACATACTTGAACGTTAGAGGTAATTCTAGTATGTTTGGTCTCTAACGGCTGTCCAACATGTCAGACTAGTCTTACTGCAAAGTTATAATGTCAACGGTTTCTAATCAGGTTTAATATCCTGTTCTGACTTTTTGTTTCCTTTCCGAGTCATCAGCCACATGCACTGATCCAGAGCAGTACAGGTTGTAGTAGCACTCACCTGTTTGCACTGTGCTGAGTTCAGTCCTCCACCTCCTGTTTTAGCCTCTCTTGGGACGGGATCGCATTCTCTGATCTGAAGTCGTCTTCCGTTCTACAGGTGTAGCAGTGCAGGGTCCTCTTGTGGGAAGGGCTGTCCACACTGGGCTGAAGACGTCTGGGCTATTTCATATGCTCTTCGCGTTCCTGCTCTGCTGCTGTCTCGTCTACTCTCTCACCTGCCTTACTTTCCTCACTCCCTTTTCAGGCAGGGCTGCCTGTGGAAATGACACTGATAGGCAGGAACAATAACGTAGCCTTGAGGGAGTGTTTCGGGGGGGGGCGTTGGGGGGCGGGATGAAGGACAGGGGAATTTCGGAGTGTAACATTTCCAATAGCTCTCTCTATTTGTCTTTTCTTTCTTTTCTTTTCTCTCTCCAACTGTCTATTCCAGGTGATTTGGCTCAATTTCCCTCAGCTTTTCTTTTGGGACTGGGATTGTTTTGAGCTGCTTTACGGTTTCATGCTTGTTGAAATGTATATTTAAGAAGTAATTTCTCCTCTTTGACCATGTAGGTTGCCGTTGGCTCAGTACGCAAGCCTGAACTGACAAGCCAGGAGTTGAAAGCGTCGCCTAAACAAACACTGAGGATACAAAGGAAGTTTACCTATCCAAAGTAAAGCCCACATGAACCGTTGGTGTACCAACATCCGAGCAGTCATGTTTTGCCTCTGAAAAAAGTAGAAAAAAACATCTACACTTAAAAATAAAGATGCCCAGAAAAAGGTTCCTTGGAACGACAGCGTAGAAGAACCACTTTTGGAAGTACTATATGATGAATGGTTCTTTAAAGAGCCAGATGTAGAACAGATGTAGGAAGATGTAGTGTGATGAAGGACACATTGATATCAGTGGGGAACCCTCAATGCCTTCTAGTTCATCAGATTATTCATGTTTCTTTAATAGAATCATCATGTTTGAATTTAAACTATGAAGTTTTAATCGGAAGCAAAAGGGTTACATTCTTAAAACACCCAATGGAAAATGTTACAATCTGAATTTTCTATGAAGTTATGGTCTGCCTGAACTTTTAGAGTAGGACACCCAGAGCTCCAGCCCAAGTTCTCTCCCCTCCCTTAAACACTGTCTCCCCTCATCCTACCATCACATGTTGAAGGCACAGTACAATCTCGCAAATACGTTGTGAATAGATACAGCCACTTAAGCTCTCCCATTGGTTAGGACTTCAGGAGCTGGACAGAAGGCCTAATGTCTCAGATTAAGTACTAAAATAATTAGAAACTGACAGTAGAATCAACATATCATGTGTTGATTTACAATGGGTGGGATCATTTTTTAATTAAAAAAATGCCACCCCATGAATGGCAATAAAATGCAAATTACTGTTAGCTTAGTATTCCCACTTCTAGAATACCATAGTAGTGCTAGCAGAAATTAGCATTTTTGTAGAGGTGTTTTTTCCTTGTTTGAGACAGAATTTACATTTATGGCCTAAACTGAAGGCTACTGAATATGATTGATACTGAATGGTATAGCATAGTGTGTTGCTTAAGCAGGGAATAGAACCCCAATGTGCTTGTGTGGAGGGCTGCAGTACTACCATGATAATTAGCGGCAAGACCAAAAGGAGACCAGCAAACTGTTTATTATCTTTCTTTATTTTTTACATCAAAGATATTTACTTTCATCGCCCATCCTTTTGTAATCCGTTTATTATCTTAAGTGTCTCTCTATAGCTTTATTATTCTTTTCACAGTCACTCTTCACTAGTCTATGGGAGGTAAAATTCTAATGTGAACTACAAGTGAGATGCAAACGTACTTGGCCTTGAAGTCCTCACTGGTTGGAACTCCTTTATACCGAGCAAGGAATCATAAGCTTGGTCTGTTTATTTACTCTGCATGTTTTATGACAGGCTGAGCTGGAGGCATTAAGAATACCAACGACTGCTGATAGCAACTGCCGCTCAGCGTGGGTTACTGAGTAACTTGAGCACAAATACTGCAGTGTCATAGTAGCCGTGACATTCACTAGACAAGTAGGGGACGTGAGGAGCCAGGGTGGTGGTGGATACCAGATTTGCCATCACCTCCACCTTTTTACTCAGAGGAAAAGCTCTTTGAATGAATGATGAGGAAGAGCGAGGACGGTTAAGCCAGCAATGTCAGTTAGTCAAATGAGGAAGCTAGACGGTGCACGTGCAACAGAAAGCTGATAAGCAAGTCAACAACGGCTAGAACAGTGTACCATTCCCCCCGACCTCTGACCACCAGCCATAAAAAAACACAACCCTCAGTCTCTCCGTTAATCCGTTGAAACTGAATCAACCAGTTCAGGATGTAAACAAAGTGATTGTAAAGCAACCACAGAGGGCTAAACTGGTCATAATCAGTTAACCCAATATAATCCAGCTTTTTAGTCTAATAACGTCTCACTCAGTTTCAGATTTCCTTCTGTTGCCCTGAATCTCATTTTACAAGAATGTGAAGTATGCCTCGCCGATACTCTGAGAGTCATGCATGATCTCACACGTGAACGCTCGCATGGTCACTAGCAGAGCACTGATGTGAGTAAATAGAGGACAAGCTTGAAATGGCTACATAACTATGTAAAATATAGGTTACCCTAAAATGTCTATACTTGTCAATGTATAGAATGTATATATAGACATATGTATTGTTTGTTGCTTAATAGAGCTAAAATCAGCATTTTGAAAGCAGATTAAATGTTGAGTTTCAGCAAAAACTTGCAACATTGAGTTGAAATATCTATATTACCTGTCCATTTTTCTTGCATTTTATTTTTTCCCTTGAGGTCTGCTTATAACATTGGTGTGGTTGTATGTACCAAAATTGATCATAATTCATTTTACATGACTATTTTCTAGCCTCTCTTTATACTTTTATAAAGAATTAAACAAGCAAGAATTAAACTGTCCCTTTAAGGCTCATATATGTAAATAAGCTCTCTTCTAATTGGCCGTCCTGCGTTTCATTCAAAAACCAGTCAAAGCTGAACTTCAGTATGAATGAGGGGAGATAAACTGCTGTAGGCTGAATAGGTGTAAATTTATATTGATGTTTATGAGTTGGTCACTGTGGCATCACTGATGCAATGATTCCAAAATGAGCTGTTTTTGCAGCATGGATTCCATATATGGACCATATGGGCTGGGGACTTTACATATTACTTCAAACTTTCATTAAAATTACTTGCTTTTTCCGTTAACGTCAACCAAAAGAGCTTTCTTAACTTGTTTGTTTATGTCCCTATTGATACTAAGCACAATTCATCATTCCATACCATGGTGACTTTTGACCACCTATAAAACGTCTTCTGAGTTTTGACTGCATCACTGTGCACCAGCGGGTGGAGAAAAAAAATATTAACTAATAAAATAGTTTCACCTCCCAATTCTACCATGTTGCTGGTTTTAACCCGTTTCCTCTTGTTGATGTTATTTAACACATTTTTGTAACTGAGTGAAACGGAGTCAGCTGTGCTGTTTCAGTGAAACACAGTGACGTCAGTTTTACTACGTGTCTGTTTGGTCAGCGCAACCTTGTTGAATAAAAAACTCAACATCTTTCCCACTGGCTCCTGGCGTCATCTATTTGCAGATTGTTTTACGTTTTACTCACCCCCTCTGTGACGTCTTTCCTACTGGCCTACCTTTTTTTGTTTGTGCATCTGTGTTATGTTCCTTGGTTTACCATGAAGCTTCGGTATTGTTGGCTGTAAGAGCAAGTTGCCATGTTCCCTGCTACTGACAGCTGGGTACTACAGTAACACGTAACTAGATTGTACAGGTCTAATTAGTGATGCTCATTCCAAATCATTCAAGTTGTTTGAGTAAAATGAATCAATTGCTCCGATCTGATTTGAGGTTTTGAAACCTGGGTTTTGCACGAGATCTGACGGCACGTCGTTTGACGTTATAAAGAACATTTATATGTTTATATAAATCGAATGTTTAAATTTGTCGTACGAACTGACACTCTTGGACCTTATATATGACCAGAGATTTTCTATGCATAGAGCTTCTTCTTAAGTTAGACGTGTTTATATAGATGTGAACTAACTAAACTACTAAGCATATTATTCATGACATTCAGCAACTGCTACTGGGAATTCGTCAAGCATAATGGAAGTATATCACTGTTATTGGAACAAAACCTGGTATCTCCACTTTTGTCATTTTTCAGTTTTTGACATAATTTGAAAATGCGTGTCGTCCTTTACATTGTGTGTGACTTACATTGAAAGTAAAGTAGGTTTTTTACCTTCTCCTGTAAAGTTATCATTTTGGAGATACAAGGTGCTTCATCATACGCTGGAATAAGAAATGCACAATCAGTTGTACTGTATCCTGAAGAGGCACAAGTCTAATACTGTGGGTTTAAAAAATATTTGAGATTGTCTTGCTAGTTTCTAGTTCTCGCTAAATCTAACTTAACCCCACAACTTACAGTCATGGCCGAAATTGTTGGCACCCCTGAAACTTTTCCAGAAAATGAAGTATTTCTCCCAGAAAATTATTGCAATTACACGTTTTGTTATACACATGTTTATTTCCTTTGTGTGTATTGGAACAACACAAAAAAACAGGGAAAAAAAGCCAAAAATGATATAATTTCACGCAAAAATCCAAAAATGGGCTGGACAAAATTATTGGCACCTTTTCAAAATTGTGGGTAAATAACTTTGTTTCAAGCATGTGATGCTTGTTCAAACTCACCTGTGGCAAGTAACAGGTGTGGGCAATATAAAAATCACACCTGAAACCACATAAAAAAGAGAAGTTGACTCAAAGAGGAGAAGAGAACTGTCTGAGGACTTGGGAACCAAAATTGTGGAAAAATATCAACAATCTCAAGGTTACAAGATCCAGAGATCTTGATGTTCCTTTGTCCACGGTGCGCAACATAATCAAGTTTACAACCCATGGCACTGTAGCTAATCACCCTGGACGTGGACGGAAGCGAAAAATTGATCAAAGGTTGCAACGCAGGATAGTCCGGATGGTGGATAAGCAGCCCCAATCAAGTTCCAAAGAAATTCAAGCTGTCCTGCAGGCTCAGGGCGCATCAGTGTCAGCGCAAACTATCTGTCGAAATTTGAATGAAATGAAATGCTATGGCAGGAGACCCAGGAGGACCCCACTGCTGACACAGAGACATAAAAAAGCTAGACTGCAGTTTGCCAAAATGTACGTGAGTAAGCCAAAATCCTTCTGGGAAAATGTCTTGTGGGCAGATGAGACCATGATAGAGCTTTTTGGTAAAGCACATTGTTCTACTGTTTACCGAAAACGGAATGAGGCCTACAAAGAAAAGAACACAGTACCTACAGTCAAATATGGTGGAGGTTCAAAGATGTTTTGGGGTTGTTTTGCTGCCTCTTGCACTGGGTGCCTTGACCGTGTGCAAGGCATCATGAAATCTGAAGATTTCCAAAGGATTTTGGGTCGCAATGTAGGGCCCAGTGTCAGAAAGCTGGCTTTGTGTCCTAGGTCATGGGTCTTCCAGCAGGACAGTGACCCCAAACATACTTCAAAAAGTACCCAGAAATGGATGGAAACAAAGCGCTGGAGAGTTCTGAAGTGGCCAGCAATGAGTCCGGATCTAAATCCCATTGAACACCCATGGAGAGATCTTAAAATTGCTATTGGGAGAAGGCACCCTTCAAATATGAAAGACCTGGAGCAGTTTGCAAAAGAAGAGTGGTCCAAAATTCCAGTTGAGAGGTGTAAGAAGCTTGTTGATGGTTATAGGAAGCGACTGATTTCAGTTATTTTTTCCAAAGGGTGTGCAACCAAATATTAAGTTGAGGGTGCCAATCATTTTGTCTGGCTCATTTTTGGAGTTTTGCATTAAATTATATCATTTTTGGCTTTTTTCTGTTTTTTTTGTGTTGTTCCAATACACACAAAGGAAATAAATGTGTATAACAAAACATGTGTAATTGCAAAAATTTTCTGGGAGAAATACTTAATTTTCTGGAAAAGTTTCAGGGGTGCCAACAATTTCAGCCATGACTGTATGTTGTTTCTTCTACTTTCATTAGTTGAACGTAACCATATTAAGTTGCATGTAGGACATAAAGATGGTTAGTCCAGTTTTTAGAATTTACTTGTCACTTTTATGTTCAGTGAATTCTTTCATATTACATTGTATGTTTAACAGTCATTTAATAAAGTTGAGGGGAACTACTTGACGGAACATTTTCCAGAAAATTCAACTGTTTTTAACTCACCTATCAGCTAGCTGAGAGAAGTACATCATGGTATGTAAGGAAAATGAGCCATGATTCCTGCTTCATATTGACCTAAAGAAAATGTGTTTTTTGATTCAAATATGTCAAAGAGTTACATCAACACCGGTGCTGTCTTTCAGTTTGTTTCTTTTTTTATTAAAACTGTGTTGATACAAGATATTTTGTTCATCTGGCTAAGCATTTCAGGTTACCTTACATTTTACACAGCAATGTGCAGTAAATGAATTTAATTTGCATGATTTAGATGAGTTAGTCATTTGTAGATGAAACAAAATATATTGCATCGCACAATTCTTACCATAAGAAGAAAACTGAGACAGCAATTTTGTTGATGCATTATATTTTGTTCATCTGCAACTGACTGAAACATCTCAAACATGTAAATTAAATTAATTTACTGTGTATTGCAATGTAAGGTAACACGAAATGCCCATGTTTTCTTTCCTTTTTCATTTGTGTAGATTATAAATCTCTAACATGATTCAGTTCAAAAAAGTAAATTTTAGCAAAAATGTACATGTTGACAAGTTGAAATGTCTAAATACCTACATAAAATGTAGCTTAGACTCAACCTGATATGTCTGTTTTCAGTGTGTTTTTTTCATTTTGTGTAACAGAGCTCCATTATGAATATGAATCTTTGAAATAAATGCCTTGTCTCTAAGCAGGAGACAAATTTAGCTCATGAGTTCATGTAAGATTTCAAAAAATATTCCTGTGAAGGATGAAGGTGGCACTAGAACTTTTTGTCTTTGTTAGGAGGAATATAATGCTGACAAATGCCCTGCGGTGCTTCAGAGCCATTTTTTTCAGTCTGTTTATCATCATCATGACCTTGATGGTCTATGAATAGCAACATCTGTTGATTTATGTACAGCAGAGACAAAGATAAGCAGTTTCACCGCATTAAAAGGAGGAGGCATGTGGACGCTGTGGGGGGTAAATAAATTGCTCATGTTATCCAAAAACAGAGTGAGTTTCCTCTGTACATGTGTGTAGTGCTTTGTGAAGTTGTTTATTAGTCATAGATGTTCAGATAAAGGCAGGAAATTTAAGAAGCAGTGAGTGGGAGTTTTTTGAGAAAGCACTTTCTGTTCTTATTGATGCTGCTGCTTAAGAAACCTAAGCTGCACAGCTAACAACTATTAGCTGAAGAGCTCAAAAGAGCTATACAGGACTTTTGCTCACAAAGTCTGTCACTGCCAAAGTTTTATTCTGAAAGACATTATACTCAGAAACTATTTTAAAAGGGCCTACTTTTATAAAGTGCACTGCCCTTACAAAACGCAGTGAATAAATTGTACTTTAGTGAAAAAAGACCATAAAGAGATGAAAGAAAACAGGAGAGCATTTCCTTGACATTTTGTCATTTAAATGTGAAGTCACAGCAGAGCTCAGAGGGAAAAGTGTGTTCACTCAGCCACATGTTGATCACAGCAAAACCAACTGTCGTTAGTTTTCAATTTCCCTAACTCTTCAGCCGTCTACTGTCCATCCTCACATTTGGGATGAAAGTTGAGGTCAGTACAGAAACTCCATTTTGTGTGGCCTCTTTTGTTCTATTCTGAACCACTAAAAAGTTTGATGGTTGATGTTCAGTTGTGTGGATGGTCAGTACTGAACTGGCAAAGTGTTGGAAAGTGGGAACCCACCTAGCAAGTATGTTTTTTTGAAATCTGGAGAAGCGTCCACAGGGTGGTGTCTTGTGCCTGGATTTTGAGGAAATTTGTTATTCTGTAAAAGGAAAAACACATTTAAAAACTGAGATTCTGATTAGCCCTACATGACCTGTATGCAATTAGAGCTAGGCACTCATTTTGGTTCATAAATGCTTCTTGCAACCATACGATTGCTGCATCTCACTTTTCAGCAGCAAGACATTTAAGGATTTATTTATCTTAAACTGTAATTCAATCTTACAAAAGCCAGACTGTTTCAGTTTATTTTTCTGAGATATGATGATGTAACTGTGACACTGTTAGCTTTCTATCTCTGAAATGTTGTGACTCTGTGTTGAGCTGCTAGTGAGCAATGCTGGGTGAAATGAGAGGGGTGAGGCAAGGCAAGTTTATTAATATAGCACCTTTCATACACTGCTGTCATTCAAAAAGCTTTACAAATGAGGCTTACACTACACAAATTTTACCCCGATTTTAGCCCCGATTCTCAGTCTGGCTGAGTCTGTGCTGGTTGGCTCTAGTCTGCAAATTTTTTGGTCAGTCAGAGTCGACAGTCAGAGAGTAAATCGAGTAGTGTGTGAGGGGCGCAGACTCAGATTTTTGGCCTCCTGATTGCTTTTCAGACCAGAGTTTATCAAACGTTTGATTTTTTCGACCCAACTCTGAGCGTAAACTAGTGTAAACTGATTAACGACTCAATCTGAACAGATTCCTGCAACAGTCAATGAAAACTGAGAGTGCGAAAGAGGAAGATACAGCCAGTAAACAAAAAAATTGCCGAAAAGTCACTTGTGTGGAGCAAAGCTGAGCTGAGTTTTAGGCACGAGCGCAATTGAGTTTATGTACATATAAAACTAAGAAAATACCTCACTGATTACATTTTTAAATCAATGAGCCTCACTTAAACATGTTTACCTGCTGCTTCTTTACTGTGTCAGCGCAAACGGCAGAGAAAGCAGCGGCAGCAGCAGTGAGCTGCCTTTGTTTATTTGCGTCTCCTAGTAATAGGAGAATGCGAGACTTTGCGTGAGTTCAATAAGTTCCCTTCGCTTCGGCAAAAGCTTAACAGTCGAGTAGTGTGTGATCCCTAATCATTCAGTGGCCGAAACAAAAAATCCGCAAAAAAACAGTCAGATAGTGTGAGATGCCCAGTCTTTTTATAATCTATGAAGACTTCTAAAGTCGTGCAGTGTATCCAAAGGTTAAATTAAATGAGAACAGAAATTAAAAACATGATTATAATATAATTAAAATGATTAATAGATTTAAAATAAAAAAATCTTTAAATTAAAAATCAATCTAGAAATTAAATTAGGATAGTTAAAAAAAATCAAAGTTAAATTTAAGCTAATTGAAAATTGAAAGTTAGATTTGGATAAAAAAAAAGTGCTGTTACAGAGAAAAGGGGGCTAGAAATGCTAACAGTGTTTAAAACTGACAGCCTGCTCAAATAGGAACGTTTTGAGCCTGGATTTAAAAGCGTCCAGTGCCAGGGCTCCTCTAATGCTCTCTGTCAACTGGTTCCATTTAAGAGCAGCACAGTAGCCAAACACTGCTTCTCCATGTTTAGTCTACACCTTCGGCAGGACTAACTGACCAGTTCCTAAGGATCTGAGAGTTCTGCTCGGTCATATCGCTGCACCATATGAAATAAATATGCTGGTCCTGCACCACTGAGCAATTTATAGACCAGTCTATAAATATAGTCAGAATAGACTATATGGATCATTCTCAGCACTGCAGGAACACTGACGTGGTGGTGGTGTGTTAGTGTGTGTTGCGCTGGTACGAGTGGATCAGACACAGCAGTGCTGCTGGAGTTTTTAAACTCCTCAGTGCCACTGCTGGACTGAGAATAGTCCTCCAACCAAAAATATCCAGCTAACAGCGTTCTGTGTTCAGCGTCCAGTGACCACTGATGAAGGACTAGAGGATGACCAACACAAACTGTGCAGCAGCAGATGAGCTATCGTCTCTGACTTTACATCTACAAGGTGGACTGACAAGGTAAGAGTGTCTAATAGAGTGGACAGTGAGTGGACACAGTGTTTATAAAAATCCAGCAGCACTGCTGTGTCTGATCCACTCGTACCAGCACAGCACACACTAACACACCACCACTATGTCAGTGTTACTGCAGTGCTGAGAATGATCCACCACCCAAATAGTACCTGCTCTGTGAGGGTCCATGGGGGTCCTGACCACTGAAGGTCAGGGTAAAAGGGGGCTAACAAAGTATGCAGAGAAACAGATGGACTACAGTCTGTAACTGTAGAACTACAAAGTGCACCTATATAGTAAGAGGATCTGATAAAATGGACAATGAGTGTAGAAACAAGGAGGAGGTCATAATGTTATGCCTGATCGGTGTATACTAGACCGTAGTATAACTTTGTAAACAGGTATTTAAGGAAGTCATCTAAGGCAATACCCTGGTACAAGATTAAGGAAAAAGTCATATCTTTATGACATACGAGCAGAAAGGATGCCTGTGTAACGGACTTTATCCTAAGAGATTAGCCACTTCGTTTGCCCTGTTTTTTTAAACTCAGTGCCAGTAAACCCATAAGGTAAAGCATTTTATTTACATGTGACTAAAAGTGCTACCTTTATGAAGAGGAGTTGTGTTTCTTTACAAGAATAGTTTAAAAAAAGTCCCCATTCTGGTGATCTTGGTTATGTGGCGATAGCACGTTTACCTTTAGTGATGGAAATTCTCAACTTTTTCACTAGGTCAGATCAATTTGTTCTACTCACCAAGCAGCTCTTTTGCCCATCCAGCACTTAAACTGATCGATGAAATCTTTTTTCTGCAAACAGAACAGCGTTTATTTTAGATTGCCATTGTTAGATAAACTACTTAAATAAAGGTAATAAGAGCAAAACATCTTGCCATTCTTGCTAGATTTGGCTCTGAAATGATATGCTACACTGAAACTGTCAGATGATGACAAGTAGTTTCACTCAAATCATTTGTCTCAGCTTTATTACTTCTAGCTTTTAGCCAACTTATTCACAAATAACACATCACAAAGCTTTACAGCGTCTTCCATCCATGTGAAGTCACCACCGTCTCTTTCCAGCTGCAAAATGCTTTCTAGGAAGCAAGGAGGAAGTGAATGATTCATATTCCATCTTTGTTCCTGGTGAAATGATCACTATAAAATAGTAGATGAATTGATATAAACCAACAAGGACTATAAACAAGCACTAGGAAGACAACACCTGACCTTTATTAGTTTCAGTCTTTTTTTCTGCATGGAAACAAGGAAACAAAAATATGACTTTATAATTGATTTAGGATGAGCTTAACTGTAAGGAAAAACCAGCTTACATTTAAATCAGCAGTTTACTCAGAACTTGGCCTTGAGTCACACCTGAGTCACACTGCCACTCTGGGTTCTATTTCTGATAGTCTATATTAATGCAATTCTTTCTCTCATCATGTGCCAGTTAATCCATGCTGAATAATGTGATTTTTTAATGTTGCTGTTATTCCTAAAAGCATCAAAGTATTAAAATATGCATAAATATAGACAAACTGTTTCAAGACTGCATGGCCATAAAAAAACTGTCTTAGGCTGGAAAAGGTGGAAAATATCCAATATTTTGCAGCATTTTGCTGCATTCTACTCAAGCCCTTTTTTAATTCTTGTCTTCTTAGCGCCATCTTTGTTTTGTTGCTGGTGTTGTCCATTTTCGTATGATTTTCATATGAATTGCTCAGCAATACAAAAACATACGCACATAGAAAACAGCCTGTTCAGTTTCACTGAAGACTACCGCACCACTGCCGACTTTGACCAGGCTAATTTCTACCCATGCCACAAAACCCATTAACTGACCAATTACAATCAGCAAAGCAGTAGACTCTGTTGTGTTGTTTAGAGTTTGTTATTAAATTTATGTTTCCTAAGATATTTTCATAAATGTAACCAGTACAAAAATAGTTTACATATTTTGCTGCTCCCACCTTGATGGTGTTTTGTGTTTTAGTTAACTAGTTTATTTCATAAAGTTATAATTAGTAGATGTTTAGTTTCTGCTATTTTTGTAGTCTTAAGACTGCTATAATCAGAGTGTCCACTTGTTGTTTTCTCGTTCCACCTTAAATATAACTGCTGCAACATCAAAGGTGGAACAGGAGAATTTGAACTAGAAGCTGACGAATGAGAAGCTGAATTCAGCTTCGCGCATTTTTAGCGGTTAACAGTTTCTCATTGCAGATTAAACGTATAAGGAAACTAGGTGGAGTGATTATAAATGCATATAAATTAACTCCAGCGTTTAAGACAATTCATCTTTAAAACAATGTTAGAACGATCAGCAGAGCTTTGTTTTACTACAAAGGAGGATTATTTTATTTGTACCTAAAAATCTAATTCTGCTGTGAAGCCGCAACAGAACCAGCAATAGAGCTCCGGAGCCGCAAGTTGCCGACCCCTGACCTAGCCAATAATACTGCTGCACTCAAACAGCTAATCAGAACACAGCATTCAGGAAGCCAATTAGAGCACAGCTTTGAGCTAGCCAATCAGATTGCAGAATTCAATCAGTCAATCAGAGCCCAGCATTCAGCTAACCAGTCAGAACACTCAGGCAGCCAATCAGACTGCAGGATACAGGCTGCCAATCAGAATACATGATTCTGTCTACTAATCAGAGCGCCAATCACAACACAAGGGTGCCAGTTAATAGAGATTAGCTGTCTTAGGATGATCTGTACTGTACTCACATACCACTTCTGGAGTCTTAAACTGGGAGAAATTTGACCTGAGAAGAGAGCTATTCAGTGGGCGTTGACTGGCTACTCCAGCATTGGCTGACTGCTTACTTACTCGCCAGAGCGGTGCTGATGCTAGCTTCAATGGCAAGATGGTTGGTTATACAATTCTTTTTTTGGAAATACTTTTTTCTAGTTTGGTAATTTGGTCTTCCACACATTCACTGAGATCTTACACAGCTCCTCTTTTGCCTTCGGTTTAGGAAATGAGTAACAATTCACTCTTTCCACTTGTCTCTTGGGAAATTTGGCAAGTTTTCAGATTTACAAATATTCTGTTGCATACTGTAAAGTTTTTCAGAGGTATCTCGGGCACAGTTACAGTTGCTAGGCTATGAAGGACCAACTGGGTCAACCAATATGCTATAGACCCACCCTGAGGCTGACCAGGGCTGCATCTCTAGTTAGTTAAGAATACTGAACACAGAGTTGCCTGTTTGTGGTTGAAGCAGGCTGAACAATGACCTTTCTCTGAATGTGTATGCGTGTTTCCCTAACGGACAGTATAACAACATAATTAGTTTATCTTCAGAGACCTTGCAGAATTTTGAATTTAAGACATTCAGGGGATCCAAGAGGTTAATTAGGGGGTTCTAGACCCCCCCCCCAGGACCCACCGTATTTTGCACCTTGCTTATAAATGAAAATAAAATTCATATTTCAAATTGAATTTCATTTTTAATTCATATGTTATGACCACCATAAATGAAATATCTGTGAATAACACTGACCAGCACCATCCTGAAGTTTCAGTGATTTTGTTATTTTATTAGTAAAGATTTATTAGTTAAAATATGTTTTCTAAATGTAATTATGGCATGTAATTTTGTTCTGGACATTGCTGTGTGAAACTTAATCAGAGTCACATCAAACAGTCCTTCACTTCAGTCATTATTTCTCTGACCCTGACCTAATACACCGTACACGTGATCAGAGTCACCTGCGTGCATGCAGACTGCAGCAGCAGCAAAAGCAGAAAGTACAGCGCCCTCTACTGGGTCCAAATAGCACACTATATCTACTAGTGCCTTTGTTATTGTGAACATATATTTCAGAACTTTAAATGGATCTTCATGACTATCCATGTAACCGTGTTTCTTCCATTCTTTCTGTTATCCTTATGCCATTATTACATTATATAAGGTCTTTTCCACTCATATTGCTCATACTTCTCACCTGCCTTGCTATTTTTTCACCATCTTGCTGAGTCATTTCATCGAATATACACTTCCATAAACAAATTAGCAGATCATTTATTCAATTAAGTTCAAAATTCAGTTTCAGTAGGTGGTTGAATCAGCTGCTTTTCTATTCTATTTCAGCACACTGTATTAAAATGCACTCTGAAGATTAATGAGGTGTTTTTATGGGACTCCTTTTCACTAGACATCATCAAGTTAATTGTACTGGCAGGCCTTTCATTTGACTTATTTATTTGATTTAACACTACATTGGTCAGGTAGAGTGGCATTTTTTTTTTTTGCAGCTGCCATTTCCAAAGGGTCCAGAGGGGGGAGGTAATGCTTTGTGACAAGATAACAACAAGGCTGTAATGGAGGTTAACTGCTTTGTATTGTCAATTTTTGAAATCTTTCATTTCACTGTGTATATAGTGCTATTTATCAGACCTCAGCAACAACAACTGCAGAAGAAACAACAACAACAATCAGCACCAGCATCATATAGAAAATCGCACATACAACCGAAGATGTACTATTATTTGCTCATTTCTTTCATCATATCTGTTTCATTATATCAATATTGCCAAAGATTATTTTATAAGCGTAACAGTTTAACTACAGTGTGAAAATTTGCTCACAATTATAACATCATTTGTTGTGACTTTTTTTAAATGTAACTATCAGAAAATTGTGATGCATTAACATTTACCAACATCACTTACACAAAGTATAAGCTTTATCGCTGCTGTGAAAGCTAATGAGACGCTGTGAAATCTGTCATTAGGATATGTCATTAAAATGGCCTAATGTAGCCATAATTCAAGCAGTGAAACAGGCAAGACCAGATTATTAATATAGCACATTTCATACAGCAGGCAGTTCAAAGTGCTTTACATAAATACTAATTATTATTATGAAGGTTCTAATTATCTCTCATACAGATGAAAAATGAACTAGAAGTAGAACTATAAGCTCCACTGTTTTCCATTCTGGTTAGTTCTGTGCGCTTTCATTCTTACATGTAAATATTTGTACAATATTTAGCAGGAAATGCTCTACACTAGCAACTACATATCAGTGTGTAATCTAAAAACAGGGCGTAAAATTATTGTTTGTAAAAATCAGCTATAAATCCAATATCTGTCAGATAACAATAATTAGCTTTTCCCATTTACTAGCAAATACTATATCAGCCGCCATTATATTGTGCACCCCAGTACATCTCCATTAAGGCAATGGTTGTGAATCCCACTGCTCTGCAGATTTTCACATTTCCCCTGTCTTAATTACAGCGGGCTCCAAAAGTCTGAGACCACTGGTGAAAATGAATTGCTTTCTAATTTAATACAAAGTTTGATTACAAATATTTTCAGCGTAATAATTTGAATCTTCGAATGTTTACATGAATTTCAGTAATATGCTCAGTTCCCTTTGCCTTGACACAAGATCTCATGCTTAGAGTCTGTTCATTTCATTAGACTAACAGCTCATAGCAACACCACAGCAATCATGTCCACTATCACCAAGGCAGTGGAAGATTCTCTTTATTTTATTGTTTTTATTGAGATGCTGCCATTTTCATAAGCAACCATGAATGCTGTGGCTCTAATATTCCTACAGCAAATCAATGGCAGGCAAATCATGCTAAATGTTATTAGAGACCATGCTAACTTATTCAAATAGATGTCCTTTTTAAACAAATGCTGTCATGATGGGTAAGGCCACAGTTAAGGCAGAGCTGCTTCCAGGAGGACATTCATGTTTGTCTGTGCTGTGCTCCTCCGGCCCTGTTGCTATGGTAAACTGACTCTCACTGCTGCTGAAGCCTTGTGGGTCGTCCTCCTTGGAGAAACAACAACGTTTACCTTCTTTTAGCCTTGCCTGATATTTTACTCCACTGCAAACTCAAACACATAAATACTAATATTCTTATCTCATTGTCTCGTTAATTAAAATATTATTCCAGTTGTTGTTTTACCAGTCTGTTGCGCTCCAGATGGTTCAGCACATAATCTGTGTATTTGGGCGTGTCTGAATTCTCTGCCAGGCTTGCTTTAGTTTTCTGTTTCGAACATGATCTGATTAGTTTGTTGTACCATGACTTATGGAAAAATTGTCAAACGTTGCTCTCAAGTTGAGCTTTAATTAGTAATAATATTTGTATTAGCAATAGTAATATTTGTCACACAAGGCATCAAATGGACTGTATGTACCCTGCAAATTGGGCCTATATATATATATATATATATATATATATATATATGTGTGTGTGTGTGTGTGTGTGTGTGTGTGTGTGTGTGTGTATACAGACCACCTGACATGCCATCAGCCCAGCAACACCTTAGCTACCACCTGGAACAACATAATTTAAAAAAAGTTGCACTCTAATCCATAAATTAAGTGCATATTACTGGTGAAAAAGTGTCTAGTGTCTAGTGCACTGGTACCAGCAGAACCTAATGGTGTTCAATTGTGATTTCCTGTGCCTTTTGTAAACTTTGCAGCAGAAGCCAAGCTGTTACATCACTAAAGGTGCAGAAGGAATTGAAAACTAGAATGGTATATTGATGTGCCAATTGCTATTTTTAGCATTATTACTTTGTAAGAGTTTGCTAAGGTGACATGAACTAGTTAGGAAGCTAACGCAATTAACGTTTATTCTAGCCTCCACAGAATTTGTGTTTTTGCTCCACAGCAAATATGAGCTGTGTTTGATTCTACATGATTCTGTGTTATTGTATGCATTTGTGTGAGCACAGAAAAGAGCACTCTATTACTGTAAGCACAACTAGTGTTAAGCAAAGTAGTTAGCAAGATGGCTAGTTAGCCAAAGGAGTATAAGTATAGCATAAGGATGACCAAAATAAATGACCATAAAGACAATAAAATAACAGTTAATCATGGTTATTATGATGGTTCAAGCTCTTTTTAGGAAGTACAAATGAACCAGAAGTAAAACCGTAAGTTCCACTGGTTTCTGTTTGGGTTAGTTCTTGTTTTTGAATGTTCTGCCGAAAAATGCCCTTTTATTATTATATGTAAATATCTTTCATTATTTGGCCCGGCAATAGTAGCTATCTATGTGTCAGTGGTGCTAAATTAACGTTTGTAATAATCAGCTATAATTCCATTATTATTGGAATTCCATTATTATTGGAAAGCATATTATCTGATAATAAAAATGTAATATTCCCATTTATTGGCAAATAATATATCACTCGCCAATACATTGTGCACCCCAGTACATATACATTACGGCCATGGTTCTCAGTTCCACTGCTCTGCACATTTTCCCTGCTCTACCTTACTTGCCTCAGTTTCTAAAGGCCTAAATAAATAAATGTTAAGTTGAATCAGGCATGTCAGAGTGGAAAAAATATAAAAAACGTGCCGTATGTGGGGTCCCGAAAGCTGACGTTGGGAAACCAGGGCAATAAGGTAAATCCAGCATGAAGTGTATTCTATACCTGTGTGTACACTATAATTGAGCTGTCCTAGTAAGGGCCATCTGTCCTGTTGTGCAGATGCAGATGGGGCTCGTTAACTCAGTCCACTAATCATCACCCTCTAAATGAGGCTGTGCGTGAGGAGCCTTTGGGGGAAACAAGCAGGCTCAGGGCAATCTGTGCCAGGCTTACACTGCTGGCTCTTCTGTTACCTGGAGGAAGTACAACATCCTACAGGTTTTACTGGTTTCCTTATCACACATATCCACCTACATACTGACAACTGTACTGTTAACCCCTTATACTGCAAGTGTTTGTAAGTGGGTCCACAATTAGGTTCCTCACACTCTATATTAATTACACAACATACAGAAAGTACTAGTTTATATAGTTACTGAATAATTCATACTAGCTGCTATGTAGTACATTTAATGCTGATAACTAATTACTGCAGTTTAATTAACATTGTAAGTACATATGTCATCTAGTCTTTAGACTAGGGGTCCCCAAGCTTTTTGTATTGGGGGCAATGATTGTGGTGTGTTGAAGGCCAAAAGTGCAAAACAATATGCAAATAAAGAAAGTAGGTAGGTTTTAAATGAGTTTTTTTAAAATGTTTTAAATTTTAAAATTTTCTAACATGACACTATAATTTGCTATTAAGATACTTTTAAAAATACAAAAGTAACTTTCTGGCCACACTTTGTGCTGCACTGCTTTAGAACCACCTCTGTAGTACTAAGGGCATCCCACCGATTTTTTAAAATTCCAATCATTAAGAGATAGTAAAGTAATGGAATGGAATTTTAAGCAATTTTCCAACATTAGTGGAATTCCCCTTTAATCAGCAAGTACGTTTTAGCATTTGATACGTTGTTGAACACACTGTAATGTCTTTTTGCCAGTTCAGTCAAAGGAATCCAACATTTCGTTCAATAAAAAATAAAATAGAACTCAATGTCCGGTCAAATCAAGAAAGCTGTAATACCATGTGCGTAGTGCTATTGTGTAGTGTAAAGGGGAATTCAACCTTGTTCAAAATTTCTGCATAATTAAATCATTAAGATGTAAACAGAGTCATTCAGAGAGGTCTGATATGAACTGCCCCATTCTAGAGAAATGAACCAAGTCAGAATTGTTCACAGTGATGGTGAGAGGAACCAGACATTTGAAGCGTGTAATGCCTCTTAAAGCTTCCTCACAGAAAGTTATTACCATGAAATGGTTAGGAATACGCTGCCTGATGCCTGAGGGATTGTTTTATGATGGATCTGAGTTCAAATTTAGACTGAAAACATATTAATGTTGGAGAGGTACATGCAGGGCGTCATAAGGCATAACAGACCCCAAAGAAAACTTTTGTTTATTACATATAAAACACATTTAGATTCACTGGTTGTTTTGGATAGTTAAAAATGGCTACATCTGCACTGTATTCATCATGACATCTGGCTCCTATTGCCACCATTATAAAGAAATCAGACTCTGTAAGTTTCTCTGCAAGTAACCATTTCATTTCATATTATTTAAATCTCAATGACGTTTGAATTATGCAGAAATTTGAAAAAAACAAAAGGTAGCATTGCCCTTTAACTTATGATAGTGAGGAGTTTGAGTTTGAAGGGTTAATTACACAAGAAAAAAAACTAAGCTATATTATGATGATCATTACACAGTAACCTACCACTGTGGCTGAGCACACTTTGTATGTTGGTTTGCAGTTTGTTGCATTTCTGGCACCTGTAGATGCCATTAAATCTTGAAACAACTCATATGACACTGCCTGTTTAGTGTGTAGTGTGCAGTACCTCCATTTTTTCCCACTTAACGCCTTAACATGCCATTTTATTACACACTTTTATAACCTAGGAATAGGTCCATTAGTTTACATTGAAGTCCCTGTAGTTACTGAATAATAAGCCTTTGTATGAAATAAACCTATAATGTTAAGGGGGTAAAGAACTAATTCATCAGTAACTACTATGAAACTACTGTATGTGTAAAATGTGTAAAACAGTCAACTTGCTAGTGAGGAATGGAAGAGTTTAATGGGTTAATTAAACCAAGGAACAAGCTGTAGAATGACGCTCACAAAACAGAAACCTGTGGCTGAGCGCATGCATCTTGCTCTCACTGGGGGATGGTGCTGTGTTCTGAGCGTCGCTTTGCATGTTGGTTTGGTTGCACTCAGAGAGTGAGAGAGACAGCAGACAGGCACAGAGAGGCCTTGTCTCACGTTGCACACAGCCAAGTATTTAGCCAGCCCATGCAAATCTATTTGAATAGAAAAATGAAAATGAGAACTTTCATTCTGCTCTCTTCTGCGAGCCTTCTGGACAAACCTTTCATTCACTGAACATGTACGGAATCTTTATGAGTGAATGATGTTATTACTGAATGAATGTGAATAGCTTTTGTCACTGAGGTCATCATTTGTGTGTGTTAGGGGATTTTATTCTAAAAATAAATGGGTTGTTTGGAGTGATGTTACATAAGAACCACTTTTGGGTCACTAAAGATACTTTATATACCAACTGAAGGTTGGAACTTACTATCAAGAGACCAGACCTGTTTTTGTCCATCCTTCCACTGTGAGAAGATAACTCAGTGCTATGGATCTGAAAGGATGTGTAGCTGTCAAGAAGCTTCACTGAGAAAAGGAAATAAGTAAAAAGGGGAGAAAGTTTGCAGATCAAACCAAGAAGCTGCTGGAGGTTTCAGAATAATGGACTGACCACCCCAGAGTCCGAAGCAGAAAGTGCAAAACTGAACTTTGGAAATATGGAAAAATATATCTTTAGATTTCTTTAAAAATACTCAAAGCAAGTGTCCTGAAAACAATAGAAGCTGTAATAGAGGCAAAGAGTGGACACACTAAATACTGAAAAATGTGGTATTACCTTCATTGTTTAGACTTCCATGTAATTTTCTGTTGAATGTACGTTTTCTGCTTTTTTCCTGACGCATGACTGTACTTAACGGCTGTCTCGACTAGACATAAAAGAAACGAAGGGAAGCTTCTGACTTTTGCACAGTACTGTACATCTCAATTAAAGTATTTTATAAAGTTTAGAGAGCCACCAAAAATATGTTATATTCTAGATAATTTAAATATTATTTCAAAGGAGCATCAATGCCAAGAATAATGTAGGAACCTTGGTTTTTAGAGTGTGCATATTTTTTTATTGGTGGTACTTCAAGCATTGCAAAGCTTAAACATTCTCTAGTCATAAACTGGTCCTTCTCTTTGTCAATATTTACCTCCTAGCTTGTACAGAGATGCTATAGCAGGCTGTACTTTGCAGATAATGGGCAAAAAGAAAGTAATGGCTCTTTCTCTTTCAACTAAAGCATCACACAATAGTGATTTGCTTGTGATGCAAATATTAACTGAAGCAATGACAAGACCAATGCAGCAGGAAGCATGACACACAAATTTGAATTTCAGCAGGTGAGAGGGAAACACACTTTATTTACCTGCTGCTGGGGGGGATATAAACACTGGACTAGGATGTCACCTGCTGACATCTGACCTTTCAGTTTGCTTTGTCTGTGATGGTTTTTGAAGGCAGACAGCAAACAGCCCACCTTTGCAAGGCTAATTGTTGGTTATTAAGATCTTTTGCACTTTATTAAAAGCTAAAGACTTGATAACACACATGATCATATATTTCTCAAGAGAAACTTAAACATTTATGAACAGCTCCTGTCTATAATTGTGTTTAATAAGTAAAATGACATCCCATTGCCAATACTGGCCTTAAACTAAAGTGACAGACATTTGTTTTATTTATGACTCTGTTTTGAAGCATCATTCTGAAATATTGGAACTTAAAGGTCAGAGGCTTATAAGCTCCATATATCAGTTATATGGAATATAATACCTTCAATACCTTCAAACTTAAGTAACACATTTTATACACATTTTCCCATATGTAACCCAAATATACATATTTCTATAGGTGTGAAAGAGTAGAAATACACTTGGTAAAATACTATTCAAGTATAATAACTTAATACTTAATAGAAATTGTACTTTTGTACTTTAACTCAAAAAGAAATGCACAGAACTGATATACGGAACTCTAATCTGCTTCACTGTTTTGCTGCAGTTATCCTCAGTATTTCTAAAATTAAATGTTTAAAATGTACTTTTACACACTATTTTCTCAGTTGTTTGTAATATTTGTCTAGTTTATTTTCCAAAGTAAAAGGCGATGCACACTTAAAATCAATGTTTGAGGAGATTAAAAACTAGACCTTGTACACAGGACATTAATCTGGGTGGTCTGGGGGTGGACCACCAGTAGTATAAAGTCAGTAGGGTGCCAACTTTTTCAAGCCAGCGGATTGATATATGCCTGCTATCTGGCTAGCTGGCTACTCTGGTGGCTAGCTTGCTGCTCTGCAGATTGGTTAGCTAATGTTAATTAAGCTACACATTAGTTAGCTAGCTGGCTAACTAACACTAACTAGCTAGATAAGGAGGAAAGGTAAGTTAGTTAACTTTCATATTTAATTTCCTAGTAATACCCTCAAAAGATGTTCATATTAGCTGATCAATGACTGATCCATGAACTCCCCAACTTTTAACTAGTTAGCTAGTTCTGTGTTTTGTAGAAATTATAGTTTAGCTAGCTGGCTACCAAGCTGACTATTGAGCAACTGTTATCTAAGTGACTGCTTCTAATTCAAAAAGGCTAAAGACTTTTAACTTAGCTTCACAGTTAAGCTACTAAGCCCTCTAAACAACTTACTGGGGTAAAAACCTGAATATTGACTGGTTATCACACATTCATCAGATGCACTGATGAACCATAACACCAACTTAGGCCATTTTTAAGAAGGAATCTATTACTTTCTTAAAGACTCCATGATGCTTGTTTTTTAATCACCACAGCAACAATAACCAGCACTAAATGATAACTAGATGTACATAATTCAGTGTTGACAATAGTGTCAGATACAACCTTATAGTTCATGTCCATGATAGTCCATGATTTGATGATATGTAGGCTAATTTATCAAAATAATGGAAAATCAAGCGTGTTAGATATTTTTTTTTTTCCCACAGGTCAAAATAGGCCAGCCTTTCAGGATTCTGATGAGCGACTGTTTGATATAAATTACACAACAGACTAGGAGACTTGGCTACTTCTGACGAGACAAATCCTGTTTATGAACCTAATGACAGAGTTATAGAGCGGAGTCTACCACAGACCCTCGCTCTAGCCTTTGAAGTGTGTGCGTCTGTGCATGTGTGCATGAGCGCAGCGGTGTGTGTGCATTCGCCGCAGTTTTTCTGTGCCTCAGGATAACCATTCTGTCTCGCCCCCCAGATGAATAGGCCCTAAGCTCTGTGCAGTCAGCAGCTGCTTCCTTTGAACACACAAAGACAAAAAAGACCCCTAAATCTGCAGGCCCTCTTTCATCTGTGCATTTGATACCTGTCTTCCTCACCTCTCTCCCATTGTGAGCAGAGCGAGGGCACAGTTGTAGCATGTCTCTCCCCTTTTTAGATTGCTTTTCTTATAGGAACATATGCTAAGTGTAAAAAATAGGAAATCAGTAAATGTTATGTGAATATGTTATGAACACAAGGCCAGTGAGTCATAGGATTTCCTTTTCAAAGTTCACACAAAATGTCTCAACACCTTTTCAAAGAGTAGAATGTGAGAAGATGCCTGGGGTCAAAACAGCCATTATAAACAAGTTATTCATTTTTCAGCGACATGAAACAAAAAAAAGCATATAAAGAAAAACATACATTTAGCAGACATTATACAAAAGCCTTTACAGCTAAATATAATATTTATTGTGTCCACTCTTTGCCTTTATTACAGCTTCCTTCTATTCTTTTTAGAAGACTTGATATCAGCTTTTCCAAGAAATCTGCGGGGATATCTTTTCACCCCTCCAAAGTTCAGTCTTAGAAGTCAGTTGCACTTCATGCTTCTTAAACACATTCAGTGATGTTGCGGTCTGGACTCTGGGGTGGCCCGTCCATTGTTCTGAGAACACCAGCAGGTTCTCTGTTTGATCCGCCTTTTTCCTTTTCTCAGTAGCAGCTTCTTGACAGCTACACATCCTTTCAGATCCATAACTTGTCTTCTCACAGTGGAATTTCAATCATTTTCCCTTGTCTTTGCCCTTCCTTTATACAAATACATGATCTTATATCTAATCTCCTCAGAAATATCTCCTTAAAAATGATATCTCCTCGATCCCTGGTGATGCTACAGCCATCCATGGCCAGGAGTCCAAGAGAGCACAATTGGCCCCCCTCCCCCCCCATCACCCAACGCGATGCTAGTCAGCGCAGGCGTCTGTTAGCTGACGCAACAGATCTGGCGGTTGGCGCTTTCCTCCGAGCAGGTTCAGCTGTCCAATGACGTTACGTGAGCGGCAGTTCGAAAAGATGTGGCTGTGCTTTGCAGGTCTTGGAGGAAGCCTGTGCTAGCCTTCACCCTCCTAACGCTGATAGTATCGTGTGATTGGGGGAGTTCTAACTAGCGGGTGGAATTGGACATGACTAAGTTGGGGAGAAAATCTGGGATTTGACTAGAAATAAAGGAAGGGTGGTCTCCGACTTTTGCAAAGTACTGTACTGTGTATAATACACGAAAGGCCAAGGCTAATTGTTGAGTAAGTGCTCAAATAGTTCTTTGACCACTTGCACAGAAGAACAACTTTTGGTTCCTTAGAGAACCTTGTTTGAAATAAAGGTTTATGAAGGCGAAGAACTTCTTTAAAACTTTAAGAAGTTCTTTACACTCATAAATCTTTATATTTTACATACCTGCCTGGAACCTTTACATTATGTGAAGGTTCTTTAAACTTCAAAAAGGTACTTCACATACACATCGCCATACATCCTCCAAAAAACGACTCCACTGAAAGGTTTTTGGGCAGCCAGGAGAGGTTCTTCAAAGACATTATGGAAAGAACCCTATTTGGCACCATTATTTTTAAAAGCAGAGAACAGAGAATGAAAACTGTTGAAGTAACAGAAGGACAGAAAGAATGAATATTACTTATGTTTTTATAAACCTCATTTACTCTGTTGTTGGAGCTTCTTCTGATTTTAGCAATCAAAACCAGAAGAAATTCTGACATAATGAGAACAAAGCAATGAAGTAACCATTTGACTGAAACACACTCCTAAAAATGAAGATGCTGAAAAGGGTTCTTTGGAGCTACCTCTGATGGAACTCCTCATATTCATACATGGATGGTTCTTGAAGAGATGTGTGTGAATATGAAGAATTTGTTTAAAGTTTAAAGAGCCTCCACATAAAGTAGGTTCTGTACCAAAGGGTTTTTCCAATCTGGAATATTATGTCCAAGATAAGGAACCTCTTTTTTTTTTTTTAAGAAGGTAGTGCTATGATACTCGTCTTTCCCTTTGTAGTTAAAATGATGACCTCAGAGGTAGAGGTAGAGGATTTCAAAGCTAAAAATAGCACCTCTATAAAATAGTGCAAGTGCAGAGCATGTGCGATAACCCAGGCGGGACACCCTGCAGGAGCCTGACAGACTCCCTCTCAGAGAGGGCAATTAGGAATTCTTTAGGGCAGGATTCCTTGGCTGTGCGTGCAGGCAGGGGCCCAGTACTGTACCAGGCAAAGGTTTCCACCAAGCTATTCTTGCATAACCTCCGTTGATAACGCTTGTGCATTCTTCAAACCAGCCATCACAGGCGGGCCAACGTCTTCTCCCCCCATCTTGACTTCACTCACACACGTAGCACACTGTCTTAGTTAGAGAGAAAGGTTAGCACACATGGAAAGCCGTTATCAACCGATCGTGGCAGTGATTCTTCTGGTGGTCAGATGAGGGGTCATACTTGATATTTCTTTTAATACCTGGACCAAAATGGCTGGATTTTTCCGCTGTTCTTTTTAACCTGGGTGAAGGCCAGTTGAGCAAGGCCTGGTGCTTTGAGGGCCAATCCTGAGGTAGGTCACCTGAGGTTAGCGTTGTGTCTTCTTTGTCTATTTTCTGGCATCAAAGCTTCCAAAACGTCTTGAATGTTATGCTGTGTTTTTGCTGCTACAATTTGTTTTGGCATTATGCGCTGAACTGCCATCATCTTTTTAGCTTCTTATTGGCATTGTAGACTATTTTTTGATAATCACCTTAACTTCTGGATGAATCAATTCTTCAAACGTTCATAGACAGTGGTTATATATAGAACTATAGACCGCTATTAATGCACATCTTTGCATGGTTATATGATTCTTCAATATTGTCACACATGCCAAGAAGAATGTGTGATTGCAAAAAAACAGCACAGTCATCCAGAACAATGTATGTGTGCACATGTGTGTAGCACTCTCTCCATTTAAATAAATGGTCAAGTCCAAATGCTCATGGAAGTTGTAGTCAGTTTTCCATGAACTTTTCTCACTATGCAATATTGCTTTCCATTTCTCCAATGCTTAAGCAATCTCCTTGAGCATAGTCACACAAACTACAATGCAGGTTAAGTTCTAGTGTTTATGGTAGTTGTAGTCCATTGGGTAGTTTCAAAACTATACAAGAATCTAAGTGTTTGAAAACAAAGGGTCTTCTAGTATACAAAATGCCCAAAAGTTATTTAGTTTGGGGCTGTAATGTCATATGAAAAGCCAAATATGCTATACTTAGCCTATCCTTTTTTCAGATTTAGATTTGGATTTAAATTACAAATCACATATTAAAAATATGTGAGCCCTACTTTTAGATAATAAACTACTTTGTGTCCCATTTTGAAAAGTGTGACTGGAACCACAGTTGTATTTGTGAGCTCCTGCTGGTGTGGGTTTCTTTTCTCTCTATGGCAGCAAAAAAACACTGTTTTAATGCTAGTAGCGCCCCCTTTGGGGGTGAATCTGAAAAATGTGGAGAACATCAATGATCTACACATTTCACAGACTGAACATTTAAATTCAAACCTTTAACATGATGCTTCTGTTTTTACACAGTTAAGATGACAAACTATTCCACCTATTGGGCTACTTTCTAGAAGTATTATATGTCTTTTATCTCGGTGCTTTAATATTTATATATAGCACAAAAATTTGCACGAAAAAATCCTTTTGGCTAAGTGTTTGGTTGTATTATTACAAATGTGAACACTAGTTTTATAACGTGGCTGCATTTTCTACAGGCTGGTCTTGCTGTCCTGTGCAATAGTTAAGAATATGCTGAAGGTAGTGTGCATCACTGACATGTTTTCTGGACTTTTACTAAGTATCAAGTGCAAAAAGATTCTGCTGGCAAGTCGACATTTGCAGTTTGCCCAAATGCTCAATATACATATATACTATGTACACTAGGGTTTTGCATATGGAGTCAGTTTCATGCTTCGTTGTTCCTGACCTCAGGGACTCTTTATTGAAGCTGCTCTCTGTGCTGTGTTTGGAGAGTCATAAAACCCAGCCAGCTCTATGACAGTGCTGTTTTATTAACATCATCAGACATGTTAATGTATAGCTCTCTGCTAGAGAAATTGTTTGGAGAATGCTAGCAGATGTTCAAGTGTTTGGACTTTGGTTACTGTTGAAAATGAATAAAATCTGCGGATTGTTTAAAGCGAAATGGAAATCATAGAGGAGGCCTAAATTTGGCCACAAATCATATTAATGAAGATGTTTCCGACACTCGTTGCAGACCGTTTGTAATCCTTTTCTCATTGGTGTACAATATACCATCCTACATTCATTTAATTTCCAGTCAAAATGTCTATTTAGTACAAGTTATTAACTCTTAGCATCAGGAAAAAACAGATAATTACACACATACAAGCCTACTAAACTAGATATAATAAACATTTTCAGCATTTAGTGTGTTCGACTCTTGCCGTTATTACAGCTTTCATTCTTTTTTTTAGAAGACTTGCTTTCAGTTTTTGAAAGAAATCTGCAGTAATACTCTTCCCCACCTCCCAAGTTCAGTCTTAGAAGTTGGTTTTCTGCTTCTCATGATCCAAGTACTCTTCTTAGCATGTTTGATTGCTGTCGCAGTGGGAGTTTTTCTCAGTGTTCTACATAATTTAACTTGCTAATTTATGCTCATTCACTTCCTGCTGTGATGAATTCAATGAAAACACACTGAGCTGGAGTTTAGATCATTACATCAGCTTTATGTATGAATGCTCCAAGATGACTTGCACTAGGAGAGATATTTTATGTGGAGATGTATTACACATTTAACTAGAGCTGCTCTCTTTTTTCATCAGAAGTGTCAGAACTCAGTACATACATAATGCCTGCTTGTATCTCCATTTCTATAAATCACTTTTAATTGGAATCCTTATGTTTCTGCTTCATGAGCAACATGGATCTTGGATTCTTTACACAACCAAGAACGCAAGGCAAAGTAATTAAACCACATACAGAGTTTGGGGAATTTATGCTATCATTTTAAAGTTCTTTTTGCACATTTAAATGATTTATGCACACCAATTATTTATCTTAGATAACAAGAGTTTATTGGCTATATAACCATCCCATAGAAACATGGTGGAGCTCTGTTTGTCAGTATGATTAATGCTAGCTATGTGTGTAAGGTTTCAATAAAGTATTGAAAAATTAGAATGAGTATTGAAATTAAAAACTGTACTGCAACTTAGAGATGTTTCTACGGGGGGTGGGTTGGCCCCCGCGCCCACAATAATCTGATTGCCCTTGACCCACCCCAGCAAAGCTGGTGGTTAATCAGTATTCTACTGGCATCTGAATTCTATCTACAAATTTAACACCAGTAGCTTTGTGGTAAAGGCTTTACTGCAGCCAAGACCAAAGGAAGTGGAAGTGGTTTTTTTTGCTATTAATTACTAAGTGAAATGTTTTTTTATGTACTATAAATACTATAAACATCTTTGCACTGTATTGTACGAAGGATTATTGCTCTATTCATTTTTAATCACAAGTCATACAACAACACCAGTACCCCGCCCTCCGCCAGACTCTGTGCCTCAGTGGCCCCCCCCCTCGAAATTAGTCTGGTCATGCTACTTGTGCCAATGCACCCCTTGGTCTCATCTGAGAGTCTCTCATTTGCAGTCTTTTGTGAAAACCGTGAGTGGTCAAATTTAGATCTGAGTAAAGAGGGTGGGGAGGGAGAGGGGCTTACGCACCTAACACACTTAACCGACAGTTTTTCTTTCTCTAGTTGCCTTAACATATTGTAGGGCCACCATTTTTAGGCTTCTTTTGTTAGCAAAAAATGTATCAAATATTAACTTCAGGATTGAAAATTAATTGAACCTAAATATGTTTATCATTACACCCCTACTTCTTCAGTGGTTCTTTAGTAAAGGCAAAGGTTATATGTACAGAAGTATTTAAATGCTTACATCACATGTGTCAGGCTCCAGTCCTCGCGGGCCAAAACACTGCAAACTTTAGCATGCTGCCTCATTAAACACACCTGATTCAGCTCATCAGCTAATTAGCAAGGCCTTCATGAACTGAATTCAGAGCGTTAGATTAGATTCTGGATCCTGATGTTTTTTTTTCTAAGAGCACTTTGTCCATCAAATCACCATTGCAAAGGAAATATTTATCCCCTTCCACATCAACAGATTATAAAGTCCACAAAAATTAAATGGCTTAAGGGGTTTACTGCAAGAAAAATCTCAGTGTTTCCCACACTTATATTTGAGAAACTGTATTCACAAACTGGTCTGTCCATACAGCACATATTGCATCTTGCTAGACAGAAGTGAACTGCACTGAGGGAGGTGGAGATGGCTGATAGCTGACATGCACCACCTGGCTGTATTCACAATCCATATGTCAGACGCTAAGTCTTTCATGCAAAATATATCACCTAGAGGAAAGCAGGTCTGTCTCCTGAGACTCTTCCTCTGCTCTTAGAGAACTCTGGCGTGTTGATTGAGGCTATGTGTGATCTCACAGCCTGCCTTAATTAGTCAGGTGCCAGTCAAAATGAGACTGATCTTACCTGTGATGAGTGCTGGTGCTATACTGGCATTGTTCTGTAGCCATATAAATGGATATAGTTGCTTACTAAAGGGAACCGGCAAACGGGCCGAAGAACTGTGCATGGTCAGTTATGAAGAAACATATTACAAAATAAATAATACAGACAATATCTAATAGAGATTCATTGGAATCATGATTCTTTAGAGAACAGAACGGTGCATCATGAAATGTTTCATTTCACTATGATTTGATTCAAGTAATTTATCTATTTTGTTCCATTTTTATAAATAATGGGCCTCATTGACCAATATCTTCTTGAGAAAGATCCTAAGAAAAAGTCTACGTCAGATTCATGACGTGTTTTTAAAGCGCAGAACTGTTCACACCTTTGTGCTCTTGAGTGTGTGTAGATTCTGTTCTTACCTAAGAACAATCCCCAATGAGAAAACATTGTGTGTGGTCAGAATCTTCGTGCGAACTGCAAAAGTGGGGTTTAAGAAGAAATTTCTTCTTAAGAACAGTTGGTGAATGAGGCCTATTCTTTTTATGATTATTTAAAAAAATATATACTGAAAACACTAAAACTGCAGGAACTATTTACACAGTAGTATCTGACTTACTAAAATCACTTGGGACAAGTAAAATGTGTAGGAATAAGTTAAAAAAATTGCATAATAAGCTTTCACTAATCTCAATATATTAGATGAATCTACTAGGTTTAAGATTATTTCACTTGTCAAGAGACCATTTCTTGCAGTGTGTTTGAGAAGTTGACATAGATAAGTGCGTAAATGACCAAGGAGAGTTTTATGAATGAGCATAAATCATTGAATATTAAAATGTGTGAGCATGTATAGTGGAAAACATTTTTATTTCTCTAATAAAGGTGGTATTAATCATAATAGAGCATTTACAGTTCTTGTATGTGTAAGGTCCCACTCCCAACAACAGATTTCAAGAAAAAAAATGCCAAAAACTGGTCTATCATGGATTTTGGAAGGGGTGTTTTATGTTTCTCTTCCTGATGCAGAAAAAATTGTACTTACAGGATGTTTTGACTGGAAATGTAATAAATGAAAGGTGGTCTCTGACTTTTACACAGCACTGTAGATGGTAAAAACAACACATCAAGCATTTTTGTATAGATTTTACTCTGAGATGAGACGAGGAATGGCCTGAAAATTCTTTGTTTGGGGCAAAAAGTGGGGGCCTATTTATTTTTTAATATTAAAATCAATTGTAATATAATACAATAAAATACAATGTAATCAACACTCCAAAACTGATTAGGATGAATCGCCACCTTCAAGTCAATGATTATAATGTATCAATGCATTTTTACACCTTAATATTCACTAATGTCTGTACGGCCTTGTGTGTGAATGTATCATAGTTTAACAGTCCAGCCTATTATTCCAAAAAGTGTTAGTACAATTTCACACTTTGAGCTAAGCCAGATATGAGCATGGTTGAAATCATACTTATATTATCTGTTTGGGGCATATCTGAGGCAACTGAAGCCAGAAATACTTCCTGATTACTGATAAAGCTATCACTGTCTTATTCACTGAGTAATAGATGGTGTTATTTTTGGTGCGGTGCTAAGAACAACACTGCTCCGAAATATAGTTTTGTACCTCAGCATCTCTTAGAGGATTCTGTGCTTTAACTAGGATAACTTACAAGGCCCTGAACAAGCCCTACACTGTTCGTACCATCCATGGTAACAGGTCCAGAGGGGCTGGTGGATAAGTCTGTCTCCCCATGATCACAGCTCCCCCTGGGCCAATTGCATCACACACATCTTGCATCATTACCCCGGCTCGCTGCTGCTCCTCCATCTGTGCCCTCATGTTCTCATGGACCGATTAGACGAAGAATAATACCCTATTATTATGAAGCTGTTTGTATGCGTATATCATCCAGTCTAAACACAGATTCCATTTTATTATGTCTAGAGTGACAAAATTTAATATGATGAAATGCTGTGGAGTACAGCGCTGTGTGATATCATATCATACAACTGAGTACAATCACACAGTGAGTCTTTTATACAGCGTGTTGGGACAGTATTCAGTCTATTTAAAAGTTATTAATGGTTTAAAATTGACAGTAATGAAGGTCTATTTCAATTTAAATTTTTCCTCAAAATATCTGACAAATAACTCATATTAGCTTTGAAATGTGCTGTCAGAGTGCAAAACTGCACAATTACAGTACTGTGCAAAAGTCAGAGACCACACTTCATGGCCGTTAAGTACAATTTAATAATTGTTCAGAACAGATGTTTCTGAGGAGATCTGATATAGAGATAATCCATTTCCCTAAGAAAGGGAAAAGTCAAAGGAAAATTAGTAAAAATCAGTATCAGTAGTTTCCAAAACTGGAAATTATTGAAAAGATATAGAAAAATGGGACTCCTAACAACCATACAAGACCTGGTAGACCACCAAAACTGTCACCATCAGATAAGCAGTATTTAAAGTTTTCATCTTTGAGTGATAAGAGAAAACGAAGCTGCACTCTTTTCAGATCTTCCACTGTGAAAAAACAACTCAACGCTGTGGGTCTGAAAGGATGTGTAGCTATCGAGAAGCCGTTACTGAGGAGATAAGAAGCTGCTGGTGCTCTCAGAACAATGGACTGACCACCCCAGAGTCCAGGCCTCAACCTCACTCAATGTGTTTGGGATAACTTAGACTGTGAGAAGCAGAAAATGCAACCAATTTCTTAGACTGAACTTTGAGGAAAAATATTCTTGCAGATTGTTTTTTAAACTGAAAGCAAGTCTCCAAAGAATGGAAGCTATAATAAAGGCAAAAGATGAATCCATTACATACTAAATATTTGATATCATATTTAGTTGTCGAGACTTCTGTGTAATTTTATGTATGTATATGTTTTCTGCATTTATTCCTGACACTGAAAAATGAGTAAATTGTACTTAATAGGTGCTTTGACTGGATATTAAATAAATAAAGAGTGGATTTCTGCATAGTATTGTAAATCTACTGGAAATGTATTTAATCTATTGCTATAAGCATCATTTGCAACACAGACATGGCTGATAATGTCCAGGGGACGGGGGTGAATATATTTATAAGGCATTATAATTGCTCATTTTGCCTAAAGAATAACTCATTCTAAAGAATCTCATTGCCATAGGAATACCAGCCTCATGAAGTGTTTTCATTAGGTCACAGAGAAAGCAGGTGTGGTCATGCAATACAAGATTACGTTGTCTTGTGAAAAGCACACACAGCTTAACAATACCACATATGCTCTGCAACCCAGCCATGTAGACATTGCATTTAGCACAGAACAATAAGAGGAGAGACCACTGGGTCAACACTCGTCCCTTTTTTCTAAATAAACTCCATAGGATTTGATTTCTCTTTCAGTATTTTTGCGTGACATGAAATAGGGCCAGCACAGGTGTGTTTGATGGTCTGCAGAGGGTGGCTTTGTTTTAAGGCATATAATAGTAAGTCAATAGTGTAGTAATGGATTCTATTTGATTCCAAATGGAATCACCTCTGTTTCCAGTGTTATAGTGGAGGTTGGTCACTGTGGTCACACATGAGTTCACTGAGACCTGGTGCTTATTGAGTGGGATCGGCATAGGGCCTATAGCTTTATATTATTTATTATATTATAAAAAAACAGTGTGCTGAATATTCTGACTCTACATGATCACAGGAATCACTGACAG
Organism: Colossoma macropomum; assembly: GCF_904425465.1. NCBI lineage: Eukaryota > Metazoa > Chordata > Actinopteri > Characiformes > Serrasalmidae > Colossoma > Colossoma macropomum. The sequence continues at coordinate 10,693,304 of NW_023494802.1, read as the reverse complement.
TTAGAGCTGGGCAAGATGATAATATTCATTGTTATCAAGGTACATTACAATAAGTTAAACATGCTTTTCTGAGCATGTTGTGGACATCATCAGTACTTTAAGAACACTGATCAGCTGCACGTTTCATTACATGGAGAGCAAGGAGAAAGAGAAAGATGGCAAACCTCTATTCTTTTCAAGAGACTGCAGGGATATTTTTCCACACCTCCAAAGTTCAGTCTTAGAAGTTGGTTGAACTTTCTGCTTCTCACAATCCAAATAATCCTAAATATATTCAGTGATGTTCAGATCTGGATTCTGGGTTGGTCAGTCTATTGTCCTGAGAACACCAGCAGCTCCTTTTGTATGATTTGCACATTTCCTTCTTTTTTTTTCTACTTCCTTTGCTCAGTAACAGCTTCTTGACAGCCACACATCCTTTCAGACGGAGCTAATTTTGTGTCATTGTTTGTTTTGCTTCTGATTTTTGGCACTTCTAAGAGGGTGCTGTCTTTAATGGTCAACTGATTTGGAGTGGCATGTCTTCTGAACAGTAGCCACCCAGCATGAACTGCCCCAACATGGGGGAACATGTCATACTTTTTAAAAAAATAAACTTTTATTTAACTTAGCATTTGTATTTGCAACTTATTTTGGAGATTCTAATATTTAACAATTTACGTGGGATTTTTATTTTATTTTATTTGAAAGATCTGGCACAAAATGAACTCCATAGTTGTCTTCTCACAGTGGAAGGTTGGGCAGCAACACCTGTAAAACACCTCTCACCGATGAAGGTGACAGTTTTGGTGGTCTTCCAGGTCTAGCACAGTTGTTAGGAATCTCATTTTCTCTGTCTTTTGTCTTTTTCTTTGTTGTTGTTGTTTCATTCTTGCTTATTCATGTTATTTTATTAAACTCTCTTCTTTGTGAGGATGTTCCCTTATCTACATCTATACTGAACCAATGACTGTAATACATAATGGTGTGTATCTTTCAGTCTGATCTTTATTACAGAGTTATATCACAGGCCCATGATAAGCCAGAGCGGGATGCAGGGGGATGTGAGAGGGAAAGTTTCATATGGGTTCTTCATTTGGAGAAGGGTGTATGACAACACTGTTTTCCCTCCAGATACTAAAAGCACTAGTTTATTTCCTTAGAAGATTTATAAGCTTTTCAGTGAGGGGAATATGACGGTATGTTATCATTACTGTGATAAATTATTTCACAATATGTTTTTTTTTTTTCCTGAGTATATCATATGTATTGCCAGTACTTCTACAACAGTGAAGAACTGTATGATTTATGAAACTGCAGGGGTGGAAAATACAGTAATTGTTCTTCATTACTATATTTAAGCATTATTTTGGACGACTCGTACTTCACTTGAGTATTATTGAATACTTGTACATTAACTCAGTTTCCAAGAGAATAAACATATCACTGTAAAATATAACTGTCCACATCCCTTAAAAGGGTTAAGAGCAGGTGAACTCACTAATATGGGTTAACTAGAATGTGATGAGCACATGGCCAATACTGAGGTTACTTTTAAAAGAAAACCACATCCTGATTCTTAATTTTATAGACCGGGCGTCACCAATCTTATCCACAAAGGGCCAGTGTGGTTGCAAGTTTTCATTCCCATGAAGCAGGAACATGTTTAATCAGTTAGTATCAGTCTTCAAACAACTGATTAGTTATACCAGGTGAGCTCCTGCTTGTTTGGAATGAAAACCTGCAGCCACACTGGCCCTTTGTGAATAGGATTGGTGACGCCTCTGTTAGACCATTTACTTTTTAATGTTATACACCTGAATATGTTTAAATGTAGCTACTTTTTTAATTCCACAGAAGAATATTTTGGCTATATATGCAATTTTTGAGCACAATTTCTATTTATTTGCTGACTGTATGAAACCACATATTAAATGTGCCACAATCTTTGTACATGCCATTTAATGTTAAATTCAGTGAATGAACAGTGTACACTGAAATGTGCAGAAGTGTGTTCTCTGTAGAGGATAAGTTAACTTGTTTTCACTGACCACGGGCACCCTGACATGTGACCCCTGTAAAAAGCACAGATTTACACCAACTATAGGAAACCTGTGAACAACATCCAGTACACAGTGAAGCTCACAGTATACTTCAAACGAAAACGACATTGAATAAAGCACTGGCTTCATTTCATACAGTGCAGTGAGCACCACTAGCTGAACAAAGGTCTTAATCACTGCATTGCTTGTTCTGAGACCTCCCCTTGACTAAGGTTGATCTTTTTAAGCATGTTCAGTGGTAGTGTGATTTCATTCAGTCCTTTCGTCTGTTGAAGTATTCTGCCTGCTTAATTCCATATCACCCACCTTTACTTATACAACCCCTCTAAAACACAGATAAAACTCATACATATGTACAGCATATGATAATAGACCATGAGGTATGTCTCCCTCATTAAATGGTGACTCTCTATTGCAGTATTCTCCTTCAGCATGTAGACTGCTACATACACTGTACAGCCTTGTTCAGTCCTTATTGGACACATGGATCTCTCATCTAGGGATTTTGGCTGTTCATGACAGATCATCTCACAGTTCTGGTGAGTTAGAAGTAACAGTAGTGATGTGTCAATCTCAATTCAGCTCGTTCACCTATAGCTGAGCGCTGGCTGCTGACTCGCATTTGTGAAGATTTTTTTTTTTTTACTATTCTTTCATTCATTTATTGATCTATTGATGAGGCAAATAACTATGAGACTCTCGCTGGAAACTCATTAATAGTCTAAGCTCCAGTAATCACATGCACTGCAACTCTGTTTAAAATGCATCCGTTTCAGGCATTCGTTTGACTCTCACCTGTGTGTAGCTCCGGCAGCATGAGAACGAGTGCACTGCTGCTTTGTATGGTGACATATCATGTATAGTGTTTCACCGTTTTTCATTTAATTTAAGTAGTTCTTAACAAACAACACTTTTTGTTTGTTTGTTTTTTTTCATTAATAGCATAAGATTTCACTGAATATCCATAGACAGGCAAAAACAAATAATTGCAAATCATAACATCATGATTTGATTTTGAAAAAACGGACAGTAACATTGAACAAAGAGCCATTTTCAAGCTGAAAGAGTCAGTTCTTATTAGTGAGTGGAGACTGATCTGGTGCACTGAAAAGAGCTGGAATTCCCATGGGCTGCTTTTCCCAATTGCTTAATGTAGTTTATCTGCCTATTTTCAAAATCATGCTACTGTAGTTGCGTTTCCGATACTGAGGTACCAGAAACCATGCGTCACATTACATTCTGCTCATTTTAAATGAGATGGAAGTTGTGGGAGCTCTGTTATGGGCTACTAAGTTTTAAAGCTCAAGCTTTCTCACTTTTAAAGTAGCTGATCTAATTTCTGAATCACTGTTGTGTTTTATATTCACTGATCTGTAACAGCATCTGTAAGTTATTTGCTGAGTAATGTTTTTCATGAAGTTGACCACAAAAGACGTTTTCGTGTTTCTGCCGAGTTGTAGTCTTAGGGTCCACCCTTAAAATAGAGGTTCTTCAAGGGTTTTGTAAAGGCAATGGCTATACATAAAACCTTGCCAACTCAAAGAACCATTTAAATGCATAAATGGTTCTTTACATGGTTCAATAGTTATTTTATATGATGGAAACCTGTTGTTAAAAGTACCCATACACTAATCAGTCGTTACATTAAACCACCACCTTGTTTCTACTCTCAATGTCCATTTTATCAGATCCACTTACCAGATTGGTCCCCTTTGTTGATCTACAATTACAGATTGTAGTCCATCTGTTGTCCTGCATACTTTGTTAGCCCCCTTTCATCCTATTCCTCAGGACCCCCCCCCAGAGCAGGTACTATTTGGGTGGTGGATCATTCTCTGCACTGCAGTGACACTGACTTGGTGGTAGTGTGTAAGTCTATGTTGTGCTGGTATGAGTGGATCAGAAAAGCAGTGCTGCTGGAGTTTTCAAACACTGTGTCCATTCACTGTCCACTCTATTAGACAGTCCTATCTTGTCGGTCCACCTCATAGATGTAAAGTCAGAGACAGTAGCTAATCTGTTGCTACACACTTTGTATTGATCCTCTAGTCCTTCATCAGTGGTCACAGAATGCGACCCACTGGATAATTTCAGTTGGTGGACTATTTTCAGTCCAGCAGTGACACTGAGATGTTTTAAACTCCAGCAGCACTGCTATGTCTGGTCCACTCGTACCAGCACAACACACACCAACACACCAACTTGTGTGTCACTACAGTGCTGAGAATGATCCACCACCCAAATAACACCTGCTCTGTGATGGTCCTGTGGGGTTAGGTTAGGGTTAGGGTTAGGGTTAGCATTGAAGTACAGGGTAAAAGGGGGCTAACAAAGTATGCAGAGAAACAGATGGACTACAGTCTGTAATTGTAGAACTGCAAAGTGCACCTAAATGGTAAATGGAGCTGATAAAATGCACAATGAGTGTGTGTGTGTGTGTGTGTGTATATATATATATATATATATATGTATATATATATATATATATATATATATATATATATAATTTTTTGAACTCCAGTTTTAGAAACTTTTTTTCAGTTATTTCACCTTATGCAAGCGGGTTATATTAAATCCAGCTAAGAAATATTTCCTGAAAAATGAATAACTTGTGCTTAATGGCCCTATGGTTACTTTTTTTGTTTGATTGTTTTTGGTAAGTTATTAAGCATCATCATCTTCTGTGTTTGAACTGCGTAGTAACAAAGCCATGATAGAAATATGCAGTTATATAATGTAATTCCGCAGTAACATGTTAAAAAATGACTCTTCAATCACACATCATATCATTTATGTGAACACAGACCTGTTAGCTGCCGTTTGTTAGCTAACGTGTTGTGGAGAAAATCAGCTTCAGTAATTGCTATGTCTGACTCCTTCCCTCTGTTGTATGGCAACCGCGTTCCATGTGGACCTTCAGGAAGGCACACTGACACAGACACACACACATGGACGCACGCTACCCTGACGGTCTCTAGGGGCCAATTACCTGATGATGGCAAGTTGGAGCAGGGCTGTGGTTGCAGGTACGCTTGTGCAGCACCAAAAACTCCAGTCTCCAGTGATTATCCAACTGGCAGAGAACATCCTTTCATGACAAAGGCAGAGTATAGCAATTAAACATAGACACTGGACTTGGCATTTATTATTTAACATATGTGCATTACAGAGATTGTACGTAAAACTTCATTCTATTCAAACCATTTCAGGCTATTAGCAGTGTATTGATTAAAGTACTTAAGAGGCTGTATGTAGGCATTATGCACTTAAGGCTCCAGTATAATTTATGAACCACATTTCAACACAGACATGACACTAAAAGAAGCTAAAATGCACATTTTCATCTTAGCAAAGGCTCTTTTATCATCCCACCTGTGCTAAGCCCTCATTTCCTGTGAGGACAATGCAAATCTCTGTAATTAGCCAGGAGACACCTCAATCAAGAAACAAAAGCAAAGCAGGTGGAATGAAAGACACCTGTGAAAAAAAAAAGACAGATGTGGTTAGACATATGTGAAGATCTCAAAGGACGTATTTTCTATTTAAAAGGTGCCATTAATGGGTCAAAGAGGTTATCATGTTTTAGCATAGCCTCATTTACACCAGTGTGATGATAATAAATGTTAAATGTGTTTTATAGTGGTATACACTATTCTGTGCTGATTTCTGGGAAACCATTTACAATACAGGCAGATTATGCTGTAACAGATACCTAATTGCCTGGCTACTGTCATTTTATTGTAACAATATTATAATAATGCATCGAGACATACAGTATCATCATCTTTGCTGTAAAAGAAGATGCGAAAAGTACTTTTCTGAAGCAACAAAGGATAAGTATGTCCCCTGCATTTTAATTTTGTTTTTCAGTTTTCCATTTTTTACTCTTATGGAGATAGTTGAGGTGCATTATTATCAGTGAACCACCGATGCACGACTTTGGGTTTTCTAAAATCTTTTTGGGTTTTCTAGACTCTTTTTCATTTTCGTTGCTTGTACGAACTAATTACTGTTTATTACCCTAATCATGAAGAAAATGAAGAGTTTTCCATGAGCAGTGTTTGGGTGCAGAGCTTGCACTGCAGAGGCAGACATTTCGAAAACGATTTTTGGGCCACAGTTTGTGCGTGCAGCAGCTGTTGACCAGCGTCAGCATATCATAAAGGCTGGCAATTAACAAACTAAAGCTACTCAAACTTATTCCTGTATTACACACACCTCCAACAGACTTTCCCTCGAGCCAATTACGATGAGAGAAAAAACAAGGAGTCAATAGAATCAGAGTCAACTTCGAGCATTCTGACTTTCAGAGTCTCTGGCCAAGAGTCAACATCAAATCCCAGATGTGCTGGAGTCAAAGACTCGACTTTTTGGAATCAACCCCCTATCACTACATTAGTGATAAAACTAGTTAATACTGGCCTAGCTAGCTAACGTTTGTTAGCTATCTAAGTGAGTTCATTTTTTTGTCTTGTCATGTCATTATATAGCAGAATTTAATGTAGAAACATTCGTAAGTGTCCTTTTTCTTTTCAATTATCTGATTATCACTGCTATGATAATGTTAATTTCAGCTTGCTATGGGATTCAGCTTCTAAGGGATTTGCAGTGTTATGTTAGCACTAAGTTAACGATGGTGTACATTCACTTTCCCATACTGAGTTTAACACTATACAGTTCTAGCTGGAACAGTGACTTTTGGAGCTTGTAAAACATGCATGTAAAATATTTATACTTTTAATATTGCTGTTTTTTAGTGAATTGTTTAGTAACTACTTCAACTTAAAGCCTAAGTGTGACTATTGGAGGAGCATGTTAGCCTGTATGTAATTTTGAAAAACTGAATTTAAACAATTGATTTTTTGACCCTTTAAAAAGTATTTAAGATGCAAATTAATGGCAAATTTAAGACTGCTGTTTGAACTCTTTCATAATAAATTCTCTTTAATAAATGTGTGCATATATGGATGATTCTAACAATTTGGTACAAAGTCAGATCTGAAAACAGACTTTTAACTGACTTGGACTTTAGATTAAAATCCTTTTTCCTTTGAGTGACCCTCTACCCTAATTATGTTAATTTTATTAAAAAAAAATACTGAACTTTCCATTTTGTCACCAAAAAATCATAACACTACCGAATGTTCGCCAAATATTTTGGTAGTGACAATTATAACTCAAAAATGCTAGCCAGTACATGACTAGCAAACACATCAAACAGTTGTACACATCAAAAATCATAATAATTTTCATCGAAGCACAAAAAAAGTTTACTGAATTGCAGAAAATATGTTTCAGTAGTGACAATTCTTAATTTTACACACTGATTTTCAGACTCCATTTGGCCATAAGGGACAGGAATTCAGTTTCACCTGCTGCTCTAAAATGTAGGGGTATGACTAAAATAAGGCTCTGCCTGTGGACTAAAATCGTTTGTGTTTCAGTAGTGACATGGAAAAGTGGGACAATATTTTTGGAATATATTTTTAATTTAAACTCACGATAAATGAGTTTTTTTCCACAAGTTTAAATTTAATAAGTTTTAATAAGTTTAAATGTAGGAGTTAGGGTTTGGGACAGCCACCTCCAAAGAGAAAGTACCCTATACATGATGTTTGTATATGTTTAGCTTATTACTATCTCAATGAATGCCTTGGGTTTAAATAGATTATAGCATAAGCCTTGTGAACTAATTTGGTAGAATGGTAATATAATATTTAGAAAAGAGGATATTGTTGATTATAGTAATACTCTGCTGTCCCTATTCAGTGCGTCATTACTGTAAACAAACATTACATTATGAGTGCTGTTCAAAGATGTTTCTGAGGCTGATTGTAAGTGTACATTGTTTCAAATGGTCATCTTTGCGCTCCCCTATACCGTTGTTGTGTACACACTACCATGCATAGATTTCATGACACACTTAATGAGGCAGAGATGGAATTTGTTTACATCATCATTCAGAATCATTTAGAAATCCATTTTAATTCATTTTGGTTTTCCTAAGAAACAAGGAACAGCCTATATTTCACCTTAAGCTCATAAATTTCGTGGAATCATTTGTTTGTCATTGAAGAAGAGGCAGATCATTGTGCAGTAGTCTGCGTAGACGGCATTTAGGTAATAAATGCAAACCAATATGAAAAACAGCATGTCACAGTACATTTACATTGTACTCACTGGTCTGGGGTCAGCCTTCTTTAAAACGTGAAGGTCAAACTGAATCTGTGTAAGTGTCACTGTAGACATGTGAATATTTAACCTATTGTTAGTGTCCACTGATAGCATGCCGCATGTAGATGTTGCGGAGAGCACTACGTGGATGTGATTGCAGAGTTCTTGGTCAGCTCTAAGGCCCTGACCTGTTGGAAAAGCAGCCAGTTGGTGATGAATGTCCCCTCCACTGGCCTTGCGTGACAGCCATGGCTGATACCTATCTCTACCCAAATGAGCTTTGGTTGTGCTCCACCGCTTCACTCTAACCCTCATTTGGAATGCAAATGAGTGAATGCTAAACAAAGCGCACCTTTCAGACAGGCCAATTTCCTGGCCTCTCTCAGGGGCAGTCACAGTGGGGGCCTCCACTCCTGGACAGCCGGAGAGAAGAGCTTCACCCAGTCACCCAGCTAATTGAAACGGCTCTTTGTCCATGGCGCAGCCTCGGATGAACATTTCCCTGCTCCAGTGATCAGGATGTACTGCATGCTAGGCCTCACCAGTCCCAAGAGTGAATGACTAACTAGAAGTCAGATTACGAAGACCCCCTCCCCCTTAACTAAGTATACTGGAATCCAGTTTTCATGAATACTAACATGACACATCAGAGTCTTCACTGAACACACTACACAATGTATGTATGATATGTAGCATATTAAACAGACCAGACAAAAATGCAAGCCTATTAATAAATATTCAAGAGAAATATCACATATTAACAAAGGTAACAAATAAAATAAAAAGAGGCAAAAATTTAATATATGCATATGTGCAGAACCTGAAAAGATATTCAGAGTACTGTGCAAGAGTCTTAGAAAGTGCTGCGTTAAAGATATTTATCAGGGTAGTAGGAAAAAACATTGATATTAGAATAAACACCAATAAACAATACATTGTGATTTGATGCCTGTTAGGGCATTAGCTTAGCTATTTCCAAGCCTCTTTTCGAGGAAGCCCAGTGTTTATAGTTACCATCCAATATCTAGTTTATCTAATCAATGCAATGATATGCAATGACTGGAGCACAGTGAAAAGTCAGGAACCAGACATGCTCCTCTAACCAAGATAACATTTTTTAAAAAACAGAAAAATTGTGGTTAAATTTTAATGTGTTTATGATTGTATTTGTATTTATGCTAATGTTATTTAGTGTTTTATCTGGTAAAAACACACTAACTGCCAAGAGAAACAGTTTCAAACAATTTTCATCACTGTATAAAGTGGAATTCCAAATAAAAAAAAGCAAAATAGGCCCCAAAGAAAACTTTTTTTAAAAACTTTCCACTATTTTACCATTATTAACATAACACATAAAACCTCTGAAGAAACATGTAGGTTCACTGGTTATTTGTGATAGTAAATAAAACGGCTATATTTATGTTGTAGACATTGTGACCCCTCGTTCCCATCACCACCACTGTAAAGAAAACTGAGTCCTTAAGTTTCTCTACAATGAAAAACTTAACATCAAACCACTTTGACTGTTTACATCTCAACGAAAGAACAATGTGGAAATTTTGAAAAGTGGGTGGAATTCCCCTTTTAAGACTTTTGCAAGGTACTGAATTTCTCACAGGGTACAAATAATACTACAATCAGTAACAATATGTCTACATGTTGTGCGACTATATGAAAATTCTAAAAGAGTGCATTAGCCACTAAACCCCAGCCAAAAGAGTTACTTTTGTTTTGCTGCCTTATTCACATGTAATTATGCAATTGCATATTTAATTACAATATGTATTACATACATATACATTTATATTTGATTTATAGTCTGTACAAACAGGTTCAAGCCTGCATGTTTTCCTTTTTTTCATTTGTTTTGATGTGAAATTGAGGTTAAAATGTAATGTAGGCTAATTTTTTATTCTAATGCAAAATAAGACTGTAAGCACAACAGTAACCACCAAATTCAAATCATAATAAACCTCCTAAATCTCCTTTTCTACTTTCTACAAGCACAAATGTGGTATTGATTGAAAGCTAAGGATCTAAACTGAGAGAGATTTCTAAGATTTAATATTCCTCTTCACATTCTGTAATATTTACATGCAATGTTGGTCAATAAAGAAGAGTACTTGTCAATAACTTGCTGAAAACTTGTGCAGTACAACTATGCAGCTATCCACAAAGCTGTGCTACCTTCATTACCTGCAGTACTTTTATTTTGTTCTGATTAGCAGTACATTTATAAGCGTTATCCTCATCTTCTTATTTCACCAAACACCCTTCAAAGGCCTATAGGGCATTTCTCAAAGACAAGCCCTCGGTGACCCTACAGAGTTTTAGTTCAGATCAGTGTGGAGAGATTCATTGCAGAGGTGAGGCAGGCCATTGTGTCCTACACCTCTGAGTATCGGGTAGTCATGGGAAAAACCTCAGCCTTTTGTTCTGACATGATGCTCAGGCACACTCAGAGATGGCTGTGAAGTCACCTTGCCATTTAACATCCTGAACCACATCATTAAAGCCATGATCAGGAAACTCTATGACCTGTAAGACTCTACCTGGCACTGCAACGACAAAAGGCCTTAAACAACCCCGGCACAACATGACCACACCCACTAAACACAACATGAACAGCATTATTATTGCAAATGACCAAATGACAGCTATGCTGCAGTATCAGCATTATTGCGTTTTGGGGGTTTTGAAATGTGTAGCCTCTGAACAGTGGGGTTAGGATTTTATGGTACATTTTCTTGCTCTCTTCACTCTGACAACACCTTTGAAACACAGGATCAGTACGAAGGCTTATCGGCATTGTTTAAACTACTTGAGACAATTACAGCAAGCCCTCAGAGTGCAGTCAGGCCCGGCAGCCTGCAGCAGACAGGGATTAAAGGAGATGCCTCCAGGCCCTGCTACACCCACCAGATGACAAACATCTAATGCAGACTCTTAAACATACAGGCTCCTAAATGGTTTTTGGCTTGGACATACAGTTCTACAAAAAAAAAAATTGGTATAGAACAAGGGAGCTCAACCTTTTTGTCTTCAAGGCCTAAAATGCATATTTGTGGTGGTTTTAGGGCCTAAAAGACAAAACAATGAACAAATAAGTAAGATAGGCAGAATTAAAATGGACAATGTAGTATATTTTGTTAGTGAAATATCTAATTACACTATTTTAAAGGTTAAGCAAGAATTAAATAAGTTATATATTGTAAAAATAAGTTTGTTTACTGTGAGGGGGTGGGGTTTGGGTTTACTTTCTGGAGGGCCTAATCAAACGTCCTCACAGGCCTACTTTGGTATAGAACGTTCACACTATGGGGAGGTCCTTTAAAAAGGTTCTTCACACTTTTTTCTCTTTTCCACTTAAACATTTCCGTGAAGATGTTTTACACAGCTCACTTGTTTAAACACAAAATCAACATCAGATGTTTTATGCAAGTGAGCACAGGCCTCTCACTTACTACCAAACTGAATTAAACCCAATATGCTGTATTTATTAATAGAAAGGAGCAGCAAAGGCTTTATTTTCTCAAAAATATGGTCTCTTTACTATTAATCAGACCATATGTAAGGTGTTTTATAGTCCTTTTATGAGTGTTTTAATCTTCTGTATTACAAACTGCAGGGCACCCATAGCACTAGTTCAGAAGATATTTAATAAATCTGGATCTCTTAGCAAAGCTGTGAAAATGATTTCTGATCTGATTTCTGAAGGCTTCCACTTTGTGATTGAAAGCTTTTGTTACCAACAGGGCAAAATGTTTCATGTCTACATGTAGTGCACTTTTTCTGTTTGGATCAAGTAGGGAGGCCTATCTCTATGTCTTTGATATACTGTATTATTACTGTATAATAATCGATTATGTGTGTCCCAGTCTGTTGTGTTTTTGCTGCACTTATTCAGCCAAAGGTTTTTCCTGGGAAAATAGGGACAAATGAAGTACTTACAGTTTGGTGCAAAAGTCATTAAGTACAAGTTACACAGATTAGATATCAGATAATGCATAAGGAAGGGGAAAGTTAAAGAAAAATAAGAAAAAGAACTATTAAATGATACAAAGAAATCAAGATTCCTAACAATTGTGCAAGACCTGGTAGACTGGCAAAACTGTCCTACATCAAAAAAAAACAGTACCGATTTCATCTTTAAATAATAAGCTCAACTCTTGCTTTAGATCTGAAAAAATCCACAGGAGTTTCTGTCCAACCTTCTAAAACAAGTCAGCATTATGAGTCAGAAAGGACATGTAGCTGTTAAGAAGCTGTTACTGAGAAAAAGAAACAGGAAGAAGAAAACTTAAATTCGTGAAACAAACAAAGAAGCTACTGATGTTCTCAGAACAATTGACTGTCCACCCCAGAGTCCAGACCTTAACATCATTCAATGTGTTTGTAAGTATTTGGATCCTGAGAATGAACTTCTAAGAAATTTGGAGGTGTGATATCTCTGCAGATGTCGTTGAAAAACTAAAAGCAAGTCTTTTAAAAAGACTGGCAGCTGTGATAAAGGCAAAGGATGGATACATTTAACACTGATCTTATAAAATCTGATATTATATTTAAATATTGAGGCTTATGTGTCATTTTCTGTATGTACGTTCTCTGTTTTTTTACAGATGCTAAAAAATGAATGTACTTAATGGCTGTTTTTACTGGAAATAAGATGAATGAAGGGTGGTCTCTGACTTCTACCCAGTACAGTTTCCAGTTTACTCATTGAATTCTCAGGTCAGGTTTGTGCTTGGTTTGGCTGGATTCTCAGGTCAGGGCATGAGAATACTCATAAGACACAGGGCAAAGGGCAGTTGTTCACTGGCCTCTTACAGGCAGGCCAGAGTCCAGATCCATTTACAACTCTTCTTCATTCAGTCCTTCTGTCTCTTCGGAACAGGGTGTGGGTTTCGGCTTGTTTGTGGTGGTCTCACCGGACTACGGAAGCCAGTTTCTGAATCCCATCAGAGCCACACACAAAGCTAAAGCTGACATCATAAACATTCGCAAAGCACCTTGGGCGGGGGGCAGGTGGAGGGTGTCCTCCGGGGCGGGACTGGCCTATCACAGAGCGAGGGACACACCTGCAAGCGCTAGAGGCTGAGGAGATTGGCTGCGGCATGAAAATTACACCTGTGGGGATGGGAGGGGCCTGCTACATGTAAAGCAAGACCTTTACAAATTCCGTCTCTCTTCTCAAAGAGCTTAAACAGGTCTCATCGCCTCAAGCAACCGGCAAGTGTCTTCGCAGAGACAAAGGCTTACCAGTTGATATCTACCTGCCGTTAGGTACACGTCAACCTCCTAGTCGGGAATCCGGTCGCCAGCTCAAGATGGTCTCCTTCCGCCCAAAAGCGAGGCAAACAGGGCGTCGATCAACGAGAAGAGGAAAGAGGAAGACCAGACTCCGAGGCAGCACAACTGACCAACTTACAATGGTGTCTCTCATATCTGGTTTCTAGCCAGTGGACCGTTCAAAGGAGGAAAAGGGTAACTTTTTAACTTGAAATAAGTTCCTTATCATTTCCTTCTTCTAGTCCGTCGCTATGGCTTGCCTCAGTTCTCTAAATGCTGTCTTTCCAATAGTCTTTTTCTATTCACCCTAGTTGGAGCGTAGTTAGTATGTTGGAAATTTGGGTCATTTAGAAGAGGTGGCAGAAAAATTGTTTGTGAGCTTGTTAAAGCGGAACTTTCTTGTTTGAATGGGGTCATATTATGATCTGTATCAGATTCCAATCTATTTAAATGGAAAGAAAAAGAGAACACAATAGACGCAAGCACTCATTCCTAGACTGGATAGACCAGTTTGGGCAGGTAGAGGCAAACCGCCAGACTTGTCAAAGGGGATAAAGAGAGGGGTTTAGCTGCCTTCTCCTCTACCTCTGGTAGCGCGCCATTGGAGGAGCACACCGGGATGTCTGTAAAATGTGGTAACTTACCTGAAATTGTTGCTTTGAGTCATTAATGCTTAGGGAAATGTTTCATTGGTCTATATGGGAAGCTTTTCAATAGACTGGTACACCATGAACAGATATATTTAAACATTTCAAACACTTAGAATGGCTTTTTGGGCACCTAAAAGGATTGAAATTGCGCTTCTTTAGATTTTAGATGTAGGTTGGCTGGTTTACATAACCTGTTGATTTTGAGCATCTAAGCTTTGCTCAGGCTTTTCCGTTGCAACCCTAACGGCTGCGAGTTAGGCTTGTCCTTACGTGTCTCTTTGGCATGTTTTTAAAAGAAACAGCGATTTCTAGTTTAGCTTGCTTTTGATGCCAGTGAGATGAGCTGGGGGTAGGTTATGAAGGCTTTTGACATTTTGTCATTTATTACAATGCCTGCTTAATAGAAATTGCTGTTTGACAATCTTACGATATGAATGCCATTTCTGAATTTCTTCATTATGTGGAAGGAAGCTGTGTTTTGTGGCGGTGGTCTTCAAGCAGGGAGAAAATGTCGGCCGGCCAGTACAATGGATGCATAGTGAGGTGGAGGCATTTGATTGGTGGAAGGAGGAAAATGAGTCTGTTTCATTCCCTCATCTGAATGACTCATTTGTCACAGTTTTATAACCCAGCCAAAGCATTATCAGAGTCGTGCTCCCCTGCAGGAGAATACAGCTGGGTAACACAAGTCCCCACTGGAAGGTGATAAAACCCAACGGCAGTTTAAAGTGAGATTATTCTAGCTGCAGAGTGCAAAGCAAATGCAGGAGCTGGACAGTGGCTTGTGTATGTTTGTTCCTTCATGAGGCCAGGGGGAGGAAAATGGAGTGTTAATTATCATGCACAGGTGAGAGGTCAGAGAAGTTCAGCACACTGGGTTTGTTTACCTAAGAACAGCCTTTTTAATCAGGGTGACTGTGACTAAGCAGTCTGCTATCATTCATGTTAAATTCACCATTTCCTGCTGGATATTTATCCAGGTTTTCATCAATTTTGATGCTTTTAAGCCATTTTAAGGTCATTCTGACAAAGCACAAAACAAGGGATTTGGAAACAAGCCTTTCAAGTCATTTTTCACTTGTTAATGGGTATGTTTTTCATTGAAGAACATTAAGACTAGCTCATCTACAACAATAATATGAACAGCACCTTCATGTATGTATATATATATATATATATATATATATATATATATATATATATATATATATATATATATACATTCTTTGATCAACAAGTTAATGCAAATACGTTTAATCTATTTCTACTGCTAGTCAGAATAGAAAACGAAAGGGTGGTCATAGGAATTCAAATGCTTAGGAGATATTCAAAATACTTCATCGCAAAGGTTGATTACCTTTCAACCATTAACCGACTGTAAAAAGAGAGACTGCCACCGCTTGGCGTAGTTAAACGTTGGCTAAACGTTAGGTTTAACTCTGTGTGACAGCGATGCCCACAGAGAAACGACACAAAGCAACACGCCCATTTAAACCCGAAACGCAATTAGAGCTGGCAGTGCAAGACCCGCCTTTAACTAAGGTTTACGGTTTCCCTTCGCTTTGTTCTTCACACAGACACCAACTATTGATTAAGGTTCAGCCTAGCTTAGCCTTCAGGTTGGTCACTTCACTGTGGAGTCACGTTCCAGTCAGGAGGGCCCAGTTACCCGATCACCCTTCACTCTAGGCAGCGGGAAAAGGTTAAAGCACACCTGACTGCCACCGAACCAGGAGAAAAAACAGCTCTAACTCGGTTTAAAACAGAGAAGAGGAAGGAAAAGAAAGAAAGTAAGCAACTAAGGTAGATGGTGCAGAGTATCACAGTATGCACTTGTCTCATGTTTTCTACCTCCCTCTGCCGTCTTTAATGCTTATTCTCTTTCCCCTTTTCTCCCTCTTTCTCCCTCTCTCCCTCTTTTTTCTTTCTCAGAAGGCCTGCAGCACTGGTTTATAATGCTGATGATTAACTAAATAGAGGCTGCAGTCTGGGAGAGCGGGTCTGCTTGGGGTTTTCATTTCATGGGTCCTGACTGAGCAAGAGGAAGCCGCAGCCTTCTCAGGCACTTGGTGGAAATCTGAGATTTTTTTTCCTTTCTTTTCTTTCCCCCCTACTCACTTTTTTTGTCACATTCTTTACCTGAGTCCCTTTCACCACGGTAAGGTTACAGGTACTCTCTCTCGCTCGCTCCCTTTCTCTCGTGTACAAGCTCGCTCTCCTTTAGCCATCTCTACATGAGGAGCTTTTCCTCTTTTACTCTCTCTCTCTCTTTCTCTTTATCCCCTTCCTGTTCTTAACTTGTTTCATTCTCTCGCATCTACTTTAAAGACAATATTATTGAAAACTCACTGTTTTAGGTTAAATTTAGGTTCATCTTTAATGTTGATCAGTGATTATTATTATGTTTTAGCTAAAATACTCATAGGTAAATGTTGTTGCTTTGGTAAAACAGCTTGAAGAACTAATAATTTTCATACTAATGATGTATAAAGACATGCAAATCTAGCATCTTCTTCCATTTCTGGTAGCTTTTTCCTTGCAAAAACTGTAAAAGGCAGAAAACTTGTACTTATCGCTCCACTACGGCTTCAGCCTCGCACTGTATGGCTGTAAACTTCAGGTGTTATTCAGTAAATGAAAGGTGTGTAGAACGACCTTCCGCACACAGAGATTGGTCACAGGTCAGTCCAGTGCAGCATTCCTCCATGCTGTTATCACTGCACACAGTAATACAGAAAGTCTAACCAGCAGCCGGTAGAATCAGCTCTGCATGTTCATTGTACACTAACAATGCGAGGCCTGTCTCTTATGTCCTCCAGAAGACGAACGAAAATCAGCACCACCCAGTCCAGGCCTTTGTTGCTTTCCACACAGTCGTTTTTTTGGGCGGGGGTACGCTGTAGACCGATGCTGTCTAAAGCCAAACATTCTATTGTAAGATAGAGCAGCTCTCCAGCCTGTGGTGTCAAATCAGACCAGTCGGAACAGGTTTGGACAATTATTAACTGCCTCAGTGGCCCACTCTCTCTCTCTCTGCTTTGGTTGCTCGGCTAAGCCGCAGCTAACAGAAGAACAAAGCAATCTACTGCGTGTACAATTCCAGCTTTACCAGTTTTTGGAGCGAGACGTTTTTTGCTGTATATCCTCCTTTATGCCTCCCCACTTCCTCAGGGCAGGTGGTTCACTGTGCTAGAGCTTTGTTATCAGCCCCAGCTCATCATAGCTGCTGTTTTAGTGTTTTATGGCGGTTAGTATCGGGTCTGATGCAACACTGGGGGAACACATTCAACAGGATTTTAACTGACTCCGAAACTGTTATGAAAGCTCTTGCTGTTGTAACAAAAGCTTGTACTCCAAAATGGAAAGTTAACAACAGAAGGAAAAAACATTTATTATGATATTTTATTCCAAGTAATTCGGGACCATTTCTGTACGTCTATTCATCATAGTGTTCACAAAATGTAAAACACAGCTATACAGGGTATAAAATGGAGTTACAAGGGTTTGATATGACAGTATTTTCTATTTTGTGCTTTTTTTGTGCCACTCAAAATAACAAGAAGCTGTCACTCCAAGAACTGTTTGGATAGTCTTCTCCATCTTACGAGGCAGCATTGGATATCTTCTCTCTCTCTAATACTGCCTGGTAATGATGATGATGGCTGTCTACTGACTTCAGAAGCTACAGCACACTGTAGTGCTGTTCCCCCCTCGACAAACGTTGGGTCTCTATGAGGCCTCCAGACCAGTTTTGACAATACAAAGCTACTTAAGGTGGACAAATGGCACTTAGCACCCATCTTACCGGACAGTGCTGGACTGTGTATCTGTTTTCTAACACTGTCTGGTAACGATGTTTGTTGGGTGGCCAAAATACTGCAAAGGATCTCTCCACTTTGTGTCAGGTCATGTGATTAGCATGTCCATGTCAGGCAGACAATGTGAATGTTTTCTCTCATGGTGTAATCTTTATTAGCATTTGGCTGCAGTTGGTCTCCAGGATTAATGCTGTGCCAAAAAGTAGTTTTGTTTGTACGCGTTGTTAGCAAGGCAACTGAAAAAGAAAGACTCAAGTCATGGACAATGGAAGCACTTTGTTGTCACAGTAACTGTCCTTATCACCCACATAGTGCTCGGTGGCATTTGTTTTGTCCTTATTTTTACTGTTAGTATGAAAATACCAGGTCAGGGCAGGTGTTTATTTCACAGTTTGCAATACACACACAGGACTCCCAGGAATCTTGGAGATTATGTTTCTTAGTATGACTCTTCTGCACATCAGCACTTTTTTTATATAGATGATCCATGTGAATATTTCAGCCTCTTAAACTACAGGCTTATTATTTAATTATAAATCTTGTGACTTGTATATCATCGCTGTCCCAAAAACAAAAAGGTAACTCCAAAATGGTAACGTTACTTTTAAGTCAATGTAACAAGATTTTATTCCAAGCAATTTTGTAGAATTGCTGTTGTCTATTCCTTGGACTTCGAATCTTTTAGTGTGTTGGTTATTATTTTGTGTTTTTTTTGGGTAAATTCTACATTTGGAATCTCAGACAAGAAAATGGGTTTTTTAGGGCATATTATATGATACACCATTTGGCTTTTTTAGCTACACTATTAAAAACAAAGGGGCCAAAGGTTTCTCTGGAGTTCTGTCATAAAACAACCACTTTCAGTTCTCTGAAGAACCTTTCAGTGGGCAATTCTTTAAGAACCATTCTTTTAAATGAGCTGTGCAAGTATGAAGAACATTTTTCAGTTAAACACCTTCCACATAACCTAAAAGTTACCCAGGAACTACACATTCAAGCCAGGAACCCTTATTTCTTTAGTGTACAAGTAGTCTATTAGTTCGAAGGACAGGCAGGTGAAACCGGGGAAAGAGGAGTATGTTGTAAGGTTGCGTGTCAAAATGACTGGCAGGCTGCTTTTGTGTGACGATCCCAGGCGTTAGGAGGAAATAATAGGTCAGGTCATGAGAAATGACTTGAGGGGGGGAAAGAGAGGGAAAAGAGAGGGAGTGTCTAATGTACTCTACTTTGTTTTATTCACTTCCCTCTCCCATTTTTCGGGCTGCCTGACCCCACCCAGCTTTAGTTAAAGAATACCAGTCCGTTGCCTGTTGAACCAGCCTGCTGAAAGACGTTTCCTCGTCCCCTCCCCCCAGCGCTCTGTGTGGCTTTTGTGACTGTAGGCGAGCTGTGATTGGCCCAGCTCATCTTACTTGCGTGGCACATCCTGCAACTGACACATGAGCTCACCTGAAGGCTCATGATAAAAATAGACTTTAACGACACTGCGGACTCCTCCTCTTCCCATTCCCCCTCTCATGCCCATCCTTGCTCATATATTTTCCTGAATAGCGTGTAGTGTAGAGTGAACGTTCATGTTGTACTTTTTTGTGCATATTTAAAAGTTAATTTAAATACACCACACATTTTCCCTCAGACAAACAGAGCGGAGATAGTATATTCAGACATTATCTCATAATAATCTTGATATATTTTCACTTTTTTAGTCAAACCTCTTAAGTTTTAGGACTTTTTAAGTAAAAGGGAGCACTACAAACAAATACGCTAAAGCTTTGGCAAAGTTCTCAAAGATGATGTAACTGGAAAGATTAACCTCTTTGTAGCTCATATTTTATAGTTTTAGCTGTTGAAAATC
The DNA here is from genome assembly GCF_904425465.1 of Colossoma macropomum. Taxonomy (NCBI): domain Eukaryota; kingdom Metazoa; phylum Chordata; class Actinopteri; order Characiformes; family Serrasalmidae; genus Colossoma; species Colossoma macropomum. The sequence goes on along the minus strand of NW_023494802.1, from coordinate 10,673,476 downwards.
CTTGTTTTCTTCTCATCACTGAAAAAACAGTGAAATGTACACATATAAGCAAATGTCAAACACAGTCTTTACAACCCAGTGTTTGTTTAAGGTGGAAGAATTGACTCATAAATATTGAACCGCACCCTTGTTTGCCCGTCTGGGGTACTTTTCCTTTATCTGTGTCACAGATGTATTAAATTGACTCATGTTTGTTATTCATGTCCCTTTCGTATTTTTACTAGCCAGCTTTACAAAGTCACATCATTTACCTTCACAAAGCAGGCAGTATTCACCGCTTTCATCTCTTCTTTTGTTCCCCTCTTTTTTCCCCTCTCTCAGGCCTCAATGTAAATGTATTGTGGGTTTCAAAGTCAATGTCAGTAGGCTTTATCATATTTCAGTCACAGTCTGTACGACATTTCACTGAATTTCATTTCTTTTTTTTCCTAGAACTTCAAATGTGTCAACCCAGTATGATAAATGTGCATGTTGGATGTCAAAGAAGCAACAAGGCCTGGTGATTGGCGTCTTACCAGACACGGTTAGATCTAACTATATGTGTCTAATACTGTCTGGTAATGCCGTCCATTACATGGTATTAACATCAGTCAGTGTCCAACATGTCTATAACTGTGCAGCAGGGAAGATATCTTGGAAGTCATTTAAATGCCTGCAAATCATGCAAAATATGCTATCAGTGTTTTTTTTTCATATTTGTCCATATATGATGATTGACTTTAGCGGCCTACTGAGAAGGTAATGTGAACTTGCTAACTTACAGTAAGTCCTGAATCATAGTAGTCATTTAGCCAGCTGTCTAAATAAAACAGTAGGTTTCTGGCTTAGGTCTGTATGAGGAACTATGAACCCCACACTGGAAGACCGGTGTCATATGCAATGCTCTTCCATGTGTCATGAGTCAGAGTTTCTCTCCTCCACATCAAGAGATTTGTGAGTCACGTCTGTCATTCATCCCACCCTTTCAAACTCCTGCAAACTGTGTGATGTAGACACATCGTTTGGTGTATGTAAACGTAGCTCTCGTAATGAAAGGTTTCAGAGTTTCTTTAAACTGTAAAAACAATTCCTCCACTTTCTCATATCTCATTTTCAAAAATAGCTCTTCAAAGAACTTCCACTGAAAGGTTCTTTGGTGAATCAAAAATTCTTCTTCTATAGCAAGTGCGCAAACATTTTTCTTGGGGGTGGGCAAAGTGTAATGTTTCTGGTGGGCCAAAAAGACAATACAATACAATACAAAAAAAAGAAGGCAGGTAGGTTTTGAATCAAGAACATTACACTATTTTACTAAATTACTAAATTTACTAAAATACAATGCAATGTATTTTCTTCTCGGGTGAGATATTGGGTTTGGGGTAACCCCCCAGGCCAACTTCGGGCAGTGCTGATATATGATATCTATGGCAAGAGCCTTTTTGACTGCTCTATTTTTAAGAATATTTCATATAAAGTTAAGTTTTAACATTTTTAGCTGTATATGTCGGTTCAGGATCATAATGTACGAAGAAGGGATATGATAGAAGCCTTTTTGTCACTTGAAGATTACCCAGCAGAATGTTCTCTCACTGTTGTCATGGTAACCAAATTCCACATGGAAGCCAAATCCACAGTATTCGCCACCAAACGCTATTTAGACTGGCTGCCTTCCAACTGACAGCACTGTGTCCTCCCCAGCTTCTAGTACATTCACAAAACGTGTTGTTCAGGTTTACATTAAGGATTTTCTGACTGCCAACTGATACTTTATGTACTGCACTCTTAAACTGCTAAATAAAACAAATATTTAAAAATCCAACTGACCGTGTGTATGCCATTTCTTTAGTTCAGCTACATCACGTTATTGTTTTGTGTGGTCAGGTAAGGTGCATGTTTCAGGGGTGTTGATAAATCTTGGCCTGGCGCTGCCTATCGCCTACTCATTGTGTTCATGAGACTCCTCAGTGTGCAGAGTGGAATGCCTGGCCCCAGTGGAGAGCAGATCCGGTTACATGTGAACAGAGCTCCTTTTTAAGTACCTCAATTTACCCATGAGCTCTCCTAGTCAGCCAAAATCTCACTGTTTAGCCCTCACAGCCATCCTGCCCATGATGCCCTTGTCTGTCTGATTCAGATGAAAGGATATCAGGCACTATTCTGACTTTAAAACATGTGCAACCTGAAAAAAGCTATATAAAATACTTCCACTGCATTTAAGTAATCAGCTTTATTATTCAGACTTTAGGACATATTATTCAGTAGCTACCTTGAAATCAACACGTCAATCATGGTGTTAGGATTGTGAAGTGAGTTTTAGGGGTTCAAATCTGATGTTCACATTGATGGACTATTCACTCACTTATGCTAACATCAATGCCAAATCACAGAGGATTTGTTTGTTGCCCGGTCCTGCTGATGTTGACACCCACTTCAGACCACATATAATGTGGGCCCAAACCACATAGCTATTTTGAGCTATGACGCACACAGACCTCTGGTCTTGCTTCGTTATTCATTCAACTTCGATAAATATGACCTTGTATGAGTTTCCAAATACTTCCTTTTGCCATACCAATTAAAGAGGCTGTGGATAGTTTAAATGTCAAAAATAACCTGTGGTGAGGAATAATTTTTAGTATCAATTGTATATTTCTAGAATAATTACCAAGAAGTATTTGGTATCGTTTGGCAAGACTTCCAAAATGAAAAGTTCCAAGTACATTCAGTTCTAGAGGCAACAATGCTAAAAGTGCTTGAATCCAGTCAAGGTCTGTGAAAAGGACATTTGATTTCACCTCAAAATTCCACTTTTACTTATGTTATAAATATAACAAAAAACAATTCTTCACTCTCTCATATCTCATTTTCAAAAATAGCTCTTCAAAGAATTTCCACTGAAAGGTTCTTTGGTGAACCAAAAATGCTTATTCTACAGCTAGTGCATAAACAATTTTTTTTTTTTGGGGGGGGGCAAAGTGTAATGTTTGTGGTGGGCCAAAAAGACAAAAAAATACAATACAAAAAAAGAAGGCAGCCAGGTTTTGAATCAAGAACATTACACTATTTTACTAAATTACAATGCAATGCATTCTCTTCTCGGGTGAGATAGTGGGTTTGGGGTAACCCCCCAGGCCAACTTTGGGCAGTGCTGATATATGATATCTATGGCACAAACCCCGGATCAGGATCATAATATATGGACAAGGGATATGATAGAAGCCTTTTTGTCTGTGAAAAGGATATTTGATTTCACCTCAAAATTCCACTTTTACTTATATAATAAATATGGATAAGGCTCCGTGTATGGATCACAACCCTTTGTGTTTTGGTAGTGACATGAAAATGTAGGACAGCATTTTTTAAAATTAAGAAAAATAATGCATCAAAAAATATTCTAAACAATTTAGCAAATGTGATACAGCATTTTCATTGCTCACTTTTAAAAAGCAGCCTAAACCAGAGCCAGCCGGAAAATGTCAATGACTCGTGAAATTTGCAATTTATGCTGACATTTTTAGCAAATTATAAAATGTTTCAAACTGTAAAATGACATTTGAATGGCTTAAATTAATAGCCTATACCTTTGCAAACACACCAAAAGCATCAATTTCATCCACTGCATGGACCTACATGTATACACATGGCACAAAAAGAGAAACTGTTGCTAAATGTAAGTGATATGTGTCTGAAGTGCAGGACAATAAGCTGCCATTGCGTGACATCACAGAAGAATTCCAGAGTGTCGGAAAGTTGTGGAGGATTCCTGCACCAGTCTGTGCATGCTCAGGTGCAGTCCGACAAGATTCCAGCCAGTGTGGGGTGAGGTTAAACCAGGTTCGTCAGTGAGGTGGAACAAGCCGTCAAGATCAACACGTGGGCCGTGTTTAAACAGTTGTGACATACCTTTAAGTGTGCATACGCACTGAGGGAACTCCCTCAATTGTTGAAGTTCGATTTCACTCAGTGCTAAAAAGAATTTTTTTAAAAAATTAAACAAATTATCAAACTGTTACTAGCTTATTTACACCTTTATGCTCCAGAGCAACCACAAGTTGAAGTAGTTGGCCACATTAAATTTCACGAAAAAGGTTTTTCCAAAAACATCACTGTTTTGTGCATCATTGCCAAAATTTCAGAAAAGCATTGCTCTTGGCACCGTATCTCAATTTCTAAATCAGCTTTTGCTTTCTGCACAGTCTACCAAACACACTCTGCTGACATTTTTGATGAAGGTAACTTCATTTGAAAGGTAAAGGGCCTTTCTTTTACTACGCACGTAGTCTGTTGATTACTTCCTGGTACGTAGGAGTGTTGAGACAGAGGGACAGGAACATTTCCAGCATTTCACCTTCATCTGCCTCATTCACAGACACACACACACACACACACACACACACACACACACGCACACACACTCCAAACAGATGGCGAGCCAGGAGAGTTACATGGCTGTAAAACAAGCCTGTTCTCTTTGTGCACCTCCACTCTGCACACAATGTCTATCAGATTGCAGCTCACTAGCAAGGTGTGGCAAAGCCCAACTAGACACCTCATAACTCAGAGCAGCTTCTAAAAGAAATGTGAACTTGTTGTGTTGAGGTTGTGAACATGTTTAACATTTTTCAAAATTAAAGTATTGAGACAAAGTCATTAATAGGCGTCTGAAGTGAGAAATTTACAGAGTCAGAATTGTTCACAGTGATGGTGATTGGAATTTAATCAATGGAGTTTAATGCCTCTAAAATCTCCCTCAGATGACGATATTACATGAAATGGCTATGAATACACATCCTGATGCCTGAAACACTGTTTTACAATAGTTCTGAGATTTGAGTTCTTTAACATTTATTAATGGCAGAGTTGCACATGCAGGCACTGTAAGGCAAAATAATCCCCAAGAAAAGTTTCCTATTATTGCTATTTTACCATCATTAACATTACACATAAACATTGGTTGTTCTGGATAGCACATAAAATGGCTATATAAGCTGTAGACATTGTGGCCCCTGGTTCCCATCACCACTACTATAAAGAAAATTTGAGTTTCTCTACAATGACTCATTTGACATCAAACGTCTGACATCTCAACACTTGAATTATGCTGAAATTTTGAAAAATCAGTGGAATTCCCCTTTAGTACTCAAGGAAAAGAAATATTTTAAGTTTCAGGTTTCCATTGGGGAAATTTAAGTGAGAACGCACCTGTTCAGAAATAGCATTATTCAAGCTACAAGTTCAAAACAGGTAATTAAATCAAAATCAGTCATATAAAAACCTCATTTTCATGTGTTATTTATTGCAGTGATGACATATGAACCATTCTACCAATTTTGTTCAAACTGTGGTCCCACAGTAGATTCCACTTAGACATTTATAAGGATTAAATTATGATTTATTTAACCCAAATAATTTATTGAGATGGTAATAAACTAAATACATACAAAATCATTATTAATACTTTCTATACAAAATCATCATTTATAGATACTTTCTGTGAAATTTCAACTTGTGAAAATGAGTATAAAAGTCTAAATAAGATAAATATATTTTTGTTGGAATTTTTTTGTTTTAAAAAGATATTTTCAAATTATTTTAAAGTTAAGTTGAAACATTTGAATTTAATTTGAGTTTAATTTTTAAATAAAAAACTTTGTTAAAACTGATGCCCCACATTTCTGTCACTACCAAAACACAGAGTTTTAGTCCACAGGTGGAGTCTTATTTTAGCCACAACCTTCCGGGGTGAAGTGAGGCTGCATCCCTGGCCCTCAAGGCCAAATGGTGAGCAGTTAGATCCTATTGTTTTGAAGTAAATGCATCCCAAATTTGACTGGCAGTGTTCAAACTTTCTAGATGACTATTTCCAGAACAAATTTACAGTATGTTATCAAAAATTTCTTTTAAATTTTCCAGTCAGTAAAAGTCAGTAGTTCTATTGATACTTCGGTTATGTGTTCAGTCAAATATAGTGTAAAAATGTTCAGTATTAGAAATTACTTCATGTGGTAACAATCGATTTTAACTTGTGTAAATAGTTTAGATGAAAAAAGCAATGTTTTATTCAAACCTCAAAAACACTTCAAATGAACTTCTGCCCTGTTCCACTTTTAATGGTGTAGCTGCATTTAACTTGCATATAAACAGATGAAAATATTATAATTGGGCATATTTTTGCCTGTAGATTTTGTAAGGCTAAGCTTTCTATTACAAAGAGCACACAGAAACTGGTGAGGCTGTGTGGGTGCTGAAAGGAGGCAGGACGGTGGGATTACAGTAACTGTCAGTTGTGTCTGGGTGTGGCCTTCTGAGTCAACTGCTACAATGAGCAGTAATTACTGGATTTTACACTGACAGGCAGACAGCTGTAAACAGTGGATTTGGGGGTACACATGCCCACATACCTGAAAAAGTATTCCTAACATATTTTAAAATTCTGAATACGGTAATGGGGTATAGGGTAAATGTACTTTTACTGTTGCCCACAGTGAGCAAATCATAAAAAGCTGAACATTATGGAATACTATTGTCATTTTTATTTACCATAACTTTATTGCATGTTTATTGCAATATTGCATATTGCAAGTGGCCATCATTTTGTACAAAAAAAAAATATAGATATCACTTAAAGGGCATCAAGGTCCACTTGTAACATTTACATGATTTTATGTATTATGGCAAAAATAGCCATAATTCTTTTTACACAACCATTTTCCAAACCCTCTTCATCCCCTAGAATTAAACAGGCTGTTTTTAAAAAGACTGTGTCTTTGAGATGGACATATGTAAATGAGCTGTATTCTAATTGGCTATCCAGTTTTATGCCTCGTTCTAAAAACAGTCTGGGCTGAAACACTCTTTGTAACTCCAGCGTGAATGGGCGGGGCTAAACTGCTGTAGGCTGAATAGGCAGCACTATGTAAATTATTGTTTTTTGTCAACAGTAAATTCAACACCAGCTGTTTTAGCAGCTTAGTTTCAGAAACTTTATGGACTGGGGAGTGATCAGTACACTTTAAAACAAGTGAGAAAACTTGTTTTTTTTTGAGAAACTGGCCCTTCAGCTATTCAAATTCTTGCCTTCTATTTTACAAAAAACACAATCTTAAAAATACATTTGACCTATTATCATATAATATTATCTTAAAGGGTAATTCCTTCATTTTTTAAAATATCTGCATAATTAAATTATATTGATGTAAAATTCATTTTGAAAGGTTTGATGTGAATGAGTCTTAAAGCAGTGATGACAGGAACCAGACTTTTGAGTGTTTATTGCCTTTAAAAACACAAAGTTATTACGCTTACAAACATGCTTTCTGATGGCTGAGACTTTGTTTTACAATAGTTAAGGGTCAAAAGATATTTTTTAAACAGCAATTGCGATTCATGACAATGTTGTGAGGCAAAATAGTCCCCAAAGAAGACTTATTTTATCTTTTTTTTTTTAAAGATACATGCAGCCTTACTGGTATAATAAAATGGCTGTATTTGTGTTGTAAACATTGCTGGCTCACATCACCAGGAAGTAGTAGTGAAGAAAACAGAAAAAAAGTCAGTAAGGTTCTCTACAATTAACTATTTAACTTAAAAACACACTGATTTTGTTTACATTTGTTTACATCCACTGGATTATGAAGAAAGTCCCTTTAGGACAACAATTAAAAAATATATTTATTACCGAAAATGCATCAAAAACATATTCTATGGAAGTGACATACCAACAATTATAGAACAACTGCTTTACATGTTCATATACTCCTTACTGAAGTTGTTGGGAAGGCCTCTGTAGCACAAACACCCCATTGTGACTGAGATTTTTATTTAGCAGTAGAATAGTAGGAGAGAACAGAGCTGGAATGTGTTTTGTTATATTTGATGCTGGATCCTGTTGCCCTGTGGCAAATGTTATTTTACACCTAATCTCACACAATGGGATGAAACCCCCCACCACACAAATCCATTATGATTGACACCCCGTTCTCATATTACTTCTGTGCCAAAACAGTGAGCTTGGCAACAATTAATATTGAATGACTTTAAACCCGCAAGTTGGTTCGGAGAGCGCATGGAATCATTTCCTCGCCTTCTATTGTTCTGAGGTTCCGTTCACAATGAGAAGCTGTTACTAGGATACCAAGTTCCCAGGCAACGGGTAGCTGTTTACTCTGCTCTGGTTAGTTTGTTCATACACTGAGTAACTCTGCCTCAGTGCCTTTGGCGTGTGGGCTAACTGCAGAACAGCAAGCTGGCATATCGTCCCACAACAGCCAGTTTAGATGCATTGATTCTTTCATGGAGGTAAAAACAACATCTTTTCTCTACTGCTTGAGAACTGGCATTACACCTTCTGTATCAGGGCTTGGCAGACAGTTCACCTTAGCTAATGGAGACCAAGGGGGCCAAATAAATCAAACATACTTGTCCAATTCTTACACATTTCATTCTTAAATCTTGTGTGTGAAAGACCATTTCTGTTGCAGCTTCAAGACCCCTTTTCATCCCCACAGCAGACATTTTTAAGGTTTTCATTCTCCCAGGCTGTATTTGTGTTTTTAACCTTTTAATCTCTCCAGTCAGTTTTGTCACTCATGGTTTATGTACTGTACTGCTTTTTATTGTTTTAACCAATTCATTTATTTTTTGCTCTATTTTATTTTTATTTAAAATGCCTTCACTGTATTTTGAAATTGTCCCACAGCTGTCGTCTTTAAAAAGCCCATATCCTGCACTTTTCTTGAATTTTACTTTTGTTCTCTGAGGTCAATTTATGACATTTGTGTTTTATGTACCAAAAAACAGTCATCATTAATTTTCTGCAAATGAGCTTTGATCTGATTGGCTGTCCTGTGTTGTGCCTCATTCAAAAAGCACTCCAGGTAGAAACACTGTTTATAACTTAAGCATGAATGGGTGGGGCTGAACTGCCGTTGGTTGAATAGGTGGGTATACACAAAGGTGTGAGTTTTGTGACATCACATAAACAATGCATTTAAACTGGGCTGTTTTGCAGCTTATTTACCATATATGGACAATATGGACCAGAGAGTGAATGGTACGGTCATACGCAAAAAAGTTTGAACACCCCTGATCAAATGTTTTTGTTGATTTTCTAAGTAAAAACATAAAATGTACAAATGTGCCATAACTTTTGCAAAGGCCACATTTTATGTTCATTTTTTCCCCAAATATGTTAAATTCAGCAAAGAAACAGTAATTGTGCAATAAATTCGTAGAAGTATGTTCTCTACAGAAATTTTGTACTTTATTTCACTTAGAAAATCAAGAAAATCTCAACAGTGTTTGCATACTATATAAAACACGTTTATTTCTAAAAGTGAGTTTTCCATGAAATGCTATAGAAATAAATAAGTAAAGTTGACTTATTTCTTGTTACTTTTCTTGCATGGCCACAGTTTAAGATTAGAAATTATGCCTTAAACCATTCCTGATACTTTGGCCTGTTTTCTTGAAACCACGCCTCTGGTTTCATACCCCAGCAATCACAGCAAATGCCAAGCTGAAGATTAACCAGATATGTACACTTATGCACTCATGCAGATTGCTGTGTTCCCAGCATCCACACAGGTCAGCCACAGGTGGGCAGGCCCTGATGACATGGTGGACGGAAAATCCTCGTTCCACTCCGTTAATCTAGGTCAGCGACAGTGATGTCATCGGCCAGCTGGGGAGAGCCTACTCAGAGGAGTGAGGAGTGTGTTACGGGACAGCCGCAGGGTGAAGAGCGTGTCTGTGGAGATGCTATGGTTACGGAGGAGTTGGAGGAGGCCAAGAGAGAGGGTGGAAAGGATGAGGCGCAGGGTGGAAAGGAGGGGACGCTGGAGCATGTAGGTGAAGATAAACAGCAGAAGAGGATGAAGACTCGTGGGAGAAGGCAGGATACCCAGGGGATGAATGAAAAACAGGTGATCCAGGCAGATGGAGCTGCGCCAGGTGTGTGTATATGGATATGCGTGTGTACGGGTGAGGGGAAAGACTGTCATTAACTCTGGCCGCTCTTCACTAGTCATTACTGCAGCCTACCCAGGCCATATGTTAATTAGTCTCCTGAGATTAACACGGTCCTTCCTGAGAACATGTTTACTATCAGGGGGGCAGTTCATGGAGTGAGGATTTCTCAGTTAAGCAAATAAATGCAAAAAGTCAAGACCGGCCAGTAGCAGAGGGGACATGGCTTACATTATCCATTTTCCACAAGTGAGAGAAATCTTGCTTTGAGAATAATAACCAGGTGGTCTAGTGCTATGCATGTATTTAATAATGTAATATTTTTTAAGGGTTAGATTTGAATTGACCCCAAGAGCGAAACAGTTTAAATGTGTCTGTGTTCAGTGTCTATAGAACACTACTGGGGTTAATTAAACACCTTGTTGGATCATGGGCCTCTCTGACACTGTTGATCCCCTTGGTCATAATCCAATACACTGTCATAGGATTAAATTCAACAAATCTTAGGCTGTCTTTACGCAGTGAAACTTTGTTATCGTAAGTTTCTTGCAACATATTTTCTTGATAGTTACATGAAGCAAATGAAAAACAATCATAGGTACACGAAACACACTCAGTCTCTCAGTGTCTCTTTTTCAAGTGCCCAATAAACCTCTTTTTTTATTTTCGTGTCCACTGATCTGATGAAATTAATGGACTGAAAGTATGTCGTTCAATGTGACACACTTTGTGCTTTTACTAGCTGTTTCATAAAATTTGTTTCATGAAGTTCAGACACTCAGCAATTGTTGCAGCTGGGTTTTAACAACCAGCAGGACACTGTACATTATGCACATAGTTTCACGCAGGTTTCAAGCAACTAAAGTTGAACTAAATATTTCCAAGTCAACATTCTCAACTTCCAATCTGTGCTTATATTCAGAAAAAACATGGATGCCCACAGCAAAGTGATGGTTTATAAAGTAAAAATTCATGGCAATCACGAGTAAGCGGACTTTAAATTATTAAATAATAAGAAAAAAGTTAGTAAACAAGTACATTCACAACAAGTTTGATGAATCATCTCAAATATGCAAGTATAGTGACACTTATCTGAGCAACATTAGTCTCTGGGAAGGGCGACAATAACGCAATGTCAACACCTCTGAAATGAGCTTAAAATAAAACCATAATGGCAATATGTAAAACAATAATTCTAATCTGTTATGCCCTTAGGGCCTAAGTCACTGACCAGTCTTTAAGAATGAACCTGTAAGTATTCAAAGATAGGAAATTGTGCTACCAACTACATAAACATTATTGCATCTTATGAAATCAAAACCTTCCTTTAATTATCTTTTGCATGTGACTGATCAGCCTCCATCTGCTTGGTTGAGCACTGTCTGGGTGTGAGTAGGAGGTCAATGCTAAAACAGCAGAGAGACGCTGTGCAGGTGCACTGTCCACAGACGGACAAGGATGGGGACAAGCATCCAGACGAGCCACGAGGTCCTGGATCCTTCTTCTTTTTTGGAGGTGGAAACGGAGCCTCCATGTGAGTGATTGAGACCTACCAACCCTGGTTCACAAGGGTGATTACTTCCAAAATTTCACGCTTCACTCAGATGACCTGACGATGCAAATACAGGTCATATACATGCATAGAAGAATCTCCAGCTTTAGATGCTTATTATTCAGTCATTAATCTTAAAGGCTGCTGAACATGATGCAAATAACCAACATAAAAATGAAATAAAAAAAACAGACAAGACACAATTTTTAAAAAATGTTCCTGTGCTGTTTGTGCTTTGAAAAAGAAAAAAAGCAGGCAGAATATCTTCAAGTGTCCAAAGATATTTATTTGCTCCTCACAAAAAGCCATATCAATGCCAGAGGTGGCCTTGAAAAATTGAACAGAAAGTAAATTAAATAATGTCATATTTTCCTTAGAAAATTAAGTTTGGTGTGACTATTTAATTTACTTTCCAAACTAACTGCACAATTAAACCATGCTTAGTGTGTTAAGGCCTTAAGATTTCTAAATGTATCTAATCCTAAACAAACCACTTTGTAAGTTACGTAGTTATGAAAGTGAAAATCTGTCAAGAACAAATGTGGAAATAATACATACATTTCTAATGTTCACATGGAATGAACTACTGCAATCTCAACATTTTTGTTCCTATGTCATTTAGAGTAATTCCATACTGTGAGAGCAAAGGCTGGCAACGTATTTATGACAAGACTCGAGAAGACTACAAGCTAAAGTGGTGCGAACTTAAAGCTCCACGCACCTATAACAGCTTCAGAGCAGGTCATTCTTTTGTGACACTGAATTTTAACAGCATAGCCTCAAATTCACTTATTCCATTTATGTCATGTTGGGGTTGTGATTTTTTTCCACTTGTAGGAGAACAGCTGGTTTACCAGATCCCAAATAACAAAGTCCTGACCACTAAGATAGGCCTCCTCAACAGTCTACGAGAGTATGACAGGGTCTGCAGTAAGGTCAAGCAGGGGCAAGGACTCAGGTCAAACACCACATACCTTAGATAATATACTAACAATAACAGTACAAAATTCCTATATGAGAAATATGTTCCTAATTTTTTTAATGAAAGAGTTCATTAAGAAACACAATGTGTTTTGTAGGAAGATGAAGATGGAAGAGTTTATTCCAGACACGTTCCGCATGGATGTGAAAGATGAGAGGGAAGCTTTCTTTGCCCAGCAAGAGGGTAAGTGCGAATTATGATGTAGTTGAATCGCTTTGCATAGAGGTTTATTTTACATACATGTACTGTGGTCTAAACCCTCTTAATGAAAAGCAAATAACATATCATTCCTGTCAAAACGTGGCGGCTTCATTTTTCATTTTATGTCATTTAATAATAGCAGCTGCCCTTCACTTTGTGTGAACATTTCATGATGAATGGACCAGTAGAAATGGTCTAAAATTACTTCAGCCATAAAATCCTGTTACACTGTAATGCCCTGTATCATCCCTGCACTTTTATATATTATAAATATGATTAGCCACTTTTTATCACAGTATAGATTCCGCCATTGACCGAGGCTCAGCTGTTAGCTAACATTAGCTAGCTAGCTTTTATTTGGCTGAATAACCAGCTAACAGTCTTGAACTATACAGCGGGAGAGTCAATGACTATTGGCAGTTTCAAAAATTCCAGTATATCATCTCATATAACATTACAAAAATGACTTTGTAGCTGTCTTGCATCTCAGATGCATAATATTTGATGGCAGGTAGCTTTTTAACATTTATGTAATGTTAGCAAGCTAGCTAAATTAGATTACAAATTAGCTAACATTAGCCTGCATATTTTGCTGTATTGTTATTGGTAGATACATAATGGAGTAAAGTGTCAAGTAATGATGGTCATTTAAAAATAAAGATTTACTGTCTTATCATCCACATTTCCTCCAGTAAGTATTGCGAAAGCTGTTCCTTTCAGCTTGAGTCAGCTGGCAAAACTGTACAGAGGGGAGCTACATTGAGCCAAGTTTTCAAATGAGTCGGCAATAAATGCTCAATACAAACTCATGTGCTGGGCCTCACTTCAACCCCAGAAAGAAATGTGAGCCATTTTGATTTGGTCTGGTTATTTGGAAAAGAATGTAGAGAGTGACCAATCTTTCTCTTGAATCCCAAACCTGAGCATTTGTAAATGAGTGCCACTTCCTCGTAGCTATGACGTTACTCAGAGCGATATGAAGCATGTGAAGTGTGGGAGCGTCAATTGATTTCACAGTTCATGAATTTGTAATATGAAGTAGCTTATGATTCACTATATTCAATTAGTGTTATCAATGACACTAATCTGAAGAACCAATGTTCTTTCATATTGTGCCATGTTCTGTCCCTGATGTAGGATTACATGCTGGCGAAGGTAACATGTGGATCTGCAAGCCAACAGGCCTAAACCAGGGACGAGGCATTTTCCTCCTGCGAAACCTGGAGGACATCATGGCCTTCAGAGCCAAAATTGAGAACAAAGCAGACGGCCTAACAAACAGGAAGTTTCCTTTCCGTATGCCACAGGCACAGATTGTTCAACGGTGCGTACAATGGATGACTTTACATTTTATTATTTGTAACTGTGCCTTTATTTCATTCATTTTACTTGGTTATTAAAATAGTTTTATAGTCTATAGACCCGAAGTCTTGGATTTTTTTTAGGTACATCCAGAACCCTCTGCTCCTTAAAGGCAAAAAGTTTGATGTAAGATCATACTTACTTATCGCCTGTACCTCACCATACATGGTGTTCTTTCGCCATGGTTATGTTCGACTGACCTGTGACCTTTATGACCCCAATTCCTACAACCTCTCAGCACATTTGACCAACCAGGTAAATCATTATTTATTAATAATATATTCCTAAATATTTTGCCTTTGGGAAACTCTCTGTTTCTCACTTCTGATTAATTTCTACCTGATTTTAAATGCAGTATATGCAGAAGAAGAACCCTCTGTACAGCATGCTGAAGGAAGAAACAGTCTGGTCCATGGAGCGCTTCAATGCCTACGTTAATGAGAAGTTCATGGAGCCCAAGGATTTGCCAAAAGACTGGGTTTTGAGTGTTTTTGCAGTGAGTTTTGTTTTACTTGCTACACTACCAGTTTGGAAAACAGATTTAATATGGGAATATTGGGAAGGGGGGTGTAAATAGTTGTAATACAAAGTCCACTTTGCATTTATTTTATTTTCAGGCATTTTTTAGGATATTTCTGAAGACATTATATAAAAAGATAATTCACTTGCATACAAAATGAGATAGTCAAAGGAGAAATGTGAGTTTCTTGTTATTTTTTCAAACTAGAAAAGAAAAATTAAATGAAAAATTGTCCAAAGTGAAAAAACAAATTTAAAAAATGATTTGATATAATATAAAAAAAATACAAAAAGATATAGATAACATGACTCCTAACAACTGTGCAAGACCTGTTAGACCATCAAAACTGTCACCATCCGATAAGCAGTACTTGAAAGTACTTTCACCTTTGAGAGAGAGGAGAAAAAAAAAGCTCCACTCTTGCTTCAAATCTGGAAAAAACACAGGTGTTTTTGTCCAGTCTTCCACTGCGAGAAGGCAACTCAACACTGAGTCTGAAAGGATGTGTAGCTGACAAGAAGCCATTACTGCCTTATAGGCAGTTTCTACTTATAACTCTTTCTAAACCTGTTTTGTTCAGTAAGACACACTGAGGAATAGGGTACTGTGGCGAGAACTGTAGATATAATCTTCCCTTGAATCTAAGGGGATTAATGAGAAGTTAGACGAAGAAGCTGTTATAGGTAAGTATGGCGAAAGGCAGTATTATGGTATTAGATAGAGGGGTAGAATCTGAGTGCCATCACGGTGTCAGTGGTTTAAAAAGTGTTCAGAAATTCACAAATTAAATTCAAGCTGTGTTTACGGTTCAAAGGAAACAGCTGAGTTTACAGCTTATGGGCATAACTTGGACCCCAACAGTGTGACGTAACTGCCAGTTATACAAGGAAACATAAAATCTTTGCACAAGGTCAATCATTAACGACAAATACAGAACATAATTATTTGATCCTGGTTTACAGTAATACGTTAATAATTCCAAGTCCTGCCCATATCCTGTAGTTGTTACATGACTATATAATACATATTCTGATTTATTCTTATTAAGGGGACAAAGTGTTTTGGTAACTGAAATTACAATTAAGATTAGGTCAAGATCCAGACATGTGGGTCTAGAGCAGGAGTGTCAAACTCAACCACTAAAAGGGTCATATTAAAAATGGCCAGAGATCACCTATGTTTTTATTTCATTGTTAAATACAACTTTGCTATAATATGAACTGGCCATTGTTTATTCAAAGTATGGCAAAATGTCAACAAAATACAGGCATGGTAGTAGACCATGAAATGTTACATGAAAACTTACAATTTAATTAAAAACAGTTCTGAGCTGCTGAGTGTGTATATTGGTTGAACTGCAGCTGAAACTCAGCTAGTGTGTTTGGTGATATGACTGGTGTGGCAGTATTGAGGTATAACCTCTGTCCCATAGGCTGTTGTAAAGGGGGAAATGGGTGCGCAGGTCAAGTCAGCGACCACCCTTCATTTATTTAATTTCCAGGTAATTTACATTATTTCCATTAAGTATACATTTGTCATGTTTTAGGAGATATTTCTGTGTAGATTAGATAATATAAGATAATCCAGAGCAGAATGTCAAAGGAAAATAAGGGGGAAAAAAAACAAGAGCTTCAAAACTGCAGTTCAAGGAAGATATAGATAAAATATGACTCCTAACAACTGTGCAAGACTTGGCAGACCACCAAAACTGTCACCATCAGATAAACAGTAGTTAAAGTACTTTCATCTTTGAGGGAGAGAAGAAAATCAAGCGCCACCCTCGCTTCAGATCTGGGGAAAAAAAAAACCACAGGAGTTTCTGTCCACCCTTTCACTGTGAGAAAACACCTCGACACTATGAGTCTAAAAGGATGTACAGCTGTCAAGAAGCCATTACTGAGAAAAGGAAATAGACAAAAAAAAAAAGAACATTCACAAATCAAACAAAGAAGCTAGTGTTCTCAGAACAATGGACTGACCACCCCAGAATCCAGACCTCAATATCACTGAATGTGTTTGGGATTTCTGGGTTTGTGAGAAGTAGAAAATGCTAAGACTGAACTTTGGAGGTAAAAATATGGCTTGAGGTGTCTTTGAAAACTAAAAGTAAGTCTTCTGAAAAGAATGGAAGTTGTAATGAAGGCAAAGCGTCAAATATGATTACCATGTTCTAAATGCTTATTTTGACTGGAAATAGTGACGTTTGCATAGTATCTTTTCTGTATTTAGCTACAGTAATATATTATACTATTGAGATGTGCAAACAATGTGCTTGTGTGTTTGATTCTACAGAAACGTATGCAGCAGATTATGATACAGTGCTTTCTGGCTGTCAAATCTAAGCTGGAGTGTAAACCGGGCTACTTTGATCTAATTGGCTGCGACTTCTTGATTGATGACGACTTCAAGGTGAGATACTGTATTTAAACAATACTGCACAGTCTGCTAGTTTCTGTGTCTGCGTGTGTGCACTCGCACAGCAGCCTGCATGTTTGTGTGTTTTCTGTGCTAACCTCACCAGAGGCTTGGCAGCATGCTTTAGAGAAACACAGGGGATTATTATCAAAATGATCTTGAAAGCGCAATAAGAAGCGTGACAAAAGTATCTTTGTAATGATCAGTGTTTGTTTATATCATAATCTCAGTTCTTTCAAGTCAATTTATGTTACAGTTTTCAAATGTTTGAATAATTCTCAGAAAACTTCATGTTCTAAAATCACAGTTCCTCCCTATGGTGCATCCTAAATTTTACCCTGTCAAGCAGTTGCTAGGCAACCTGCGTACCAGCAGCAGTAAACATGTGGTCCCCAAGCTGGAGACACCATCTTACTGGATCATTATGCATTCATGTGTGATCCAATCAACAGTTTACTAGTATCTGTCTGAGTTGAGTGTTTCACACTGAATCACAGCAGGTGGGTTTATTAATCCTTATTCCTGTCATTTTTAAAGGAATAGGATAATTAAAATCACATTTGTATGGATGTCAGTGTCGGAAACAATGTAAGCAAGTCTATTTGAGATTACCTAACGAGTGTGTGATGCCTTAGGTATGCAGTTTACACAATGCTGATTGTAAGATGTTAGGATATAGAGGGCCTATAATGGAGAACTTTACTTCTGCCCAGAAAGCATATATATATATATATATATATATAAAATAAACGATGTTAGTTTCATGTGATCAGTAAACAAGGTTAGGATGTCATATATGAATACAAGTATTCATAATATGTCTTCAAAATACAGAAATGAAGTATTTATATTCAGTCCATGTTACATTATACTAGTATTCAGAATATAGTCACTTTATGCCCTATTTCTAGGACAATACTTTTGCTGAGTTTAGCAGAAGTGGGAGAATGTGTATGTACTGTCAAAATGATTTTGCAAAGTGGATCTTAGGTACTGTCTCATTTCTGCTGAACAAACTAGATACAGTGGGACACAGGTTTCAGGTAAAATTAGACATTTTAAAGCCACTGTGGTTTATTCTGATCATTTATCACACATTTAAGAGGTAATGTGTCATTAACATTACAACGAGTAACAGTTATCAAACCAGGCTGTTTAAATAATAGGCTAATCATGTTGAGAATTTCAGAGCATCATTTGTATTTGGTGTAGCCTGATGCACACGAGTTGATCACAGTATCAGTGTACTATATATGTAGTATGTCCATTCATTAAAGACATGCTGTATGTGCAGTAGAGTCAAACTTTGCTTTCTGCAGATATTGCTTCATATTTCTGAGTTAAATCAAATCATAATGAGAGCATGAGGAAAAAAAGAAATCACCACATCATATATCACAATTTATGTTATAGCAATGCCATAGGCCTACAGCCTTCTCCTTTCATCAGCATGTTGACATGGCCTGTTTTTTAACAGACATTTCAAAAAAGACATTTTTTACCTTCTATTACAAAAAACTGACTTTTTGAACAGTGAGGTAAGGATGCCATCTAATGGTTAGGACTTGATTAATAAACAAATGATACACCATACCTACATTGGATCGATTGTAAATGAATCATTTGGTAATGTACTTTAAGCACCACTGAATAAAGTAGAACAATGAATTATTAAAACTAAGTAATACAGGCAGTGTGAAGTCGAGCTCATCTGCTTATATGCTTCATATACAAAAATGTGCTTGCATTATATTCACAGCATGTGGTTATTTGTAGGTCTGGCTGCTAGAAATGAACTGCAACCCTGCCCTTCATACAAACTGTGAAGTGCTAAAGGAGGTGGTGCCAAGAACAGTGACTGAAACCCTGGGTAAGGCCAAAGTGAAAGTAGCTGGGCCAAACTATGCTCTTAAAAATTAAAGTTTCAAAAACAATTAATTGGAGCAGCAGAAGAACAACTTTCGGTTCTCTAAAGAACCTTTCAAAAGATAGATCTTTAAAGAGCCAGTTTGGTAAATGTGAGGAACCTTTTTAAAGTGTACAGAACCTTTACATAACATGAAGATTCTACACTGAATAAAGTAGGTTCAAATTTCAAAAGCAGAGAAGCAGAATTTCTTGGGTAACACTTTACTTCAACCTAATGCTCCCCAGGCCTGAACATCTTTGCTCCAGGTTTGAGCAAAGTAGAGAACCCAGGCAGTAGAAACTAAATCCTGGGGAGGATTTTTACTTTTTGGACCTGAACCACCCACCATACCACCATAAACATGTCATGGCAGAGGTCATATGCTGTCATGAATAGGGGTGACAGATTAGATTCAGTGATATAACATCGCAGTGTGACATTACCATTAATTGTTATGACAGATGTCATAATGTTTGATGTTTTGACTGGCTAACTACATTTAGAAAAAAGTACATTTAGAAAAAATTTGAAGGTGACGTAAGCTGCCATTCTGTCATGACAACTACTGATAATGGGAACAAGACGCTGCTATATTGTTGAACAAAATCTGTCATGACAACTCACAACATCTGCCATGACATGATTATGGCATGGTTATGTCAACATTATGTAGCAGAAGTCAATTTAAAGCGTTACAAATTCTTGTTTTTTTTTGTGAGAGTGCACATACTAGACCAGTGGTCCTCAGGGACTCCTAGACAGATCATATTTTTTGCTCTATCTCTGTGCGTTGCAAGTTAGGTTGGAGAAAAATAAGGACCATCGCGGGGTCCTTGAGGACCAGTTTGAGAACAACTGCACTAGATGATAAGGCAAAAAGAAAAGCGAAACACACAAAATGAATTTCAGCTACAAAAAATAAAATTTAATAAAATACCAAATACCCTCAAATACCCCAAATCTCATATGATACCAGCAAAGCTGAGTTTGAGTTTTTAATCAGACACAAAAACTAATGAAAATGCAAACTGAGGATGAAAATTCAATTGAGAAGCACAGATATCATTCTATTCTGCAGTGTTAGCTGGAGAAATACTGTACTACAAGAGTGCCTTAATGTCTGGGCCCATACATTGTAAACATCACAATGGCTTTTATCTACCTGTGTTCAGCAAGCAGCTCCTCTGCCTGTCATTTGCAGCACATGTGGCATGCATTCACCATTTTTTGCCCTTTTTTCTCAATCCTGTCTCATTGGCTTCAGTTTTAGTGACAATTTGCCAGAAGGGGCAAAGTGGGGTTAAAATTGAGCTAAAAAGCGTCTAGTGTAGGCATGCCTTAGGACTGTACATCCACGCCAAGAAATATTAAGCAACTTTTACTTTTAAGTGTGTACATCCAAGCCAAGGGCATTTTTATAAGTAGAGTTTTAAAGCTAATAGAAAGCAGCACATAGTTATTTGTGTTTGCGTAAGAAACAAGGTGCAAGGTGTGTAACCATGAGGGAGTAGATGTGTATGTATACCATGAATATGTGTGATTGCAGTTGTGGTTCAGGGTTATTTATAGTTCGTGTTGCATTCACACCCAATTCTAGCTGTTATGGGTTTCACAGCAGAGCATCTTATCTTTTCCTAGATCTTGCCTTAGAGATCTTCAACAAACACCGTGGTGGGCTGAAGCTGTTTCCTCTGAGCAGCCAGACAGACTTTGTTCTACTGTATTGTGGTGAGAGCACAAGCATACCTTTCACAAAGCAAAGGAGTAGAACAGCGGGACTGCTCTGGACGGCTCATCCCAGGAGCGGCTCCGCCCCTAAGAAAACAAACAGAGCTACTATGGCACCAAATGGTGATAATTCTGCCAATTGGACCACAGGGTCCACATGTTGCTCTGAAACCATGGCCAATCATTCTGCACCTTCTGTATTAGCCAATTCCTCCTGTTCCTCTTCCACTGCTTCATCTTTATCATCTTTTGTGGAGCCTGTTGAGCCAAAACAGAATTCAACCAGTGAGGCATTTGCATCTCCCACTGACATAACTACCTCAGAAACACCAGCCAACCATAATGTGCCTTTCTCAGCATGCCCCTCCCACTCTTCAGGCCCCACCCCCTCGGTCTTCAAGGCCATCTTATGTGACCAACAGATTGCTAAGTCCCAGTCTAAGCAAGTCTCAGGAAAAACAGCTACGAACCAAAAAAGTCGCAGGGCTAAACCTGCAGAAAAGAGCCGACGCACTAGGAAAGCCACCCAAAATCGTGTGGAATTGCGCCTCAACAAGTGTACATGGCAGCAGTCTGGAATGACTACTGACTTCAGAATGCCACCACAGACAGCAAGGGCTAAGAGTACCATCACATCTCTGTCCAGTCCCGTGCTGAGCGAAGCATTAAACCTGACCCGTGGGCTCAGAGCTCAAGGCAGCCAGTATGGACGGAGCGCCTATCTGAAGCCAACAGAATCTGATCTGGCCCAGTCACTCTCTTGTCAGCCTTTACGCTCAGAAAAGCTGGAATCCTTCACCAGCACAGAGAACAGTTCACCAGTAAAGACTTAGGATGAACATACACGATGCATTATTGCAGGACTGAGACAAGTGATGTGCAAAAACGCAAATGCAAGGTACTCTCCCTAGTACAAGCAGCATACACAGAACTATAGAATTCAAAATAAATAAAGATAATAAAGATTATGAGGTTTGAAACGTGTTACTGTGTTAATGCCAATTTCTGCCATATTTGTTCATGTGGAGGCTTACAGATGTCATTAAAGTATGTTGAGAATGTAATAACAGTGAAGAACCTTATGGTGCAACCATATCCATCATGTGGCCACCCACCACTTTTTCCATTTCCACCAAACAACAAAATTTGCCAAAGCTAAGCTCAAATTCAACTGAACACTGTGTACCATTCCTCACTATAAACACACACCTCACTCTCAGTTTGTGGCTTGGCTTCTACTGGAACAGCTCACCACAAAACTGTGAGGATGGACACAGTACTTTGCAAAGGTCAGAGACCCTTCATTTATTTAATTTCCTGTCAAAGGTGTTTCTTTTTCAGGAGATATTTTTATGGAAATTACATATAAGATCATTTCTTTACATAAATGAATTAAACACTGTAGTTGTTCAGAGATACAGAGAAAATGGGACTCCTAACAACAGTGCAGGACCCTACAGACCACCAAAACTCATAACTGAAGCATTCATCTTTGAGAGATAGGAGAAAATCAAGCTCCATGTGTTTTTATCCAGGCTTTCAAATGAAGAAAATCTGCAAATCAATCAAAGAATCTGCTGATGTTCTCAAAACAATGGAATGTTCACTCCAGAGTCCACACTCTTAAATATAAAGGTGCCAAAAGGGTTCCTTGTGCAATGACATTGAAAAACCACTTTTGATACCCTAAAAAAAAAAAACTTTCAATGGATTCTTATGTCTTAGAGACCTAGAAAGGTCAATAAAACATACTGAGAGTGTAACACCACTAACAACAAGTTAGTGGACCACACCATATCAATCATGTGGCCACCCACCAGTGTTTTCAAGCAACAAATACATTAAGCGTTAACCCCAAATTCAGCTGAACACTGTGTACCATCCCTCACTATAAACACACCTCACACCTCACGTTCAATTTGTGGTCTGGTGTTGTGACTACTATTGTTTGTATATGGGCTCCACGACATGTAATCATCATATCTGGGTATTACTCCAGCAGCATTGCTTCTAGATCTCCTCCGTGTGTCATGCTGGCTGTAATTAATAGTTTCATTTGTATTGCCCTCACCAAGAGGCAGCAGTTAGGCAGCTCAGGGTGAAACTGAGGAAGTTGTCTTGGCCACAGCTGCGTCACGACTCAAACTGACAGGAAGAAAGAGTGCAGCACATGTCTCTTGCAATACAGAGTATGTCTGCTTGAGTATCTTTGTAGCCTTATGTTTTCCTGAGAGCTTCTCAGCACTTTCCTCATTTTTTTTCCCCAAACTGTTTTGCTGGACCTCTAGAAGGCTTTAAGACAAGCATTTCTTACTGCCATGTCTTTGCCTTCCAGGCTGTTTTGCTTTCTCTTTATCTCTCTCTAGTGCTGTGTTGTTGCGTCCCCCCCTTCACCCCACCCCTAAAGGTCTGGGCGCGTGGCCGTGTTTGGGTCAGGGTGCAGGGCAGGTTGTTGGGGTGAGTGGGGCACAGGGGCAGATGGCCCTCAGTGTGTAGCCACAGGGAGGGACCACTGGACCACTGGTGAGTGGAAAAGACTAGAGGAGAACAGAGGAGATTGTGAGTTCGGCAGACATGGGATGCTGTAGCGTGACTCCGATAACCACAGGCATTGATGAGGTGGGCCCAGATGAGATTGAACTCCTAGAGATCGACGGGGCAGGGTAAGAACGATGATTTTGTGCAAACTGTCTGTAAGTTAACAGCATTGTTTCTTTTTTTTTTTTTACCCAGGCTTGTCAAAAAGCTTGTCTGCCATACAAGAGCACTTCCTGCTTTTAGACTTGTTTGGAAAATGTTTGGTCACCTTCAAGACCAATTAGGTTTTTATAGAAGGACTAGCTGTGTCCAGATTTATTCAGATTTAAAAGAAAATGACATGCTCAAATGATGCGTACATGACTTCAGTACTCTGGAAGAACTATTTGCCAAGATTGGCTGTTCTGTTATGTTTTTCTATGATTGTGACAGGATCAACACTAAGTTTTCTAAGTTAAACATATCAAAGACATATAAAGAGTACTAAAAGTATTTTGACCATTTGCTGAAATGCCTAAACTTTAGAACAGGCATCAAAAGGTACCATGCAACTCAGGCAGGGTTAAAATACTAAAGCCTTTCACCATGAAGCTAAATTTCAGCTGATTTCAAAACCATTTTGCAGTAGGACGTCATTTTGGTGCACTAAAAGAGATAAAATCAGTGCCACGTAATCTGACGCAAAATACGGTTAGAATTCATTCCAGCTGTGTGTTTCCTTTCTATTTTTGTCATTTTATAACACAAGTGAGAGCAAGAGCATATTTAAACTATTTTATCCACCCGAAAGAGTTGTGCGCTTCCTGTGGATAGATAGGAGCCACGCTGTTACAGATCTAATTAGAGCCTCTTGTGCAATAAATGAAGCAGCACTAATGCAGTAAGTCTAATTGAAAGAGTAAAGCATGTTTGAGCAGTCTGGTGTCTTGCGCAGGGCTGGGCTCAATCCTCTCTTTAGGAAACTGAAGGGATTAGGGAAGGAGGTAATCAAAGGCTCAAATACTGCATGTGTCCAAACTGCTAGAGTGACAGACATCGACTGGCAGCATCCCTCCAAAAAGCCCACACCCATTAGACACGGATATACAGCAGGAACACAAACACACAACATTGCTGTTGTACCTTAAATCAAAGGAATGGTAACTTTATCAGAGAAGAAAAATACGTTCCCGAATTTAATGTAATGAGATTTTATGCAAAGTTATTTCTATTGGTTGATGAACTGCATACACAATGTTAAGGGACGTTGGTATTTTTATATGGTGTAATAAAGAAATGAATACATACATAAATGGGAAAAACAGCGGTAGTGTTTTGATGATATGTGCAAACTATCAAAGTAATAACATTATTTACACTGTGAAGATTTAGGAAAGGAGAGATGGTCATCATTGGTTAGGATATGGAAATATGGAGGGTCAGATGGACAGTGTCTGCCCCCAACTCACCTCCCACCGTAATCTGCTTATGTCTGGACGCTCGCCCGGCAGGGCAAACAAGGCTGCAGCAGAGGTTGGCAGGGGGGAAGGGAGTAACTGGGGATGAGACAGCAAATTAGCAAATGGTACTCCAAAAAAAACCCACTGTAAAAACAGAAAAGGCAGAGCTTGATTTGAAGTTTTTGTTCAACTTAAGTTGATGAAGAACATTATTTTCCTTAATTTGAACTGCTTTTCTTTTTTACTTTGCTTCATTTTACTGAAAATAATTCAGCTGACTTGAATAAAACCAACTAAATTGCTTGAAGTACATTTTTATGTTAGGACTCTCCATCGTTAGCAACAGTTCCAGTCTGCTTTTGCTCTGTTTTGACACAGGTTACTTAATTTCCTGCATAAACAAAAGACACCAACTCTAACAATAGATGGGTTAAAAACAACACCTTAATGTGTCCAATTAAGAAAAACTCAATTTGTGTTACTTTTAACACAAACTACATGCAGCATATTCACATTTTCTGTTTTAGTTACACTTTCTTGACACAAAACATGTTAAAATAATGATAACATGAAAAAGTGAGTTTCTAACACATCATTTTTGTCAGTGCAAATTCAGGATGTAAGGTTGTGGTAAATGTGGCAGCGTCCCAGAGTAGCTGATAATATCTACAGTGGTAAGGTGATCAAATTTGCATGCAAACATAATAACACAGTACGAACAAAAAAATGCACCTAAATCAGGAGGTACTTTCAGCTTTCAATGTTAGTAAACCTACTGTGCTGTTGTATCGAGGTCATTTATAACATCTTTAGTTGTGTAATGCAGTGTGGGTGTTTGCACTGTTTGCCACATGATGGGGGATGTGCGGTAGTATGACCTTTTCACACCAAAGTCTTATTTTATGTACGCAACAACAATAATAATAATAATAATGATAATAATAATAATAATAATAATACAGGTCATGTTTTTGCCATGTACTTATGCACACTAAAGCCATCTTTCACAGCAAGCCAAAACTCAGCAATTGCTCCTCCTTCCGACTTTGAGGTGATTGTGTAAAAGATTTAACTTCAATGATTTACGTTCGGATTTCGAGATAGACACACTGTAAATAATGTTTTTACTTTTGTTTCTGTTACTAAAGAGAGTCTGTTTATTTTGTGTTACTGCAACAAAGTGAGGAGCAGAGGATGTTTATAAGATTAATAATGTTCTTATCCAGTTAGAAGCATCATAAGACGTGCTTATATTTGTATTTTGGTGTGGGGATAATTTTAGTCTGCAGTATTTATGTGTGGCTGCTGAATCATTGAAATGCAGCCAGTTCATCAGCAACTAATATTGAAGTTCCTACTAATAAATAAATAATAATTGTGGTTATGTTAATTTGGGTTCATCTCATAAATACAATATTTCCGCCATGACTTGAAGACAGCACGACACTGTGCTTTCTGTGTTGATGCTAGAGGTGTGACAGTTCTCCAAATCCAAAGTTCAGACCTCGATTTCTGAGCCATGGCTCAGTTTATATGTTTCAAGGGGGTTCAAGGGGGTAATCACGGTTCAGAATCATGACACCCCTGATGTCTACGATATTCAATACTGACCAGTAAGCTGACCAGCTAAAATTCTCCCATTTTAATGCTCAGAGCTAAGAACTAAAGCTTTGTCGTAATTACAGTTGGACGAATAAACTTTATCTTTCTCTCATCTTCATTTTGTTCTCAGAGTGACAAAAACCACATTAGACGTGCAGGTTTCAATGCACTGAAAATCACATTTTGTATAAGCTGAAGGTCTAAACTTGTGCAGGACACGACAGAATAAACCTAACAAACCTTCACATTCACATCACATATCCAAACAATCAAAACAGGAAACGATGGAGCTGACGTTAATATTATGAACGAACAAAAAAAATAAGTACAAAGGGAGAGAGGAGCCAGTCAATTTTTAAGACCGTAAAGCTCTTTCATTTTCATCTTTTCATTTATTTTTTTAGGTTTGGCTATTTCTGTAAATAAACATCCACACAATATGTGACCAATATGTCCCCACTGCTGAGGCTGGCCTCTCTATCTGACAGCTAAGCTAGCTGTCTTAGCTAGGTTAGCTAGCTGGATAAGGTAACGTTGGGACGCTAATATGGGAATGTCCGCTCTAGCTAACGTTACTACAACCACGCTTAGCTTTCCTAGACTCAGTTCAGTGATCATTTTCTGCTTGGTACCAGCTTTCTCTTTTGGCTCTCAAGTCAAAACGTTTTGAGGAACTGCAGTGGAGGAACAGTCTGACCAAATATGCTAACGTGTCTAACAATGAAGGGAAGCTAGCGGCTAGCCACCAATTAGCTAGCTAACATGACTACTGCTAACCGGTGATGTGACTTTTTTCACTGAACTGTTCCTCAGAGATGTGCATGAGCATTTTACCTGATGTTTCAGAGTGTGGACTCTGGGGGAGAGTAAGCTCCAGGTTTCAACGAGGAGCGAGGCAGAAGAGGCTCCTCCACCGCCTCGCTGTCCATCTGTTAGGCATCTCAAGCAGGAGGTAACGTTGGGCTAATGGTGAGAGGGACAAGCAGGTTTATGAACCTTTTTTCAAAGCTAGTCCGTCTCTAATTATAGTTCAGTAACTATTTATGTATTTAATCATTTATTTAGTCTTTACCGCAAATAATACTTATTAATAAATACATATTTAATGACACAGTCAAGCTGTTTGTTAGGCTTAAATAACAGCTGAATGCTAACATGCTACTACGAACGCTTCATAGTTAGTATAATTTTATTGCGCTAAATATAACTAATGAATTTTGAAAAGGCGCTGTGGAATCCATTGAACATTTTTGTTTTGTTTTGTTTTTTTTGCCTATTTATGAGTTGAACTCATAATACTTAATCATAATCATACTTAATACTTTTTTAATTCAGTATTTAGTGTGGTCACCCTTGCCTTTACTACAGCTTCAGTTCTTTTCAGTAGATTTGATTTCAGGTCTTTAAGGAAATCTGCAGGGTTGTTTTTCCACACCTCCGTAGTTCAGTCCCAGAAGTTGGTTGCATTTTCTCACAATCCAGGTGTCTCTGGGGTGGACAGTGCATTGTTCTGCAAACACCAGCAGCCTCTTTGTTTAATTTGCAGTTTTTCTTTATTTTCTGTTTTCTTTTCTTCTTGACAGCCGAACAGCCTTTCAGACTCATAGCATTGAGTATTAGAGTAGAGGATGGACAGTAGAGGATGGACAGAAACAACTGTGTTTTTTTAAATCTGAAGCCAGAGTGGAGCTTCATTTTCTCCTCTCTCAAAAATGAAAGGACAGTTTATAATGATGATATATGACAGTTTTGGTCATCTACTAGCTGTTGCACTGGTGTTAGGAGTCCTGTTTACTCTCAATGTTATAATAGCCTTTGAACTTTAGTTTTAGAAAGTCTTTTTACAGATTGTGAGTGGGCATCCCCCTTCCTTATGCAAGTGCATTATCTAGAAATAAGAAATATCTCCTGAAAAATAAAATAGTTGTACTTAATGGCCATTTTGAACTGGAAACTAAATAAAAGCAGGATGATGCAGATGCATACAAATAATAATGATAAAAAAAACAAATATAAATATTGAATGCTACCATGTTACCGTGTATCCTTTACAAGTGAAATGATTATATTGTGCTGTATATAACCAAATTTATGAAACAGTCTGATTATATTCTCTGCGTTTCTCATTTAAGGTCTCAGATCCTGTCTCTTCAAGAGAGTCTACTCAAAAGAGGAACTCGCAAGTATGACTAGTTATTTTAATGCATTCATGTAGCATGACTGGTATAACAGTATCCGCTACCTGAGCTAAAACAGTGCTTCTTCACTGCAAACATTCAGCATGTGTGTAGGTTCTAAATGAAGAAGT
This sequence comes from Colossoma macropomum, assembly GCF_904425465.1. Classification (NCBI taxonomy): domain Eukaryota; kingdom Metazoa; phylum Chordata; class Actinopteri; order Characiformes; family Serrasalmidae; genus Colossoma; species Colossoma macropomum. The sequence goes on along the minus strand of NW_023494802.1, from coordinate 10,644,975 downwards.
GAATAGGATAATCACATGACTATTCTTTTACATGTAATTGTGTCTGATTTGCTGTATTTGTTGCTTGCAAGGTTGTGCTGTGGGGGTGGACCAAGGGTGAGCTGCACCAAAGGCTGTACACTCATCCAGTCAGAGACTGGGAGGGCCGAGCGCCTCACTCTTACGGAGACATCATATACTCCTCGCTCGTATCTTTACACAATAGCTACACAAAGGTAACAAAAAGGAAGCAAACACCAAGACTAAAGGAATAAATTTGTCAATAAACATTTATTTATGTGGGTGCTGCTGAGACAAAATGAGGTTTGAAACTGGAGGTTATGAGCAATAATGTGCTCAAAGCTCTTATTGATGAGGTGTGATATTAGTAATATTCAATGTGGACCAGATCAACGTAGCTGATTGTGCTTTTTTAGGGACTTGTGTGATGGTCATACAGCTCAAACTACTCACCTCAGCAGGACATCTCTTTGTTTTTTCCTGGCCTAAATGGATCATGAGTTTGATGACCTAAATAAGCATGTGATTCATATTGTTCACTCATACATGAATCATATTTTTTCCCAAACAGGTGATGAGTGAAAGATATCTGGTTCTATTTTCCTTTCATTTATTAATCCTTGCCCTGGACAACTCAAACCATGATTTCATCTATGAGGTAATTTCTCTTTGTACACAAACACATGCAAAAGGAGCATTTTAATGGAGTCTGTTCATTTCTACTTCACAGTTTGCCTAGTTGAGCACATGTGAGCATGCAGTGTGTCATTGCAGGGCATTCTTCCTCTGTCAGCAATAGAGGTGCGAGTGATTTCTCAACAGGGCTCTACTGCTCCACACATGTTCGAGATTAGTGGTGAGTTAGTCTTTTTTTGCAGTCAGAAATGCTTCCTGTGGAAAAAAAAACAGTTGCATATTATCAAATGGTGCAAGGTAAAAACAAACAAAAACCCACCAAAAAAACAGAGGTATATGGGTATTTCAGACCAGCTGACCAAAGGTTGGTCACTAGAAAGGACAGGATGCCGTTTTTTTCTTTCTCCACTACCAGTATTGAAACCTTGAGTATCAGGCGATACTCATCCACCGTTTCTTTTAAAAAAAGCTAGGCTTTAAACGTGGCTGTTTTAACTGAAGCATTTCACGTAAGATGAATCTCTAAAATTAGTTTGTCAACTTCAAACATGGTACTACCCCACAGGAAGAAATACACAGCTAACAACATTACTTCACACAGTGTTAAGTGTTCTTTCAGGATTAGATTGCATTCATTCTTTATGATCCTCCGATATTTAATCAAGCATTTTCTGCTGATATCGGTCCAATACAGACACCAGTTGATAGCAATCTCTCTACCTTCTGTACATACCATCTTTTTGATCTATTTGCCTAATCAGGTTAGCGGTCTACATTCTGCAAGATAGTGGAGTAAAAGTGTTTTTGTGTCCTACTCTGTTTCTGCCAGCAGCCAAAATATTGACCTGGTACCTTGAAAGACCTAAAAAAAAAAAAATAATAATAATTTCTCAAAATAAAAGTTGAAATGCTGTCTTCTTACTAATCATGACATTTTCTTGAAAGACTGACTTATTACTTCAAAATAATTACTTACTTTCTCAAAATATTGACTTAGTACCTCAAAGTAATGACTTGTTTTCTTGAAATAATTACTTATGTCCTTGAAATGTTGACTTAGTATCTCAAACTAGTATCTTAATTTTAGAGAGTCAGTCATTATGTTGAACTAATGAGCCAAGTTTCAATTTCAAGAAAGTAAATAATTATTTTGGGTACTAAGGCATTATTTTGACATAGTAAGTCAATATTTTGAGAAACTAGGCCATTATTTCAAGATACTAAGTAAATATTTTGAGGGGAAAAAAACTATTTTTTTTAAAAGATATCAATAGTTTGATATATTGCTACCAGAGACAGAGAAGGAGGAAAAAGTGTTTTTTGTCCTCTACCAGGTGGTAATGGGATTTCACAAATTTTATATGTTTACATTAAGTTAAAAAGCTTGAATTTTACTTCAAATCCAAGACAACTGCAGCTACATAGAAGCCAGGTGAATTGACATGGAATAAGCCATATTTTACATGTCATCACTAATTGTGCTATAAGGTAGGAGTGATGTATTGACTTGATTCTGCTGTTTGACTTTGCAGGGCCCATGGTGGACTCAAAGATTTTCATCTGTGCTAATGCTGCTGACAGAAAGTGCTGGATAGAGAACATGGAGGACAGGAGATACAAATCTCTCAGACAGCAGATCAGCCCCTCTCACAGCGCCCTCTCCTACCTGGTACAGCACACATGCACCACAAACCCACACCTTCCGAACTATGTATTGTGAATGTAGCTAACAGTTATTAATGACATCGGAGAATCAGCAAAGGGTAAAAAAATCTAAGCATCTGAAATCCTTTTGCTCAAAGTTCTTTATTAATTTATTCATAATTTTGAATGCTTATATACATGACTGGCATTAATGCACACACTGACCAAACCAGTGACTGCTAAGAGCTTATAGGCCTCCCAGTGTCTGTTTATTGGTATCAACCTGACAAAATGAAACTTAGCTAAAATGCACCACCATGAGGGCAAATGATGAATATCAGGATATAAAATATAATCTTAGTGCACCTACAGCAAAAGCGTCATCATGGTTGTGAAAATAACTTTGGATATGTTTTGATTTGGTCATGTAAACCACATTCATGTTGATTTCTACACAGCTAGAGAAAGAGAAAACTAATTTAAGGCAGTGCTTTTTTGAAAGCCCGCTGTAGATACTTTGCAGATGCTCACGTTTCAACTGGCATTTAACTGAATATCTACAAAATTCACCTCAAAGGCAAATTCACCAGATTTTCAAATTTTTTGCATAATTCAGTCATGGCAATGTAAACAGTGCCAGAGTGGGTCAAGAACCATTTTTTGACTATGGTGATAGAAACCAGGGGTGTCCACAATGCAAAAATATCCATTTTACCTTGCCAAAATGGCCAGTCAGCTGTGTCTTCTGAGTATTATATGTAATTTTGATAAAAGTAAAAAATGGTAAATCTGAAAAAACTATTCTTCCTTACTATGCTAGGCATGTACCTCTCTGCCATAAATGGGTTAGAAAAAACATGTACAAAGATGTTAAAAAATGTTTTTTTTTTCCGAAATCTTATTTCAAAACTATTGCAAAATATCACACAGCAAATTTGTGACTATTATGTAATCATTTACTGTGAGGGAGCATCTAGGTGTTAAATGCTTCAGACGTCAGGTCCTTGTCACCTCTGCTGTGAAGAAATCTGGCCTTAAGTTTCTCTAGAATGATAAATTTCACATGAAATCCACATGAATGACTTCATTTACATCTAAATGTTGTTGTTCTTTAATGTTTCTCCAACCCTAAAAGAGTCAAACTCTAAATTGAGTTTCACCAGATAGGCTGTTTACAGTTTGAACATGATCAAGAGATAAATAAAGAAATTCAGAAATGGACATTCACCCCTGTGTTTTTACAAGAGAAATAATTAGGTTGAAACTCAAAACTATGCATTTCCACTATTCAAGTTACCATGTGATGAGAGCTGGAAGAGGGAGGAGCTGAAGAGGTACTTAATGAGGTCTCCAATCTGGCAATGGGAGGGGACGCCTATTCAGCACATGGGCCAGCCTCTGTACCTGTCACTGGTCAACGTCAGCAATTTGCAGACGCGCGTGAGTCCGAGGCATCAGAACAATGCACATGCATCTATTCACAGCAAAATTATAGAGAAATCAAATGATTCTGTTGACTTTTTACAGGAATCCCAGGAGCGTCTTCTTGTGCTCTTTCCTTCGGACCTCCTAATCCTGTCTGTGGACTCTCAACGGGTTCATGTGAAATATGAGGTAAAAGAATCTGCATGATGGAGTTCTAAGAAAAATGAGTTTCTTGTAACATTTTGTAATCTAGAATTGCAAACAAAAGACTGAACAAGTTTGTTCCTTTCTTGGGTCATTACCATACTGTAGACCACAGAATTGGAGGTCTACTTTCTCTATAGTGCCATTAAACTAAACAAATACCTCCTGATTTTGGTTTATGAAAGTGATAAAGGAGCCGATTGTTCAAGTAACATCGTACCAGTACCAGTAACATCGATTCCACATTCTTTATATTGCAGGGTCGTCTTGCACGAAAAAGCATTTCAGCTTTGGAGCGATCTGCCTTGCCTGGAAGACTTGAATTTGAACTCACAGGTACGTTTAATAATTACCCTTTTCAAAACTCAGTCAGAACTGCGCAAAAATGAGAAAGCCCCCCTCATTTATTACCTTTTATCATTCAAGACAGCCATTAAGTACTCATTTCTCAGGAGATGTTACTGAGGAGATCAGATGAAGGAAAAAGGCAGAAGCTTCCAGTACTGTGGTTAAAATAAAATTAATTATTAATTATAGAGAAGATGAGACTCTTAAATCATGGAAGATCTGGTACACCACCAAAAACAAAGCTTTCATCTTTGAGAGAGAGGAGAAGAATCAGGCTCCACTTTTGGTTCAGTTCTTGGGGAAAATCCACAGGTGTTTTTGTCTGTCCTTACAACGTGAGAAGGACAGGGATCTGAAAGAATGTGTAGCTGTCAAGAAGCCCTTACTGAGAAAAGGAGACAAGTAAAAAGGGAGAACATTTGCAGATCAAACAAAGTAGCTGTTGGAGTTTTTTCTCGTTTGGGATTACTTGGATTGAGAGAGGCAGAAAAAGCAACAACCTTCTAAAATTTGAGGTGCAGAAAAAAATATCCTTCCCAATTTCTTTGAAAAACTGAAAGCAGGATTCCCTAAAAGAATAGAAGTTGTAATAAAGGCAAAAGGGTGGATATTACACCCTGATTTTTTTAAATTATATTTAGTTGTTGAGGCTTCTGTATAATTGTTAAATTATTTCTGCTTTTTTCTTGACGCTGAAAAGGAATAACAAACTTAGCAGCTGTTTTGACTGGAAGTTAAATGAAGGGTCTTTGACTTTTGCACAGTACTGTAAATATTAAAGTTCTTCACAGGATTAGTAGTCACTAATATTTATTTTAAAAAAAAAACTACATTTGACAAAGTATACAAGTTACACAAAAAGTGTCCAGTTCACACAGTGCACAGTGAGTATGAAATCACAGCAAAGTTAATCACAGCACACCAAAGTATTTTACACTGAAATTTAACACTGAAGTCTTGAAAAAGTTTGTTTCCTAACAAAATTAGTAACTACTTTGTTTAGCCTTTGATCCAATTGCCACAAGTTGGCTAGAAAAAGCAACAATATAGCAGCTCCCAAATCTTTTGCCACTCAGTGCTGTAACTGACATGATTCCTGACCACATTAAAACAGTGCTACTGCAGATGAAATACCAAAGACCAACTAGTCTAAACAGGCCCTTCTTAATTCAGCATCTTTACTACATCTCTGGAGTTCTGGAACAACTCTCGAGTGTGCCGTTTCCAAAGGGAATCCTTTAAACACAGTGGCCACAGTTCTGGGATTAGGGTAGGGCTGAGGTCCATCTTCTTTTATGAGGGATTCTATGGAGAAAGGGCCACTGTACTGAACCACAGGCTTGAGTGCTAGATTAGACCAGGCCACTGATGTTTGATTACAGTGGACGGCGCTGGTGGGCAGTGCTACAATCTGCCACTCAGTGGTTGAACATCTCTTTCAGGAAGAGTTTAAAGTCTTGAAGCTCCTGTGATACTTGTTTATCCACAGGCATACATTGTCTATTTACTGTGTTAGTGAGGCCAGGTTTTCTTCTATTGTTGCATTTCACGCTTACTTTAGAGGAAAATCCAGGAAACAATTGAAGCGTTGCTCTGACATGATCCTTCACGTTTTCGGTCATTCTTCTCTTATCCAGTGTCCAGAGATCTGTAGCACTTGGACATTGTGGGTCTGAAAACTAGATGACAGACACTCAAGCCTTGATAGTACAGTGACTAAACTCTTAGGTGCAACAATGCAATGCAAGGACATTTAGCAACGTACATTTGAATAAATATAAACTGAAAAATATAACAGTAAAAGCTGACAAACAGAATTATATGTAATGACTACATACAGTTAAATTCAGAAAGACAGGTTTTGAACCGCTTCTGTAGAATGACTCAAAAGTAAACAGTATTGGATGAAATAGTAAATAAAAAGTGCAAAATCCTGCAACAGTACAAGTTACATGACAACTGAGTGAAGCATTTTCAAGTCAGATGACTAGAAGTTCTCTCTGAAAGTTTGTGACTCACCTTTTCGAAACACTTGTGAGATGATAAGCAGGTTTTCACCGGCTTCTCAATTCTTTTCCTGTCAGCCGCCACAAAGGCCATCATTTTATCTAGTAACTAAAGACATGAGGTTAAAAAAAGCAAAACAAATAATTCTATTAATGAGACATGTAAGTATCTCAGACAGAAGTACCACAAATGAACAAAGCTGGTGTTACTTGAGAAGTTGAAAGCTTCTTGTTAGGAGAGTCCAGAATGATGCATGCCAGCAAGCCCAGGTAGGAACGACTCTTCCAGTAAAGTGGCTTATAGCACTTTTTCTGTGACATCCGAAGGACGTTACTCTTTTCAGCCTGCTGCATTCTTTCAAGCCAGGTGACAATTTGTGGCCGAGGCATTCTGTACGGTTTAGGAAAGTTACCATGAAGTGATGGCTAACTGCAGCCTTTGCTTAGCTTAGCTTAGTGCCAAGAGAGTCTGGCAGCCTTCATTTAAAGCAACTGTTGCTGTTAAGCTGTAATTGGAGGAGCAGCCAATCACCATTGAATCAGGAACCAGGGATCATGATGTCTGATCCTGAACGCAAATATAGCCTTTTTATTTGCTATCCAAAATGACCAGTGAACCAGTGAAATGTGATGGCGGTAGATTTGAAAGTGGTAGATCGGTTTTCTTTGGGATCTATTTTACCTTATAATACCCTGCATGTACCTGTTATATGCCTTGATGTCTGTTTCCTATCAACAACATTTCTATCAACAACAATCTCATTAAACACACCTGGTTCAGCTCATCAGCTGATTAGCACGGCCTTTCATAAACTGAATTGAGAGCGTCAGATGAGGGTAAACGTCTCCACAGCGCTTTGGCCCGGAGGCTCCCCAGTTTGACATGCCTGACTTGGACAATCAGCAGTCTAGATTTTGGAACAAGCATGCTATTGGCTCATGGATGCTGATCAACTGAACACATGGGTATTGAAATTTGGTAATGGCAGGATGTTTTGATACTCAGTAGTATTGAAGTAACTTTACTATTAATGCATTAAATTTTGATACCCAGCTCTACTGCTGACCCTATGAAACTGCAGCAGTGGCATACATGGTGGTGTACCATGGTTAATCTAAAGAACAACTACATCAGACTAATACAGTAATACTGTTAATACAGTATTTCTCAGGCCCAGCTTTATGGACCTCATACTCTGAATTCTATGCTGTCTTTGCGTTTCCTCCTCTGATCTAGATTGTGAACAGCTGATAATTATCAGATAAGTTGAATCAGGTGTGTTAGTTTGGAGGAGAACACAAAAATGTGCAGTATGAAGATCCCACAAGGGAGATTAAGAACTATTGTGCTGAAGCTGCAGCATTGGTAGGATTAATTAATTGTTTGATTTATGTATTCACTTAAGGGGATTTAATGGAACCCTTACTGGTCTCATGTACCTATCCAGAGGATTATCAAAGCTGGATCTTCCAGTTACAACAGGTATGAATACTCTCATTCCTTATTTTAGGTATGACAATGAAGGGACATCAGGGGAAAAAAATTTAACTACGTTCAAAGAACAAAAAAGTGCCATAAAAGGATCTTTGAGTGATGCCCTAGAATAGGGGTGCCCAAACTTTGGCTTGGGTGGGCTGAGGGCCAAAATGACAAAACATAAATAGGGTAAATAAAAAGGTTTAATTTATTTTAAAGCAACCCTATACTTTGTTACTAATATTACTTTAAACACAATTTTAAGAAAAATATTGTTTTATGTATATAATATAAAGTATAAAAATGTTTGTTCTGATAGAGGAGATGGGGTTAGAGTAACTCTCTAGTGGGGCAAATAAAACATCTACACGGGCCAACTTTGGGCAGCCCTGCCATAGAACAATTTTTTTGGTTCCCTAAAGAAAAAAGTGTGTGAGTTTGATGAACTAAATTCTTAGTGTGCACTCAATACACACTCTTAAAGGGTCCTGGCAAAAGAATTCTTTGAGCAATGCCATAGAACAGGGGTTCTTAACCTTTTTCACAGTGTGACCTTTTTTTTTCTGGGAGGGTTAAAAGTATTTCACGACCCCCTTGTTGCCACCTGCCTCTTTCAGTCCCCCTGCCCCACACACCAGGACACACATTAAAGAAACTGCAGAAGAATTAAATAGTAAGGCTGCATTCATTGGCTAGCACTTTGCTACATTTTGCTTCATAGTCGTCCATTGCCTGTAGGTGGGGCCATTCAGCAGAGCTTGTGTACACTTATCAAAATTGTTTTGTTTGAAAAGGTAAATGTCTTGCAACCCCCTTGGGTCTACATCATGACCCCCAGGTTGAGAACACCTGCAAAAGAACGGCCACTTTTGGTTCCCTAAAGAACCTTTCAATGTATAGTTCTTTGGTGAATCATTTTTGTAAATGAGATGTTTAAAGAACTACAATTAAAGAACCTCCACATAATGCAAAGGTTCTTGGATCAGTCTGTAAATTAGAAAATAACCTTTACATTATTTGAAAGTTTTTAAAATTTTTTTAAAGTTTTCACACATTTCTTTTTCAAACTTGGTTCTTTAGGGAACCCAAAGTGGTTCTTCCGTGGCCTTGATCAAAGAACACTTTGTGGCACATTTAAGCATGTAAATGGTTGGCTTCCTAGAACCTTTACATTAAACTTTAAACCTTAAACTTTAACAGGTTTCTTCACACACACAGGTTCTTTTTGGAACCAAAGTAGTAGTTCTGTGGTGGTGTGCATTGTGAAAGAACCCTTTCTGACACCTTTTATTTTTAGCTTTTATCGTGAGATCAGTAATGCAGAAAGCACCTCATTTTTGTGTTCTCCAAGCCTGAAAAGGTACCTCATACGATTCCCAACCACACGCCTCCGCCTCTCATACCGAAGAAGCGCAGGAGCTGAAGGAGAGAAGAAAGCTGTGATGGTGTTTAATAGTAAGCTACAAATGAAGGACAAAATTGTTGACTTCTGTGATGAGTCATAAAATTTTATGAGTCTTTTGTGATTACTAAGTTCCGTTGCTATGATCTAGAAAAAGCTTGAAGCTTGGCCTGATGTCTGTGTATAGTTTGTTGCCAAGGCAAATATCTGACAAGCAGCAAATTGTACAGAAGTGCTTTTGGTCTTTAAAGGGGAAGTCCACTAATTTTCAAGATTTCTGCAGAATTATTAATTTTTCTTTTTTAAAAATGACTAGTGCACCTACATGGTTTATCTGAGATTTTACATAATATTAATGTAGAAATGAAAACACTGACTTTCTTTACCTCTTGGTGACTTAATTATGTACATATTTTGAAAATTTGATAAATTCCCCTTTAAGGTACAGTTGAACTTCTAAATATACTGTTTAGATATGAATAGGATGTGCTATTAGTGCAGTGATGTCTACTGAAATGCATGTATGTGTTTTATTAAGCAAAGCCAGCAGCCTATGTGCTTTCAAAAAAGTGTTGTTGTCTCAAACAAGAACATGTTTCTTTGAAATGTAATAAATTACTTTAATTAGAGGCGCATTCCTGAGCCACCGCAGCAGGTCTCTTATCTTATTAACCGCAGCTCCTATTCTGCAGCCGTCACCGCTCTGATTTAGAACAGTTGGAAAGTCAGTGAAACCACTCGAAGCCCTTGGTATAGCTGTCACAATAAAGCTATTCAATGCACCTCATACCCAGTCTCACTCCTGCCTCCAGGCCAGAGATATGAGGTGAGCTAGACTGGAGTAACCTTGAGTGAAAGCAGGCTTTATGAGGCTAGCATTGTTGCTGAGTGCAAGCACAGCTGGGGAGCCTGGATACAAGCATAGAAATAGAGCCCTTTATCCAACAAAATATATCAAAAGCTCAAAGATTTCTCAGAGAACTAAAAGTCTGTTTCATTGTTAGAGATGTTTCTTGCATGAGTACCTGAGACACAACCAGTTCTTCCAGATATCAGCATTTATTTAAAGATAAAACATTTACAAGAATGCAACACAAAGGAATATATCTCTGTTTTGCTTTATAGACCATGCTCAGCATAATTATATAGTGTCTTTTCTCCAAACAGAAATTACAAAAAATATCCACATCCTGCTGTCATAAATAATGGTCACTGAAATGTAGCTACACTTTATGTAAATGTTTCAAAAGTAGGAGTGGACAACAGTCATTTGCAAAAGCAACATTTTTAAATTTGATTTAAACTCAACATTTGAAACTGAACACCATAAATTCTGAATATTTACAACTATTCTTTAGCTTTGAAACAAGTCAGTTATTCAGTTCTCCATTATGCTGAAGTGCAATCGACCCATAAATGATACAATACCCAAACTGAACTGTTTCTGAGCTCACTTAAGCCTTTTCTATTACTTTTACCTATCTGAGCCTGATTTTTATCCCATTTTTTGATTGTAAGACAGCAGTGCTCTGAGATGTGACCATGAAAAATGCTACATATCTACATGTGCTAATAGCAAAAGAAAGAAAGCAAACTTAAGGGCGATACTGTTGTAATGCTACCCATTTTTCATTTTGCATCTATATTATTGCAAATACATGACCACCGTTGTGTAAGCCCACACCACAATGGTTTGTCTTATTAAATAGATGTTGAGATGACAGTACCTTTTGAAAAAAATGAGACTATAACTCATTATTTTTTCATAAAGCGAAGTTTTAAATAAAATATGCACCACATAGCAGGACAGGCCCTCACTGAGACTCGCCCTCCAGTTTCTGGGTGACACACTTGATGCGAATGTTCTCGCGAAGGTTTCGCAAGCGAGCGCTGCGACTTGTAATTTCCTCCACATACGTTTTGGGGAACCAGCCCCTCTCTCCATCAGACAACCGGATTCCCTCCACCCATCCTAAGGATCAGGAAATGACAGGGTTATTTATATACAAAGCCAAATTTCCAACCAGGGACCAACCAGGTCTTGTGGGCATGTGAGCAGCCACTAGAGGGTCCTAGACCACCATAGATTTAGAACATATTGGCAATTATGCTATATTTTTAAAGATACTATTTCTGAAAGTCACACAAAACCCAGGAAGACATTAGCAAGTTAATAAGACACAAACCACTGAAAATGCAGTCTAAATCCGTTTACTCTCTTAACGTTTTTAGCGACACCACCCCAAAACAGCGGGCAAGAGAACCCATTTGCTTTGCTTTAATGAAAGTACAGCTCAGTTCTCCCTTCCTACAGTTGTGCTCCCATGCAGTGGAGTTTTTGTATAATGATACATGCAGATAGCCAGCTTTTAGGTTGATTTCCACACGTCCTGTAAATCTTGGTTGGAACTTTTCTTTAAAACATGGACACGCGCTGTAGCCGACATGCCCTACACCACCTTGGAAATATATGATTTATGTATGAAGGAGGGGTCCCGTGGAGGTTTGACCGACAATGTATTAGTCAATCCCTGTGTAAAACCCACTGAAACAATTACAATAAATCTAATATTTACAATATTTTGGCAGTTGGGAAACACTTTTATCTTAAAATAAATTATCAGAACTGCCCTAACAAAAACTTACATCTACAAGGAGAAGGAAAAACAGTCTTAACCTTAATGTATGTTATTGTAATGACATTTAATGCTAAGTAATTTTGGGCCATTTTTGTTAGTCCATTCACCATGAAATGTCCATACAATTTAAAGAGCAGGTGATGATAATGGTCAAACGGTCAGGTAAAAACAAAATAATAAGAATTTGTGTATGCATTGGCATGCATCTTACCATCACTTGTAATGGTTTTAGCTTGAAGGATGTCTGCCTTCTCGAGTGTGAGCTCATCGTGCTCCTGGGCCTGGTAGCTCTTAATGCACTGAACCTGAGATAGATCTGCATGAATACAACACAGCCCCAAGATATGAACTTCAGACAGATCTTGTTCCTTGTTTTTTTATCTCTTATACTAATTTAAAAATAAAGAGAAACTACATTATATGAGTGGTCTCACCCTCGTTCTCGCTGGCCTGCTCAATGGTTGTCTTTGGGTCAGGGGGAAACATGGCTGTGATCCATCTCTGCTTGCCACTCCTGTTCAGAAAGTACAAGTTATAGAGCCGGTTACAGAGAAAAGAATCTCATGTAGAGTTCAGTTCAAGGATTTAAACCTTTGCTGTGTGGTGTTGCCAAATGGCAGGAATTACCTTTTCAATTCTGTCACCTGATTACAATTTAATGGTAATTTGTTTTCTTTTCCTTTGGAAGATTTAAAGGCTTTTGTGTAAAATGGTATATTTCTTTTCTCATCATATGCAGTCAGTCCTTTTTTCCAACACACTGATCGCCCGATTAAGTCTGGCAGCTAAAGGACTCTCATACAGTGGCAGATCTTCAAAATTTTACCAGGCGTGGCAAAGGATGACAGAGTTTGGGCAGGGTGACAATAGAGACTGGACTGTTCTGCCGGTCACTGATAGCGAAACAACTCTCCCATTAAAGGCACGAGCACCCGCCCAACAGTGAGGTGGAAGCCAAAGACATGGCAAAAATTTTGGGGTGGTGTATCAGGGGGGTGGGGGCATGATTTCATAATGCAAAATTCAATATTTATACACAACAGCTTACCATATGGCAACAACGTGCAACAAAATAGAAAATAACATATTTGTACAAATACGGCTATTTTGCTCAGGTTTTCTTCATACATCTATGATGGCTGTATCCAATGGCGATTTACTGATTTACTCCGAATGTTTGTATTACAGATTCCTGTTCCATTGTTGCATTCTGTTGCCAAATGGCAACAAAATGCAAAGTACAACACTTATTTTTTTATATTTCTATGAATTTAGTAAAATAAAGCATCAGCTTTTCATGTGTATTTCTTAATTTATGCAGTGAAGAGTTACTCTGTCAGGCTTGCTAAGAAAAAAAATTCCTGGAACATTCGAGGTTTCCCTGCAAGTTCATCTAGGTATCCAGTTTTTTAGTGAACACTTTTCAGCTTGATCAGTCAGTACAGGATTTCCATGATGGAAGATGTTTTTGCTCTTCTTTCAGGTGTGTTTAAATAAGAGTTTGATTTATCAGCTCTTGAGTCTTTTCTAAGCAACAATGTTTGTTATTCAGTCAGCAGAATCAGCAGAATCCACAGTGAAGAACCTAAGGAAAACCTTTCCAAAGCTACATACGATGCGCTACCAGTAGATTGAGGATTATTAAACTCTCTACTGATATTAGCTGCCAGTACTCAATGCACTGTGGAAGCCTGGCTATGAATTTGATGGAATGTAGGCCTCACTCTGTCTGTGACTTGAGCAGGATCTGATGTTTGAGCTGCTGGCCTTCACACAGCTGCAGATGGAAGATGAATCCTGAGATGCCCTGAAGTTTTTGACTCAAGTCCTTCACCTTCAGCTCGCCAATCTTTGCATGTACGAACACCATGAACTTCCATGTGCTGAAATGGGGCAGAAACAACAACACTTTGTTACCAGCGTGATTTATATACAGTGCTCTGTTATCATGGCTGCTGTCAGGACTCAAACCATGTAAGCTGGTTTGCAATTAGCACTTATTGCCTCAGCCTTTTACTAACCCTCCAGCAGCGTGAAGAAAAAACAACACCACAGGTTCAGGCAGAGCCGGACGTAAATTACTCTTCTCCTTCAGTTACTTTCCCATGCTCTCCCCTGCTCCCTGGCTTTCATTATGCACTCACTCTTTTCTCCGGGATAGCAGGAGGCAGTCATTAAACAGGTGCAGATACACAGGCCGTGTAGGCAGCTTGAACTTCGACCCGGATATGCTCATGGTTTGCGTGTCCACCTCTAACAGCTCACCATGTTTCACCAGCCAGCGAGACTGAGAGATGAGAGGGAAAATCTAAAAAAAAGCAGACAATAAACTAGTGTGAGAATATGCTAAATTTGGCCATGACAAGGTTTTAATTTAATAATAATGTGAAAACACTACAAACAGAGGTATATTCTGTAGTACCTTCCCCTCAAAGTGTATTTTCTTGTTGAGATGAATCAGTTCCTCCATCCTCTTCATGGACTGTACACTGGAGTTACATTCTTTTATAATCTATTCCAGCACATACAACATTCGTTCATTGAAAATGCTCAAATCTGTACTGATCTACAGTTGTATGCAAAAGTTTGGGAGCTCCTGGTCAAATTATGCTTTGTTGAAAGGGAACAAAGCATAAGATGTGGACTGTGGCACATTTTATAATTATTTTCTTTTTCCCTTTATGCTATTGAAATTGTGTGGTAAATTTGACCATTTTTCCAAGTCTATTCCCTGTACAGGATGTGTTAATTTATTTTCAACTGATGTTATGGTTATGGAATATGGAAATGCTATAAATGAAAATCCATTTCTCGTGACAAAGTTTTTGCAATTCCCCACCACCACCATGTCTCCTTCCTGTTTCTCAGTCCTACCACAGTTAAAAAAGGGGTGTCTGGTGTTTTAGCTCCAAGTAGGAGCCACCCAGACCTCCAGCCCAAGTTTCCAGAGTTCTCCCCCTTCTCTCAATCACACATTCTCCCCTCATACAACCACCATACATTGAAGGCTTCGTCCAAACCCACACATTTTCACTTAAAAATCAACAAAACGTCATTTGACTGGGTGTGTTCAAACTTTTGCACACGACTGCATTAATCTTTACAATCTTTTATTAATATGTTATGGCCTCATCAAAAGCGACAGGGGTTTAACACTTTTTCACCTTTTTCAACTCATTAAAAGCCTTGGTGGCCGTGTCCTCATCCCGTGAACCAGGGGTTGTTCTCTTTAAGATGTTCTGTAAAGAAGTTGTATGAAGTACAAAGTGTCATTTGGAAAGCATTTTTCATGTAATGCATCATATTTTCACTTTATGATTTGAAGCACACCATCACTGTCCAAAAAACATGCACCTACAAAATAGTTACTTTGCAGGAGAAGGCAAAACGTTAACTTTTAATGGAGGCTAATGTTAAGAGATTTCATTACAGTTAATTTTGGACCACTTCTATTGGTCCATTCATCATGAAATATTTACACAATAAAATGGACAGCTGTGGAAAAAAGAAAATAGAAAAAAGTATTATTACAGTGCTTTTTTTTAGTTTTTAGATACTTTCAGCAAAACTATGAAGTGATTTCTGGCATTACTCTACAGTAATATAGTAATATAGTAATAGGGTATTTCACAAAACAGGATTTCTGTTAGCCAGAAAACATGAGGCCTGCACAATAAGAGGAGAGCTAAGGGATGTTCCTATTGAACAATCCTCACTTAAGCTTAAGCAACCCATATCTTGGTAAACTGAGTTTTCTAAAGATTTTTATAAGGAAGGTAAATGTAACATTTTTCATTTTAATACCATTTAAGAAAGTTCAAATATAGATGCTAAACTACAAAAATTGCCCTTTTTGAATTCACTGGTTTTGTGATGTCACAAATAAACAGTGCATTTATACAGTGATGCAGGAAGTGGGGGTGCTGAGGGGGGCGCAGCACCCCAGATTTCAAGATTGTTCAACTGCAACTCCTAAAATTAATTAAAAAAATAAAATAAATAAAAGAACTGAACTTGAGTTTTGAGGTTTGATGTGTCAGTTGTATTTGTGTATATACACAATGAAGTTATAGGGAGTGTCTCAGCCCAGACTGCTTCTTGAATGAGACACAATACAGGGCAGCCAATCAGACCAGAGGTCATTTACATACAACAATCTTAAAGGCACAGTAACCAAATCAGCCTGCTAAAAGATAAATAGAGTATAGAAAATAGTCATGTAAAATTGAATTATGACTGTTTTTGGTACACAGATATAGAATATGGGCCCTTTAAGCAAGATCATCTACTACATAGACAAATCCTGCTTTGTACTGTCCCCCCTTGGATTAAAGTGAGGGATGATTGTAGTTGTTCAGTGAATATGATGCCTACCTCCACCAGCATTTTGAGACGTGTAATCCTTTGAAAAGGCAGGATGAGGAATGATGTAAGAGGAAGCCGTTGGCATATGGGGTCCTCCTCCAAACGGGCCAGTATTCCAGGGAAGCGGGGATTCTCCTGTCTGGAAAGCAAGAAAAGATGGAACACTGTTGATCCATGGGTAGGCATCAGTGATGCCGACCTAGTACTCGATGGCTCTAAGTTAAAGAGCCCCCAGTGACCAATGACACTGTGCATAAAGGTTAAAAACAAAAACTACACACAGAGTAAGAGTGCTCACAGGAGCCGCTGGTAGGTCTGCTCCTGGTAAGCCTGGTTGGTAACATAAGGAAGGTATACCCTCCGCAGTGCCGGACAGTGTTCCAGGACAATGTCACACACGTCAAAGCGCAAGATATCCGCCTCTAACCGGTGCTCTAGATCCTGTAGAAACCTAAAGAAAAAATAACAATAGGAATCAAAAAGGAGAAAATAGTTGGAGGCAACAAACGGAAAAAAGTGATAAAAGAAAGAAAGAGACAAAGAGACGGATGCATAGTAAGATAAAGGCAAATGTCATTTGAAAACCTTTTAAAATGTTACAGGTGCTAAAAAATGTTACTCTGTTTTCTCTTCCTTCATACTTCTCACTGACGTCCTTGACATCAGGCAGTTTGGAGAAAAGCCACTGTCTCTCCTGAGTGCCCAGGCACTCTGTTAGCTCTGGAGACATCATAAAGTGGTCCACGGCAATGGTCAAGCTACGGATGTATGAGGCCTCAGATGTCACCAATTCAAACTTGGCCTGAGAGAAAGAAGAAAGTTAGTCTTTCTTTACCTGTAAGTTAAACAGGTTAAATGAAGCATGAATATTTTTGTAGCAGAAGGTGGCTTTGTCATCATCTTGTATTCCCACAGTGATGTCATCTTAAAAATTTTGACAGCAATTGGACAGATATTTCTTAAGGTTCACCCTAAAGACTGTTTAATACCATAATTTTTTTTTTATATTTACTCTTGGTGACGATAACATCAACCTTCTGAAGCATGTTAACAACTCACAGTGAGAACTAATGAGGCTACAGTACTCTCCACATGGGGGGATTAGTTTTAACACAGTGTTACTGTGAGTCCCTCATAGTAAATAATTCTCCCATAGTCATTCATTTTATTTTTTTATGCACAGATGGATTAAAAACGCTTTAAAGATGTAATGTAAATGAAATATATTCCAGTTTTATAATGCTGACATTTGCTCTTCTACTTTGTGGTCAAAAATAAATTTTCCTCTTTTTGCTAATGATATTTATTTTGATGACTATATTTGTATGTATTTAGGCTGGAATTTGGTTCAAACAACATAAAACTGTATTTAGTTAATTACATTTTTCATTAATTAACCAAGATTTTAGTAACTGTTAAAACTAGCACCTCCATCTGTTGCAATTAACCTCAACAATGGGGTAAGTTGCAACATTTGCACTTTCTCCACTTTCGGATGAATCGCTTATGAACTGTGCTTGAAATAAAGTTAACATTTTCATTCGTAGCAAAGGTTGTGCCCCTCTCTCTCTTACATAAACTGCCCATGAAAAGTGTTATGCTTTAATTAAGAAAAATGCCTGCAGAAGATTAAAATAAAACATACTTAATATTGGGTATATTTTCAATACTCAGCTTTATGTTCAACAAGGAGCAGGTCTGCCTAAATAATGATCTGACTTCTAACTATTGTTAATCGCTCATATTGAAACACCTGAAAGATTTGAGTGCTGACATCACAACAAGCAGATAAAATGTGTGGGGGCTGGCGTTATTCCCGAGTTAGTACTGTCAAATATTGTCACACATACTTGATGATATTTGTAATACTGTTTACTTCAAAATAAAGTGCTTAGTGTTTAATACGTTGCAAACCAACAAAGAAAACATGTTAATTTGTAAATACTTTCAATGCAATCAAAAGTGAATGAAGCACTCGCATCACCTCCTGCAGTTTGCGCTCCTCATTACTGAAGTTGTCCAGTTCTCCGCTGCCCCGCACATCAGGAATATCCTGCCAGAGGGAGAAGGCCGAGCCCCGTGAAGAGCGAAAAGAGCTGGAAGGGGACAGGTTGCTGGGGGAGGCGTAGTCCCCACCCCTGTCCTCATCAGTTCCAGGCTCTGCCCCCTGTTGCCTCTGGATCTCTCTGTTAATGGCCACATCGCTGTACTCCTGATACAGGACCACTGACAGAGAGAAAATAAGAGAAAGTGAATTAATGAAACGTGTATACACATGTATCATGAAATTTGGTTGGCAAGTCAAACTTACAGCTGGGCAGAAAGCGTGACAAGCGTTTGGAACTTCTGGGAGGTGCGTCTCCATCTTCATCAATGGAATCTTTCCTCATGCTGTGGAAAGGGAAAAACAGCACTTAAAACAATTAAGTGTTAAGTGGCATTATGGTTCTAAGCTGCTGTTTGAGGCAGCATTTGCTGTCAACAGAGGGGTGTCATCACCTGAGCTTGGAGCTCCTCCTGTGCAGTGGCAGGGTGCTGTCAGCAGAGGGTAGCGGTGGTGCAAATCCCACCGGGCTATGTGGCACACTGTCGCTCGACCCCCCTGAAAGACGCTGTCTAGTGCTGGGTTTGTCTACAAACAGATACATAGGGCGAGAAGGGTAAGCCAAAAAATGTAGCACCTCTGTGTGAGAATGACAAGCAGTGAAACCGACTCTAACAAAAAGACAAGTGATGAGTGAGTTTTCCATAGCCAGCACCCAGGGACCACCAGACATTCCACATTTTTTGTCTTGTCTCAGCTCTGAACACACAAGAACTAAGTAATCAAAAGATGAAAACCTGGTATACTCATGCTGGGAGCTTGGATACAGCAAAAATGTGGACCATCTGGGGCTTCCCAAGGACTAGGCTGGAAAATATTGTGTTAAAAAAGTCGGTGAAGGCCTTCAATTCTGGTCCTGAAGATCTGCCATCCTGCAGAGCTTAGTTCCTCATCTAACACACCTGATCTGTCTAATCAAAGCCTTCGGGAATATCTGAATATTAGAGTGAAGTGTGTTGGAACTGAGCCCTCCAGAATGGTAGATCTCCAGAACCAGAGTTGGCCTCCCCTGCATTAGGTCAAAGAAAGGCAAGTTAAACAGCAGAGGAACTCACAGTCAGCATTGAGGTTCCCAGACGGCTGGCGGTCACGGGAGGCCACGCGGGCGGACAGTGACTTGCCCAGCCTCAATGTGAAGGAGTTCTTCCTCTGCGAGAGCTGCAGCCGGGAGATGAGCTCAGAGGCAGAGAACCGCCGCCGCTCATGGTCTGTCGAGCGGGACCGGGGCAGGGGGAGGGGGTGGACGAGAGGCAGGGAGGTCCCACCTAGAAAGGCTGAGCCTTCCGGGACCCCATTGTCCTCCTGGTTCACCTCCTCCCTTCCTATCTCACTTGTGCGCTCCTCTAAACCTGTGTCCCTGTGAGGGTGGTTGGAGGACGGCAGTGAAGGTACAGGAATGGACGTGAGTGCCAGCTCCTCATCTAAATCTAGCAAGGGGCTAGAGCTCTGGGATGTGGGGATGGTGGATCCCACCATGCCTAGCTCTCCCTCCACAAACGACTCAAAGGATCCCGGGAACAGGTAGTCAGAGTCCAGTCCTGGGCTGCTCAGGGACTCATCACTCAGACTGTCAGGTGAGTATACCCTCATTTTGCGGCCTGTCAAATGAAACATGACTTGGCATTGGAAACTAACAAGTACAAGCTCATTTTAAGCAAAGTACAATCCTTGATTCCAAAAATAATGGGACACTATGTGAAATACTAATAAAAGCAGAGTAGACCAGTGATCTGTAACTACATTTGACTGGTATATAAACAAAAACAGTACTCTGACAAGATTTTAAATGCTTCGTTGTTTTTTGTAAATATGTGCTAATTCTGAAGTTGAAGGCTACAACATGTTGATGCCTGGGACGAGCATTTTAAGACTAGGAATGTTATGAAATATTCAAACATCTTAAACAGGTGATACAATCATGCTTGGGTATAAAAAGAGCATTGAGGAATGGCCTAGCTCTTTATAAGCAAGGGTGGGTTAGGGTTCGCCACAAAAAATAACGGTTTAAAACAATGTTCCTGAAAGAGAGACTGCAAAAATTAAAAAAGTATTTCACCTTCAACAGTGCATAATCATTAACTTTCAACAAAAGTTGACACCATCATTAAACACTGTTTGTCGATGCATCCTCAAATGCAATGTATATGCACAGCGGAAGCCATAGGTCAACAACAAAATGCAGAAATGCTGATGACTTCTCTGGGCTCATCCACATTTGAAATGTACCGATGCACAGTGGAAACGTGTATTTCAGATTGTTTATGGAAATAATGGATGTCATTCTCTCCAAGCCAAAGAAGAAAAGGACCACCCAGATTGTTACCAGCATAAAGTATAAAAGGCAGCGTCTGTAATTGATATGTGGGTGCACTACTGCCCATGAAATAGATCATTTATACATCTTTGATGGCACCATTGACACTACAAGATCTACATTTTGGAGTAATATATGCTGCCTTCTAGACAACATCTTTTTCAGGGACCATTACAACATAAAACCACATTCTGTGGTTTGTGATGTGGTGTATTATGAAGTGCAAAATATGTCAACATGCAGCTGTGCAGCTAAAGATGTCTACAACAGAAGAACTGCAGAAATTTAGCTTTCAGAAATGAATTAACTGGCAGCTTCAGTCCCCAAACGATTATTAAAGGAAAGGTGATAACACAATCGTAAACATGCTCCTGTGCCAACTTTTTTGAAAAGTGCTGCAGGCATCAAATATGGAAGGAATGTATTAAAAACCCACAAATTTTTAAAAAACTGGTTTTCCAAGGGTTCTTTAATAAAGACTGTGGTTCTATTTAGAACCATAAACCTTCAAAGAAGCATTTTAAAGTGTTCTTTGCATCGTGAAATGTTTCTTCAGATTGATGAACATCCTATATAGCACCAAAAAGGGTTCTGTTATTGTTATGATGTCAAGCTTGTAACAACAGAAGAACTGTTTTGGTAAGGTTCTATATAGAACCATGTACAACACACTCTCCATCAATCAGAAGAACCATTTCATTATGCAAAAAAACGTTTAAGCATGCAAATGCTTCTGTTGGGGTTCATGGTTCTAAACATAACTCACTAACCACTGCTTTCTGTATACATTAGCATTTCACACACTCCCAGTTTTTTTGGAATTAAAAGTTTGTCATTTGAAATTAATGTATACTGTCAATGAAACATCTTAATAAAAATGTTATACTTATTTAGATGCATTAGAGGTTCTCCACTATAGTGTTGTACACATCTAGTCCCCAGCACTGTACAGTTTCAAGTAATCCCTGTCCCAGCACACCTGATCCAACTCCTGAAGGGGTGGAAAATTAGTTAATGAGTTAGATCAGGTGCATTAGGGCAGGGAAAACTTGAAACTGTGCAGGGCAGTTGATCCCCACTGCCACTGAGCTGAGAACCTGGAGTACTGGAGTACTGCTTTGCACATTTTAGTGTTTCTCTAGCCTACCACACCCACTTCATCTCTCCAAGGACTTGCTAATTAGCTGATTAGTTGCATCAAGTGTGACAGCAGGGAAACTGCAAAATCGTGCAGGGCAAGGTTACTCCAGAACCAGAACAGGAAACCATTCCATTAGACCTTAGATGTGACAAGTGTGGCAAAAGCAGCTAAGCAAAGGTTGCACTTACGTATAGACTTCTCCTTTGAAGACCCCTGTGAAGTTCGTCTCTGTAAACGAAAGAGATCGGGGCTCTGGAGCTCTGAGCCTAGTGGGGAGCTGGGAGAACTGGGCTGTTGAGCATCCACAAACATAGGAGACAGGGGAAGGAACAAGTCTTTGGGACTGACCACCTGAGATGGGGACAAGAGCTTCTCAGGGTCCGTCTTAAGCAAGTCCACGCAAGGTTCTCTTATGTTATTCTGTACTTCCTCCACATCCTGGTGGCTTTCATGGTTCAGATTCAGATTTGTGTTCAAGTCACTGTCTACGTCTGTGTCTCCATTCTCGAAGCAGTCTGTCAAGGGACCGTTTTGAGGAGGGCCTGGGGAACAGGGTAAGGGAATGTGCCCCCCCAGCGAAGATGATGAGAAAAGGCCATTAGTACTGTTCTGCTGGAGGTCGATGAAGGCTAGCGTCTCCTGTTGGCACACGGCAATGTGTTGGCGCAGGAGAGGCCTGTTCTCCCGGGAGCTGCTCAGAGCAACCTGGGCCTCAGGCGAGCCAGGGATCCACATGGCAGAGCTCTCCCCTCGGCAACGGAAAGCGTGGAGGTGAGGCTGGAAGTCAGGGAGAGGAGATAATCCATAGCCAGGGAGCATGGCTCAGACAGCACATGCAAGGAGCTGAGGAAAATTGAGAGAGGATAGAAGGTTTTTCAAATATCAGTATCTGCTATGCACATGTCAAGGTTGTGATGGAGACTATGGATATACTGGTGTCTTTAATATGCTTTTTAATGTTAATTTGACTGCATTTCTGGATCGGTCCTCTGACTATGACTTATTTTTACTACTAGGAGTAGCTTTTCTCAGTAAACCTCTGGATAAGAGTGTCTGCCAAATGAAAAAAACTTGTGAAAATGTAATGTAAATGTAAAATAAGGACAATCAGCATGATCCCTCAGACAAAACAGAACATCAGGAGTCAAGAAGGAAACAATGTACCTCCAGGGCAAGACAGAGCCAGGGTTTACTGGCCCACACAGCATGAGTGGCCAAGACATTGATTACTCTGCAATTAAACAAGACAGTACAGAACAATACTAACTTACAATAAAATAAATACACATTACATATACATATATACAGTCCCTCTAATCCAGAGCAGGCTTAGCCAGTCTCATCTATGTGTCAGTGCACTCCCTAGTATTGCTGGGTAAAGCTAACAGTCAGCTGCTCTCCTCCCCCATATGCCTCGCTGGGTTCTGTCGGAGCTTCTGCACTGTCTTCCTGCTTTAATTAAAGAGTGCAGTTCCTCAGCTCCTGCCCCTGTACTTATCCCCCCGCCCCGTCCCTTCACAGCTGCCACATTCGGCCCAGACACCACTGCTGCTGCATAACCGCTGCAGCACCATCTCACAGCCAGGAGACATCATCCACAACTCAACTGGAGGATGAACAGAGGCTTCCTGTCAGACTGTGCACATATGATTGAAGAGCATGTCAAAAGCATCTTGTTTTTGCAGGCTCTCTCCTTGCTCTTATCTGTTTAACCATGTCTGAAAAACATGCTTCTCTTTGGACAAACTGGGTCAGTGGAGCAGCAGGGCTTATTAGTGTCCTCTGCTCTTGCCCCAGGGAGAGGTAGGCTGCAGATAACCTAGGCCATGACATCTCCTGGGTTTTTTAGGCCGCTATGCTGCAGGACACTGTCAGCGTCACTGACCCAACTCTGATTCACTACTGACCCACAAAACATGCTATGATGTTTGCTGAACCTGGAAACAGTAAAGCTGTCTCTGGGTTGATCAAACTCATGAGGATTTTTTGGCCTTGCTGTGTCGATCATGAGTGATTTGCTAACCACTTAAATTGGCATTACAGCCTAAATTGGAAAAGGCTAATATGTTATTTGTTGTTATGCTTTATGCATCTTTCCATCTCATTTGATCTCAAGATTTCCTATCTTTTCATGTTTTCATTCATCATTGTTCTCTTACTACAATATTCAGGGTGCATGACGCAAATATATCATTCCCCGTGGTGTAAACTAGTCCTCACTTAGCCTAGCCACTGATCTTAAGGCTAATGAAAAGAACCAATCTAGCTTTAGAATATCATCTTGGTTGTCAAACACG
The DNA here is from genome assembly GCF_904425465.1 of Colossoma macropomum. Classification (NCBI taxonomy): domain Eukaryota; kingdom Metazoa; phylum Chordata; class Actinopteri; order Characiformes; family Serrasalmidae; genus Colossoma; species Colossoma macropomum. Next base: position 10,620,973 of record NW_023494802.1, on the reverse strand, counting down.
ATCACACATTCTGGTTTTCTTTAGCACAACATGGATGCCAGTAACAAGGTTTTTTACCTTGCTAGTAAAAAGACAAGCAATAGAAAAGAAGCCAAACTGAAGGTATCCAGATATCCAGGTAACAACCTGGCTAACTTTAGCTTTTAGCTTGTTGTTCGCCTCATCTGGCAAGTCATTTCTGTTGGTTGAGTAATGGAATGATGATTTGAAGACTACAGCAGTTATGCAACAGAAAAAAGATATTTTTTGATTATTACTTCCTAGCAGTAATGTTAGCTCTCTGGCTTCTCTCTGCATTCGCTGGCTAAAAAAAAAAACGAAACAAAACAAAAAACATTGTGTCTGATTTCGATGGAGTGTCCCATAAGGACAACCCTCATTCCTACTCGTGGAAATAGAGCAGCTGTTGTGAATGTTCCCTTGAACTAAAATGACAAACAGTAAATCTGTACCCTTAAACAAATGACTTCCATTGACTTGCACAAAGAGACTAGAAGCAAATTTTCGGTCTCTATCTCACTTCTTTTCTCTCCCACTTTGATTCTTTGTTTGTTCTGGTGCACATTTAGAACCCAGCTTAGCAATGATAATACAAAACACAGACCACTTGCTTCATACATACATGCATCTCCACCAATTAAACAGTCACCACAATCCAACCACTATAGCACACACCCAGTATACACATGCATACACACAAACCACACCAGCACACACAATGCACAAATGGTTACCTGTTCCCTACTCCAAACAAAGGATCCCTTTATCCTCGCAGATGGAGAAGGCTGTTAGGTGCACAGGAGATTTGAGAGGGTGTGGGAACGGATTGGGATTCTTCACACACACACACAACGTAATTAAAGTACAATTCGAAATGAGCAGAGATTTTGATCGGTAGGCATACTAAACCCACTCAGTCATAGAGACTAGTGCAGTGCAAAGGGAATAAAGAGCTACTGGTACTGTGAAAAAAGTCAAAGGCCACCCTTCATTTATTTCATTTCCAGTCACATGGCCATCAAGTACAGGTTATTTATTTACATTTCTGAGGTGATTAGATAATCCACCTGCATAAGGAAGGGGAAAGGGGAAGGAGTTTCCAAAACTGGAGCTCAAAAAATGATTAAAAGATGAAACTACACAACCATGCAATGCCTGGCAGATCACCAAAACTTTGAGAGAGAAGAGAAAATCAAGCTCCACTCCTGCTGCAGATCTGAAAAAATCAGCAGGAGTTTCTGTCCATCCTTCCTCTGCGAGAAGACAACTCAACAATATGTGTCTGAAAGGATGTGCAGCTGTCAAAGAAGCTGTTACTGAGAAAAATGAAACAGACAAAAAAGGAGCAAATTTGCAAATCTAAGAAAAAAGCTGCTGGCGTTCTCAGAACAATGGACTGACCACTCCAGAGCCCAGACCTCAACATCACTAAACATGATTATTTGGATTGTGAGAAGCAGAAAATGCAACCAACTTCTAAGACTGAACTTTGGAGGTGGGGAAAAATATTCTTGCAGATTTCTTTGAAAAACTTAAAGCAAGTCTCCTGAGAAGAATGGAAGCTGTAATAAAGACAGACAGTGGATGCATTAAATTCTAAAAATTCTAAATTCTAAGTTGAGGCTTCTGTATAATTTTCTGTTAAATATATGTTTCACGCTTTCTTCCTGACACTGAAATACTGAGAAAATGTACTTTATGGCTGTTTTGGCCAGATATTAAAGATACGAATAAAGGTCACTGATTTCTGCATAGCGCTGAGTGTGCAATGGTTCATGTTCATTACACCAAGCCGTTTTATGTTTTTCCAAACCACTTCTACAATAATTTTTCTATTAATGAACCTGATGAGCCTTTTTGTTTTTGCATGCAAAGTGCTCTCCATAATCATGTTATAGTGTCCATGACTATCCTGGCTAAATGAATTCCATTACATACTACATTACAGCCCATTAGCTTGCACCCTTTCTATACAACCAGTTTCATTTCTTATGTCGTTTACTGTTTTCAATAAAAACCAACATATAATTTGCCTCTCTCTGAAGGTGTTATTTGCGTTGTTTCTTGCTTTGCCGCTTCTATTTTCCCTGTAATTTCACTAGGCTCCTTTAAGACAGCGTGTCTGCATGGTAAATGAATAGAGACCTGGCAGGTCTTTTATGGCGGCTGTGATTAAAGCAGAGAATTCTTTTCTCTGACACCATGCAAAAAGCACAGTATAGACGGTTAAGGCTAGTATCATCTCCTTAGTTATGAGATACTACCCGTTTCTATGACATTTTCAGGAAAACAATGAAAATGTGCTTACTGCCATGTTGGAGCTTAGGACTATGTATTACCTGGTTTTGTGTACAAAACGAAGGTATGTAGTAGATGTCAAGATTTAACAAATCTTTAAGTCTTAGTTATCTAAAGCATCTACTTGTATGTCTAAGGCTAGAGTTTTAAAGGGCCCATATCATTGAAAACTACATTTTTTCTGGCTTTTTAAAATCAGTTTGCTATTGTGTGATAAAGTTCCAAAATGTACCATTCATTCCACGTCCACACAGTCCATGTATGTAAACTGAGCTGAAAAAAAAAACAGCTAATCTGGAATCCAGTTTTTGTGATGTCACAAAAAAACAATGCATTTACATAAACCTGCCTATCAAACTTACAGCAGTTCAGCTCTACTTATTCATGTTGAAGTTGCAAGGAGTGTTTAGCCTGGACTGATGTTTGAAAAGGGCATAATACAGGGCTTAGAACAGAGGTCATTTGCATATATCAGTCTTAAAGACAAAGAAACAAAAACAGCCTGTTTAAAAGACATAGAGAAATCTGTAAATGTAAAAATTGTTATGCAAAATTGAATTATGACTGTTTTTGGTACATAAGCCTGCGCAAATGTTATAAGTGGCCCTCAAGGGAAAAAATAAAATTCAAGAAAAATGTAAGATATGGACCCTTTAATGTCAGGTATGGTACATGCACACTGTTATGGGAAAAAGACTGAACAACATGCTGTTCAGAAACTAGAAAAGACACGTAAACCTCCACTTCCAGGACTTTAATCCTTGGGAAAAACTCCAAACTTCCTGCCTGCTATTTTGCTTCATTTCTGGGATTTCCCCTCATCTCGAGTGTGTGTTTGAGCAGCTCGGTCTAGCAGTGTGGTGACACAGGCTTCTGTGTGCGTGCTATATTGCACTGTGCCAGACTCACAAGGCCATTCTAATTGACCTGTGACAAAGAACTAGGGTCTGGAAGGCCATCAGCTCCATTTCCAGAGAACATACTGCTCAGTAATGAATGTGGGGGTAAAGACTTTAGTAATAGCTTAAGAAAATATCTGTATATTCAAGGCTTGAAATCACTTTATGCGCCTACCTCGAAGAACAAAAAGGCTTGAAATCCTCCTTCTGCAGGAGTTCATTCCTAATGTTTGATGTTGAATGTCCTCGAAATTTTCTGCCGCTTAAACTTAAAAAGCAACTCTGTTGTGGGTTGTCCTAACGTGTCTAATGTATCGTTAATTATAGGTAATGGATCTCACGAAGGTGGTGGAATTCCAAACGTGAACCTCCCTTATCTATAATAAGAGTGGAGGAATTGATTTTAATCGTGGCAGGTAAGGATTTAACCTGAGGCGGGGTTAACAGGAGCAGCTGGGAGTAAAGCTCCCCGTGTTTACATTTGGAGGGGGTCATAATCTCCCATAGTGCCTGAGGCCTTCCTCCTCTAACTCAGGCATGACAGTCAAGAGAATTCCCAGCTTAAAGCTTCGCAAAAGCATCCCCCTCTCACAACCCCCTCCACTCAGAGAGAGAGAAAGAGAGAGAGAGTGAAATAGCCTGCCATATATTGAAATATGCCTTTGTGATTCTTTGTCTATGCTTTGGACCATTTCTGAGCCAGCTACCTCTACTTAACAAGTTCCACAAGTTCTACACTCCAACCGGTTTGGTGTAACATGTAAACACTAACACATCTGCTTCAGCTACTTCCTTTTAAAAAAGCAGTGACCCTTCCTGTTCCAGGCACTCCCTGTCAAACAGAATGTGGCTATGTACACAGTCCAGCACAGTTTGGAAACAAAACACTCTTGATAAGTGGCACATAAACAGAACAGTGAGAGCGAAACTGATTCGAAGCAGGAAAGAGCACTGAAAATCACCAGTAAACTAGGAAACAGTAAGCTACTACAAGTGCAAATGTCAAGAAAGTGCTAATAAAGTGTGAATAAGCTGTGAATTTAATAATTTAAAAAAACACATTAGTAATTACTTTGAGGTAATATTGGTCTTACAGAAAGAAGGCCCAATGCTTTCCATGTTTGAGGTGCCCTTTGTTGACACTGCTATTACTTTTACAAATACATATGTAAAGATCAAAAACATTTTAAATTTATATACAGTCATATGCAAAAGTTTGAATACCCCTGGTCAAATTACAAGTCTTGCTGATTTTCTAAGTAAAAATAAGTTATACAACCACTTCAGAGAACACAGTTAAATATGACATTTTTCTGCAAATTTCAGAGCAAATTTTGTTTTTATTTCATATTGTTATTCAAAATAATTTTGAAAAATAATTAAAGCATAAGATTTTATGTTTAATGTTTTATAACAACCAGTTAAATTCTGCAAATAAACAGTAATTGTGCATTAAACTGTGCAGATGTGTTCTCTGGAGAGAATGTGTTTACTTAGAAAATCAATAAAACATGCAATTTGACTGGGGGTGCCCAAACTTTTTCATACGACTGTATGTAAAGTGACCTTCACAACAACCTATGTGCATGTTTTAGATAAACCATCATGACTACACTATACCGTGACCTATAATCATTACAATTTTCAAAATTCTTATTTCTGTAATTATTGTGTGAATCCATTTAACATCTCATGATCATCCGTTTTCACTAGTCATCCATTACAGGTTAAGGAAGTGTACATTTTAGTTGTCCTACAACATTCACTCAACCCTGAACACATACTCAAAATATCCACAAAATTCCACGAGTCACTGCATTAACTACCTGTTATTTTCTGAAGATAATGGAATAAAAAAATGTATACTGCAGTGTTGACTCTATTATCAAAATTATAGACTGAATGTAAATTACTCATTAAAAAATAATACTTTTCAAGCAAATCATTAGAATGTTAGGGCTGTACATCCCCTTAGCTCTTCAAATAAAACATCAAACCTTTGTGTGATGCATTAAGGAGACCCATGAAAGAGTTCAGACAGTTATGATTAGGGTATTGGGACCACCAGAAGTCATACATTAGACAACGAGGAACAGTTTTTTTAATAGAGATGCACTTGCCATTGGCTTGGCTAGCTTCTGTAATAAGGCTGGGCAATATGAAGATGTATGATGACCATGATAAAGTTTTTAAGACCACAGATCAACTGGATTTTTCATTAAAAAAGAGCATAATTGGTCCTTTTTACTTGGATTTAATACAAATTAAATGGCTCAATAAAAATAATTGGTGATTGTTAGTTCTTGACAGTACTGTTTAAATGTGGTTGGTTTATCAAACCTCAAAAAATGTAAATATCATCGTATAACATCCCGCAAAAACTCCTTAAAAGTACTGTGATATTATATTTTTGCCATATCACCCGGCACTACTTACTTACATAAACTTTTTACTTTTTTTTTAATTCTGCATGCACACACAGGACCTGGGGAACATAAGTCAGTTTCCTATAAATTTTAATGAGCAGTTTGTTAGTCTCAAATGACAAAATAAAAAGGAAACAGCAAAAGAGAACTGTAGCTATTTAGCTAAGATTATCTATTCAGTCAGCTACTTGCTTCCACAGGTTAAGTTTTTTTTTTTTTGGCTATTAAAATGAAAGTAGGCTAAGTTAATACTTCATTGGAAATCAATTAAAAGTAAAAGTAAAATTATTTGATTTAATTACACTCAAAAAGTGTAATTACATTAAAAAAATGCAATCAAGAACTGTAATGAGAGTCGCTGGACCTCATTACTTTCCGTCTCAGGAAGCAGTTTTGTCCTCGTGGGTTCTCTGAGTTCTGTGTATTGGCAGCGCTCATCAGAGGTGTGAGCTGGACAGCTGAAGCGGTGGAAAGGAGTGGTCTGCCACTGCACACAGGCAGCAGGGCACGGTGCCATATTTCAGATCATCTTTTTATCTGACAAGGCAAAACAGACACACTGCGCTTCTGACTTTGTCAAAGTGTGCTAGAGATTCGCAGCTGGAGTGCAGTCTCTGAAGTGGATCTACTGAAAATCCATCCACATCAACATAATAGGCATTAATGAAGGAGCGCTTTCTGTTTTCAGCGTTTCTTGTTCAAAGCACACCACATATCCACTAATGGCACTATTGGCATTCATACTGGCGGTAAGAGACTTTACATCCTCTCACTGACGCTCACTAGACAGCACAATCACATCTTTGATTCGAATGTGAAGTTGTGCCACAGTGAGGCAATGACCTACTTTTAACAATCTGCTGATGCATCTGCTGTATTCATTCACACTCAACTTCCTGTTTTCTGGCGCTTTCTGACTGCTCCGCTGATGAGCCAAGCCAACACCCCCCCCAACCCCCCACCCCCCCACCCCCCCACCTTTTATTATCCAGACAGGTAAGGACAAGCCACACAGGGCTATTTGTTTTGAAATGTGATCAGCCTGCTGAAAACACCTTGAGATTGACCATCCCACAGGCTGTTCTTAGTATTTGGCCTAATCAGTGGAAAATGAGAAGATTATGTGTGAATCAGTAAAAGATAATGACTGGTCAAAGCACTGGTGTGTACAGCGCATTAAATTTTAAATAATGAAATTAACGTAAAAGCAAAACAATTCTGTCTTCACAATTTATCCTTGCAATGATTTTTGTCTGATCATTCCATGTTAAAACACAAGTGAATATGTGATAAATAATGAACCATGAAACTAAATTTAAGATAAAAAATTGTAAGTTCATGATTTATGCAATTTTAGAATGTGTACATTCTGGAATCATATATTTATGTATACATAGACTATTCTACCTATTCTAAATACTTCAACCTGCACTGCCTTCCACTGCCTTCCACTGATTTCCACTGACTACAAACTGTAGTCCCACAGTAAAAAAACCTCAAACACAGTTTGAGTCTCTGCATTTCAGAGCAGGAAGTGAGACTGCATCCCTGTCCCTCATGGCCATCTGGTGACCACTTTGCTTTAAAGTACATGTGTACATGTGTCTTAAAGTCTGAAAATCAGTGTGTAACATCAAGAACTGCCACTACATAAACACATATTCTGCAATTAAGTATTTATTTTGTTTTGTATTTTAATGGAAAATACTGTGATTTTGCGTGTGTTCAGCTGTTTTGCCAGTCATGTACTGGCTAGTGTTTTTAAGTTCTGCTCAAAATTAGCTAAAATTGTCACTAATGAAACAGTCACTGTTGAAACACTTGGTAAAGTTTCAGTAGTGTTAAGTTTTGTTTGTGACAAAATGGAATAGATCATAATTAATAAAATAAACATAATTAAGATACAGCATCACTCAAAGCAAAAAGATTTTAGTCTAAAGTCCAAGTATATCAAAAGTTCGATGTGTTTTCAATTCTGACTTTGAACTAAATCGGTAGAATGATACATATACACATACATGTTTGGGCGCCTGTGGTCAAATTGCATGTTGTGTTGATTTTGAAGTGAAAATAAATTAACACCCCCTCTACAGGGAACACATTTCTCTCCATTTTAATGCACAATTACTGTTTACTTGCTGAATTTATATTATATATTGGAAAGAAAACAAAAATTAAAACGTGAACAGTGCAAAAGTTGTGACACATTTAATATTTTGTGCTTTTTTTTCCAAAATGTGATTGAATAAATAGAAACTGTGCAGAAAAATGAAGTAATATTTAAGCTTGATCCCTGTAGAGGACGTGTTAACAAAACATGTAATTTGACTGGGGGTGTTCAAATGTTTGCTTTATCACAAATATTTACCAGACGTATAAGTACTATGTAGATGATTTAGTCTTAATACTACATTTCCAGAGCCATTCTACATACTTAAAAGGTTAGCTGCATGCTACGGCACTCCTGCCACTTTTGCACTGGTCTTAGGTCTTTCGCATTTTCCCCATAGCGCAACTGAGGGTGCACCCCCATAGAGCCAGGCTTTAACATTTCAGCTCTCTTGTAAGCTGAATACATAGTGCTGGTTTTGCTGAAGTAGCTATGTGTCTACTGCTTAGACCTGAGGTGAGTGCCTGAGAGAGTCTTGCGCAGTCTCCTATTAGATGTGATAGGACTTGGCCAAATAAGCAGCTAAAACAGCCTGCAGGCTGCACAGCTAGACAGGTGCGAGTCTTTTACACATACCTGCAGGGCTCGGCTTAATCAGGATCACTTTTCATACACAAACACAGACTCGCACGAAGAACACAGCGTAAAACGCTGGTCAATATGGGAGTAGGAACAAAATCTGATGGCTTGAGCTGCCTTTCTGTTGTGTTTGTGTACATTAGCAACACTGCTTTCCATTTTTTTCTACATAGTTGCTGAACAAGTGTGAGGTTAGAAAGTGTTTGGTTCTGAACATTTGTAAATGTTAAATAAGAATTCCACTGGTATTTCAATAACCGAGATGTAAACAAAGTCTGAATAGTTTGATGAGAGATAGTTCATTGTAGAGAAACCTACTAACTCAGATTTCTTTACAATAGGAACTGGGGTTTACAGTGTTGAGAACACAAATATACCCACTTAATTTACTACCTAAAATGACCTGTGAACCCAAAGGTGTCTTTTTAAATGTTGATAGAGGTAAAATGGTGGTATATTAAAAATTGAGCATTATTTTTTGCATTTTTTTTTCCTTACAATGCCTTGCACGCACCTCTCCACCATAAATAGACAAAAAATAAATATTAAACCAAAAAGCTTTCCTTAAGACTATCGTAAAACAGTGTCTCAGGCATCAGGCAGAGTATTTGTAACCATTTCATGTAATATCTTTCTGTGAGGGAGCTTTCGAAGGTATTAAACATTTTTGACATCACCACTGTGAACAACTCTGAAATTTCACAACAACACACTCTAAATTGCTTTGTTTACATCTTAATGCTTTTAATTGTGCACTTTTTTTAAATGTTAAAAAAAAGTGGAATTCCCACCTTAAGAGGTTAAAGTTTGGTGTTAAGTGGAAGAACCAGTACTCTGAATATGAAGAGCCATAACAAAATTTGTAAAAAATAATAACAATGACAATAAGCTGCCCTTTGTGTGACCATTTCAAATGGACTAATAGTAATGGTCCGAAACTACCTGGAGTAATTATTTTTTTTTACATTAACTTAAATTAAAAAGAAACTCTGTTTCCAAGTTTCAACTTTGGAGATGCGAGATTTTGTTTCAACAGCAAAGGTACTATACTGAAAGGACATCTTTTACTGCAACAATATATTAGGCGATTTTAGACAAGTTCACAATTAAATGTTCCATGTTCAAAGAGAAAGTAAGTGCATTACCATGAGCAACCCCCCGGAACCCCCAACTCCCAACACAAAGCCCTCTGACACATGCAGACAGTTTCTGCATTCCCCAAATAACTAGGCTCTTGTCATTCCACTCAAATTGCTCGGTAAAAGCTGCAGCGGGAGACAAACACAGAGGCTTGTGTGCCTGAGCTCACGCAACAAGAACAGGCCCCGTTTGTGTGGCTGCATCCTCGCCACTGGAGCCACAGCAACTCCCCCCAGGTGAGGCTTTGCTAGGTCAAACTCCCCCTGCCCTCCATTCCGGGCCCCTACGCCTCTTCCTTCACCATCTACTCATTGTGCGGGTGAGCGCCACAGTGGAAGCTATTAACAATAAGCCAGGCAAACAGAGTTGAGTGAAATGGCATTAGCTGCAAGTTCAGGGCTTCCAGAGTACCAAGAATGGTGGACCGCTGGTGGGGGAAGGGAGCATATAGCGTGGGGGCGGATGCTGCCTGGGTGTGGGTGTGGTGTAGCGTCGGTTGGCAGAACTACAGCCCGAATACATGTAGGTGCAGATCCTGGGCCGCTTCCTCCGACTGACAGGTGATGGGGCAGGTGCTCCAAACTGAGTGAGCAAGGAGAGGAGGTGTGAGTACAACGAGATAAATTAAACTGTAAATCAGAAAGGACTCTCAGCTCAGACATGCTGCATTACAGAAAGAGATCTCTGAAAAAATCTTATTTACAGAATTCACTCCTTTCCCCAAATATAGTCAATCAGCTACGAGGCCAATGTAGCTAAGAAATAATGGAAACTGATTAGCGTAGTGCATTAGCATCATGTCTACATCACACAATTGAGCAATCTCAAACAGGCTTGTGTATGTGGTTTCTGACACTATATGACATACTTTCATCTATGGACAAAAAATGTTCCACAGCTGTCTAATTTCTGCACTAGAGTCAGGAGAAGGGACGCATCAAAATTTTGTCCAACGAAACTTTTCGGCTGGAAATACTGTCAAACACTGTACTTTCGGTTTTTAGTGAAAATAGAAAAAAACAGCCAAAAATCTAAGGCTTTACAAATAATTTTAATAATAATGAAAATGAGAAAGACCATAAAAACCATATCTTTCACTCTCCTGCATCAGTCAGCGCAGACGCGCTCAGAGAGTTTGAGCAGCAGCAGATAAACAGTGAAATTTCTGGCTCTGTGGATTTATTTCCTGGTTTCTATGAGAGACTTTGTAATCAGTGTTCATGCTAAGGATAAAGAAGGGGTACAATACCCAAGGACTTCTCCAGGACAAGTTCGATACCACTTAAAAACACAACATCCCACTTGTTACGCAGATTGCGGCCCAACAACACAGCAGAAAAGAAAGTCCAAGCCAATGCTAGCCTAAGTTTTTGAAATAACAAAAAATTTCACAAATTCATACAAAGTGCAGCATGACTAAAAACATCTAATTCATTGTCCTGGATGACCAACCATTCTCTGTTGACACAAAATTTGGACTAACAGTAGCCTGCATACTGTAATAGTTGTAGTAAGCTTATTTTATGTAAACTGTTTTTATTTACTGTCAGCTTTTTCGGTTTTGTGGTTTCAGTTTCGGTTATCATCATTATAATGGTAATGTAGCTAATGAAAAGAAGCTACAATTAGCATCCTGCATGGCTGAATATAGGATTGTTATGTAATCTCAAAAAAGGCTTGCTTATGTGGTTTCTGACACTGTATAATTTACAGTTATTTATAAATATAGAGAGAAAATGTCACATAGCTAAAAACAGCAGTAGTAGCCATCTAGTTTTGCACTGCAATTACGAGGTTAATGTAGCTAACAAGTAATAGAAGCTTATGTCAATTAGCTCCCTGCATTCCTACATCGTCACACACTAGCCTTACACTGTGTCAAGTTGTTTAGTAATCTCAAATAAACTTACTTTGACACTTTATCACATCCTGCTCACTATAAAAATGGACAAGACACAAAACACCAGCTTCAAGATGGCTGCTACTGCTGTTTTTAGCCACTCATTGTACTTCTGTCCATTAAAAACAGTAAATCAAACAGTGTCAGAAACTACATAAGCAAGTGTATGTGGCAATACTAAGTCCTTTAAACCAAACGACTATAAATTAGACACACGTCTAACATGGGAGGTGTGTAAAGGCTCAGACGAAATTAAAGTAAGGGAGGTCTCCACACGTGTACACCTCACATGCTCATGCCTACACGCCACAGCCAGTTACTTAAGTGTGTTTTTTTCTTCTGAGGAAGACATCTGTCCATTACGCATGGTTGTCTTCCCTTGTCTGGAACAGAGATGTAATGAGTTTGCTTTTCGAGGAGACATTACCGTGTGCCAGACAGACTTATCAGAGAGTGAAGGTGCCTTGTAAGAGTCTGAGACTGCAGTGAGTCACACACACACACACACACTTGCACATACAAAGTTGGCAGCGCTGGGCACGAGACGCAGCAGACAATACTTTATGATAGACATTCCTTCAGTCTAGCCGCCCCCATCGTCTGTGCAACGTTCATATTTCTGCAGTTCGAACTAAAGCTAAGCACCCGTGTCCTCGAGGAACCATCCTGTATTTCTAAACCTACCCTGAAGCATCGAAAGTTTACTTCTGTCTCTTACCACCAATAAAGACAATGAGATTGGTGCCTGTCTCAGATGACCTCTTTATGGAGGGTTTTTATCTGTCTCCAGTTGTCTAATGATAGGGTGCTATGAAAGACTAGTTCACTGCACAATTCATCTATTTTACTAGAAGGCACCTGATCTCGCTCCATTCAACAGGGACTCGAGGTTTAGTCACCAATATGGCCACTCTCGCCATTGACATATCTGTTTCAGTGCCAGTGATATGACAAAGCAGTTGTGCAGAGACAATGACGAGATGGAGAATAAAGGTGAATAAGGGATTTAAGACATTACTGTGATCTGATACTTTCTCGTTGCGTAAACACCCTTGGTGGAACATGCACCCATGGCCCATGATTTGTTTTCCAACCCACGTTACAGGCAGGTGTGCCCAAACGTTTTGTCCTGGAAGGCCAAAGCATAATGTAATGGTGGGATGAAGGCCAAAAAGACAAAACAGCTAGCTAGCAATGTATTACTCTTATGTTTAACGCACATGGGTAATATATATGTGTCAATAAGTGTAAATTCAGGTGCCTGGTCTTGCATAACTGGAAAGAACTGCACAGGGGCATTGCCAAGGTGGTCGCTAAGCATACAGACTTTCCTAAAAGGACATTGATTGCGCTCAGTGAGAAATGTACGGTAAAATACACTATATTTTTTATAACTAAAATAATTTTTAAAAAGGTAAAATCAAAATAAAAAGCTAGAAAATATGTATTCATAAAATTACATTTGCTCTCTTATTGACTCAGAGATTAAGGATGTTAATCAGTCTTCGGGTGGGCTAAAAGAAATGTCCTTGCAGGCAAACTTTGGCCCAGACCCCACATTTGGCAGTCCTGTATTAAATGAATAGACACCAAAAATCTAGAGATATCATATCGGTACCAATAGGTATCGGTATCACCAGAAAATACTGGATCAGAGGGAAAAAAAAATGAATTTAATCCAATCCTACAATAAATGTAAGATAAAATTATATATGCTCACATTGTGTGATGTTATGTTGTGAGTGAAGTACTTCAATTAAAAATTAATTTTAAAGCTATGTACTGTTGGATCGGTATTGGTCGTAGCTTAAGCCTTCGATAATATCAGTTCTGGAAAAGAAAAAGTACTATTGTGCAATCGGTAGACCTAGAAGAATTAAACTAAAACAATTTAGCAAACTTCAGACACCAAATGTGTCTTGGCTGATTGACTACATTTGGGGTGAGGGGAAAATTGTGCAATTTTGCTTTGTTATACTGCTTTAAGCCACACTCAGGTACTACCGGAGGAGTCTATGAGCAGTTTTTCCATGCAGCCATATTTTACTCAGTGTTTCACTGAAATGCTGTTCACCTTCCAGTAGCAGCACGAAGCACTTAAAGCTTTTCATCAGACAACCACCAGGTCATGGAGAGGGCATCACACTTCCCTACTTAACGCAAAAACAGACACACACACCCTAAAAAAACGCACTGAGAAAACAAATATGTGTCATATATAAGCAAGATAGACACACATGCCACACATAACTATTCAAAATGCATACATTTTCTTTGCTCCGTGTTGTAAAACAAATATACATGAACGCCTAGACAATTACTATGATCTCTCTGGTGACAGCACACTTACTCATCACTCATCAGGCAGACAGACAGTGCTCAGTGCTACAAACTTCATTTCAAACTGCCAGTTGACAGGGACTGTAACGTGTAATGAGATACTAATTGAAGCCCCAAATTCCCAAACTGAAGCTGCTATGTTTCATTTAACAAATAAAACTGGAGAAGAACAGTGCACAGTTGCATAACACATCTCAAGGCCTTAAGTTTCACTTACACACCTATTTATGAGAGTTGAGCTTCATAAAAACACTTCAGGACAATGTTTAAGTGGATAGTGAAAAAATCCTTAAGGGCAAACTGAGGTTTAGTTATTAAGTTTAAAGGCATACTCCAGTCTTTTTCAGCCTAATCTCTATCAGCTGCATCTGTAGCATGTGACTGACTACTACAGAAAATAATTTCCTTGTATAAAAAGCTTATTCACTCAGACCATGCTTATAAAATAAATCAATAGGATGATGCTTCAGCACCTGCCCATCAGCTTGTATTTAGCAGTGAGGGGTATTCAAACACTTTTTGATTATTATTTTATATACTTCATGTGCATATATCCATTTCAGATTTACACACATAATGTCTTTTGACTTTGTACTTATAAATATGAACAAAAAGTATGCATTCATTAACAGAAACATTTTTAATCATATATTAAATAATGAACTTTATAGAGAAAAAGTATTCAGATACTTCAGTAAAAAGTTCAAAAGTAAAAAGGAACAAAAATGTTCCTGTGCAAATTGCACCTGATGGCATTATGCCATTGGTTGGGAAGATTGCACGCAACAAGCAGCAATCATGGTGAAGGTGAAGCAGCGTCCTAAAGTTCTCATGGACAACATTATTCAATAACACTCGAATGGAAAAAGACAGAGACGTAGTAATGACCTTAAACTTCCCTGTCAGTTTAACTGGTTCAATATGCAGTTGGAAAGTTCATGAAACCACAACGAATAGTCCCTGGGCAAGTGCGCCGTGCAACACTTCTCTCAGACTAATGATAAGGGACGTAAGAGAGAAGCCAGCAGTAACTCAAAAAGAGCTGCGGGGCAACCTGAAAGCAGCAGGGACAACAATTACACCGAGAACAATAAGCAAAGAACTGTACCGCACCCCACACAAAGCTCCTCTGCTGAAAAAGAAGCAGAGATGTGCAGCTAAAATTGGCACACAAGCATTTAGACAAATCAGAACCGGTTTGGAACAATGTGCTCTGGTTAGACGAAACAAAAATGGAACTCTTTGGCAATGATTCACCTTGTCATGTTTGGAGAAAGAACGGTTGAACATATGACCCCAAGAACACCATATCCACAGCAGCTGCTTCTCTGCTAACGGTACTGAGGCATTTCATGTCATCGAAGGAAACAAGAATGGAACAATGCACCAGGAGATATTAGGTGAGAATTT